>NC_138125.1:56236339-56836339 GCF_964188305.1 Podarcis bocagei | reverse complement strand
TCCTAGGTGGATTTCTAATCAAGAACATGCCTACTTAAGTAAATAGCCAGGGAATATTTCAAACATCTGGATGCTCAGAGCTCTAGATAACTAAAGGGGCTGTTTATATGGGTGAAGAGGTTCATAGTGAGGACACACTGTGATTTAGATTAACAGGAGGATTTGGATAATCAAGATTTAGATAACAGGGTTTCATTAAATTTACTAGATTGTGTACAGGAATCATTTAATCTATACTCAACAAAGGCAGTCCATGATGGAACACCAACAGTACTTTTTAAAAGGAACTTTGAAATGAGATAGAAAAAGTGAGGCAATTCTAAAACATGGTGCAAACCTCTTGCAAAAAGCCTAGTAGGGGAAATATAGTCTGAGACTTTGATTTAAAAATTGCTTTTGAGTATTGTCTGGCAGCCTTATTGTTTATATGCGGATTTTAAAAAAATCAAACTACTACTATCAGATATTAGGTGCATGCTGGGTATTGGAATTTGATATGTTGAATATGGAATTTTCTGTAGCAAAATCAGATTTTATCTCAAACATGTAAGATTCCATTACAAACTGTTTTAGGGAAAAGAATTATTGCTAAGACAGACTTCTGCAACCTGAGTTGGCTGGAGCTGATGGGAATTGAAGTCCAAAACTTCTGGAGGGCACCAGATTTGAAAAAAAGATGAGCTAAGAAGTAGCTGAGGAAAATAAACCTCTAGTTTGAATTGAAATCACTAAGATGTTCTCATGTTTATCTATGTTGTTTCCTCATAAGTATGCAGTAAAAATATAGCAGAAAAGTCATCAAAGGCTTCATTGCTCCTAATTCTTTTTAAACATCTAACATAAATCTTACTAGCACATTTTATACATGCCAGGTCCCATTTTTATTGAGACTGAGTAGATTTAAATACCAAAGATATTAACTAAGAGTTTCGCTTAGCTAGTTCTAAACAAAATGAAAGAACTGAGATATTTTCAGAATTATTCTCATTGCATTTCAAGTCACTCAGTATGAAATTGTGATTAGGTCATATAGTAAATAGCATTTTTAAAAAGCAAATACAAAACCTTGCAATTCTCAGCTTGCACAAACAAGTCATCTGTTATTATTTCTCTGTCTGCATTCATTCAGCTGTATTACCAAAGCTTTGCAATGGAGGAGGAGGAGGAGGAGGAGAGGAAGACGAAGAAGATATACCGGTACATAGCTGAACTCTGCCACAATGCTATTTGAATTCCAAGGCAGCCTAATTAGTTAGGTCCCATTGTAAGAACGTTTTGCAATTATTTCAGCCTATGGTTTAGTCTCCAAACACCTGATGAATATACAGTGGTACCTTGGTTTAGTAACTTAATCCGTTCCAGAAGTCTGTTCTTAAACCAAAACTGTTCTTAAACCGAGGCATGTTTTCCCTAATTAGGCCTCCCATCACCAGTGCCCTTCCACCATTTGGCTTCCATTTGTAGATTGAGGTAAAGTTCTCAAACCAAGACACTATTTCTGGTTTTGCGGAGTGTGTAAACCAAATTGTTCTTAAACCATACTGTTCTTAAACCGAGGTGCCATGGTAAATGTAAGTGCATTGGCATAGCTGTTGATACAATCCAACTCAATCCATCCTAAGCATTTTGATGCCAGCAAAAAAAGACTTGGGGATCCAATCTATGTATCTCTCTTTCTGTGTTCATTTGATAATTGAAAGTGGCTACTTCTATTACTAACTACTTGTTTAGTCAGTAACATGCACCTGGAAAAGAGGAGAGTGAGATGAGATATGAGTCATCTTCAAATATCTTAAGAGTTGTCACATGGAAGATGGAGCAAGGTTGTTTTCTCCTGCTCCATAGGGTAGAACCCAAACAAATGGATTCAAGTTACAAGTTACATCAGGAAAAACATTCTGACAGTAAGACCTATTCATTAGTGGAATGGACTCCCTTGGAAGCTAGTAGACTCCCCTTCCTTGGAGGTTTTTAAGCAGAGCTTAGATGGTCATCTGTCATGGATGCTTTAGTTGAGATTCCTGCATTGTAGGGAGCTGGACTAGATGAGTAGGTCAACCCTAGAAGTCTATTATTCTATGAACATATGCTGAACTAAAGAAAACAGTCTTAAACAGGTAGTCTACCACTGTCTGGAATTACATTTTTATGCAAACCTCCAGGAATATGTTAAATGCTTCTAGGGCCACATTGTTAGTCCTCACCCACAACATTGCACATGCCTCTAATTCTTGCTGTTTTGTGTCCAGCATACAGTACATACCCATGTACATGTCTACAGCTGTACATGGGTAGGCATCTCACACAATCCAGACACTTGAATGATTGTTGGTTGTCACTGAATGGTGCACCTACATGCACACAGTTGTACATGGGCAAGTGCCTCTGTGCAAGATAATGTGCTGTGAAACATATGAAGGGGCATGGCCACAAATGCACAAATGTCAGGGAAGGGACCAGCAATGCGATTCCACTTCCACACACTTTAGAATACTCCTGGTCTGAAAAGCCAGGGCTTCAGCTTCTAGCATGAGTCATGCCTTACAAATGCAGAGAAGTTGCTTTATTAGATGATCCAGCATTTAGATAGGTAGTGTGTGTGTGTGTGTGTGTGTGTGTGTGTGTGTGTGTGTGTAATATATTGAGACGGGGAGGATGGACGAGTTATCATTAACACCCATATGCCCTTTTTGGCAAATACCTCATCAGTGCTGAATACTATATTAAATGATCACAGATGCATTATATTATTATTTTTATTGAACTGGTAATGTGTCACAGCTGGGCAATTTGTGCCTATGGGCTGTGATAAAGAGCCTTCGTAGAGGACTTGTGCCAAAAATGATATGATTATGGCTGCCATGTGCCAACTCTAGCAGTTGTCCATTTACTCAGTTCCACAACCTGCTCGACCTCCATCATTCTGTTTCTCCCCCTCCCTTTTCGCCAAGACTTCTGGCCTAGCCACTCAGAAATTAGGCACATACTGGAATTGTGTGACATAACCCTTTATGGGTTGGCTCTCAATCCACAATGAGAAGATCATATGGGTCCTGTTTTTTTCAAAGGGAGGAGGGCAAAGGTGACAGAAACAGCATGTGCTTTGCAAGCATAAAGTGACTGGGATTTGCAGTTGGGTAGCAGGGCAGCGAAAGATCCCTGGCAGAGATCCAGGAGATCTGCCAGTCAGAGAAGACATATAGTGGGATTATCAGGCCAATGGTCTGATTCCATATAAGGTAATTTCATATACCCAGATACCCCCCCCATCAGAGCACCTCCTAGGGAAAGTCACATTTTCAAGCTAAAAGACTCAAAAGAAGACACATGTATCGGAATTTCAGTGTGCAAAAGAAGGGAAGAATGGTGCAAATGCATCAATCTATTAAGCATGTGGCAGAGAAAGCCCTGCAGGTTGTGTTGGGGAAGAAAGCAGAAGAAGTGGGTGCTGGAATTGTGGTACAACATGCCTCCAGGATTGTTTTTGAAGCAGGATTGATGACATCATAACTATTGTTAGCTACCCTGGGCACTTTTTTAAGGAAGAGAGGGTTGTACGGATGTAACTAAGGCATCACTTATCAGCAGGTGTTCTGAATTAATTGATGGGTTAGCTTTGCTCTGGCAAGTGAATGAGATGATAATGAGGCTTTCAAGTTTGTGACAGGTTGGCATAAAGGGAGTCAAAGAATGAGGAAAATAATCAAGCAGAGGTTGTATACTTCTTTCCTTTTATTTGACGAGGTTCCCGTTTCACACCAGCATTTTAAAGGGTAATGTTTCTTTGCAAGATTGCTTGCATTTTTAATTAAAAGGTAAATGTTGCATTTCAGTTGGCTTTTGTTGGAGCTCAAAGTGCTTTAAAAGTTGAATCTAAGCAGTCAGAAGTAAACAGGAGGCGCAACATCACAGTCCTGCTGATCCTTATGCCATGTTATACTTTGCTTTTCTTTAGTGTTTATGTGTGTGTAATAATGGCTCAACACAACACCTTTCATTTTTGAACTTGTGAGAGAAGCTTTCAGGACTGCCATGATGAACTCCTGCAGTTCAAAATTTACCAGTAAACCATTGCATGTTTCACACATTACATTCAGAGAGTGTGATAATTGGTTCAGCTGCAAATTTGTGCAGTGATTCATGTGCAACATTCAGTGAGTGTATCCATGTATACAAAGCAAACACTTCTATGGTGTGTAGAGATTTCTTTGTGTTCATTGTAATGTGTGAACAAATCTATTATTTTTAACTGCTAGCAGATGAAACAAAACCCAGTAAAGTACCCTTCCCAAAAATTAAATATGGGAATAGCAAGAAGTTTATTCTTTGCTATATTACTCACATTTTTTTCAGGTGGTTCGCAATCTATCGGAACCACCTGTACCACCGGGGCCTGGTAGGGACCCCAAGATCTCCTGCAATGCTTTTGCAAAGTTTTTTGCAGATAAAATTGCTCAGATTCAGAAGGAGGTAGACTCCACCGTGGGAGCAGGGCCAGGGCGGGAGAGCGCTAGAGTTCTGTCTGGTCCGGTACCAAGGGATCAATTCCAATCTGTTACCTCCGAGGATGTGGATAGGCTGCTTGGACAAGTGAAACCGACCACCTGTCTCCTTGATCATCCTGGCTGATAAAAGCGAGCCGGGAAGGGCTGGGCGATGGGCTCTGTGGGGTGGTGAATGCTTCCCTCTGTGAGGGAGCCTTCCCAGACCCGCTGAAAGAGGCGGTTATTAAACCGCTTCTTAAAAAAACATCTTTAGACCCGGCCAATTTGGCCAACTATCGCCCAGTCTCAAATCTGCCATTCTTGGGCAAGGTGATTGAGCGGGTGGTTGCTGAACAACTCCAAGCACGCCTGGAGGAAACGGACCATTTGGATCCCTTCCAATCGGGATTCAGGCCTCACCATGGGACTGAAACTGCCTTGGTCGCGCAGGTTGATGATCTCCGGCGGGTTAGGGACAAAGGTGAGAGCTGTTTCCTAGTTCTGCTGGATCTCTCAGCGGCCTTTGACACCATCGACCATAACATCCTTCTAGAGGGGCTGGGAGCTGGGGGCACTGTTATACAGTGGTTCTGCTCCTTCCTCCTGGGCCGTGTCCAGAAAGTGGTGGTGGGGGATGAGTGTTCAGACCCCTGGGCTCTCACTTGTGGGGTGCCTCAGGGTTCTATCCTCTCCCCCATGCTTTTTAATATCTATATGAAGCCGCTGGGAGAGATCATCAGGGTGTTTGGACTGGGTGTTCATCAGTATGCAGATGACACCCAGCTCTACCTCTCCTTTTAATCAGAACCCGTGAAGGTGGTGAAGGTCCTGTGTGAGTGCCTGGAGGCGGTTGGAGGATGGATGGCGGCTAACAGATTGAGGTTGAATCCTGACAAGACAGAAGTACTGTTTTTGGGGGACAGGGAGCGGGTTGGTGTGGGGGATTCCCTGGTCTTGAATGGGGTAACTGTGCCCCTGAAGGACCAGGTGCGCAGCCTGGGAGTCATTTTGGACTCACAGCTATCCATGGAGGCGCAGGTTAACTCTGTGTCCAGGGCAGCTGTCTACCAGCTCCACCTGGTACGCAGGCTAAGACCCTACCTGCCCGCGAATTGTCTCGCCAGAGTGGTGCATGCTCTATTTATCTCACGCTTGGACTACTGCAACACGCTCTACATGGGGCTACCTTTGAAGGTGACCCGGAAACTGCAATTAATCCAGAATGCGGCAGCTAGACTGGTGACTGGGAGTGGCCGCCGGGACAACATAACACCGGTTCTGAGAGATCTGCATTGGCTCCCAGTACGTTTCCGAGCACGATTCAAAGTGTTGGTGCTGACCTTTAAAGCCCTAAACGGCCTCGGTCCTGTATACCTGAAGGAGCCTCTCCACCCCATCGTTCAGCCCCGACACTGAGATCCAATGCTGAGGGCCTTCTGGTGGTTCCCTCATTGCGAGAAGTGAGGCTACAGGGAACCAGACAGAGGGCCTTCTCGGTAGTGGCGCCTGCCCTGTGGAACGCCCTCCCATCAGATGTCAAAGAGATAAATAATTACCTGACATTCAGAAGACATCTTAAGGCAGCCCTGTTCAGGGAGTTTTTAATATTTAACGCTGTACTGTTTTTAACACTGATTGGGAGCCGCCCAGAGTGGCTGGGGAAACTTAGCCAGATGGGCGGGGTATAAATAATAAATTATTATTATTATTATTATTATTATTATTATTATTATTATTATTTACTATAGGGGTGCTGATTTTTTAAATTCTTTTTGGCTAGTAATGGGTAAGCACCCACCTACTATAACCAATGACTTAAATGGACTTTTTGAATTGTTCAGCATAACCTTTGTATTTGGGGCTCATCAACATAATGTAGATCAGCGATTGCCTGGCCCCTGGGAGAAGTTCAGAAATGGTTGCAAATCAAAGGTTAAGCATCCTTGCCATCTGATATAATTCTAATGAACAGAAAGTTTGGCTCATCACACATGGCTTTGAGTTAAAAGGGGGAGAAAAACCCAACTTATTTCTACTTTAGTGCCTTCTTTCCCATTTGGCTTCTCATTGCCCTCATTTTAAAACCACTTGTAATTTATCTGGTGGTTCTAATTAAGCTGTTCCTAGGGATTGTAAGCCTTATTTAATGAAATTCATTAATGTATTTATCTATATAATAAAACCTAACCTACTCACCGGGCTAACTTTCCCAGGCTCCCATGGCTCTAATAGGGGAGAAAAATCAAATGTGCACAGCTTAAATTTTAAATACATGCCTGCAGCATAAGAAAGCCACAAGGTTCCTGTAAGAAGCTTAGATATTTGCAGACTCTGAACTTCTCAATAAATAAATCTAGACCTGATACAAAAGACACTGATCCTAGCAACCTAAACTACAGATAATCCACAGTGTCCTCGTAGACTGAATGTGTGTGTATTTTAGTGCTCCCTGCTCACGCTGCTCTGAACCCTTCAGGAAACCTTCTTGAACTTAATCCTGCCAGACATTGCATGTGGTAGCAGGGTGCAGGTATTACCACAGGTCTACACTCAATGCCACCTTAGAGTTTATATTATTTATATTATTTAATATTTATTTCTACTCAAGGAGGCTTCAAGATAAAAACAAGAACAGCTAAAAACATAGAAAAATCCAATCATATACACATTAAAAACAACTATTAAAACCATACACATAATTACCCCAGCACCACCAAAACAAAACTAAACTAAAAACCTAGCATGGGACCAGCTCTTTCATTAAAAACAGTCAGTTCCCAAAAGCCTGATGTGACAAGAAAGTCTTCTTCTGCAGGCAGAAGGACAAGGAGGTAGTCAGTCTAACTTCTTGAAGGGGGGAATGCCAATGTTTGGTAGCAACCACCAACAGGCCTCTGCTGCATCCCGACCAAATACCTAAGAATGAAGAAAAATAGGTGAGTCTATTGACCCAAGTTCTATCATATTGATAGAACAGCAAGGACAGCCAAAATGGTGCCCTCCACATGTTAAGAACATAAGCAGAGCCCATCTAGCCCAGTATTCTATTCTCACAGTGGCTAATGAGAAGCCTATGGGGAAATCTGCATGGTAGACTTGGGGGGCAACAGCATGCTCACCGATTGTGATTCTCAGCAACTGGTCTTCAGAGGCAGAATGCTTCTGACAGGCGAGGAGGAACATAATCACTAGGGTTAGGGATTATGGACAGCCATGCCTTCCACAAATTTGTCTTATCCTCTTTGGAAGTCATCAAAGTTGGTGGCCATGATTGCCTCTTGTGGGAAGACTACAACTACAGGGTCAGACTGCAACTCCCATAATCCCCGATCATTGGTCATGCTGACGAGGGCTGATGGAATTTGGAGTCCAACATCTGAAAGTCCCCCATGTTGGCAGCCCCTTACTAAGCAGATGTCCCTTCCATGGACCATAACTTTGAATTGTTTGCTTGAGAGCAGCCTGAACAGTTCTTAAATGGATGTTGAACATCATGGTGGGAACAACAAAAGAATTTGAATGAGTGCCGGCCATGAAAGCTTCGTGACAGATGTGTCCATGAGGTAGCGAGATAAAAGCGAGGTCTGATCAGAGTACAGTGGCAGTCAAGGAACATCAACGCCACGTACAAGGGCACAAATGGCAAAAGGAGACATCAATCACTTGTAGGTTTGGTTAAAGGTAGAGTTGGGTTGCTTGAAATAGTTGCTTTCCGCTCACTCTGTCTCCAGCTATGCTGCATCTAACCAGTAGCAGAGGCATTTAAAAGAAAAGGCGCACACCCCCTAAAAGAGAGAGCGAGAGAGCTTCTAACTGCAACCTCGCTTGAAATGTGCGCCTTGCACTGGGAACTGCATTAATCATTTCCATCAACACAGCAAAGAGGTTATTAAGTGTTTGCCACACAAAAAGATTTAATTTCTCCAGCTGGACTCTCTTGCTGCTTCCTCCCAGCACACTGCTCCTGTCACAGTGGTTTAGCACCATTTTAAAATGCATTTATTTCAGCCTCGGGCTAGCATATGCAGCCATCGTGCTTGTTTGTTCTTCCTTCATCTTCACTTCCTCAGTAATTGAAGAGGGGTACTGAATGGAAAGGTCCTGATGAGCCGTGAGAAATCAAGCTTAGCTTAGGTGCGTATTGATGTGAAACGATTCATCTTTCCAACCATTTCTAATGGGAGAAATAAGACTTGATTCATCATGTTGCCTCTCTATCGCGCTTCTTATAAAAATGTCTTTGATCAATGGCAGCTCTATAGATGAGGGGAAGCAAAAATAATAATACTGTATGTATTTGTATCCCACGGAATGAATGCATTCTTTTATTTGTACATAATAGATACGTAATTGCCCGTTGTGACATGGGCCATGTGTTTAGGATGCTTTGATATCAGGTGTGCATGCTCAAAGCTGCAAGGACAGGGCCTCAGCTGTCTGGTAGAACAGATGCTCTGCACGCAGAAGGTCCCAGGTTCAATCCCTGGCATCTCCGGTTAGGGGTGGGAGAGGCTGCTGTCTAAAAGCTTCACCAGCCACTGCCAGTCAATGCAGGCAACACTGAACCAGGGGGAGGAATAGTCTGACAGGTATAAAGCAGATTCTTGCATTACAAGCATCTGTTTGATGCAAAAATAAGACATACACAGATCTTCAGACAAATACATCCCAGCATAAAAGATACTTGCCAGATTCGTGAAATACAGAAAATGATAAGCACTGTCTGAAATTCATATGACTGTGTCCCATGCTTTTTTGTTACATGGCAATTGAAAATCAACAATTTGCATTCACATGAGAGTGCACACATACCTTCCAAGTGTCTCAAGTTTCCAGGGACAGTTCTGAAATTACAGAAGCCATCCCGGTTTCTGATTGTTTATTATTGTTGTTGTTGTTATTTTCAGTTTTATAAAGTTCAATAATTTTACAATCATTTTAACTTTCTAAACTCAACTTCCTTCCCCCTCTTTCTGTTGTTCCTTAAATATATTTTTAATATTTTCTGCACAGCCAAATTTAACTGAATTTGCTCATTTATTATTCTACTTTAAATACATACTCTTATAAAAGTGCAGGTTATTACAATAATCCTGCCAAAGTTCTTATCTGTTTACAGTTTATTTGTAAATATTCAATAAACCATTTCCATTCTTTTATAAAAAAGTTTGCTATCTTGGTTTCTTATTTTTCCAGTAAGTTTCGCCATTTCTGAATATTCCATAATTTTTTGTACCCATTCTTCATTCGGTGAGACTTCTTTCTCTTTCCATTTTTGGGCAAGTAACAGTCCTGCTGCTGCACTCAAATCCCAGTTTCTGATTTGATCCTGAAATGTCGTGTTTTTTTCCTTTTTCCTCCTCTCCACATTTCATTTTTTTTTTTTATAAAATTTTTTATTGCGTTTCTTTCCATAGGTTAACAGATTAATTTACCTAGCAACATACAAGAAACATTTTTTTTTATATATATGAAGAAAAGTAGAAAAAAGAAGACAAAAGTTAAATATCATCAAATTCACTTTCTTTTGGACCTCCTCACATCCTCTCAACATTGCTTTCATTATTCTAACCAGTTCAGCAATTTATTATCTTGTTTCACATCTTATAATACTTTTGAATTTATTATGTTACCAATTTCAAAAATTTGTAATTTGTTTTCAAGATTTTTAATAAACATAATATTTTGTTTCTAATTTGTCTCGTTATTTCATCATTACTTACTTTACCATTTACTCAGATAAATTCCTCCTCTCCACATTTCAGAGAACAATTAAAAGTGGTGTGTGCGTAGATGCAAAAACAGAATCCTGTTTACACGGAAAATCCCTGCACCAAATGAAGGAAATGGTAAAGCTGGCATACGAAGCCCTCCCTATAATTTCAAAGGAAAAGGTCACTTTACTTTCTTTTGATTTATTGAATATTTACAAATAAACTGTAAACCAATACGAACATTGGCAGGATTATTGTAATAACCTGCAGTTTTATAAGAGTATGTATTTAAAATAAATTAATAAACACTGACTGCAGTGCTTCAGCACTGGAAACGCGTTGAGCTTTTGTTCCTTTTTTGTAAATGGAGCTCTAGTCAAAAGTAAGTCCCACTATATTCAATGGAGCCTGGGTAGCCTTACACTGTAGCATTTTTACTCAGAACTAGGTCCCACAGAGTTCAATATGATTTACTGTCTGGCATGTTCCTAATCATTCTCTCAGTTTCTATTTCTTGTTTTGTTTTGTTTTGTTTTATCCTGCCTTTCCCCCTGACAGGGACCCAAAGCAGCTTACAACTATTTTTTTGTTTCATTCCCTTTATCTGTGGAAGGTGTTATACATGATCCCTTCCCTCACTTGTTTACCCCCCCCCCCTTAAAACAATCCTGTGAGGTAAGTTTAGCAGAGAGGTTGTAATTGGCTAAAGGAGACCAATGTATATGATGTCTGAGTGTGCAGCAAGGTCAAACACGGGAGAAGCTTCCTAATGTAGAAAAGCATATCCCCATTTTCACTGAAGAAATGTTGGAGGGTATGGTGCACATAGATTTTTTCGTCCCCGTACCTGGTTGTGGGCATTTCATGAACTCACAGAATTGCAGAGTTGGAAGGCACTTAACACCCTGCTATACTCTCACATGTCTCCAATGAACAGGAGAAATTGTGCATGCAAAGAAGAGTTCGGTGTTTCCCAAGTCTGAAATGTCTAGTTGAGGCGCCTGGATCTTCTCCCCTGCCAAATGAGTGATCCCTTGATTGGATTTTTCAGTCTGGAAACCATGTATGTGCATCTTTTTTGGGGATCTGTTTAATAGTCTTCTTCCATGATGCATTCATGATCCCTGAAACAGGTGTAGTGCCCTGATGACAAAACGAAAAAGTTGCACAGAACTCAGCAACCACTTGCATGTAGTCTAAACCACTGAGCCTCTTGGGCTTGCCGATTAGAAGGTCGGCGGTTCGAATCCCTGCAATGGGGTGAGCTCCCATTGCTCTGTCCCAGCTCTTGCCAATTTAGCAGTTCAAAAACATGCCAGTACAAGCAGATAAATAGGTACCGCTGCAGTGGGAAGGTAAATGGCATTTCCATGCACTCTGGTTTCTGTCACAGTGTCCCGTTGCACCAGAAGCGGTTTAGTCATGCTGGTCACATGACTAGGAAAGCTGTCTGTGAACAAACACTGGTTCCCTCGGCCTGAAAGCGAGATGAGTGCCGCACCCCATAGTCACCTTTGACTGGACTTGACCATCCAGGGGTCCTTTACCTTTACCTTTTTGCATTCTCCAGAAAGCCCAAGCTGAGACCTCAGACTGAAATTTTCAATAATTAGCCATATTTGCCTATTACCTTCCCTATTTGTAAGAAATAAACAGCAGCATTTTTTCCCCTGGTGTCAACGGGGGTGGGGGGTGGGGAGTAAGAAAAAGGATTTGAAATGTAATTGTGCCCAGTTGACTATAATGCAAAAATTAAAGAGCTAATCTTGAAATGAGACTTATCTTTCTCTAATCTGTCATTTACACCTCCTATGCAGGTTCAACAAGCAGCTGAGGTGCTTTTAAAATAAAAATAAAAATAAAAATGGTAAACCTCTTTTCTTTCCTTATCTCCACCCCCCCTCTTCGATTTCTGTTCATTCGGCTACATCCTGTTTAATTTCACTAAAAATAAAGGACTAACTTCACCCGCTGATTTATGTGTAGTCATATCACCTTAGGCTTGGAGCTAAAGAAATCTGATAAAATTAGCAGAACAAAGCAAGGTCAAGACGTGCAAGGAATGAGGATGCTGGCAACCAGGCCTGCCAGAGCTGGCGCCAGAGCAATGCAAAAAAATAAAAAATAAAAATGCATGCCTGCTGTTCCAGAAAGATACGTATAAGAATGCTGGCCACTCAATGCTAAAACATTTCCTTGGAAGTAAGTCTCTGAGATAGCAATATAACCTACTTCCAATGAAACATGCTTAGGACTACAGACCTATGTTTTGGAGTTAAAATGGTAGACTGAAAACTCATCCTCTTTTCATATAGATATTGCATGTCCTAAATTGCTTGATAAACGGGTCTGCAGTGCAACTTTTAGGAAATGGTATGTTTTAAAATTACAGCCACCTAGTGGTGGGAAAGAGAAATTACCTGGAGAATTTAAGGCACAGCTGGGTGAAACCAATATATATGTTTATTTCAAAATGATTTTTAAAATAAATATATGTAGAGCAGTAAAGCAAATTGGGAAAGTAAGAGATAGGCTTGTAACCCTTGATCAAATATTATTTAATATGGGTTTTTGTTTTGGTCTTGTTCTATAATTAGCTGTGATTTAAGTATTTGCTGTGAAATGACCTATTCATTCTGTTTTGCTTGCGCGAAGCTTACACAGAGGTGAGGTTATAGCTGGAGTTTATGGAGAATTTGTTCTGAATTGTTTGTAGGGCGGTTATATAAGCATTCATCCTCATTTGTGAAGGGCATGCCATATTTTGCTTATAAAAATTCTTTAAGAGATTGCATTAGCCCTTCATGCAGCCTCAAGTTTCTCTTTTGTTTCCTTGATTACTTAATACACTAAGTAAATTGGATTTTGGATTTGCTTGTATGGTGTTTGTACACTGTTCCACTTGTTGTTGTGTCCACGCTCATCAATACATTTTTCTATTGCTTTCCTTAACCACAAAAGCAGTTTCTTTTAAAAAGTGAACTTGTTGCTCTAGGGCAGCACAGCACTTTAATTGACCTCAGTTGCACAAACCTTGTTCCAGTATGCACTTCAACCCTTCCTGTGGAATAATGTCAGTCTAGAGAGCCCCTGAATTATTGTGAGGTAGAGATTCTAGCACATAAAGTATCTTTTGCTGGTTGTGTTCTTGTAAGTGCTACTTAGCATCAGCTCTCACCTTGCTATATTAAAATTTTAAATGAATTCCTATGTTGAAATATCCAAAGCCAACAGCATCCGAGCTCTTCTGATGCCACTATGCCACTATGACTGATAAAAAAAAAACCTAGCAAAAATCAATCCACCAGAAAGGGAAACCAAGCTCACTAATGACAACTCACAGTATATAAATCACTTATCACATGTAGTGTTCCCTTTTACCGCAGAAAGAGTTCCAATGTAAAATGTATTAAATCACTTGCATCTGAAATATTCTACAAGGTTTAAACCAGGCATCACATAGCTTACACAGAAAGAGAAAACTTGACGTGATGTAATGTGAATAGCTGTATATAAAAGAGAGGTCAGAGATATCTCTGACAGAGGAGGGGGTGGGCAAAGATTTTCATCCCCCCTCCCCATTCTCGCTGCTCACACTCCTAGCTTCAAGCAGAAGGCTGAGGTCGAGTGAAAGCTCAAAGCCAAATCAAATGTCTAGCAACTGGGGCATTTGCTAGTTCTAACCACTTGCTAGGTAAACCCTTCTTACTATATATATATATATATTATTTTATTTTATTTTAGAAAAATAAAAATGTCTCTCTGATGAATCGCTTCCTGGGTCACTCAAATAGTTACCCCTAAGAAGGGGAACGATGATTTATTGTCTGCCTTTGCAGCACAGTCTTCTACATATTTAGCCAGAAGCAAGTCCCAATGTTTCAAAATGGTTTACTGCCAGGTAAGTAGGCATGGGACTGCAGCCTGAAGATACAAGTTCTTTTGAGGCAACTTAGCATTAAGGCCAAATTCAATAACAAAGCCACATAAGACAACATAGGAACTCCTCAGGGAAGTCTGCATCAGTTGACAGCTGTAACATAGCTCACAGCCACACCATACGTTTAAAGTAAGTGGCTTTCTCCTAATGAACAGCAGAAGCATAGAATTGCAGAGTTCAAAGGGACCCCAAGGGTCATCTGGTTTAACCCCCCGCAACGCAGGAATCTCAACTAAAGCATCCATCCAACCTCTGCTTAAAAACCTCCAAGGAAGGAGAGGCCACCACCTCTTGTTGGTGTCTGTTCCCAAGACTCCTGGGGGGGGGGTAGTTTACCCTTCACAGAGCTAAAATTCCCAGAACCCTTAACAAACTACAGTTCCCAATATATAAATGTTATTTAGATGTATTGTGTGAGTGTGACCTAGTCACAGAGTACCTGCTTTACATACATTTTTAATCCTTGGCACCTTCATTTGGGGCTCAGGAAAACCACTGAAAACCCAGAGACCATGTTGAGTTGGATGGTCTGACTCAAGAATAAGGCACCTCCCTATGTTCCTATGTAGTCCTGCTGACGCAGGCTCTGGCGTCCTTTTTTGGCCTCAGTTCCTCATGCTCCTGTTTCTTATCACAGAGAAGTTTGCAGCAGATGTCCCTGTGAATGGGAGAATGGGGCATACCAGCAGCAGCTGCATGCACAGCTGTCCCCTGCTAGCGACACAAGCCTATGTAAGTCATCTTACTTAAAATGCCACGTGAGGGCAAGAACCACCATAATAGGTCTCGATCACTTTCTAGTACAGGGCCATTCTCCTCTGTGCTCGCAAAGTTACAGGGATTTTGGTCCTATGTGCTGCTGTGGAAGGAAAGTGACTCATAGAATCAGGCTGCTAGTTGCATAAATATTCACTAATTAACCAATTAAAAATGACACATCTGTTTAAAACATAGTTTTTGTGCATTTACAATCTGAACATTTCCAAAGTGAGTAGAGTGTGTTATCCAGTCATAATGACAGGAAATTCACTATTCTGTTAAATCTTTAGGCTGCAGACTAAATCCCTCTTTGCACTTCTAGTGTCCTCTGCCCATGGGGAAATGTGGCTTCCAGATGGATGAGCCATCTTCTAGCTAAGAGCCAGAAGAGGAGATCCAAGAAAGAAGTCCGAAAAGAGAAGGAGGGGAGATGGCTGCGTGGCTAGCCCTTTTATATGGTCAGCTAGGGTGATGCCCATCTACCTGGTCACACACAATGGGAAGAGGCTTCAGAGCAGGTATGCCAGGAAGTCCTCCCTGTGTGGAGCCACATTCCCCTGTGTGTCCATTCTAGGCAACAGGAAAATGATGACTGCTTCAGTGATGATACATCCCCTAAGTATTGAATAGAATTCATGAACCTCTTAGGGTCTTTATCTCCTGTTCCATAATATTTCTGCCAAGTAAAGATTTCTGTTTAATTTGTTTGGAAAGCAAAATAAATAAATTCCCATCTATCTTGCAGACTCAAATGATGCAACTTTAGCACTTTGGAATGACTGCAGTGATGAAGGACAGCCATAGGCCAAGTATGACTAAGAATGTATCTCTGCTAAGGGTTGGTTGGCATCCATCTATCTTGGAAGACAATGGAGCAGTGCACCTTTGAGGGTGAAGTCAAACTGTTGGAGACTTACAGTGCCTGTTGTGGCTGTAGAGGGTGATGCAACAGAGACATGTTTTGTTGCAGGTGGGGAAGATGAAGGCATCCAGTTTGTACTGATGTGGGTGTACCATGGGCTTTCTTCTGTCTGCAGTCCTCCTAGTGGTCATTCCTCCTCTGGCTACTGCTGTAGTCAAATACATCGCAAACATGCTGGGAATGTGGGCTTGGGAGAGCACATCTTTGTTTGAGACTCTGTCCTGCTGGATGCGGGTGGCGCTGTGGGTTAAACCACAGAGCCTAGGGCTTGCCAATCAGAAGGTCGGCGGTTCGAATCCCCGCAAAGGGGTGTGCTCCCATTGCTCGGTCCCTGCTCCTGCCCACCTAGCAGTTCGAAAGCACGTCAAAGTGCAAGTAGATAAATAGGTACCGCTCCGACGGGAAGGTAAACGGCATTTCCGTGTGCTGCTCTGGTTCACCAGAAGCGGCTTAGTCATGCTGGCCACATGACCCGGAAAAACTGTCTGTGGACAAACGTTGGCTCCCTCGGCCAGTAAAGCGAGATGAACCCCAACCCCAGAGTCATCCACAACTGGATCTAATGATCAGGGGTCCCTTTACCTTTACCTGCTGTGGGATACCCCAAATCTTGGCATAAGGTATGACTGCTACAGGTTGCCTTTGTCAGTGGGAAAAATAATTGTGTCTCACTGGTCAGCTACCGCCTGTCTTAAGCTGGGCAGCCCACAGTCAATATCATTTTGACCTGCCACTGTCCACTTGCTTCAATCAGTGCTTGGAGCTCAGAGTACCAGAAAAGTTGGTGGTTTTTTGTTTGCTTCTGTTTTTGGTGGGAGAGAACTAGCTTACTTTCCTCACCCTCATCACATTGCTGGAACCCTACAGCTACCTGAAGGAAAAGTATATAAATTATTGGTTAATAACCAGCTGGGAATTCAAATAAGGCTGCAATCTTAAGCATGCTTCCTTGAAAATTAACTCCTCCAAAATCAATAGGATCACTTCAGACAAATATGTTCAGTATAACAGTTTTAAAGTGAAATATACCATTATTTCACTTCAGAAATCTAGCATGTGGATCACGGCTCACCTACCCCACCCCTTCTATTACCTTTACCCGATCTGTACCTCCCAAAAAAAGATTTTCCCATGCTGTCCTGACACACATTAAAAATGTATTTTTCATTTAGTTGTTGCCACTTGCAAGCTCACAGAAACACATACTGTTAAGAGGTGTAGCATATAGCAATTTATTCTTTTTATCATTTCTGTTAAATAACTGAGGCCATGTGTGCGGGAGAGACATAGTATATCCATCATCTCCTGAATACTGAACATTTAATGCAGATCTCCTATCGATCCCTTTTCCTTCAAATACTAATTTTTATTTATTTCCCGTCCCTGAGGGGTTTAGCAAATAAAATATGATATCCCTTCCAAGAAGGATTTATAGAGCCTGAAGGGAAATGAAATAAGTAAGCCTAGCTTATTTCATCAATTCTTATTCATAAGCCCTTTTCAATTATTAGCTGCCTTAAAAAACAAAACAGAACCATCCTCTTTCAAAACATGCATTGCTGTGGCAAAGAGGAACTGTCCAGGGTGAGAACACAAACTCCATATTTACCTACTATTATCCAGAATTTTCCAAATGGAAATCTGCAGTGTAAAATGGTCTAATTAGCATGGAATTTGCATGAATGAAATTTGCTATATTGAGTTAAAGAATGAAACCTAGTCAAGCCCAAGGAGAACTTGGTTTTACTTTATGCTTTTCAGGTCTTTCTTTGAATTGCACCCTTTCATGCTGTTGTATTGATTTTATGTCAATATACTGTCTAAAGTTCAGTCTGTGGAGATGAGATGACATGCACACACACACACAAAAGATGAAGTTATTTTACATTTCAAGAGGCTATACCAAGACTCTCTTCTGCTGTTAAACTGCCTATCAATCTATTCATTCTGTCATTCTCATTTATCTCCTATTTTGAGAGGGAACTCATTTAAATGAAACTGGTTTAAAGACTGAAGCAAGGGAATGATACAACCTTGCTCTTACTTCTGACTTTGGAATGGTATCAACTTGTTGCATCCGCTTGACATTTTCTTAGGCCAAGTTTACATTATGCTGGCAGAGTGGCTACCACCAGGATCCCAACGCACATGTCAGTATGCATGACAATCTGTTGATACGTAGACAGGCACTCAAGTTGTTTGGGCTTATTATAACTACTCCTGGGAAGCCCTGAGAAATAAGTTGTTTGTGTCAATTATGTAGCAATGCCTTGGAAACCCTATTAATGCAAGCAGGTAACCCCACAGAGAGGCAACTGGCTATGCTGCCAGCATAATGTAAATTCTGTGAACCTTACATCAACTCTAATAATAAATGGAAGCAATGTTCTCTGAAATACATACTGTTGTATCTAAAGTTACTAATACAGAAACTATTCTTGCCCATGATTGCCTTAGGTACCATTCCAAATAATGATGCAATTCTTTGCATGGATAGATACTTATGTAGCCAGATAAGACAGGAATATATCCATGGACTGACATGACTCATGGAGAAAGGACAATAAGATGCCAATGGAGAAACAGGGGTGGCTGAAGCAGGATTGATTCTGTACTAGTGAAGAGCATCTTTGACATGCATCTGGGAATCAGTTTAACAGTTTCAATGATATGCATAGCTCAGAATAAGTAAACAACAAATATACCACAGATCTCAGACTGGTCTTACAGAATATTGCAATTTGTTCTATTAACTAAACTGATCTAAAGGTAAAGGGACCCCTGACCATTAGGTCCAGTCGTGGCCGACTCTGGGGTTGCGGTGCTCATCTCACTTTATTGGCTGAGGGAGCCGGCGTACAGCTTCCAGGTCATGTGGCCAGCATGACTAAGCAGCTTCTGGCGAACCAGAGCCGTACACAGAAATGCTGTTTACCTTCCCACCAGAGCAGTACCTATTTATCTACTTGCACTTTGACGTGCTTTCGAACTGCTAGGTTGGCAGGAGCAGGGACCGAGCAACGAGAGCTCACTCCTTTGCGGGGATTCGAACTTCTGATTGGCAGGTCCTAGACTCTGTGGTCTAACCACCTGCACCCCATTTAAACTGATCTACTTTATGAAAAGTTTTTTTTTACAGAACTTGAGCAGATTCACAGGACAATTGTCACTTATTTTTATTTGTTTGTTTTACTTTTGAAGCATTTGTTCTAATTTGGACAGTACAGTACAATCACTTCCCCCCCAATATTATATTTCTAACTTTGGTAATGTTAGCTTTTTGTCAACAATGTTCCTTTATAGTAAGTATTATTTTATATATAGTGTAATAAAAATACATGGAAAAGTGTGGGTCCTGAGAGAAGGTTTAAAAGAATAGGAGAAAATTGCTTTAAAATTGCTGCCCAGGAGGACTCTCCTGTGTGAGTGTCTGAGGGCCCTGCTCTTTCCTGCCACTCACCATCTGGCCCAGGGCGGGGCCTGAAGGACTCACAGGGACTGCTGCGCTCTGCTGCCCAGGAGGACTCTCCTGTGTGAGTGTCTGAGGGCCCTGCTCCTTCCTGCCACTCACCATCTGGCCCAGGGCAGGGCCTGAAGGACTCACAGGGACTGCTGCACTCTGCTGCCCAGGAGGACTCTCCTGTGTGAGTGTCTGAGGGCCCTGCTCCTTCCTGCCACTCACCATCTGGCCCAGGGCGGGGCCTGAAGGACTCAGAGGGACTGCTGCGTTCTGCTGCCCAGGAGGACTCTCCTGTGTGGGTGTCTGAGGGCCCTGCTCCTTCCTGCCACTCACCATCTGGCCTGGGGCGGGGCCTGAAGGACTCACAGGGACTGCTGCGCTCTGCTGCCCAGGAGGACTCTCCTGTGTGAGTGTCTGAGGGCCCTGCTCCTTCCTGCCACTCACCATCTGGCCCAGGGCGGGGCCTGAAGGACTCACAGGGACTGCTGCGCTCTGCTGCCCAGGAGGACTCTCCTGTGTGAGTGTTTGAGGGCCCTGCTCCTTCCTGCCACTCACCATCTGGCCCAGGGCGGGGCCTGAAGGACTCAGAGGGACTGCTGCGTTCTGCTGCCCAGGAGGACTCTCCTGTGTGGGTGTCTGAGGGCCCTGCTCCTTCCTGCCACTCACCATCTGGCCCAGGGCGGGGCCTGAAGGACTCACAGGGACTGCTGCGCTCTGCTGCCCAGGAGGACTCTCCTGTGTGAGTGTTTGAGGGCCCTGCTCCTTCCTGCCACTCACCATCTGGCCCAGGGCAGGGCCTGAAGGACTTACAGGGACTGCTGTGCTCTGCTGCCCAGGAGGACTCTCCTGTGTGAGTGTTTGAGGGCCCTGCTCCTTCCTGCCACTCACCACCTGGCCCAGGGCAGGGCCTGACAGGCCTCACAGGGACGGTTGCTGTCACTGCTGCTGCGGCCCAGGGGGATCCGGAGGGGCGCAGAGTTCTTTTTAAAATGTTTTAAAATGTTCCTTTTCCTTTTCCTTTTATTTTTTTGTATTTGCGGGGACTGGGATGGGGGAGGGATGGATGTTTAGTTGGGAATTTGTTTGATTTTAATGGATTTGTAATTTTTATAGTTTTTGTTTTGTTGGGGTTTTTTATTGTTTTAAGGTCTTATTGTCTTATTGTATTGTTTTTGTTTTCTGGGGTTTTTTATTGTTTTAAGGTCTTATTTTGTTTTTAAGGGGAAGGGTCAGGGCTGCCGGGGAGTGGGTCCCAGCCAACAAAATGGCTGGGGCATGTTCCACAGAGGGGGATGCGCTGGGACAACCGATCTCGGTGATCACGGGTAGGAGGAGGAGTTACGCTAAGACCAGACCATGTCATTACAGAGGAGGCAGGTTTAGTCGTTGTCTGAGGACTATCCCTGCCTCCGGGTCTGGTCTTGTCCGGACGGATACTAGAATCAGCAAGGGATACCCACATAGCCTGAAGGTGCTGCTGTGCAATGCCAGGTCAATGATTCGTAAGACCACTGCCATCCATGACTTGATCATGGATGAAGGATTTGACTTGGCTTGTGTAACAGAGACTTGGTTGGATGAAGCAGATGGGCCTGTTCTTGCTGCTGCTTGTCCACCAGGTTTCTCTTACGCACAGCAACCCAGGCCTTGTGGGCGGGGAGGGGGGGTTGCAGTGATTTTTAGGGAGTCATTAGTTTGCACCAGGCGTCCTATTGGGAAGACCCAGTTTTCTGAGTGCATGTTCTGGAAGTTGGGCAATAGGGGCAGTACAGGATTCCTTTTGGTGTACCGACCTCCCCGCTGCACCAAGGATTCCCTGCCCGAGCTGCTTCAGGTCGTGGCGGATGTTCTCCTGGAGACACCTAGTTTGGTTGTCCTAGGGGATTTTAATATCCATGCCGACACGACCTTACAAGGGGCCGCTCGGGACTTCGTGGAAAGCATGGCCTCCATGGGGCTGTCCCTGAATAAGTTTGGCCCAACCCATAGCCGCGGACATGCCTTGGACCTGGTGTTTACCTCCATGGATGTTGGTGTTCTGACACTAAGTAAAAGTGAAACAAAAGAAGTGCCATGGTCAGACCACTTCCTGGTGCAACTTGACTTCTCCGCGACCCTTCCCCTCTGCAGGGAGGTGGGACCGATTCGGATGGTCCGCCCCCGCCACTTAATGGATCCAAATGGTTTCCAGAGAGTGGTAGGGGATGCTTTATCCCATGTTGATGGCCTTTCAGCTGATTCCCTGGTGGCCCGCTGGAATGTGGAGTTAACCAGGGCTATTGACTGTTTGGCTCCGAAGCGCCCTCTCCGATTGCATGGAGCCCGGACAGCCCCGTGGTTTTCCACGGATCTGAGGGCAATGAAACAATCGTTGAGACGGCTAGAGCGCCGGTGGCGGACGACCCATTCTGAAGCTGACCGGACACAGGTTAGAGCTCAGTGTCGAGCCTACCAAGTGGTGGTAGCGACGGCGAAGAAGGCTTTCTTCGCCGCCTCTATTGCATCTGCAGAAAACAGCAGCAGGAGACTTTTTCAGGTGGTCCACAATTTAGCGGAACCACCTGCTACATCGGGGCCCAGTACGGGCCACATGATCTCCTGCAATGATTTTGCAAAGTTTTTTGCAGATAAAGTCGCTCAGATTCGGGAAGAGGTAGACGCCACCGTGGGAGCAGGGCCGGGGCGGGAGAGTGCTAGAGTTTTGTCTAGTCAAGTTGAGTGGGATCAATTCCAATCTGTTACCTCCGAGGATGTGGACAGGCTGCTTGGACGAGTGAAACCAACCACCTGTCTCCTTGATCCTTGCCCATCCTGGCTTATAAAAGCTAGCCGGGAAGGGCTGGGCGATGGGCTTCGTGGGGTGGTGAATGCTTCCCTCCGTGAGGGAGCCTTCCCAGACCCGCTGAAAGAGGCGGTTATTAAACCGCTTCTTAAAAAACCATCTTTAGATGCGGCCACGATGGCCAACTATCGCCCAGTCTCAAATCTTCCATTCTTGGGCAAGGTGATTGAGCGAGTGGTTGCTGAACAACTCCAGGCACGCCTGGAAGAAGCGGACCATTTGGATCCCTTCCAATCGGGATTCAGGCCTCATCACGGGACTGAAACTGCCTTGGTCGCACTGGTTGATGATCTCCGGCGGGCTAGGGACAAAGGTGAGAGCTGTTTCCTAGTTCTGCTGGATCTCTCAGCGGCGTTTGATACCATTGACCATAACATCCTTCTGGACCGTCTTGAGGGGCTGGGAGCTGGGGGCACTGTCATACAGTGGTTCCGCTCCTTCCTCCTGGGCCGTGTTCAGAAAGTGGTGGTGGGGGATGAGTGTTCAGACCCCTGGGCTCTCACTTGTGGGGTGCCTCAGGGTTCTGTCCTCTCCCCCATGCTTTTCAACATCTACATGCAGCCGCTGGGAGAGATCATCAGGGGGTTTGGGCTGGGTGTTCATCAGTATGCAGATGATACCCAGCTCTACCTTTCTTTCAAATCAGAACCAGTGAAGGCGGTGAAGGTCCTGTGTGAGTGTCTGGAGGCGGTTGGAGGATGGATGGCGGCAAACAGATTGAGATTGAATCCTGACAAGACAGAAGTACTGTTTCTGGGGGACAGGAGGCGGGCAGGTGTGGGGGATTCCCTGGTCCTGAATGGGGTAACCGTGCCCCTGAAGGACCAGGTGCGCAGCCTGGGAGTCATTTTGGACTCACAGCTGTCCATGGAGGCACAGGTTAAATCCGTGTCCAGGGCAGCTGTGTATCAGCTCCATCTGGTACGTAGGCTGAGACCCTATCTGCCCGCGGACTGCCTCGCCAGAGTGGTGCATGCTCTGGTTATCTCCCGCTTGGACTACTGCAATGCGCTCTATGTGGGGCTACCTTTGAAGGTGACCCGGAAACTACAACTAATCCAGAATGCAGCAGCCAGACTGGTGACTGGGAGCGGCCGCCGAGACCATATAACACCGGTCTTGAAAGACTTACATTGGCTCCCAGTACGTTTCCGAGCACAATTCAAAGTGTTGGTGCTGACCTTTAAAGCCCTAAACGGCCTCGGTCCAGTATACCTGAAGGAGCGTCTCCACCTCCATCGTTCTACCCGGACACTGAGGTCCAGCACCGAGGGCCTTCTGGCGGTTCCCTCATTGCGAGAAGCCAAGTTACAGGGAACCAGGCAGAGGGCCTTCTCGGTAGTGGCGCCCTCCCTGTGGAATGCCCTCCCACCAGATGTCAAAGAGAACAACAACTACCAGACTTTTAGAAGACATCTGAAGGCAGCCCTGTTTAGGGAAGCTTTTAATGTTTGATGTACCATAGTATTTTAATATTCTTTTGGAAGCCGCCCAGAGTGGCTGGGGAAACCCAGCCAGATGGGCGGGGTATAAATAATAAATTATTATTATTATTATTATTATTTAAGTGTATATTGCCTTTTTCCATCATAATTCTCAATTTGTTTAGAACAGCCTATCATTTCCATGTTATAACACTTCAAACAGATTTGGCTTACCCTGTGCTATTTTTCTAGAAAAATAGCTTCTGGAACTCACCATGAACGCCTCCTTCTTTCTCTTAGAATGGCAATGGCACCCACCTGAGAGGATGCCAGAACTGAGTTCCAGAGAGTTCCCCCTGAAAAAAGCCCTGGGCTTGGGATGCGGCTTAGTCATGCTGGCCACATGACCCAGAAGCTGCATGCTGGCTCCCTCGGCCAATAAAGCGAGATGAGCGCCGCAACCCCAGAGTCGTTCGTGACTGGTCCTAATGGTCAGAGGTCCCTTTACCTTTACCTGAAGGAATCCAGGAAGCTGCAGTTATTTAAGGGTGCTCACAGGGCTACAGTTCTCAGAGTGGTTTATCAGTTAATCCCTCTTCTGAAGGTCATTCTGGAAATGGTAGCTCTGTGTTGGGAATGGGGTCTCCTAAAAACTGAGCACCCTTAACAAACTTCAGGTTTCAGGATTATTTGAGGGAAGCCATGGCAGTGGTATGCTACTGCTTTAAATGTATAGGACACAGATGGCATTGTGGTCTAAACCACTGAGCCTCTTGAACTTGCCAATCAGAAGGTCAGCGGTTCAAATCCCTGCAACAGAGTGAGATCCAGTTGCTCTGTCCCAGCTCCTGCCAACCTAGCAGTTCGAAAGCATACCAGTGCAAGTAGATAAATAGGTGCTGCTGAGATGGGAAGGTAAACGGTGTTTACATGCACTCTGGTTTCCATCACGGTGTTCTGTTTTTCCAGAAGCTGTTTAGTCATGCTGGCCACATGACCCAGAAAGCTGTCTGTGGACAAACGCCGGCTCCCTCAGCCTGAAAGTGAGATGAGTAGAATACCTCACCCTGTAGTCGCTTTTGACTGGATTTAACTGTCCAGGGGTCCTTTATGTTTATCTTTTTACCTTATAGTGCCAATGGGAGAAAGATATGTGGACCAAACATATAAATGCACAATGAAAGGACTGATAAGAGTTTTTGAGTGATTAGTGAAGAGAAACAGAGGTGCAGAGATTTAGATAGGTTAAAATCCAAGGACTAAAAATTTGTGCAGGATAGTGCAGGAGCAAGCATAAGATGTAAAGAGCAGGTGAGAAGATAACAGAATGGAACAATGACTTTAGAAGAAACAAAGCAAACCAGGAATAGAGGGTAAGAAATCTTAAATAGCAGAGTTGGTATAAGGACATATCAGAGATGGAGACCTATGACTCTCTGGGTGTCATTGGACTTCAACTTTCATCAGAGCCTCCCAGCATGGGGAGGGGCACACATTTCCCATCCCTCACTTAATCAATAGGTTTAGGAAGGAATGGGCCGTGAAGAAATTGCAAAAAAGAAGTTGTAGTGTATGACTGAAAAATGCTTTGGGTCAGCTGAAGATGACCCCATTGTATTGTCCTAGCCCTGATGAAGAAATTATAGCATTGCCAAAAACAGGATCAAGGGATACAAACTTAGCTCAGTGTCCTTTGCATCTATGCACCTTTGTGAGTCTGATTCCTAGTGTGGAACAATACTGAAATTCCTATGTTTCTCCCTGGTGCTTGAACATTTTACTTTTTTCAGATTTCATATTGGATTTGAAACTCTGCATTCCATACATGTACAAAGTACAGGATTGGGCTCATGCAATATGCCACCACTAGTTACCTCAGCTTGCAGTCCAGAGCTGGAAATTTATCAGGCCTGAAATCAGTACAGAAGTTTCATTCACATGACAAGTGCATTACAGCAAGAGGAGGAAGAACATGGAAGTGTGCTTCAACCCCATAATCTCTCTATATATAGCCAGTGTCAGCCACTCTAAGGCAGAGAAAGAGAGTCTTAATGGCAAGCCTAATGAACACTATGGCAATCTTGGACCACTTAATCTGCCAGCGGCTTTATGAACCTGAATAGATTTTGCTTATGCAAGTGTTTATTTCCCCTTTACTCTTCCAGTTTTGCTTTTATATATTTTTAGTCAAGCCTCCTGCGTACTCGAGCTAAAAAATTGCTGAGGTTTTCTCTCCACACAAATTTAGGACATTTCCACTCATTGCACCACATGAATCAGCAAACCTTCCTCCTTAAATACCAAGAGGGATATTCATTCTCTCTCTCTCTCTCTCTCTCTCTCTCTCTCTCTCTCTCTCTCTCTCTCTCTCTCATGCAAGAGCGAAAGCAGAATTGCTTGACCTCCATATAGACGGCAAACTATAGAAGTCCCAATTTCTTTCCTCCTGTTATTATTTATCTCTTTCTGTATAAAACTATAAACCTACTAACTTACTTTTGAGGTCAGTTGATCTAGAATTCAACTCAACTTTTTTTTTATAGTGAAACAGTCCACCTTTTCTTACACAACATGTCTTGAGCACATCAATATGCTGTGGAACTATTTAGTTGTAAAGCTCATGTTAGCATATCTTAGCTTATCTATGGCTTTCCTGAGGAAATCATCTTGTAGTGTTCAAAGTAGGACTGTTTCACTTTTTTTTAAAAAAAGTTGCGTTACTATGCATATTGTCATTTTTGTATCTGTTGCCAGAGACAATCCAGTTCAAGTCAGTTAATCACAATCCAGTTCAAGTCAATTAATCTTACACAACCATTACCCCAGTGGTGCAGCCCTCCATGCCTCTCTATCTGCCCCTTTAAGCTCCTCCTACTCCCTACTACTAGCTCTACCTCATAACCACAGTGAGAGTTTTTGCCTGGCTGGAATGTGTCCTTGCATTGCAATAACTTCTCCATAGTTGGAGGCACTAAAGAACACCAGTTGCTCAAATCAAAAGCCTCAGGAATGTATTTTCCCAAGCTGGAGCAAAACTAGGCTTTATTTCACCCAGGCCAAAGATCCAGTTTTGTACCTCCCATGCACATTTGCATACCCACACAGAGACAGGCTGGGAGCCCAGGTGGGGATAGGTTTGTTCCTCAATCCAAAAAAGGTTCCTCCAAATTGGGGTGTGTGAAAGTGCATCCCCATTCAGAAAGACATACTAGCTCTATCTGGATATTCTACTCACTGTTAGAACTGATTGGTTCAAAATTGGGAAAGGAGTACGACAAGGTTGTATATTGTCTCCCAATTCATCATGTGAAAGGCTGGACTGGATGAATCCCAAACCGGAAATAAGAATGCCGGAAGAAATATCAACAACCTCAGATATGCAGATGACACAACTTTGATGGCAGAAAGTGAAGAGGAATTAAAGAACCTCTTAATGAGGGTGAAAGAGGAGAGCACAAAATATGGTCTGAAGTTCAACATCAAAAAAACGAAGATCATGGTCACTGGGCCCAACACCTCCTGACAAATAGAAGGGAAAGAAATGGAGGCAGTGAAAGTTTTTACTTTCTTGGGCTCCATGATCACTGCAGATGGTGACAGCATCTTGGGAGAAAAGCAATGACAAACCTAGACAGCATCTTAAAAAACAGAGATATCACCTTGCCAACAAAGGTCCGTATAGTTAAAGCCATGGTTTTCCCAGTAGTGATGTATGGAAGTGAGAGCTGGACCATAAAGAAGGCTGATCGCCAAAGAATTGATGCTTTTGAATTATGGTCCTGGAGGAGACTCTTGAGAGTCCCATGGACTGCAAGAAGATCAAACCTATCCATTCTTAAGGAAATCAGCCTTGAGTGTTCACTGGAAGGACAGATCCTGAAGCTGAGGCTCCAATACTTTGGCCATCTCGTGAGAAGAGAAGACTCCCTGGAAAAGACCCTGATGTTGGGAAAGATTGAGGGCACAAGGAGAAGGGGACGACAGAGGATGAGATGGTTGAACAGTGTTCTCGCAGCTACTAAAATGAGTTTGACCAAACTGTGAGAGGCAGTGGAAGACAGGAGTGCCTGACGTGCTCTGGTCCATGGGGTCATGAAGAGTCGGACACGACTAAACGACTAAACAACAACAACAACAACTCACTGTTAAGAACACACAAGAAGGAAAAAGGAGTACACTTTCTCTGGTGGGAAGGAAGGGAGGCTTCATGTATATAGGTCCCCATGCAAACTGGAACTCTCATTGCTCATGGTTCCAGATCATGCTGAAACCTGTACATGAGAAGAATCTGTCCTTCAGACATGTGCTGTACACGTGGATGCTAGAGAAGGGGCTACTCAGCTCAGCCCTGCATTCATGTTAACCATGAGTAGAATGCTTGAATAAATATTTAAGGTTAACTCTATTGGATCTGGGTGAGCACTGTAAGGCAAATGTGACTGCGCACCAAGGTTTGTACCAGCGCTGGCTAAGCATGAAGAGTGAATTCACCACTTTAGAGCAGCCATCCTACTTGGCACACTCATGGTAAGCTCAAGAGAGCATTCCCAAATCAGCCTTGGAAGTCATTCTAGAGCATAGTTTATGAAGGGAAACTAATATATGTCTCTTCACTGAATTAGATGTATTCACAAGAGAGTATTGGGTGTTGTTGCTGTTCTGAAGGAAGATAGGGTGATATTTATCAAAGCAAAAATAAATTTTACATCAGATATAGCTTTTGAGTCCGGCAATTGTTGCCTTGTTTCTTGCTTCTTTTCACATTTAGCCGCACTCTCTGCAGCCACACCAACTCTCTGCCTATCTCCTTTATAATCATAAAGCTACAGCAGGTACAAGCCTCTGCTTGGTGCCAGCTAACTATATCAACATTTTTCCTTCCCCAGGAGCTACGTTGAGAAAATACAAAAATATCTCAAGGAAAGAGAAGTTGTCTTTTTACAAACAGCAACAACTGCATAACCAAGTCAAATCTACCATGTGGAATTCCATGGAAATGAAAGGAAAATAAAGACAGAAATTGCTCTTAAAATCAAGCATTTTGTTACTCCTCGCAGGTCTGGAATTCTCCAGAGTCTTCAACACAGTAAATATAAAACATTGAACACTACAGAATCTTTAAGCACATCATAAACATAGTGCTTACAACATTTTATGGTAGAAAACTCCCCAAAAGGCAACAAGTATAACAATTATCTGAGTAAACCACTACACAGAAGTCATATCTAGTTTTGCAACCACTTGTATTTGGAAAGAGCAAAATTACTTGCTGTGGGTAATTAATGGAAAGGACCCCACTTTTTTTAAAAAAAAAAAAACTATAAAAAATAGATACTTATACAAAATGTTTTTTTTCCTGTGCAGTGCCAATAATTTCCAGTTCTGTAATCAAATGATGTAGGCATGTGTGAGCAAGCATGCACGTTTCCATACATCATAGGGCAGATGTGGGTAACTTTGGCCCTTCAGCTATTGCTGAATGACAACTCCTTCAGCCCCAGTATGCATGAGCAATGGCCAGAGATGTGGGGAGTTGTAGTTCAGCAACAACTGGAACTCCAGAGTTTCTCTCACACCTGTCACAGAGAGTACAATACACCCAGCCTTGAGAAGATCAAACTACAATTAACATTTGTGCATATAGTACTTCCTCTAGACTAGAGTGTTCTTTCTCTTGTATCCAGAGGAAGTACTGCATGATGCACTTTCATTTTTATTATATGTAAGGTTAGCTGAAACTCAGGTCTAATAACTGAACAACTACAATCAGTATCTCTAGCCATAAAGTTTTGAGAAAAGCTTAGGCATTTGCTAATATTGAGAAAAGCATTAGTGCAACCTTGGTATCAACGAAAACCTTGCCAGTTAAAACCTATGTGCTTAATTAATGAGGAAGTGTAGCAGAAACACAGTTGCCAATTCCCAAATGGCTATTCTCAAATGAGGATGAGAATGCAGAACAATAACAGTTTCATCCTTATGGCAGCATTTAATTGCTGGCTGTTGTGCAAAAATGACAGAGAATCTTTCTGATGGACTTCCTATTTATGGGTAGGGGTAATAAAATTAAGAATATTGGATACTTTTGCTACAATGGTCATTAGTAAGAACCTGATTGTTTCTCTCTCTCCCCCCACCCCAAGTGTTTTCTACTTTCAATAGGGAATAAAAAGTATTGAGCAATGTTCAGATACTGAGTACCTTCCAAGGCACAGCCCATTATCTGACTGCTTCAAGTAAAGCAGCAAAGCTAATTACTATGCATTGTCTCCTTCCTTGGCATTTGAGTTGATGTTATCTGTCTATAAACCTTATCTGATCAAATCAATTTCAAACCAAAACCCTGGCAGAAAAACAAGTTCAAGCTTTGTATGCATTTTGCTCAACCAACTCTCTTCCTCTAATTGAAAGAATTTGCATATTATGTAGTTCTACTGCAAATCAGTTTTTAGTCAAGTGATCACACATAATATATCTGAAAAATTACCACTCCCCCATGGAAAACCAACAGGATGACTATTGATGAATTTCATTGATTTAAGCAATGCATGTAACAGACTGAATGTGTGATGCTCACAAAGCTAGAATGTAACCAATGATAATTAATATTTTTTTCATGTTTTCAGACTACTCTAACATCAAGCAAGGAAGCAGAGCAGTATCATCACTACTGTAGAGTGAGACTTAGAAGAACCATTATTCCTTGATGAATTTCACAGTAGCCATTATCCTATATGCTAACGGCAATTTATTCTCTGTATCTCTGTTCTTCTTTTTGTTGGCATCCATCTGTCTCAGGAAACAATGGAGGAGTGCTCCTTTGTGGGTGAAGTCAAACTGTTGGAAGGTTGCAGTGCCTGCCATGGTTGTAGAGTTCAATATGAGAGAAAAATGTTTTGTTGCAGCTGGGGATGATGAAGGCATCCAGTTGTGCTGTTGCAGATGCACCATGCCATTTTCCCCTCTTCACTCCTCCCAGCAGTCATTCCTTCTCTTGTCACTCCTATGGATGCACAACCTGACCATTTGTCTCTGGGCCCTACAGTCATCATTTCACATTTGATGGCATCCTTGTAAAACAGAGTTGGTCTGCCAACCAGCCCGGGGCCTGAAGCCAACTCCCTGCAGAGCACATCCTTGGGGATCCTGCCTTCTTCCATTCTGTGGACATGACCAAGCCAGCATAGACATAGCTGGGAGAGCACATCTTCGTTTGAAACTCTGTCTTGTCATGTGATATCCAAAATCTTCCTAATGCAGCACATGTGGAAGGCATTGAGGCTTCGCTCCTGACAGTTGTAAATTGCCCACGACTCACTTCCATAAAGCAGGGTGCTCAACAAGTAAGCCTGGCATACCTTCATCTTGGTGTTGGATGTTAGCACCACACTCTCCCATACCCTCGTGGTACCTCGTGTTGCGTAACCTCCAGGTTACGGAATCTACGGGTTATGGCCGTGGCAAACCTGGAAGTGTATACTTCCGGGTTTCGCCACGTGTGCATGTGCAGAAGTGCTCTGCACGCCACATGCATGCGCAGAAGGGTGCCTCTGGTTACAAAGTTTTCAGGATGCGGCCGGGCCTCCAGAAAGGATCCTGTTCATAACCGGAGGTACCACTTTACACTCCTCCAGTTCAGCATCATTGGAGAGGTTGCTGGTTATGCTCGAACCCAGATAGGCAAAATCTTCTACCACCTCAAGTGTGTGATGCTGATGATGTTCTGACCCGGGATGTTGGTCTTTGCCATTTGTTGTTTTGGTTCAATATCATGCATTCTGAAATGAAAGCATGGGGTAACAAATGGGTATTAATTAGTGTCAAGTTCTCCTGTGATTTTTCCCCCCCAAAACATCCTCCATCAGTTTATGAGAAAGGAAATTGCATTTGAAAATTATGAACGGACTTATTGTGTGTCAAATTGTCACTGCCTTTTTTGTTGGGCATAACTTACTTTCACAAGGGGTACTTGTGAATGTCCTTTCATTCATTCTACACATCACCTATCCGCTCTTCTGAATTCTGCTTTCTTGGATGCCTACATTTCCTGAAAAACCCCTTGGCATCCTCAGCTGAGCTTTCCTATAAACACCTGGAGGGGGGTAGCCTCCCTGCTGTGCACCTGGCAACTATTCATTGTTGTTGTTGTTGAAGTGAAACCTTCCTTTTAAATAAATCAGGGCAGAAACACAAAAATCAGCGACCGCACCTATCACAGAAATTCAGTAGGCAGCCTCTCCATGCTCTTCAATTAAAGTTCAGGGGCAGATGTCATAAAGTATCTTTTCTCATGAGGATTTTTCAGATCAGAAAAAGCAGGTAGCTTCTTCACAGGCCACAGAGGATTGATGAAATATTTAACGGAAAATACACACAGACACCATTCATAGCTAGGTTCATCACCTTGAAATGCTAAAGCACTCTGAGAAAGAGGCAGAAAAAATGGAAGCCTCTTTTGCAGGGAAAGAGGTTCATTTTCAGTATAGCAGTAGTATGAATGAGCATATGTTTCATTACGTATATGAAACACAGCTACACTATGAAACTCACACTTCTCTTAATTGTGTGATGCAGTGTATAAAAATCTGTACTATTAAGGGAAAGCGTGCTTTAAAATGCATATATCAATGAAAGTAACATACAGCACAAAACTGCGTATTGGGGGAAGATGCTTGTTAAAATGGGGAGTGTGCCCTAACTGCTGGTAAATTTCCATGAGGGCATTAAAAAAATAATAATCACAAAGCAATGCAGAAATGTGGTAAGGTAAACTTAAGTTGGGAAAAATTGAGAAATGGAAAGAAATTGAATATTTCCCCATCTTTCTTCAGTCATAGTTATGCAATTACCACTTCATCAGAGGCAAATTGCTGGATCAACACCATAACAAGTGGAGTGGACAAAGTTAGACTGATGGGCAGTTCATACAGATCCCTCTCCTTTAAATTTTGGGAAATGCATAGTTTCCTTGTCTTTGGTACTCTGAACTATCCCATGTAGCTCTCTTGTGGTTGCCTATAGAAGCCCTAAAATCCATAGCTGTCGTAGTAAACTAATGATTGTGTTGATAGTGGCAAGGAGAGTGGGGGGGGGGCAGGAAGAATTTGCCTCTCAGCTCACTCCACTAACTAAGAAGCTTTACAACAATGAAAAGAGGCTTTCTTTCCATTATCTGAAATTTATTTTCCATTTCATGATACTTACGCTGAGCTACTGACAACTCAGATCCCCTCTCAGGACTGGCATTTCTCTAAGTGATAGTATATTTAAGGCTAAGTTTGAGAAACATCATTTGCAGAAAATAATAATCATAAATACTCTAGTTAATTCCCATTCTACTTCATTTCATTCTACACCCTCCCCAAAGAAATGAGAGAAACATTTAGCAACCAATTGCCCAGTAAGAACATGGTTTGTCCAGTGATGGCAACTGCCCCAGTTTGTTGTAGCTGCCAACACTCTTTAATATTCTGAGTCTGATGCCTACACAGTTATCAAAAGCAGACACTTGTTCTTGCTCAACCAGGCAAAACAACATTTGAGCTGATTTTACAGCCCCCTCTTCCTGGGCTTTTCAAAATTCCTCCAGATAAATATGCATGTTGTCAAGTAAGGGGGGGGGGACCAAACAGCAACTTTTTTCACTGACTAGGATTTTATTAATTAGCATTTAATAAACCCTGCATTTTTGGCAGAATATTATTTTGCACCTCCTGGATAGAAGAAAAGAATCTGACCTGCATGGAACACTACTGTGTCTTATAGAGGGTTTTTTCATAAATGGATAAAAATATGGCAGGAAATCTCTAACCCAATCCCAAATTACAATGCGGAGGATGTTAAGTCGTACAAAGATCAAGATCTAATCAGTCTACAAATGCCTGAAAATTCTAAGATGCATTATGCATTAATTTCTCTCGAATATAAAGGCCCTGATCCAGCTGTTAGCCATAACTTCTGTCCCATTAAAAGCAATGAGGCTTTAATTGGTCATGACTATTTTTTTTGTATTTGACCCAATTAGACACCAGATGCAGACCTTCTAAGCCCATCCCAAGATAAAAAGATTTTCCTGGCAAAGGAAATGTTGCTTCTATGGACAGTAGCAACATCCTTGTTGACCCCATGGTCTGGACTGGTGCTTCACCAAGTAACCTGAAGGACAGAGCTGAGGTAGACCAAGCCCACCCAGTCACTTATACGACTCATTATTACATGCCAGGTCAGCCCCTTAATCCACAATCATTTCAGGGATGAACATATTGTTAGGATATTTCCGTTCCACCTTAAAAGGGAGCAGGCTTTGTGAGTCACAGAGTCTGCATATTTCCTGTTGACAGGAAGTGTATGTTTTCTATTGCTTTCGTTTCTCTCTCTCGCTGCCTGAAACACTGAAGCAGGCAGTCATGTTTTTCTCTGTTCTGACTAACGCAGAATAAACTTATAAATAATGCTCTCCTGCGTGCATCTTCGCTGTGCATTATCTGCTGATAAGAGCGTGCATCACCAACTTCTTTATACTAAGAGAGTGTGTCTAAATTAAGAACACCAATGTTACCGCATGTTTAGAGGAAAGCCCAGATGATGATGTCATAGGTATCTTTCCAGGAAACGTGGGCACCCAGGAAGGCTCCTGCTGGCAGACAACTAAACAGGTGAGTTGAAGAATGAAAGGAAGGAAACTCACATGTGGCTCTTGGCTACCTGGAAAGTAAGATAAGTATACAAAACAACAACAACCACACACCACCATGTCCCATCCAAACAGATCCCCCCCCCACTCCCCTTTCATAATTTCCCAAATACAATTTCTGATTTCATAAAGAATGGTCAGATTAAAAAAAACAGAAAAGCTACAAGAGAAATTTTGGTTCAGCAGTGGTTTGAGCTCATTGGAGGAAGGGGTAGGGTGCAAATGTGATAAAGAAGCAATATATCAAGAGATTGAGGTAGTTATTACTGTATCAGCCTTCATAATGCGTATTTAGTGCAAGGATTTCTTTTGGAAAGATTAGCTAAGCAGGATGCTGTTAATGTTTAACCATCCTTGAATTTCGCAAATGTGCTGATCCCAAAGGAAACTTCCTTTTCAACTTTTAGTTTCTCTTTGTGCCTTGCTGCTCTTCTCTCTCCTTTATGCTTTACTCTTGGCATTCCAAAACTAATCTGCATGAAGCATAGCAAGTACTCTTGAAAACCTTAAAAGAATACTGATATAATCCAAACATTTATAATGTTATTCCTTGCAGTGAGAGGAAATTAAATCATTTTTTCCCTAGCAAAACTAGGCTCCTATTAGAACACCAGCAAGCATGTAATGTTGATTACTACTTAGAGACTTCAGCAAATGTCTTTTAACTGAAGTTGTTTTGAAGCTGTCCCCTAGCAATTGTCTTTCTTTTTCAGCTGTAATTAACAATTAGCTACCCAGACAGTAGCTGTATTGTTGTTTTTTTCAGTGTGTTGAAAATGTGTTTTTTAAAAACAACAACATGGCTGTCCTTTTAAAATTAGTAGTAAACTTAACAGCTTTTCTAAAAGCAGTTGTTTGCAATCCCTAGAGCCAGGGTTGGGAAACTGTTTGCAGATGGTTGATCAGATACTAATGTCTCCCCAACCTCTGTGAACAATTTTGACATATAGGTGGGACTGTATGTTTGCAACCATTGATGTTCATGGTGATGCTTGCGGAAACATAGAATTGTGCAGGCATTGCTGATAAGATGATAAGGGGTGCAGGCAGACCCCGCTTCTGGCAGGTTTCTTTATCTGCCACACACTTGATGTAATACATAGTGTCAAGTGGTAATGGCCTGGAGAAAATGGCCTGATGTGCCAAATTAGGCTCCTTGCCAGCTCTAGACCTCTGGGTTCCCCACTGCTGCCTCAGGGAATGTTAGTCAAACGGAGCAACAATTATGTTTCTCACTTTATGTTTCCAGTGGAGGAGCTCAGGTTCTTCCTAGATTGACTTGTAGTTCCAAACAACTGGGACAATTCTTGGATTGGGAGAAACGACAGCATAGACTTCTCCTGTGTGGCCAAGATCTCCTAACATAGTTATGCAACATGGAAAAGAGTGTTCTGTAGAAATTCTCATGACTGTGGGGTGAGAAGGGACCAACAAAGGTGACACCACTCCACATTTGACTTCTGTTTCCAAGTGTGCATTTGATAGAACAGAATCCAAAACCTTAACTCAGATTTTATAGGCACCAAGATTTGCTTGCTGGCCGTATCCAGTGCAGGAGGAAGTCTGACTACTAAATCACATGGAAGGCTGTTTCGTGACGCTGTGTAATGCTCCATTCCCACACTAGAAGGAAATGCACAAAATAGATTATTATTCTTTAAACAGCAAACTGAGGTGATTGGATGATGGCAAGATTGGGGCCAAAATAGAGCCTCTGGGAAACAAGAGGTTGCTATCAACATGTTCAGGTTATTTACTCAGATAAAAATCTTTAAATTTAAATTTCAACCACCCCCACACAAGAGGACTGATAATGCTGAACTGGACAAGAAAAATGGGATGAGGTGAAGTAAACTGGCCTGTTTGATCCCCTTACAGCTTAGAATATCATGAAGGAAAGCATAGCTAGCTGGAAGTCTGAACAGGAGTGCTTCTGTTAGGCATTAGGGATAAAATGCCCTATTTTGTTTCAGATCCACTTTATCTAGCCTAGGCTGTGTAAGCACATTATACCTTTAAATCACATTCTTTCCTTCAAAGAATTCTAGGCATTATAGTTTGTTAAGGATTGCTGGGAATTGTAACTCTGAGGACTGCCCGAATTCTTAGAGGGAAATAATGTACTTTAAGTGTGCTTTAAAGGCAATGAAAGCTGGGAGGGAGAAGAACCTTTCAAAGTCAACCTACTCTTCACATACAGCACATACAATCCAGCCCTGTTTTGCCATTTTTAACTTACATACAGAAAGTTGTTTGCAATCTGTTAAGTTTCTTGAGCAACTGCATATTCTAACCCACCACCAGCTGAGCTTTTCCATTACAGAGGTTTTTGCTGCCAGAAGTGCAAAACTATATAGGCAAATCTTGCATATGGGCACTGCTTTTCAAGTGGTCCATTAATACAGTAATGTTGACAGCTGGGGGAAAAATCATATTATAATTTCCCGTAGTGCTTTGGAAAAGAAAAAAAAAACCCTTTCAGTCAAGTAGTGATTGAGCAGCTCTGTTTTTTTGTGAGGCAAACACAGCCTCTTGCTCTGCTGTTGCTTTTAATTTCTGCTAAGTCATCTCTGTATTTAGCCACCTTAGTCACCAGTTTTTCAAATGCACCAGCTCAGTAACAAACAAAGATGATTATATTCTAACTACAGCTTGACACCTGATTAGTAGACCAAATGTTTTAATCCTGCTACTTGAGCCACTAGTAGAAAATGTTGTAGAGTCCGGGAGACTTGAAAAGTGGAAGAAGGGGAAAGTATACTTGGAAGAGTACAGTTGGTCACTGCAGCAGAAAGGAGCCAGGAGATGTTACCTCATGATGTCTTCCCATGAGACACCAGGAACCTAGGAATGCTGACCCCTAAGTACTAGAGTAGGCTTCCTCAACCTCGGCCCTCCAGATGTTTTGAGACTACAATTCCCATCATCCCTGACCCCTGGTCCTGCTAGCTAGGGATCATGGGAGTTGTAGGCCAAAAACATCTGGAGGGCCAAGGTTGAGGAAGCCTGTACTAGCGAATGGTGCACTAACTGATTTGTTTTTAAGGAAAGTTCTCCATTTTACTTTTTTAAAATAATACACACACACACACACACACACATACACACACACACACACACACACACACACACTTGTACTTCTTTAACAATAAAAATAATTTAAAATAAATGAACAGCTCTCAGGCACTGTTACTGCAGCATTGTGACTTATCAATCCTAAAGACATACGAAGGGCCAAAACGCATGGAGTAGAAGCTGAACTTCATACCTAATCTGACTTTAAAAATTATTCTTTGGCTGCAAGCTTCAAATACACAGAAGCAGTATAATGAATATATCTTGGTAATAATCTGAACACTAGGTAACATTTTGGGAAACCATAAGGAGAGCATGGAGACTGAAGGCAGCTTTAGATGCTTTTAGAAGCAAGGACACTAGGTTGCTTGAGTTACTTGTGCATTCAATTTTTTGCTTCTGACATAAACCCACCCACCTGCAACAAGAAGGGATTTTAAGTTGCAAAGATGTGCAAGGTCCCATTTGAGGTGTTAAAGCATCAAACATTGTGCAACATCCAACACTTCCTTAATAAAGTCAAGTTATCATCTTTTGTATTTGGCCTGTAATAATGGTGTGGAACAAGTTCCAGCACTTAGTTTTATTCCATTGATGATCTTGAATTCCAGTATTTCCTCCAGTACTGATTTTGCTGTTTACTACTACCTACCATAGTGTATTACCTACAGTCCACAACTAAACTCTGGCTTGCTTCTTGAATCTGAATATATCAAGACACTATGGTGTAGTTTGGGGTGTCCCAGAACTAATAGCATTCTGGTCGGTGTATGGACCCGTTGAGCATGCTCACATCAGTAGTTCCATATCACAGCTATATAATTATTATTTTTAAAAAAGTGGTTGCACTACAATGACAGCGCCTGCAGATCTGAAGAATTATGTGCCTTTTGAGAGAGTTTATGTCTTTAAAGTGTGCCAACATAGGAATAAAGATCCCAAGCCAGGATATGTAACCTAATACAATTCATCTGCTTCTGTTTTGTGCTATGCTTCAGTAATATTCCATAGGTCTTGAAAATTCATGCATGTCAAGGAAACTAGAGCTGGTTTGGTAAAATACATCAAATCTTCTTTCCCTAATCTGTTTCATGCCATAGAAGCAACAATATAGCAGAACAGCTATAGTCATACCTTCCAACATTTCTCCAATGAAATTAGGGACATCCTATTCCGTAATAATAATAACAAAAGTAATATTTATACCCTGCCCATCTGACTGGGTTGCTCCAGCCACTCTGGGCAGCTTTTAACATGTATAAAAACAGAATAAAAAATTTAACTTTAAAAACCTTCCTATACATGGCTGCCTTCAGATGTCTTCTAAAGGTTGTATAGTTACTTATCTCCTTGGCTTGGAGATCACATACCCTCCAACATTTCTCCAATGAAAATGGGGGTGGCCTAAGGAAAAGTGGGACATTCTGGGGTCAAATTAGGAACTGTAACAGCTTCTGTAAATCTGGGACTGTCCCTGGAAAATAGGCACACTTGGAGGGTCTGGCTACAGTTGCTACTTTCACTACGAAAATCACTGGGTATTGTCTTCGCAGCAGTGTTCACTTGGAACTTTTTTAGTAGAAAATGTCAGTTGTGTCTCAGCAAAGCTCATGCCATTCCTTTGTTGGCTGGACACATGCATGGTTGTTACTATGTTTTTTCCTTAAAAAATAATAATGGATAATTGCTTTTAGGTAAACCGGCATGGCGAGAAAGAGGTCGAAAGGCCCTACCGGCTGGTTATTTATCCTTCCCCTGGGCGTGGTGCCAAGCACTGCTAGTGGTCAGTAGGCACCATGCCCAGGTGACACCTCCTACATACCTGCCGCCATTGGCCAATTTGGTGGCAGGGTTACAATCCGGCCAACCATAGGCTGGTTCATAGGGAAGACACGGTGCCCGCCCATGAAGCCGCCCACCTAGGAAGGGCCAACAGACCTACCCTACTCCTATATCTGGCAAACTATTCACATGTAATCTTCAGGGATATGAGATAAAAGGCACAATATTGTTGAGAACCTCAGGCTTGAAACCCAAAGTTGGCCCTCAATACATTTCTGTCAGGCCCTCAAGACTCTCACCTGGCCTGCTATTCAGCCTCTTTGTGGGCTTTTTCTTAGCAGGAATATGTGCTGTGGTAATTCCTCTTACTTGCCTGGATGAAGAGGTAGAAGGGCACATGTAATCCTCTGATTTTGCATGGGTTCAGTCACATCTATTAAGCTGCTCACTTTTGCCTCTGGCTTTGACTATCACTTGTATGTGGCCCCTCAAATGTTGCCCACAGAGGAATTCAATCCTTGCCCTAAAAGGGCTCCCCACTACTGGTTTTAGAATATACAAGCCTCTTTGGGGTAACAAATGTTGAAGCACAGCCCAGGCAGCCATTTTGCTTCCTTTTGAATCAGCCTAATAGAAATGAAATTTTATTCAGTGTTTTACTGATGCTCCCATTATACACCAGGACAATCAAGAAATGTCAATGACAAGAGAATGAAATGAATTCAATCCCGAGCTCCAGTTCTGAAGCTGCCTGTCATTGACTCTTTGTTAATATATAAATCATTTAGTGAAATGCAGGCATTCTGAGGAGGCTATCATTTGTATGCACATGAGTGTCTGCCTGTTTTTGCCAAGAATGAGTCATGTTTGATGAACATCAAACAAATACTTGGTCAAAAATTGACATTTCAGGCCCCAATTCTGATTATAGAATCAGTATCTTCAAAACCATCACCAGTATACACTCTGTGTAACCTGCTAACAGAAAAATTATATGTTAATATAATATGCTGTAAAATTTACCAAAAAATGGGATAATGCAGGGAACTATTACAAATGATTTGGATATAGGCAATTTGAGAGAATGAAGAGGGAAATGGTAAGCTTGGGTGGGGTTTTGTTTAAAAAACACTTCTGTAACATGACTGTCTCCAGGTATTATTAATTTTTATCCATGTAGGGGCACAAAGACATACCCACTATCTTTGCTCACTCACACCTTACATTTCTGCATTGAGTAAGGTCTAAAGGAGAAATGTTATGAAGTTTGACTGACTGTACTTATAATCCTTCCAGCACTTAGAATCCTGACCATACAGGGCTCCTGATTGTTAGTACCATCTGATCTTCCCTACATGTTTGTTCTTCTCCTATCAGTGCTCTTGACCTCTAATGTCAGGAGGTATGTTCAAGGTAGCTACATCTTAATCTTCTATGTAGCAGGATCTCAGAGAATAACAATGTTCTCATAGATTCCCTACATAATAATGACTGTGTCTTCATACCAATGATATTGATAGTTGGAAGCTGAGCATTGAAGAGCATTTCTCATGTATTTGAATTAGAAGACAACAGGTACAGATCAAGGGTGTGTATTGTGATATATTTCTCCATTACTAACATTTTCTATAAACTCACCAAGCTCTCTGCTGACATGAACTGAAATATCCTCTATGCCGACTTCCACTCTTCTGTAAGATTTGAAATAGCACTTCCTCTTGAAATTCATCATCATTTTCTGCTAAATAAAAACCTGAGGGGAAAGAAAAAAGATGATAAACTTTGACTCCTTCTGACAGCTGACCTTTCAGGATTTAAAAAGGATGATAATAACAATGCAAAATAAGTCTTGACTTGGTCAAAACATTATCCATCATGTCAGCCAAGGTCCTTCTTGGATTGCCAGTGCTTAATGTTCTGTGTTCCATAACCCCCATAATTCAAAGATAAAGCTAGGTACACTCACCTGCCTCTTTTCTTCTCTTCTTCCTTCTATTGGTATCACCAAGGGTTACTGTAATGCATACAGAACTCCCATTCAATGGAATCTTGCAATGCTTGGGATATGTCACTAAAACAACTAAACTTGAAAAAAATTAATAAAGAACCAACAGGGCATCAGTCCTGCTCAGATCAGTTTGTAGGCTGAAAATTACCAAACAAACAAACAAACAAAATCCAACTCCTCATAAAAGTGTTCATTTTCGTGACTTTACTCTTAACAAAAAAATTCCATCCTAAATGCCCTACTAATTAGGAAAGGAAGCTGCAGCAACCTTAAAGTTATTCCCATGAACACTCACACTTTCCACTACATCCTCTCATATACATGATCACAGAAATATGAGAAAAGGTACAGCAGCAGTAATTTGTGAATGTTGTAAATAATAATAGTGTGAAGGGGCAAAGATGTGCCTTCATGAGTCCCCACAGGAGGCTCCACTGACCAAAAAAAAACCCAAGGCAAGGTTGGAGGGCACAAACATCAAGAGGGGTGTATCAGCTTGAGCAGGAACACTGACTTAGGCCCCAGATGGGTCCCCAGTGGTGTGAGTGATGTAATGTGACATCATGACATCACATCGTGTTGTGATGTCATGACATCATGTTAAGTCGCATGCAACAAATCTCCACCTGGGAGTCCTGGAAGCCACATTGGAGGCCCCGTGAGGCTTGCAAGGCCTCAGATGCAACTTCCAGTGCTTTGAGAGGACCTGGAAGTCATGTCAGAGACTCCACAAGACCTTGGACACCATCTGTGAGGCCCTGTGAGGCCCTGGACATGACTTTTGGTGCTTCGCGAGGCCCCAGAAGTTGTGTTGGAGGTTGAGGTACCGAGCACCCACAAATTTTTTTTGTAGGTGCCTGCCCCCCCAGGGCCCCCTATGGTTGGCACCAGTGAGCTTGAGGGAGAGAGTAGAGGGAAAGACAACTGCAGGAAAATCCCCAAAGCATTTGAAGCTTACTACAGGAGCCAAGTCAGGTACGGACAGGCCAGGATTAAGGTGGTCCCTTCTATCTCAATGCTGCAGAAGACCAAATGTTGCAAAGCTAAGTGCTGAGGGTAGCAACATAAATTCCTAAAAAAGGAACACTGGGTGCATATTGAAGGGTGGCATTGAGGAAAGGAACAGTAGTAATTTCTGAAATAGTAAGTTGGCACGGGGGTGAACCTAAGAACAGGAAGCTAGGAGGAGTCTATAACAGGGTTCTCTGGTGAACCTGATTCCCAAGTTCTAAGAACAAAGAACCCACCATATCAATTCTGAAGCAAGAGTGGCATGGCATTCTTAGGAACCTTGAGGTTAGAGGGGAGACTATTCCATTGTGAAGTGTAACATAGAACTACTTCTACTAATAATTTAATATTAACATAATCTTTTTCAACATTTTCTCTTTTTTTCTAAGGTTTGTTAGATAATATGTTGCCATGCTTGAAGGTATTTCATTTCCCCCTTCATTGTTGCCATCTCACACCACACTTTGACTGATTTAGGTGGCTAGAGCCTTACATGGCCTATGGCTGTTTGGCAACTACTTTCAGATAGCCAAAACATGCAGGAAGAATAATAAATTTTAATTTCCAAAGCATCAGAAAATGCCTTTGGAAAATCAGTTGGATTTGAGCCATAATATCACTTGAGCACTTTCAAAAAGCCTACACTGTTTGTAAGCCATGTTGTTGATGCTGTGTGCAGAGAATTCCCAGTACTGAGCATATTGTGAATGTCTTGGCAACATTCATAAAGCAAAAGCCAAAACTCTAAACAATTCAGTTTGCTGAACAAAATGCACCTCCCGTGTTGCTTGCTGTTGCAGGTATGTCATGCTCCATTACTGCTTCAGTAGAACATCAATAGAACACAACAGCAGAGAGAATGCAATGGAAAACAAGCTGAGAATGTTCAATAAACCCATAGCCATGCTCTAGGCTGTGGTCAATAAAACTGGATGGGAGGTTTTCCTATTCTGCTTTTCTTTCCCTCCTCCTTTTGAATTTGAGAGTCACTTCTCCCTAGGAGGTCAGTCTAGTTCAAGAAACATAACACACCTTCAGAGCAGCAGTGCCAAATTTCTAGAAAAGGCAGAACTAAAATGTGTCATGGGATAAAGTTCTCTGTGCCAAATGCTGCAGCCCATGAGGTTGGAATGACATGCCATGCAACATGTTATATTTCCTAAGCTACACTGCAAAGCAGGACGTGGGTGGCATTGTGGTCTAAACCACTGAGCCTCTTGAGCTTGCCGATCAGAAGGTCGGTGGTTCGAATCCCCACAATGGGGTGAGCTCCCGTTGCTCTGTCTCAGCTCCTGCCAACCTAGCAGTTCGAAAGCACCTCAAAGTGCAAGTAGATAAATAGGTACTGCTCTGGTGGGAAGGTAAACGGCGTTTCCGTGCGCTGCTCTGATTCGCCAGAAGTGGCTTAGTCATGCGGGCCACATGACCCAGAAGCTGTATGCTGGCTCCCTCGGCCAGTAAAGCGAGATGACCACCGCAACCCCAGAGTCGTTCGCAACTGGACCTAACGGTCAGGGGTCCCATTACCTTTACACTGCAAAGCAACATCAGAAAGGATTGATTTTGGGGGGCGGGGATGTAGGAGCTGGAAATATTCTTATCACTCAGCCTGCTTGCTGCTCTCCCTTCCCACTTTGCCACCCTGTGAGGGTTCTGCCTATGCAATGTAAGCCTCCATGAGAAATCTCACTTTGGGGGGAAGTGGTGGGCATAGGAGCAACTAGATAAACTTCCCCCTGCATGCCAGTTTCCCCTGGAAATTGCCAAAGGACACTGGCAGCATTCATAAGAGCATAGGAAGAGCCTGATGAATCAAGCCAAGGACCAATATAGCCTAGCACTCTTTTCTCATATTAGCCACCCAGATACTTGTGGGAAACCTACAAACAGGACCTTAATGTAAGAGCAGTCTCTCCTGCTTTGGTTTCCAGCAACTAGCATTCAGAAGCATACTGCCTCTGACTGTGGACACAAGGCATAGCCATCATGACTAGTAGCCACTGACAGCTCTCTCCTCCGTGAATTTGCCCGGTCCTCTTTCAAAGCCACCCAGGTTTATGGCCGTCACTGCCTCCTGTGGGAGCAAGTTCTATAGTTTAAGTATGTGCTGTGTGAAAAAGTATTCTTTTATCTGCCCTGAATCTTCCAATGTTCAGCTTTGTTGAACCTTTTCTCTACCTACTTTCTCTGTGTCCTGCATTTTTAAAAAATAACTTCTATCATGTCACCTCATACTCACCTTAAATTCCCAAATGATGCAACCTTTCTTCATTGGGAAGTCACTTTATCCTTTGATCATTTTCAAAAAAGGGTGCTTATAAGCACCCTTGTTCCTATACTTCCAAGGAGGATCAAGGACAACAGAGCCCTTCTTGTCTTTTTCCTGTGGGCACAACTGTTTTCTCCACTCTCCAAGAGGCAGAAAATTTACCTCAATAAGAGAAGCCAATGGGGAAGGGCTTTATTCAGGGAACTGATGTCTCATTTTGTGTAGCAAAACCAATGAGGAAGGTCTTTTCCAGACCGGACATGTCTTTTTTTTCTAAACTAAAATGCCACAAATGTTATACATAACCTTTCCTCATAGGGAGTTGTACCATCTTGCTTACATTGATTTTCACCTGCCATTCTACTGCCCATCCGCCCAGTTTGGAGAGCTCTTCACAATCCCTTTTGTTTTATTCACCCTGAACAATCTGGTATCATTGGAAAATTGGGTTTCCTGAATTTCAATCCTAGCTCTAGATAATTTATGAACAATTTAATAAGCATAGGTTGTCTAGGCAACACACTGTTTCCTCAAATGTTTCCAAATGGCAGTGGGAATCTGCACATATATTAAAAATTATAAAGCAAATTGTTTTTGATTTAAATTTTATTAGATTTTTCAAATGTGTACAATTTAAACAACTTACTTACCTCCCACATCAGCTTACATGGTTGAAAGAAATCACAAATTCTCTGTCAGATCCATCATTGTTTTCTCAGTACCAAAAACTGAGCGCACCTGAGAGTTACAGTCTCAGTTAAATCAATGTAAATGAATGTTATTTCCTGAGTGAAAGAGAAATTGTGAAAACCAGCTAATTGTGTCCAGGGTCAAGTAGATGTTGGTGGAGATGACAGTCCATGATCTGCTATGCTAACAAGCATGTACCAAAAAGATTTAAAAGTTTCTTTTTCTTTTTCTGCCCACAAGCAAACTCTTAACTTGTGTGTTAGCTTTTCAAGCAAAGCCATCTGCTTCTAACTCAACAAAATAAAGTTTGAAGACCGGATCATTTAAAAATGAAGAATAATCAGACAACACATTTCAACCAGTTCTGCAAGATTTTGATTGAGCTCATCAATTGTGTAAAGTAGCAATCTTTAAGAGTAAAGAAACGAAGAAACAAAAACATTGATTTCCATCCACTCACTAGGCAAATGCTATGTGAAAAGGTACCTTGTTTTCCTATTTCATCTCTGCCTAGTGTTCTCTGCTTCATTGCTGGCGTCACAATTTTTGCTATTTGGGAGTTTCACCTTTGTAATCCTCAGGGTTAACAACAACCAAAAGTGCAGCTCGACACAGGGGCTTTTTCTCTCTTATCTGTTCCATTTCCCTCTGCTTAAGCATATGCTTCTTGTTTTAGAATATAGATTTTAAGTCATTTTGTCCCATGATGGCATTATTAGCTGTCTCAGAGATATGCTATCTCTTCTATTAAATCTAACATCTCCCAGGCATTCTTCTCTTGCACACATAGACAAAGCCAAATATTCTCCAATACATTCTTATTGCCTTTCAGCTGAGCAAGCACTATAACAGCAGAAGGGGGGCAGCAGACAATTGTAGAACCTGTTCTATGTTTAGAAACATCATTGCAATTGCATATTGTGGGTGATAGGCAAATAAGTGGTGCTCAGAGTAGACTCACTGAAATCAGTGGATTTAAAGGGTCCTAAGTCTAAGTTGGTTAAATTGTGCTGTTTTACTGTGTTTTTATTTATTTATTGCATTTATAATTCACCCTTCATCCCAAAGTAACCTAAGACAGCAACCATATCAGCATAAAACCATTTTTTAAATCTTTAAAAGAAATCCCAATACAGATGCAGACTGGGAAAGAGCTCTAGTTGTAAGGCTTGTTGGAAGAGGAAGAAGTTCATTAGGCACCAAAAAGATAACCGAGATAGCAATAATCCATTATATTCTTCTCAAAATCCCTGGGCCTGCAATTTGGCAGGTTTAATCCACTCTTGAGAGGCTCATGCGCCTGCAAATTTAATCTGCTTCTGCCAAATAGAGAAAGCGTGTTCTCCGTAACAGAGAGCACGTGTTGCGGTTGGGGAAACAGGCCACCCTACAGTGACTCGGCAAATTGTTAGCAACCCAAGCACTAAAGGGTTAATTGGGTTGCTGGGGAGTTCTAATTTGGCAATTTGGAGGAGGGGCCAGAGGCTATAAATACAGGGGCCAGACGAGGGAACGTCCTCTTGGCCGTTTTGAACCGGATCACCCGCCCTCCCTCCCTTTTATCAGGGTGGTTTTGATTGCTTGACCTTGCTATGCCTGTCATGGGGTCGTTCGCCTTTGAGCGGGGGCCTGGTAGGAATTTTGCCATTTGGCTGATTGGCTGGTGCCATTTGGTTTTCGCCTACTGCGTAGCAAATCGTCACAACTTGTAAGGTTGGCGGTTAGGCATTGGTTAAATGGTGCTTGGAGGGGTAAGTGCCTACCCCTCCAAATGATGCGAATGGGAATTCCATTAAAGGAAATCCAGGGGCTTGCCATTCTTTCGTCCTTGTCCCCGGAGTCGGACTTGGGCCGGGCAAGCCCCACCGGAACATGAGGGTGAGAGGTGTTAGTCTGATTCCCAGCTTCATTCTCACCCAATACTTGTTTCCCACGCTGGCTTCCGTTGGTGTCCGGAAGGCCAGCTCTGTCCCTGAGGGCAAGGACAGATAGTCATAACCAATGCCTAAGCAACCACTCACGTATTTTGTATTTGAATAAAGTTGTGGCCAAAATTATGCCAAAAACCTTAAACAAAAATTGAAGTGTGAAGTGTGAGTTATTTGGGGGGTGGCTTGTGGGACTCAACACGCAAAAAAGTTATACTGTACTTATTTTTAGATTCCTCAGAAGAGTGAATGTGGTGTACTAAAATAGGTTGCCATTCAAATAAAGTTTGAAGATATAATCATTTAAAAATGAAGAATAATCAGACAACGTATTTCAACCAGTTCTACAAGATTTTAATTGAGCTCATCAATTGTGTCAAGAGGCAATCAACAGTAAAAAGTCAATAGTCTGTGGGCATTATTTAATATGAGCTGAGAAGCCCCATAGTCACCAGAGCCCCTGAAATCAAGAAAGCTTGCTGTAAATATTATGTTAATAGAATGAGTCTCAAAACATCAGTATGTAAGGTCAAAATATACGCACATGTATCAGAGTAGAGGGGAATCTTCTTTCTATATCTTATCCATATGCTCATCCCACTTGTTAAAGTATATCACATCTGAACTCTCTCATGCACATATTATGATATGTAATATGTGCATTTCTTTTAATGGTGGCAGAATTGACAGTCAGTAGATCTGAGTGTTATAATTATTCTGGCTAAACACAAAGCAAACAGTTTCCTATTGCTACTGAAAGCACTTGAGCCAATTAATACAATAGTAACATTTAATCACAGGAGAAAATTACACCATTTCATGTGCTGAGAGCAAGCCAAGGAGAAAAACAACAACAACTGTGCCATATGGCTTATCATGATGCTTCCTGTAGGTTTCACAAAACACTGCAGCATTAAAACTGCATGCTCTGTTTAAAGATGATAAAAATTAAGGATGCTGACTATCTTAGAAGTTTCCTCTGTTCATCCACAACAGTGATGGGGAAACGTTGGCCCACCAGATTGTTTCTGAACTACAATTCCCATAATCCCTGAGTACTGGCCCTGCTGGCTGATGATGATGGAAGTTTGAGCCAGGCAACATCTGGTGGACCACAGGTTCCCGATCTATGAAGTGAATTATACCTGTGGATTCTGCACTTTAAAAAATAAAATAAAATTTAAAAACAAGCACTATATCTAATTAAACTCAACAGAGTGGCCAAATATTATGTTCCAATTACTCTGGGAAGCAAGTGAGAAGTGACATGCATCTTACCAGTGCAGTGAGGGGTAATAATAAATAATAAATAATAATAAAAATATTTATATCCCGCCCTCCCCAGCCAGAGTCAGGCTCAGGGTGGCTAACACCAGTAAAATTACAATAAAAACATAAGGGGGGGGGGAGAAAAATTAAAATACGGGTTAAAATACGATTTAAAATGCAGCCTCATTTTAATAGTAGCCCATAGATTAAAACCATAAGGGGAGGGAAAAATAAGTCCAAACCAAAGGCCAGGTGGAACAGCTTTGTCTTGCAGCCCTGCGGAAAGATGTAGTGCATGTAGTTACGCTAAGATGGATAACTCCCATTTCTCAGAATCTCACTGTATTTGATGCAGGGTCTGTCTCAGAGATTCAAGCAACAGAAGTCACTATTGTGGATATTCTGATAATAATCACTTCCATGCTCACACTGTGGCTTCACTGTTACAGATCCTTCTGGTATATCACAATTTATAACTTACAAAGACTGTTGGAGTTTCAGGAATGTATTGCTAGCTATGTGAAAGATGTAATTGCAACAAGGTCTTTCACAGTATCACTGTGTGATCAGAAGTTCTCTACGCGACCCTAGGAATACAGTCAAAATGTGATGGGGCCGTTAGTGGACACTTTTAAAGGGATAACTAGTGACAGAATCTATATTCTTACTGGAAGGCAGATTTATGTCCCTATTCTCTCTGCTTTCCTTTTATGCAGGAGTTTAATTGTGTGGTTTTTTTTCCTATGCTGACTATCATTGATTATACTGGTTGTATTAAAAAGAGAGTAGTGTAACATATAGTCTGTAGTTAGCAGCTCTTCTCAACTTCTGTAAAGCCAAATGGGAGGACATGAGCTGTTGCAATATACTGGGGTAGCAAGGGCTTTTGCTTTTCCTCTAATCAAGTTCTAGGAAGCAAGGGTGAGGTTCTGAAGAAGCAGAAAGTTAGCCTCAGAAAACACATTGAAGCACTGTGGCTCAGTGGTAGAGTAGGTGCTTTGTATGCAAAAGGATTTCCATGTAGGACTGGGGGAGACCCTATCTGAAATATTGGAGTGCCGAAGCTGGTAGGCATAGGTAAGCCTTCCTCAGTCTCATGTTTTGGAGTACAACTCCCATCACTCCCAGCCAGAATAGTCAATTGTTAGGAATGAGCAGAGCTATAATCCAAAACATCTAGAAGTCACCAGCTTGGAGGAAGGCTGGTGTTGACAATACAAATATATCTGGGTGAATGTTCTGACTTGGTATTAGACAGATCCCTATGGTTCTGTTGCAAGACACCAGGCTTGCATTATAATATAAATTATATAAGATTAGTGTTTTTGTAACCTCCCTGTTCTGTTATGTGTGACAACTAGATGGAGTGGGAAGTTTCATATGTCTGACAAGGCAACTTTCAACCACTGGTCATGAACAGAAGCAGTGGCAGATGGTATCACTATCTTATAGATTCAGCTAATAGCACCTAAAGGAGCTTTCTGCTGTGTGCATGAGTCAGTGTAAGATTTGCAGCTTAACAAATAATAATAATATTGAATGTGACAACCACAGTACCTGGAGATAGACAGTCAGGTCATGTATCCACAAGAATGACCAGAAGAGAAATGACTGCTAGGAGGAGTCGGAGAGCTGCCAACTTGATTATAATGGAGTCTATGGACATCTATAACCTTTTTGATCATCTAAGAAAAGTAAAGTTGTATATCTTCAAATTTCTACCTTCTCAAATTCAATAATTTATTAAACTGCATGTAGTGTTGTTGTTCAGGAGTTGGGGGTTTTTTTTGGGGGGGTCATTGCTATGAAAAAGAAAAATATCAAGGATAGGATATAATTATTCAGAACAGAAAGTGCTGAAGCCATTTTGATAATCAATAGCCTAAACCAAAGGAGATCAGGGTGTAACAATTTAAATGTGTTCAAAGTAGGTTCAGAACTATTGATTTGATTTGACTCCAGCACTGCGGTTCTCTTTGAGTCATATGGTATAATTATTCTGTCCTTAAGGAGATTGCATTGGTTAAAAAAGAGACCACACAACTCTCCCCCCCCCTTTAATTGTATTGTCACCTAATACTGCGTAGGAAGGTGTGTTTTTCCCCTCTCCATCATTTGTTCTGCATTCAAGAAAGAAGAATGATTGCAAGTGGGTGGCTCTTGACAATTTCCAAGTAGGCTTAGTCTCTTACAGACTGTGAATCTAATGCTTTTATATAAGCTTCAGAGAAGCATTTAGTTGTCAGGGACATCCCTAGCAATGTTGACACAGGTAGAGTGAATAAAACTCTTTCCCGATCTAAAAGAGAGAGTTCTAGGCAGTGCTTACTTACAAAAGAAATATAGGAGACAGGTAATGGAAAGCCTTGATGGTGCACACTTGGGTGAACATTCCATTTGTCTGTCACCCGCTGGAACAAGTGTTGTCTACATAACAAAAGTGTGAAATCAAGGAACAGATGATGCTAAAAAGGAAAAAAACAAACAAACCCTAGGTGGTTTCCAGTTGTGTCCCATCAGCACAATGAATTTCCCCCTCCATTCATGTGCACCTGGTGCCCTCCCCAAATCTGACATCTAGGATTGTGGAAAGTCTTCATTGCAGGGGCCACATGTGGGGAGAGTACTCTTGTGCAAGCTGAAGTCCTTGCATTGATGGGGCGCATTAGTTGGCTATTGTCCCCTTCTCTATATAGAAGAAAAAGAAGGAGGGACACCATCCCCTAGGGCAGACATAGGCAAACTCGGCCCTCCAGATGTTTTGGGACTACAATTCCCATCATCCCTGACCACTGGTCCTTTTAGCTAGGGATGATGGGAGTTGTAGTCCCAAAACACCCCCAAGTCCAAAGGCCTCCTGAGGAGGCCAAGCATGGAGCTGAGTATGGCGTGGCCTCAATGGCCACAGCTCCCACTCCCCCTCCTGCCTCATCCTCTCTTGCAATTTATTTATCTACTACACAGCCTCACAGGACTTTAAGTTAAAAATAATAATGTGCCAGGAAGAATGTAATTCCCCTCTGCGTGTAGCATCTAGGTTGGGCCCAACTATTTGCATTCTTTCCTTCCTAATGAAAGGGAAGGTGTGTAAGGAAACAAACTTAAGTTGTACTTCTGTTTTGGTGCAATGCAGGAATAAAGTGATCCTTATTTTTAATGAGGATTTAGCTTTCATTCTCAAAGGGATCTTGGAAGCACAAACAACAGGAAAGACAGAGGTCTAAAACAATAGTAACAAGGCCAAAATGACTTCATGAATTTCCAAGAGCCTACTTAGTAAGTAGGGATCACTCTGTTCTCCTTGTTTAGTAATGAGCAAATGGCAAAGCCTGGCAGTTTTGCCAGTAGACAACAAGCAACCTTCCAAGAAGCAAGCGGGGAGAGTTTCAGAAAGATTCCAGCTTCTGTTCTACAGGATCATTTTATTAGTCAAGTCCAACTCTACAGGTGCTTCATTAAAGTCTCTCACACCTTGATGTGTATCTGAGAAACTCTCACTGCAATTGGCAGCATTCTTTTTCCAAATGTTGTGATAAATGGTGAGAGCATCTATGAAGAAAGAAGAAGAATTTCAGCAACAGATTAAACAGGAACTGCAATTAATGAACTACTCAAGTATTTCCAGCAGTATTCTGGCAACAGTACTTGAGCAAACTGTGCTCACAGAAATAGGGTCCTAGAGAGCTTCTGTTTTCCAGTAAACATGTTGCCAACACACCTGTGTCAAAAGGCACTGAAAGCCAAAGAGCAATAGAAAGTCCCCACAGTGAAACGAAAAGCAGCTAAAGCTGTAATCTTATGGCCACGCATATGGAGAAGATCCTAGTAAAGTATCATGCATAGTGATGGGTAGGGAAGGGGGGGGGGAATTCAATTCAGTTTGTATTTGAAGGTGAATGTAAAGGTGAATCTTCACTTTCTAAAACAATAAACGAACCAAAACACAGATGTCCTTTGAAATGTATACTTCTCCGAATGTTGCATTGCAGTTGTCCAGCAAGTAATGTGTATAAAAATGGATATATGAGGGTTATGTGTGCATCAAAATGCATAAATTAGTGAAAATTACATGCAAAAATTAGAGGTGTGCAAGGTCATCCTGCTTCACTTCAGGGCCCAACTCAGCACTTTGGATTGGACCCCTATTGAGTTCAGCTTGCTTCAAGGGGGGAGGGGGGGTCGCCTTTGTCCTTGAATATGAAGCGATATTCCAAAAATTGAATCTTAGATCCTCCCAATGAGCAGCACTAGGAAACCCAAATGGCCATGTCAGTGCTTCCACATAGGTGCATGGAACGTGCAGATGTGATAGCCTGCAAAGAAGGGGTTAACTCTGCTGAATTTCAGACAGGTAGATCCACAGGTGGTGGTGCTGGTGCTACTAGTAGCAGTTCTACCAACTCTGCCTGTGGTTACACCATGGTTGCTTCATAGAGACTCCATCATGCTACTAGTGCAAACTTACTGAGTTTGCTTTGGGAATGTGCAATGGACTCAGCCAGCTCTGAAGTCCCAAATTGAATCAGGCAGATTCAGAGAGATTTGGGTGTCACTTCATTTGCATTGGGACAGCCTCAGATTCTTGCAGGTAGGGCAGGGTAGTCCAGATTCAGATGCAGGGGTTATAGGCAGGAAAATAGGCATCAGGGAGGAGGGAAGTGGCTCTACCTAACTATTATTGCTAAAGAGTAAGAGTAACTAAGATACCAACAAGAGGCAACAAATGATGTCTAAGATGGAATAAAGAAGGGAACAGAATGGATTGGGAAGGGTGGGAAAGAACTGAGAAAAAGCAATCCAACCCCTACTGGTCTTTGCAATATTCAGAGGACTAGTCAAAAAGTGAAGAAAACAAGGCATTGGCTAAAGGTTTTATAGAATCACATAAGTGATCAGCTTATGGACCTTGCTTGTTTGAAGCTACACAATGATACTTATCATAGAACTGTCTTTTAGAAGGTGTAGCCATACTATGAGTGAGAGGGAAATGTGGAGAGGGTGATTGGAACAGCAACACAGGCAAACATCTAGCACCCTCATCCCCAAAACCCCATATCACGTGTCCACTCCAGACCCCCTGTATCTTTGGCCCTTTTCCATACAATGTTCTATGTGCTGGGCAGGGCTAAGCCATATGCTCATCCCAAGTGTAATCACCAGTTAAAGTATATCATATCTGAACTATGGGTATGCATTAGCAGTGACTAAATAGATATATAGGAATGCAGGTTGCGCTGTGGTCTAAACCACAGAGCCTAGGGCTTGCTGATCAGAAGGTCAGCAGTTCGAATCCCCACGACAGGGTGAGCTCCCGTTGCTCGGTCCCTGCTCTTGCCAACCTAGCAGTTTGAAAGCACGTCAAAGTGCAAGTAGATAAATAGGTACCGCTCCGGCGGGAAGGTAAACGGCATTTCCGTGCACTGCTCTGATTCGCCAGAAGTGGCTTTGTCATGCTGGCCACATGACCCAGAAAAACTGTCTGTGGACAAACGTTGGCTCCCTCAGCCAGTAAAGTGAGATGAGCGCCACAACCCCAGAGTCATTTGTGACTGGATTTAACGGTCAGGGGTCCCTTTACCTTTAGGCAGATATAGGACCACAGAGTTAAACCCAGTGCCACCAACCCTATTTATCTGCTTGGTGATGGGGACTAGTAATGCAGTTTACCACTTTCCCATGTCAGCATAAATAATCACATTTATTTATTTATTTATTTAATTTATATACAAGGTTTATACCCTGCCATTCATCACATGCAATCTTACAGTGGGTCACAGCAAACAAACAAATATAATTTAAAGCCAGAATTCAACATGGGATGCTTTATCCCATGTTGATGGCCTTTCAGCTGATTCCCTGGTGGCCCGCTGGAATGTGGAGTTAACCAGGGCTATTGACTGTTTGGCTCCGAAGCGCCCTCTCCGATTGCATGGAGCCCGGACAGCCCCGTCGTTTTCCACAGATCTGAGGGCAATGAAACAATCGTTGAGACGGCTAGAGCGCCGGTGGCGGATAACTCATTCCGAATCTGACCGGACACAGGTTAGAGCTCAACGTCGAGCCTACCAAGTGGCGATAGCAACGGCGAAGAAGAATTTCTTCACCGCCTCTATTGCATCTGCAGAAAACAGCAGCAGGAGACTTTTTCAGGTGGTTCACAATTTAGCGGAACCACCTGCAACATCGGGGCCCAGTACGGGCCACATGTTCTCCTGCAATGATTTTGCAAAGTTTTTTGCAGATAAAATCGCTCAGATTCGGGAAGAAGTAGACTCCACCGTGGGAGCAGGACCGGGGCGGGAGAGTGCTAGAGTTCTGTCTAGTCAAGTTGTGTGGGATCAATTCCAATCTGTTACCTCCGAGGATGTGGACAGGCTGCTTGGACGAGTGAAACCAACCACCTGTCTCCTGGATCCTTGCCCATCCTGGCTTATAAAAGCTAGCCGGGAAGGACTGGGCGATGGGCTTCGTGGGGTGGTGAATGCTTCCCTCCGTGAGGGAGCCTTCCCAGACCCGCTGAAAGAGGCGGTTATTAAACCGCTTCTTAAAAAACCATCTTTAGATGCGGCCACGATGGCTAACTATCGCCCAGTCTCAAATCTTCCATTCCTGGGCAAGGTGATTGAGCGAGCGGTTGCCGAACAACTCCAGGCACGCCTGGAAGAAGCGGACCATTTGGATCCCTTCCAGTCGGGATTCAGGCCTCATCATGGGACTGAAACTGCCTTGGTCGCACTGGTTGATGATCTCCGGCGGGCTAGGGACAAAGGTGAGAGCTGTTTCCTAGTTCTGCTGGATCTCTCAGCGGCGTTCGATACCATCGACCATAGCATCCTTCTGGACCGTCTTGAGGGGCTGGGAGCTGGGGGCACTGTCATAGAGTGGTTCCGCTCCTTCCTCCTGGGCCGTGTTCAGAAAGTGGTGGTGGGGGATGAGTGTTCAGACGCCTGGGCTCTCACTTGTGGGGTGCCTCAGGGTTCTGTCCTCTCCCCCATGCTTTTCAACATCTACATGCGGCCGCTGGGAGAGATCATCAGGAGGTTTGCGCTGGGTGTTCATCAGTATGCGGATGATACCCAGCTCTACCTCTCTTTTAAATCAGAACCAGTGAAGGCGGTGAAGGTCCTGTGTGAGTGTCTGGAGGCGGTTGGAGGATGGATGGCGGCTAACAGATTGAGGTCGAATCCTGACAAGACAGAAGTACTGTTTTTGGGGGACAGGAGGCGGGCAGGTGTGGAGGATTCCCTGGTCCTGAATGGGGTAACTGTGCCCATGAAGGACCAGGTGCGTAGCCTGGGAGTCATTTTGGACTCACAGCTGTCCATGGAGGCACAGGTCAAATCTGTGGCCAGGGCAGCTGTTTACCAGCTCCATCTGGTACGTAGGCTGAGACCCTATCTGCCTGCGGACTGTCTCGCCAGAGTGGTGCATGCTCTGGTTATCTCCCACTTGGACTACTGCAATGCACTCTACGTGGGGCTACCTTTGAAGGTGACTCGGAAACTACAACTAATCCAGAATGCGGCAGCTAGACTGGTGACTGGGAGCGGCCGCCGAGACCATATAACACCGGTCTTGAAAGACCTGCATTGGCTCCCAGTACGTTTCCGAGCACAATTCAAAGTGTTGGTGCTGACCTTTAAAGCCCTAAACGGCCTCGGTCCAGTATACCTGAAGGAGCGTCTCCACCCCCATCATTCTGCCCGGACGCTGAGGTCCAGCGCCGAGGGCCTTCTGGCGGTTCCCTCATTGCGAGAAGCAAAGCTACAGGGAACCAGGCAGAGGGCCTTCTCGGTAGTGGCGCCCGCCCTGTGGAACGCCCTTCCAGCAGATGTCAAAGCGATAAACTACTACCTGACATTCAGGAGACATCTTAAGGCAGCCCTGTTCAGGGAAGTTTTTAACGTGTGATATTTTATTGTGTTTTTGGTTTTTATGGAAGCCGCCCAGAGTGGCTGGGGAGGCCCAGCCAGATGGGCGGGGTATAAATAATAAATATTATTATTATTATTATTATTATTATTATTATTATTATTATTATTAAATGTTGCCATCCCTCATGCAGAACATAAGTGATCAGTTTATGGACCTTGGTTGTTTGAAGCTACACAATAATTCTTAGAACTGTCTTTTAAAAGGTGTAGCTGTACCCTTAAAATTGTGTCATACAGACTTAGTTTTCTTTAAAAACAACTACCACTACTCTGTGCACCCAGTTACTTGCATTGAGATGGATTTGGAGCCTTATCACAATGGTCACTGAACAGTCTAAGTCGTGCTGAGGTCTAAATAATGGCATGAGCCAACCCTTTTTCTTTTCTTTCTTTTTTATCTACAAAAAAAAAATATGGATCTCTTTATTGCCTAACAGGAAAAGAAGAAACCACCAGAGCTCTACACAGAAGCTTCTTTTATTCTTTTTATATTCTGTGTAATTCATCTGTTGTGCTAGAATATAAAGCTCAATCCCTGACTGAGTCTAAGTGTGTCTTATTTGGGATTTTGGACCTGAGCAGTCTGGGAGTTGGGATAAAGAACCAAAATCTTTATTCCCACATGGCTCCATCATTGGATCCTCAGGCTTAGCTTTGTGTTCTCTTTGGTGTTTCTAGGCTGAATCAGTGAAAATAAAACTGTTTGAGAAAACGGTAAACCAAAATGTAGGTGCAAACATACCAAAGCAGAGGTTAAACATATCCCACAAAGAACAGTTTTAGATTTATTACAGCAAAGTTAACTGATGGAGAACTGGGGCTTCATAAACTTCAAGCTCCTGTCTGCAAGTCTATATCAGACCAACAAAAAAAATACCAATAAGGATACAAATGTGACACCTGTGGATCAATAATGTATCTTTGGGCCAGGGTTCAAGATTGATTGGTTTATTTAATGTATAGCCCACTCTTCCTCCCAAAGGAGCCCAGGGTAGCAAACAACAAGTGAAAAAACATTAGAAATATCTTTAATAAAAATCCAATATAGATGCAGACTGTGGAAAATCTTAATTTAAAAGGCTCATTGAGAGAGAATGGGTCTTCACTACGTGCCCAAAGCAACACAAATGTTACCTGTCTAATTTCAAGGGGAGTGCATTTCAAAGGGTAAGTCTGACAATGCTAAAGGCCCAATTCCTACCTTGCGCCAAATAGACCTTCTGATAAGATGATATCTACAGGAGGCTCTCACCTGCAGAGTGCAATGTTGAATTGGGTATATAAGGGGTAAGATAAAATTTCAGACTCATCCAAGGGCTTGACAGTAGTTTATTTTAGTTTATTTTACTTTGATACCCATTGCATATTCCATCAGACTACAGGATATAGAGTGAGATGGGACTTCAGGGCTACTCTATCAGCTCTGCCAAGATACCAGCTATGTTAGACTTTTCTCTCAACTGTAATCTAGCACCAGTTTTTTCACCAGGGAGAGATAGGACTGTCAATGCCTCTCAATAAATTCTTCTTAAAGAAAAGCTCCATCAGGCTTCTCCCTGAAATGTTGTCTAGTAGCAGTTGTTCCATTGGATTGTAGCACATCTCCATTCACTCTGGTAAAAGACAAGCAACTTTTGGCTCCTTCTCCCCCAAATCCTTAAATTCTAGCTGGTCAATACAAGAATTTCATGACTAAGAATGAGTTTCTGAGCTTGGTTCCCTGCTGCTGCCGCATTCTCCTCTCCCAATCCCTTTTCTTTTTAAAAAATTCTGTGTTACAAAGATTTCTGGAAACTTGACGTGAAAGCTGGAAACATCAACCCTGTCATGTGGGAATCCCTTGCAGATGACTGCAGTGCCTGGAGACAGTCAGGTCATGTATCCGTAGCACTGAGGAATGACCGCTGGGAGGAGTGCAGAAGAAATGCCATGGTGCATCTGCAGCAGCACAACTGGACACCTTCATCTGCCCTAGCTGCAACAAAACATGTCTCTCCCGTAACTGTCTCTACAGCCACAGCAGGCACTGCAACCTCCCAACATTTTGACCTCAACCCCAAGGCACACTCCTCCATTGTACCCCAAGACAGACATATGCCAGTCAGCCTATGGGAGGGGAATCATGCTTAGTGGATTAATTGTGGTATTATCTTAAAAGCAATATCCTTAAAAGAAGCATTCTCTTTTCTAGAATATAAGGTGTGCAGTTTGTGATCTGGGTTGACTAAAGCTGAGGACAGCTAGCACTGCATCATGTCACAAGCATACAATTCCGCTGTCTGAGTTTGCATGAGATGCAAGGAGCCTTCTTCTCTGAGTGTTTTACATTTCTGCAATATTAAGTTGAAAGCAGATAATGGAGATTATTGAGCAAGAGACTGTAATTAACATGTTCTGTCAGACCTCAGCACTTCAAGCAATTAAAGTAATTGAATAGAAGGGTGGTGTGTGGTTTTTTTATCCGAGTCTGGCAAACTTGAGCAATGCATACTGTCAACCAAATAACATACACAGCAGCGGCAAGGAAATTGGACATCAGATGAGGCAATGAGATGATCGCTTAGGATTTCAAATTTTGATTTGGGCTTTAACCAAAAGGTTAATTTTGATTCTTAATACAGTGCTGCCAGCTGAAAGGAATCCAAGGCTCTTGAGAGTGTGGGGAGAGGTAGGGGAAACCCTTCCTGGACACAGCTTGGATTAAGTGTGCAAACCGAAGTTCATTGTTACTACAATGACGTTTAATTAGGTTACATATTTTTACTAGAGAACTCAGAAACTCAGTTGGTTTAATATGAGCTCATAGTAGGGATGGAGGAGAAATTCAGTTTGTATTTAAATGTCAACTTACCTTATCAGCACTTTCTGAAACAGTTTGTGAATCAAAACACAGTCATCTTTCAAAATCCACGCTTCTCTGGCATATCCCAGAGGACACCCTTGTAACTTTCTGCTGAACTGTAGTGTGGCAGGTGGCGCTGTGGTCTAAACCACTGAGCCTCTTGGGCTTGCCAATTGGAAGGTGGGCAGTTCGAATCCCTGTGATGGGGTGAGCTCCCGTTGCTCTGCCCCAGTTCCTGCCAACCTAGCAGTTCAAAAGCATGCCAATGCAAGTAGATAAATAGGTACCGCTGCAGTGGGAAGGTAAACATTGTTTCTGTGTGCTCTTGCTTCCGTCACGGTGTTCCATTGTGCCAGAAGCGGTTTAGTCATGCTGGCCACATGACCCGGAAATCTGTCTGTGGACAAACGCCGGCTCCCTTGGCCTGAAAGTGAGATGAGTGCCACAACCCAATAGTTACCTTTGACTGGACTTAATCATCAAGGGGTCCTTTAGCTTTTTTACTATCTACATCTACATACAGTATATACATTATCCTCTAATGTTTGATCCATAGACAACTGAATTTTGATTTGATAGGGGACACAAATATGTTAATTTATATCAACTGACAATGTACAAGAAGACTGCTTTATACTGCAGACTGCAGACATGCAAATGAAGTCCTTTCAGGTGCCGGGTGGTATCAAGTCCCATGATGAAGAAGCATAACAGTGACTGATTCCTCATCTTTGTAAATGCAACCCCCCCAAGCACTTACCTTTAAGGCAAAACACAGAGGTTCTTTGATATGTAGGAAACAGGAATAAATAGAAACTAAGCAACCTTTATAGCAGAGGTGGAAATGAATTTTAGGTGGTGTGTCAGGTCAAAAAAAGAAAAGAAAAAACAATAGGAATCAAACTGGGTAGCTTTATCTAGTGTTTGGGTGGAATGTTCCCTTAGATAAAATCTTCAAGTGGTATAAGATCTTCCTCCAGTGTAGGATCCCATGGTTTAAATTGGTATTTTCTAAGTAACACAAAAAGTAATGGTAGCTGTGTGGACCCATAAGCAATCTGGAGAGCACTCTCACTCTTCTTTGACAAACGGGGGAAATCAGGTCACCTTTGGTACTACACAAGATTAATTAAATTCAAACATATCACTGATTCTTTCCAGGAAAGTGAAGAAAGAGGTGTGCCTATAGCAGCAACAGTCAGCAGCTAGAAAAGGAGAAAGAGTGAGAGCACCGAATAAACTAAGGAGTGAAATAGACACTGTCAGTAATATTTCTGTAAAAGTTCTTCATTTGCCTTTTTTCAGAATTGTTCAATGAATCATGCATGTCTGTTATTACCAATTTTCTGGGAAGTTTGCAGCAAGATCACTGGCTCATACTTAGAGTTGTGGCTTGGGAGCACCAAAGTACATCTCTAGATCTGTTAAGCTGGTGTTATGTGCAGTGAGACAGAAATTGTAACATTTTTCACCAGGATGATTCTGATGGGTGAACCTAGTTTCATTAAGCAACTGGAACTAGCCGAGTGCTTTAGGAGAGTGTCAGTGGAGATTCATCACGCTGACTGCTTAACTGTTCAATTCCTCTGCCGTTTGCCATTTGCTGAAGTGTATGCAAATAGATAGATACCGTGTGTGTATATGTTTCCTCCTAATATCATTGCATGAAATATAATATCAAAGGGAGCTGAGGGTTCTGCAAAAGAACAAATAGATTTGTCTGCTGCTATTCATTCATGAGCTTTCTGTTGTTTTTTTAAATGTTCCAAGCAGAAGAAACAACACCATGTGATTTAAGAGGCCAATCCAGCACTGTAAATAACATAAAAAGAAACAGCTTTTGCGAACACTTCGCAGATAGCCCAGGGGCTGAAATGTGTTTGCTCAAACTGTTCATTAAATAATCATAAATAGGAAATAAAAGTCAGAGTGACTAGTTCATCTCTTTCTTGTACAACATACAAAAGTGAATGCAGAACTCACACAGTAAGAATAAGGTATGTGAACCATTTTAAGGCTTCCTATCCTATGTCTGAGGCTTGCTTTTCAAAAATAAAGCAGTATTTCCCAATTATACCAATCATGGGTTTTTTAAGTGAGTAAAAGCTTTTGGCAAGTGCTTATTAAGGATGTGCCCTGCAGTGTGATTTGTTTCCATTATTTAGATTTTCATTTACTCATTTATACAAATTACATTTATTCTTTTATTTTATTTGTTTTCATCACATACATTTTCTTTCTGCTAATTTTTTTTTAAAGAATAGTTTTATTTTCAACATTATAAAGAAAGTGTGTAATACTAAAATATGCATAAATGAGCACACTCCTAATGCACAGATTTACTAATAAATATATATCAGTAATAATAATAATAATAATTTATTATTTATACCCCGCCCATCTGGCTGGGCCTCCCCAGCCACTCTGGGCGGCTTCCATAAAAACCAAAAATACAATAAAATATCACACGTTAAAAACTTCCCTGAACAGGGCTGCCTTAAGATGTCTTCTGAATGTCAGGTAGTTGTTTATCACTTTGACATCTGCTGGAAGGGCGTTCCACAGGGCGGGCGCCACTACCGAGAAGGCCCTCTGCCTGGTTCCCTGTAGCTTTGCTTCTCGCAATGAGGGAACCGCCAGAAGGCGCTCAGCGCCGGACCTCAGTAAATACTGTAGCATACCACCCCAGTCTCTGAGTGGTGTGAGATTCCAGGGATTCCAGGCACTTACCCAAGGTCCATGTTTCCCTTCAGAATGAGGCGCAGTAGAGACTGTGTTGTCTTTATGTTATATGGTTTATTTACTCATATATATAACTACGATGGATGGGTTCAGAGCACTACCACCCCAAGCAGGTCTTGGTTCTCCCACAGCCACAGCCTTGGATTCAAACAGAAATCAACCATTATGCTCTGACTCTCTCTCCAGCTTGCTGCTTTTCCTCTAGTTCACATCACAGCCCAAAAACTCTACTCCTGACTTTGTCTGTTGAGGGAGGAGCTGCCACCCATTTTCCATCTCACACGAAGCCCCTGAATACAAATGGACCGTCACCCAGGCGATCACCTAACCAAGAAGCCAGCCTGGATTATATTTTAACATTTGCTGTATCCAGGGGTTAGAGGTGTCATAACACACCCGAATTCATAACAAAATAGTCTAATTATACTTTATCAAGCCATTCTTAAATAAAATGTGTGGCTGAGCAGTATGCTATACTTTCAGATTCTAATACTATTTCTGAACAAACCCATCCTTCCTTACTTTAAGAACACAAGAAGATCCTGCTGGATCAGACCAATGGCCAATTTAATTCAGCACCCTGTTTTTACAGTGGTTAGCCAGATGCTTATGGAAAGCACATAAGCAAGACTTGAGCTCAATAGCACTCTCTGCTTCTGCTATTTCCAGCAACTGGTGTTCAGAAGCAACTGCTTCCAACAGTGGAAGTGGAATATATCCATTAGAGTTAGTAGCCTTACCTTCTAATTTGTGCAATCCACTTCTAAAGCCAAGCTGGTTGGCTAGGATTAGCAATTCAGGTTCCAAGCACAGTCTATGTAAAATGAAGCTCTGTGTTCCCCATTCTTTCATTTTGGACTCGCTTTTTGCAGAGTCCATGGACCTACAGAAACAAAGAGATGTGAGTGGGGTGTGGGGTGGAGATAGAGCTATAAGCTACTGAAAGAGAGAACGAACCGGACTTCTGGGAATGCTGCTGTATCTCAGGGCACTTTATTGACCTTACACTTCATCTTGATAGATGGGGGTAGCCAAATCACCTTGCTTCATGTTACAATTAAGTATTTTTGGTACAATATTTTGTATACTTCTAAATGGTGAACAACCTTGAGAAAGGTAGCTGGTAAGGCATCTATGTAAGAGATTGTTAATTAGATGTGTGCAAAAGTAAGAGCAGGGGTTGAAGATAGCTGAAAAGATGACTCCTACTAGGCATAATGATTTCAGAAGAGAAATAGAATTACATTTTTATAATGGGCCATTTAAAACAAAGCTTTTCTGAGGTCTTGCACTGTTGGTATATCATTGGTAAACTAAAAAAACAAAACAAGATAACAGGTAAAGATATAAAGGTAAAGGTAAAGGTACCCCTACCCGTACGGGCCAGTCTTGACAGACTCTAGGGTTGTGCGCCCATCTCACTCAAGAGGCCGGGGGCCAGCGCTGTCCGGAGACACTTCCGGGTCATGTGGCCAGCATGACATCGCTGCTCTGGCAAGCCAGAGCTGCACACGGAAACGCCGTTTACCTTCCCGCTAGTAAGCGGTCCCTATTTATCTACTTGCACCCAGGAGTGCTCTCAAACTGCTAGGTTGGCAGGCGCTGGGACCGAACAACGGGAGCGCACCCCACCGCGGGGATTCGAACCGCCGACCTTTCGATCGGCAAGCCCTAGGCACTGAGGCTTTTACCCACAGCGCCACCCGCGTCCCTGGTAAAGATATACCTTGATGTTAATACTAGCTGTTGGAAAGGATGTTGACTCCATTCACATACGGTAGTCCTCTTTAAAAAAAGATAGCAACTTTTAGAAGAATGATGTAGAACAGATAGTGTGACTGGACACTCTGTTCTCATTCATCTTTTGTACAGTCTAATTTGGGTTTCTGAAAGAAATAATAAAAAATGAGAACTTAGAGCCTCTAAGCAGTAGTATATAATTACCAAATGGCTACAATCTAGCACTTCTGCTATAAAATAACGAATGAATGAAGTATGTTACATAGCCCCTATCATTAAATTGAGATAATGTGTCTACCTACATGAAGATAAGGACAAAAGGGAAAGGGTGAGATCCAAAGTAGTAGTGTAATTAGCTGGAAAGCATTGTTGCTGCCACCAAGTACAATACAGTGGTACCTCGGGTTAAGTACTTAATTCATTCCGGAGGTCTGTACTTAACCTGAAACTGTTCTTAACCTGAAGCACCACTTTAGCTAATGGGGCCTCCTGCTGCTGCCGTGCTGCCAGAGCACGATTTCTGTTCTCATCCTGAAGCAAAGTTCTTAACCTGAAGCACTATTTCTGGGTTAGTGGAGTCTGTAACCTGAAGCGTATGCAACCCGAGGTACCACTCTAGTATTATTGGTTGTGTTAGAAGCTGCAACACATCTATTGAAAGCACAAGACACCACACTAAGTATTAGGCTCCTGTTGACACAGGTATGAGAAACCAAAGAAGCAGGGGCAGAATGTGGCCCTCCAGCCTTTTCCAGCTCCCCTTTGGAACTCATCCAATTCACACACTTTTCCTCACCAGGCCACCAGAATGTGTCCTTGGACTTTGGTGTCCTTGAGCCTCTTACTTGTCTGTATTGGAAGATAGAGAAGGGTGTGCAAATGTGTGTGGAAAGTAGCCTATTGTGCACAGGTGAATTTTACATTCATTGAGAAAGGCACCACAGTAAAAACCCAATCAAAAACACCCCTTGGCCATCTTGGAATTAAAATCAGTGCAAGAAGAACCATACACACCACCTATGAGAATCGACCTAGAATGTTATTTCCCCTTTAAGATTTTAATGCAATATATTTTCTCATAACTGATAGAATGATTGGGAAAAAAGACAGTGGAAATGTCGAGCACAGCATTATTTTCAACATACCAGCATACCTATGAGGTTATTTTTATTTAGTATTTTATTTTTTATTTATTAAATTTGTTTTTCACGCTTCACCCAAATCTCAGGGCAGTTCATGGCATAAAAATAGAAGTTAAAAACACAAATACACAATAAAAATAAGAACAGAAATAAGACAAAGCAATAACCCCTTTCCTTTTGCCTTCTTATGAAATGTGTTCGTTTTTTAAATATCTCTATTACCCTTTGGAATGCTGTTTCTGCTATATCATTTTGCACATCAAATCTTTGCGCCTTTCACATGCTCTTAATTCCTAATAGAAATGTCATACACACCACCACTCAGATTTAAATCTTGTGGTGACACTGGGGACTGTGTTTAGATTTATTTGCTTGATCATATTTCTCTCTCATGATACTTGTTTTTAAAAGTCATTGGCAATGCAGGGTGTATGTGTGGGAGATGCTTTGCCATTTATTTCCTGAGACAGAAAAAAAGTGTCGGCGCTTGCTATCCTGCAGGGTAAAGCACTCTGCTTTGGGCCACACCCTGAGGGACGACAGAGGAAGGCAGGAGGAATTGGTGTAGCAAGACTTTGCAAAATGCATTTGGCTGACACTGGATGTAAATAATTCCCATTTTTAGAAAAAGTGAAAATAGATGAGATCCTCGTTAACAAGGGTCCTGGTTGTGCACGGGCCCCTGAGACAACCCCCGCCAGGTTGAAGGTGCTGGGCATGGCCCAGGCCTTGTCTGTGTGGCCCCACAATCACACCAAGCTGTTTGAGCCAATCAGTGCAGGTGGCGTGATTGTCAGGGGCCTATAAAAGTGGCAGCGCGACGTGAAAGAGGCACTTGCTTCATGCTGCCAAGCACCTGCCCTCCGGTCCCTATTTGTAGGTGTTGCTGCTTTGGCCTTGCTTTGGATATTGGTTGGTCGCCTGTTTTGGAACAGTGGCCGAATAGGAATTTTTCCATTTGGCAAATTGGCAGTGGCCACTTGGTTTTCGCCTACCCCCTTAGCAATCGTCACAACTTTGTAAGGTTTGGCGATTAGGCACTTGCTTAATGAAGTGTGTGGGAGGGGAGGTGCGGCCATCACCTGCCCCCCATGAATAACGGTATTCCGATAAAGGAATTTGGGGGTCCTGGATCTCGTCCGAAGTCTGCTTGTGGGGCTAGGGCCATGCCAGGACCACAGGAACCCTGGGGTGAACTTCAGTTGGTTGTCATCAATGGAGCTCTCTTGTTTGGTGTTTACCCTTTCAGACTACCAGCCAGAGAGGCAGGAGTCAGTTATAGTCTGTTGCCAATGCCTAAGGCAATACCACTCACTTTGCTGTAATCAATAAAGTTGTGGCCAAATTTTGCCCATTAACTTAAACCAAAATTACGTGTCAGTGTGAAGTTATTTACTTGGGGAAGGGCTTGGGGGCCTCAGGGCGCAACATATATCTATATCTATATATATATATATACATACCTGCACATCCCACTGTGATATATTTGAGTGTATTTTTAAGAGAATAATTTTCCGTCCCCTTCCCAATTTCTCTGGGAAGAGTAGAATTGTGGGTACGTGGCACAGTTTGAATGTCCAGCCTTTTCTAAGCAAGCAGCACCAGAAGAATGAGGATAGGGCACAGAACAGACAAAGCAAGGTGATATATTCCAACCTCAAAGTGCTGTTATTGAAGAACCACTGTCCTTCTGCCTCTCCCTGGGGGAAACTGATTTTTAGTGCACAACTGCAGCAAAGGGCAATTGGGTTTCCTGCAGATTGCAGTTTGTTCTGATTTAAAGCTAAAGAGTGGGCTTTCCCTGAGAAAGGAGTGGTTCAAAGAGGAAAACATTCTCATCCATGCCTAGAAAGCTCAGGTCAAGCAGAAAACCGTTGGGACCTGTACTTTTTAGGCATGGGAGAAGCAGAAGTGTGGACAAGCCCATACCCTCTGAAGTGTGGTGATGGGTTTTTTCCCTTTTAAAAAAAACCACACAAACCAAAATCTCCAAAATGGTCCAAATATATTTGGAAGTCCTTTCTCTATTTCAAGGTGCTTCAGACAGTGGTGGAGCTTCATGCTCTGGCACTGGGGGGGGGGCAGAGAGCAGGCGGGGGCAGGGCCGGCGCATGTCCTGGGGGCAGGGGGCACTGCCTGCAGGGGTGTGGAGCCCAGCATGGGGGGGCAGCCATGATGGCACCCCACCAGGATCATGTTCCCAGGGGCGGTGTGCTCCCCCCCACATGCCTCTTCCTCTGCCAGTGGCTTCAGAAAGACAATAACCCTCAATCTGTCCAAAGCTGCCCACTTAGGTATAGGCAGTGCTTTTTTTTACTCCTATACTACCCCTCAATGAGGCCAAACTTAGATTCACAAAATGTTTAGGGGTATGTGTACTCCTGTGTCCCCCCAGAAAAAAAAGCACTGGGACTAGGATTTATCCAAATCTGATGCACACCCCTGAACTTTATCAATTTAAAATGTTCTGTATGCTGTGCCACGCTCAAAGGTTTATATATGCAGATGCATAGCACTGAGAGCAAAATGCCTTATGGTTATTAGTGTTATGTAAAAAAATGTGTGTCCATGGTCTATTCTTCAATGTTAAAAGTTTTGGATCTCATCAGCTCCCGTGTCTTCTCAGAGCAAGCTGTTCTTTTGGCACAGATCACAGTACATCTTGCAAATGTAACCACTTATTTTTCTCTCTTTTTTTCCTGCAGTGACTTGCTTCACAGAAGACCTGTAACACTTAATTAACAAGCCTAATTTGAAGAACAACACAGCCATCATCCTTTTTTAAAAAAAGAAAAAGTGTGTGCAGGGGAGACAACCAAGTGTTCGAGAGCCAGTGTGGTGTAGTGGTTAAGAGCGGTAGTCTCGTAATGACCGCTCCCCGCTTAAAATGGGGGGCGCCCTTTGCATGGACGCGTGCAGCCCCTAGATCTGGAGCGGCTCCAACAGCATAGGCTTGGCTTTGCCTTCCCTCAGGTGGGATACCTGGAGGTCTCCACCTACCTCAGTCAGTTGTCCAATCCCACCTGGGGGAAGCGTTGCCAAGGAGACCAGGCCAGGTAGGGGAGGGATTACCTGCCCACACAATAGAGGGAGGATCTTACCTAGGAATCCTCACTTGGCTCCAGAGCGGGGGGACCATGCAGGATCTGGGGACTCCGCCTGTCCACGCAATTTGGGGAACCAGGTTCGCGTCTCCGCTCCTCCACATGCAGCTGCTGGGTGACCTTGGGTTAGTCACACTTCTCTGAAGTCTCTCAGCCCCACTCACCTCACAGAGTGTTTGTTGTGGGGCAGGAAGGGAAAGGAGAATGTTAGCCACTTTGAGACTCCTTCGGGTAGTGATAAAGCAGGATATCAAATCCAAACTCTTCTTTTGTTAAGCGTAAATGGTCTTCCTTTAGTTTGAGGTCAGTGAACATTAGAGAGGATCATAGGCACCAGTTCTAGGATGCCAGGGTCCCTTGCCCCTCCTAATAATTTTCTTATTCACAGCCCCCTCGACATTTTCTCCCCCCCATCCCCCAGCCTTCCCACCTTCCTCCTTCTCAGCTAGGCACCCCCCTCTGATTCCGACTTACTTCCAGGAGGAACAAGGTGGGCACAGCAGTGGCAGCGGGCGTGTGTGTCCATTGCCTGCCTGGCTGCTTGTCCCCCTCTTCACCCGCTTGCTTGCTCCCTCCATGTGCTGTGACATGGAGCATCCCAGAAGGAGTGCACAGGTAGGTGGGAGGGCCAGCAATATACCTTCTGGTGGTCCTGGGAGAGACCAACTTGAGCTTCTTTCAAAGGGGTGAGGCAACTTAGTACCCAGTGAGAGCCAAGTCAATGTGAACTCAGTACTCATGCAAGTTTTCCTGCAACATCTGCACAGTCGTTCTCATCAAAATGCCATCCCATAATCTTTTATCCCATTTTATCCCATTTAATCATTTCTCTTTCTTTGTTTTTTTAATAAAAAAAATTGGATTTTCTGTGGAAATGCTAAATCCAGATTTAAGAAATATGAGATAGCATTTTGATGAGGGTGACATCATATCAATGCTAGGCAAAACTTTCAGGCATGACCATCACCGGGTCCACAACAAACAACTGTGCAGATGTGCCCCGTGTATACACCATGCATTTAAAGCACATTTAAAGCATCCCCAAAGAACCCTGGGAACTGTACTTTACACCTCACAGTCACCAATCTATAATTTCCAGCACTCTGCAAAAGCTACAGTTCCCAAGATTACTTGGGTGCACTTTATATGTGTTTTACATGTACAGTGTGAGTGTACAGTGTGTACACTCACATAGGTGCTATATAAATATACACAGTATATAAATATGGGCACTTTCCTGGAATAAGGTCCATGGATGACTGCTAGACATCATAACTGCGGGAGCTGATTACTAATTGCACTGGAAGAAGCAATGGCAGAGGTCTCTCCTCCAGGCCCTTCTTGCAGGTATTGCAGAAGCATTTGATAAAAACGGGATGTTGAACAAGATGATACTCAAGTATGATCCAGCAGACCTTTTGCCATGGTATACAACTTTAATTCTCTGTGCAGATACAAAAACAGATACACATGCAGGCACACTGCTGGAAACAGGGTGTCTCTGAATACCAGTTATTTGGAATCAAAAGCAGTGAGAATGAATGTTGAATATTAGTCACTGGGATCAGAATTAGGGAGAGTTTTGTTGGATTCATGCCCTGCTGGCGGGCTTCCCATTGCATTTCGTTAGCCACCACGAGAACAAGGTGCTGGGCTAGATGGGCTTTTGTCTGATTCAGTAGGGCTCTTACATTATTATGATTCTTTGCTGCATAATTCTTTGCTCCTCGAGGGTTTATTGCCAATTGAGAAAGGTGCTGGAGAAGTTCTCACTACAAAGGAATCAACAATCATGCAAATGCCAATCACCATTTCACCCCTTAAATTTATTATTATCAAGGTCCCGCACTTCAATTATTTAGATCATTGAGCATTTTTGCTCCAAAGGGACAGTTTAGCCATTTCAATGCAATGTCATATTGTCTGAGGAAATTAAATGACATGAAATGAAATATCTTTTTTCGGGGGGGGGGAATCACCCTAATAGAATGATTGAATTTGTTCAAAGAGTCACTCCGAGGACTGCTTTTATGCATACTTGCAGAAACGCACATGCTTATATGCCAGTGTAATATCAATAAAAACAGCAAAAATGCCTGCTTCTCAGTTTTTTGAAGAAGTAAACATTCTTTAAAGTACAGTGGCACCTCAGTTTAAGAACTTAATTCATTCTGGATGTCCGTTCTTAACCTGAAACTGTTCTTAACCTGAGGTACCACTTTAGCTAATGGGGCCTCCCACTGCCACCACACAATTTCTGTTCTCATCCTGAAGCAAAGTTCTTAACCCAAGGTACTATTTCTGGGTTAGCGGAGTCTGTAACCTGAAGCGCCTGTAACCCGAAGTACCACTGTATTCCATCAAACAGTTTCACTGTTCCTTAATCCCTGGGACCTTGAGACTGACATCAGGACATCAAAAATGCTGGTCCAAGGCCAGATTTCTGTGGACCCTGACCATCTCCTTCAGGCCATGAGTGATGAGCGCCCCCAGATTCTAACATTTTCTTGCTCTCCTCCCTGTACAGTATATTGCTTTATGGACTAGGAAATGAACATATATACCCACATTATACATATAGACCAATGGATGTCAGCAATAACAATGACTATAATTTGAATGAAAATCGAATATGCTTCACCTTGGTGGGTACAATGGTGGACTGTGTGCCTGCTTAGTCTACTGTCCAGGTACTGACTGTTGATGGTCCAGTTCAAGGTCCCTGTTCTCCTTTTATTAAGGTTATTTCTCTTTTAAGCAGACTTAAAACAGAGGACTTCTCTTTTAAGCAGATCTTCAAACAGAGATCTTCTTCACATGAAGAGCTCTTCTCTGAAAGCCCTTCATATGTGAAGTATTGTATTTTTTGTTTTTATGGAAGCCACCCAGAGTGGCTGGGGAGGCCCAGCCAGATGGGCGGGGTATAAATAATAAATTATTATTATTATTATTATTAGGACACTAGCACCTTAGGCTAGGTGGGCAGGTCTTCCTTGTAAACCCCAGGGAGAGAAATGAGAAGGATACGGCACCATTTCTGAGGGAGGACTTGGAAGCAGCGGAGACATCACCGATGGAGAAGACAGATGGAGCAGCAATTAAATGGTGCTGGGTTCTTAGTTGCTGCCCAGCCATTGTGCATTCTGATTCTCATGTGCATGACCTCGGCATAACCATTTATGTCAATGAAGGGAAATGTATACATGGTGCCATTATGCTGTTAAAGTGAATGGGGAATCTGCATGAATCTAATATAGTTTGTATGCCTACAAGATATCACAGCATTTGTTTGTTTGTTTGTTGGGGGAAATGTATGGAAAATATGGTTGCATATATAAAGTAGTGTGTAGAATGCATTGCTGTAAGAAATTGAGGCTACTTGGGTTCCTATCACAAGGGTGCACATCTCTAAAATGCAGTGAACATCATGCTTTCCGCCTTTTCATATGATAATCCATTTCAAAGGATAAAAGTTGCACAATTTTTCCAATGTTATGCACCCAAATAATGGGAATAATTTGTGAGAAATGATCCAGAAAATGATCTGGAACTTCGTCTATCTTTTGTCTTTATTTTGTCTCAGTGGATGGAATGCATTCTTCCAAACAGATCCACATACTACATGAAAGTGTTCGTGCAAATATTATTGCCTCCAAACATCACACCAGGCAAACGGAATTCATAATTCACTGTGTTCCTGTTCAGATTGTGAGCCCTTCTGGAAGGGGCTTGCCTATTTCATTATTTGCATGAAGCTTAGCAGAACACTAAGTGCTTAACGTATTATAATTATAATAATCTTTTTTAATGCATGAAACTAATCAAGTAGTGAGACAATGCCTAGTCTTTGGTATGCACAGGTAGAGAGCAGGCAATGAGACAGAAAATGTGAACAATTCATAGGTTGAATAGTATTTTGACAATGTTTATAACACTAAAAACTTTATCAAAGGTAGGCTTTGCAAACTGAATACAGAACTTCAACAATGCAGAACTACAGTGTGTCTGTGTATATTGTGGGTGGGAAAGGATATCAACCAAAATGGATGTGAGCATTATGTACTTCTTTGATAGACTTTGGGTTGCAGTCCTTCATATGTCAGGAGTGCTCTCATATGTCAGGAGTGCTCTCATATGTCAGGAGTGCTCTGATGGTGTTTCCTGCTTGGCAGGGAGTTGGACTCGATGGCCCTTGTGGTCTCTTCCAACTCTATGATTCTATGATTCTATGATGATTCTATGATAAGAAATAATCAAAAGATAGACCTTCCAGTCACCAAGCAGAAGATTCTAAATTAAGTTGTCCACATAGTTACAAAATTTTGTACCAAATGAATTGAATATGCAGGCATTCTGCACTCCGGAAAATTGTTTTTAAGTTTACAAATATTTGTTCTTCTGTACCTGTGCCCTAAACCAATGATATTTTCCCCCCCCACCACCACCATTTGATACAGAAGTTGCCAAAATATTTCAGTATCAAATATGGGCTTTCACTGTGGTCTTAGTCAATGTTTCAATCTGTGTATTACTGTTCAGCATTTGTTTAATATTAATTGTTCTGGTTTACCCATTTGGTATTGATGTATGTCATCACAAATATATATATATATATATATATATATATATATATATATATATATATATATTTGCTTGGAAAAAAAATAATAGTAAATGCCAGTGTGAAATGTGTCCACTTGGATGTGAAATAAATTTTTATGTTGAGTTTTGTAAATTGATGATTAGATGCATTCCTTAGAAGGCCAAAAGATAACATTTCAGTATTTGAAATGAGAGAGGAAAACTGGAGATAAAGTGATTGATCTAGATATTTTTTCCTTGTGTTCTCCAGTGGTAACACATATAAATGCAGTACAGGATAGATTACAACAGCAGGTCAAATCTGCCAGCAAATGCCTGTTTAAACTAGTACAATTTCTGAAAACACTGAAAGAAATATACTACAGTCTTTGGGACCAACTTATTCCATTGTTCCTTTCCTCCATTTCTAGTCTTTTGGAACCACTCTAGTCTTTCTAGGTTTTGTTTTTTTACAAGATAGCATCCAGGTTTTCTCGAATTCCTCCTGCTAAATCCTTTCAGATCCCTAATCTTCCCTCAAAATGCCCCTGGGAATAACACTGTTGTATTGTATTCATTTGTATCGGTAGTTTGATTGTATTTTTTTTTTGAAGTGTGTATGTTTTTATTTACTATACATTTATTGGAGGTATTTTATATATTAAACAAAATAAATAAACAAGTAAAATAGTAGTAGTAGTAGTAGTAGTAGTAGTAGTAGTAGTAGTAGTAGTAGTAGCATTAGTATGACTTCTACATTTATACCCCGCTTTTCCTCCACTGAGCTCAAGAAAACATGCATGGTTCTTCGCTTCTGCATTTTTTCATCACAACAACACTGCAAAGCAGCTTCGTGAGGTAAGTTTAATAAATTTAAGAAATAAATAAATAAGGCTAAGAGACAGCAATTGGCTCAAGATTATTCAGTGAGTTTCATCAGTGAGTGGAGATTGAATGCTGGTCTCCCAGGTCCTTGCCCTATACTGTACAGTGGTACCTCAGGTTAAGAACTTAATTCGTTCCAGAGGTCCGTTCTTAACCTGAAACTGTTCTTAACTTGAGGTACCACTTTAGCTAATGGGGCCTCCCGCTGCCACCACACGATTTCTGTTCTCATCCTGAAGCAAAGTTATTAACCCGAGGTACTATTTCTGGGTTAGCGGAGTCTGTAACCTGAAGCGTCTGTAACCTGAGGTACCACTGTACTTTCGTCGATATACCACACTAGCTTCTTCCAGCAATATTCTTGCTATTTCAGAATATTAATCCTTAATAATTCAGACATGCATCTATTTATTATAAGGTTCATCATTTCTCCATCTTTTCATACTCAGACAATAAAGATTTCTCCACAGAAACTGGGTTTTTCCTATATTTCTCTCCCTCCCTCTCTCTTTTTGTTTGTAAGATTTGCCATTTTGCTTCTTGTATAACTTGTTTCTGAAACTGCCAGTTTCTCTTGAGTTTTCTCTTCCCCCCACCCCACCCATCTTCTGTTTGATTTTGCTTATCTCTTCACAGGGCACTGCTTACTAACTCTCTGAATTTGTTGATGTTCTGCAGCAATCTATATAAAAGCCAACCTTGCATTTTCTATTGATATTTGATCAATGGCTCTGACAAAATATGTGAGTGATTATTCATAGGCTGGCTTGATACAGTGATTGATGTATGGCTATATTTAGATCATAAAGATGAAACAGTGCCCAGATAGACTGCATCTTGATATTGCCCTGAATTTGGAAAAGCAACAGATTCATATTTCAGCGACACAACTGAGCATTTCAAAGGCTGCTTTGGAATCAAACTAAAATTACTTTGCAAGGCGTTTCGGGTGGCACCAGATTTTGGAATAGCTTCACTCCAACCAGGTTTCATTCTTGTTCCGCCCCATTTCATACAACTGGGATGACTTTGTTGGGAGTGCTGGAAGTGAGGAATATGCAGAATTGTGATTCCTCTTTCAAGAACTGGCTCACCATCTGCATAGAAGCATATGAGAAGATAAAAAAGAAGACTGCATAACTGACCATGCATCCCATTGAAATCAGTCAGCTGACTTTGTAAAAATGAATTATTTTGCAATGAAAAACATTTTGCTAAACTAAAGCTTTATATAAAGATATGGCTAACTGTTCGCCTAGATATTGTTAGAGAACAACAATTATCAACCCTGGCGATTGGAAATGTTGCCTGGGCTGGTGGGAATTTTAGTCAAACATCGTCCAGAGGGCCACACTGCTTTAAAGGTGAATTTGTCTGTTTATAGATGTCAGGGATTGTGCTGAGGAGGGCTGCACTGAGGGAGCCACCTCCTCACCCTGATCCTGAATCTTCTCAGGAGCAGGAGGACAGTATAGATTTGGAAGAGTGGTTTGCAGAGGGGCATAGTTCAGAAGGTAGAAGCTGGGAAATACTGGATGGGGAACAGCTAGCAAAAGAAACTCTAGAAGAGAGAGAGTTAACAGATTCACAGTCTCTGGACAGCATTCACACACACCCTTCCCCAAAGACACAGAGAGGTCAGAAGGTGTGAGAACAGAAAGCATAGAGGGTACAAACTCAGATTACAAGATGTAGGAGTGACATAGATTAATAGGGATGAGGGGTGTGTGAGCCTTAATTGGGAGCACCACCATTTCTTGGTAGATGTGCTCTTTTCTCTCTCACTGTGATTATTAAAGAATCTAACTGGTAAGACGTTCCTTTTGACTGATCTTCTTATTTACTGTCATGGGGGAGGAAGCCGATTCCCCAAAGCCTGACAATAGAATATATACCACCAGGATGGTCTACTAGAACAGATATTTTCAAACTGTTCAGATCTAGGATCCACTTTCAACCCAAATATGCATTTGGTGACTTTTCTTTCCTTTGTAAGATTTTTTATTAAAGTCCCTCCCCCCCACAAACACATAATGCCATTTTTTAATCTTTTCCATTAATTTGCATGGTGGTGCCTCTGTTTTAACCCACCTTGAAGCAGACCATAACCCACCAATGGGTCCCAATCCACCAGTTGAAGACCAGAGTGTGAAAACACATACAGTGGTACCTCGGGTTAAGAACTTAATTTGTTCCGGATGTCCATTCTTAACCTGTAACTTCTTAACCTGAGGTACCACTTTAGCTAATGGGGCCTCCTGCTGCCGCTGCACCACCGCTGCGCGATTTCTGTTCTCATCCTGAAGCAAAGTTCTTAACTCAAGGTACTATTTCTGAGTCTGTAACCTGAAGCGTATGTAACCTGAAGCATTTGTAACCCAAGGTACCACTGTACATATACAGTGGTGCCCCGCAAGACGAATGCCTCGCAAGACGAAAAACTCGCTAGACGAAAGGGTTTTCCGTTTTTGTGTTGCTTCGCTAGACGAATTTCCCTATGGGCTTGCTTCGCAAGACGAAAACGTCTTGCGCTTTTTTTTTTTAAAGCCGCTTGAAGAGGCGCAGTTGCGACGGACCGTGCTTCGCAAGACGAAAAACATCGCAAGACGGAAAGACTCAGGAATGAATTCTTTTCGTCTTGTGAGGCACCACTGTATATATCAAAACATCAACAGGATAATGCTTTTATTGGAAACAACAACAACAACAAAATCACCCAATAGTCAGCAAGTTTTGTTCGACTTGGCTTCAGGCTAGATGTTATGTTAAACAAAAATAAAAACAAATGTTTCTGTGGTGGCGGCAGCAGCAGCAGCATTAGGTCGTGGCAATAAAGCCCCAGTGTGGGTGAAAGTATAATTTCAGAAATATAGAGAGGGTAATTTCCGAATTAAATTATTCAGGAAATGACCCGTGAAATGGTACTGTAGGAAGAACTTGTGACACGGGGGGGGGGGGGCGGAGGTCCATATTACAAGTTTGACCTGGGTCCCTAAAGTGATTTGAGCCCCGGATCTGTTTGTGGAAACGTGAATCAACACCTGTCCAAAAATAGCCACGCAACAGCCTCAACATTTCTTGTTTGCAAACGGAATCAGTTACAACCGTCTATATGAAAATATACCTAAATAACAAAACAGATATTAAATTCGATTCTAACATAATAAAAGATGTTTAACATCAGTTATACATCTTTAAATGTAGCCCATAGGGCTTAGTAGAGAGGCACATGTGGAGAGGCAGTCCTTAAAATCTGCATGTTTATGTGGTGGGAGGAGTTGCCCTGAGGAGAGGTTTTATGAAGAAAGAGATACAGCAAGAGGTCTAGATTTTGGGAGCAGACATTGATAAAGAAAGGATCCTTTGTTTACTGCAACTGAATCACTTACTTCCCTGGAAGATACCCACTTGGCTGAGTAGACAGAGTAGGTTTCAAAGCTACTTAACACACTCTACAGGATAATGCTTGGCAAAGCCTTTAAACACAGTCCCACTGCTACTGGCTGAATAATAGCATGTTTTGAACAGGGTCTTCAGCCGAACAAAGACCAACATTAGCTAAAGACCCTCTGCCAAAATGGGTTTGAGAACAACTGAAAGTATCAAGTTTGTATCAGTCACGAATGGTGGGAATGGCTTTGCTGGTGCATTTGCACAGCGCAGACCTCCCCCCACCTCCCCCCCACCTTGCCCCTTCCACTCTACCTCCTAGTAAGCAGCAGTGACTCCATTGTCAGAAGGACAGGTAAGCGTTGCCTTCCCAACCCGTCACCCACTACATGTTGTGTTCAGCAACAGGCAAGGGAAACGTCTTAGCTCTGTTGCAGAGCACACAATTTGCATGCAAAAGGTTTTAGAGTCAATCCCCGGTGTCTGCTGGTAGGGTAAGGTTTCTCCTGAAACCTTGGAGAGCTTCTGCCTAGGCAGAAAAATGGTCTGGCTTGGTATAAGGCAGTATTTTTATGTCCCTATGTTCAAATAATAACTCTTGGTTTGCAAAAGTGATTCGGCAGATGAATGTATTCTACTAATCACTCCTGTTTCGAGGAGAGGATGTGTTATAAACCTGAAAGCTTCACATCATGTTTAAAAGGATAGAAACGTTGAGCCAGGATTGCTCTACCTCTTAAAAGGTTATCCCCCCCCCCAGAAAAAAAAAACATTGTCAGATGAAAAGGAATTGTGTTCTAAATTAATCTGTCATTCTGCTGTTGTTAATAAAGGTTTAGCTTCCGACTGTGCCTCCTATTTTATTAATACTTTCAAATTTCACTTTGATTTTGAGGAACAACCAAACACTTCCTCATTATTCATTGCTATTTGCCATTCTTTAGATGTTACGGAGCTTATTCCTGTCATATGCCTTTGAAAAGAGATTTCCCTCCACCCTTCAGCATCAGATATGATGAAGCAGTTCAGTAACAGCAGCACACTTTGACGAACAAAGGGAAACTTCTCTTTTGCCACCTGTCTAATAATTGTTCCTTGCACCTTCAGCATGTTTAGGGTTCCCCCCCTCTACTGTGTGAACATTGTTCTTTTAGTTTAAAAATAGCATCTCCCTGCTTTTTGCTTAGTTCCCTGCTGTTTTGCAACAATGTGAGGCTGCTGCTATTGCTAGAAAATAGACAACAAAGCATTTGGGCTTAGGTTTCATTTATCTCCAGGAATTTTAATACATTTTAGAGATTAACCTTGAGGCACCTCGGTTCTGTCAGTTGTCTCATGCGATAGAAGACTAATTAGTGACTCCTACATAGAAATGGACAATCTGTCAATGTTGGTTTCTATCATTTTCCCGATCTTCAGTTCTTTACTTTCCCATAAAAAAACCCTGTCCTCATGAAAAATTGTCAACATTTTAATGTGAATTTATCCTAATATTCATATTTTTGTATGCAATTTCCCTTAACATAATGCATTTTTAATGCTATCTGCAGGACCCTATTCTCCCATATGAACCTACATGGGCTTTGAGTTGGTTAGAGGAGGCCCTTTGCTTAGTCCCAACCAACCTCACAGACACTGGAGTGGGAACACAGGTTAGGGCCTTCTCAGTGGCTGCTCCTGGGCTTTGAAACTCCATTCCTAGAGAGGCTAGATTGGCTCCCTGCTTGTTGTTCTTCCTCCAGTAAGTGGAAACTGTTTCATTCCAGCAGACTTTGGGGAACTGACTGCTTTTAAAGAAATGGTTCTGAATGGGGTATTGTACTGTTTTCTCCATCTCCCAAAAATTATCTGCATATTAATGGATTTTGTTTACGTTGCTTTCATTCTATAGATTGCTTATGTATTTTTTAACCATAACCTTTTATACATTTTTAGCTAAGTTTTTATTTATTTATAATTGTTTTAATTTTTGAGAACCACCTTGAGTCCTGGTTCTGAGAGAGATGTCAATAAATGTAATAAAATAATTAACATAATGCATTTTTTAATGCACACTTTCCCCTAATATACTCATGTTTGTGCATATTATTTGGTCAGGGAATGATACCACAAAATTAAAAGAAGTGTGGATTTAGAAGGATAGCTGCGCTTCAGCTCTCATATTGTTTGGGGAAATACAAATTACAGTAGTACTTTGGGTTAAGAACTTAATTCGTTCTGAAGGTCCGTTCTTAACCTGAAATTGTTCTTAACCTGAGGTACCACTTTAATTAATGGGGCTTCTTGTTGCTGCCGCACCGCTGGTGTGCGATTTCTGGTTTCATCCTGAGGTAAAGTTCTTAACCCGAGGTACTATTTCTGGGTTAGCAGAGTCTGTAACCTGAAGAGTCTGTAACCTGAGGTACCACTGCAGGTTTGCACTGACATGCAAACCAAACAGAATTTCTCCCCTTTTACTCCTACAGGTGCCTCTTGTGTTTTCCCAGCCTTTCCAGTTTCCCAGGAAACCTCTATCTTGTTGGTATGGCCAGCATAGATCCTACTCCCTTCAAAGATCTTCCCTAAACTAGCCAGAATGGTGAAATGTATTCAGCTCTCATGGGAGAGCTTTTTGCAAAATCTGCAAAACGATACTTTGAGCAGGAGCTTCTTCAGAACTAAACATTCCCTGATGAATTACTGCCTCTCACTTCATCAATGCATTAGGTTTCCTGTTTTGTGATATATTGAATTTTGGCGGTATCACTACTCTCTTCTGACCTTTAGTGATCAAACATTACTGTATTTTGTGCCACACCAACACTAGATATGCCAGCTGTGCCATGGGTAGTGTCTCTTAGTATTATCAAAAGGATTAGAGCCATCTTTAAAACTCTGTGTGGGGGTTCCCTTGCACTTGGTCGGGAAACTGTGGTTGATGCAGAATGTTGCAGCATAATTACTGACAGGATCAAAATTCAGTTACCATATTTCACATCTATCCAAAGAGCTGTAATGGCTGCTATTTCTTTTTTTTTTACTGGGCCAAGTTCAAAGTGTTACTATTAGTATGCAAAATTTTCTGTTGAAGGATCACCTTAGCCCATACGTGCCCATATCTCTGGAAGTTTATTTGTTTGTTTTGTAATTTATAAAATTTACACACTGTTTGACAGTAAAAAAAGAAAAAAAAACAATACCCTCAAAGCATCTGACAAAAAGTTAAAAAAGAAAATCAAGAAAAAAATCACAACCTTATTCTAAAACGTACAAAAGTTAAAATGCTGTGACAGATTAAAATCACCTCAACTTTCTAAGCATTTGAGTAAAGGTAAAGGGGACCCCTGACCATTAGGTACAGTCATGGCTGTCTCTGGGGTTGCGGCGTTCATCTCACTTTATTGGCTGAGGGAGCCCGCTTCCAGGTCATGTGGCCAGCATGACTAAGCCGCTTCTGGCGAACCAGAGCAGCACACGGAAACGCTGTTTACCTTCCCGCCGGAGCGGTACCTATTAATCTACTTGCACTTTTGATGTGCTTTCGAACTGATAGGTTGGCAGGAGAAGGGACCGAGCAACGGAGCTCACCCCATTGCGGGGATTCGAACCACTGACCTTCTAATCGTTAAGTCCTAGGCTCTGTGGTTTGTGATTCGAGGACCCGCCCCCTTTGCTTGGGACAAGAAAGACACATGGACACAGTATTCTAGATTTATGGGCTAAAAAAGGCCACAACTTTATTGATTACAGCATGTGAGAGGTATTGGCTTAGGCATTGGAATAACAGCAAAGTTGACTCCACCCACTCAGAGAGGGGTGAGTCTAGCGGGGGTTAATCACCAGTAGGGGGGGCCTGTTGATGCAAATACAACTGTAAGCTCTCCCCTGATGTCACCGGGGGCCGTGCCATGGCCACCAGCCCAGCAGGGCATTGGACAGGATCCACAACTGCCGGATTCCTTTAACGGAATACCCATAAGTGAAGGGGTAGGCGATGGCCACACCCTGCCCTTCCAAGAACCCGGAAGCGCAATGAGGGACAGGGCTGCCGCGGCCGCGTTTAATCGGCTAAACCTCGCCCCTGAGCCCGCTGCTGATAGGCAGGCTTAGTGGGGGCGTGGCACATCAGCGGTGACATTCAGCAGGGGCCAGAACAGCTCCCGATCACAACGCCTCCCGTCCGTGAGGAGGAGAAGATTTAACCCACAGCGCCACCTTGATCTCAATAGGCATATAATGTGCCATATAATGTTTGTTTTGCACTTGCAAGAAAATGATCTTTTTTAGTGTGACAGCACCCATTCTCTATAACTCCTTGCCTATTAACATTAGATAGGAGTCATGGTACAGTTTTCAACATACTTCAAAAGGGTTTTGTTTTTGTTTTATTTTGGCAAGTCTACCAAGCCATGTAATTTTATTAAGAATTCTTGTTTAAAATTGTTTCATCTATATATATTTTTTTGATAATGTCATTATATATACTTGTATTTAAATTTTGTTAACTTTTGTGGCACTTTTCTATAAACACTATTTTATGCAAACTGTTTAGAAAGTTTTTATGGAGACTCCATTAAACAGTCTATAAATTTTGTTAACTACGTAAATGAATAAAATTTATATATGACACATTCGATCTCCAAATGTCAAAGTTTTCTTTACCTGTCAATGACTTCATATTTGAGAATACAATTGTTCTGCACTTTCTATTGTTCGTCATTTCTGAATAAGTAACCAAAAAATAACATCATGTTTTGTTATTTATTCATTTATTTAACAAACCTTTTCAAACATCTCTAGATGCCTGTCTTGATACATTTATACTGCTGAGAGCTGCATCACAACATTTGGAGAAGTGTGGAATCTAGTAGCCAAGTTCTGATCCACATATTAGTTTGAGAAGTAGAGATTGGGTCATTTTGGATTGGAATTCATTATGGATAAATTATTCAAGTATCCTTGCAAGAGATGAACAGGACTTTCATGTGTCAATAGCCACGTTCTATGCTTGTTCTTAGACCCAAAGCTATTCTCAGTGGCTGGAAGGGCATCAAAGCCAGCTGACAATATGAAATTTGGGGAAACGGGCTGAGATAAGGGGCCCCTCCAAATTGGTGTTTTATTGTGTACATTTTCTGAAACATGTTCTTAGCATAATAATAGTGCATTAGTGGTAGATGTAGTCTGCTTTAGTTTGTTCTGCAATGCTTCTCCAATACCACTCCACTTTTTCTGTCCAAAGCAGGGCAAAAATAAACCAGAACATCTGTAGCATAAATGTTATGGGATTTAAGCCAGAAGTTATAGGATATGCACTGACTGGAAATGAAGGATCTGTGTAATGGAAATGAAGGATTTGTGTGAATCTATGCATATCCACAGGCCCCTAGTGTATACATATGCATGCAAGGACACACTTCAAAATCACTCCCTCTCATGCAACCACTTGAAATACCATCAGTGAAACACAGTGCAAATATTCTCTGTGCTAATTTAACTATTCAGATGGAACGGGCAAGGACATTTGCAATGCGCATTGCTCGGCAGTCAGTGGACATGGATTACCAAGCGACAGGGTCATTAAAACAGTTCCTAAGGAGAAAGGAAGAAAATATACCTTACATTAGCATTAATCTCCAAAAGATTTTTTAAAAATAATAATTTGGCCATAGGCACTGCCTTCTCCTATTTTTACAAGTCATTAGGAACAAGCCCTGAATTGTTTAAGCCTGCAAGGGACAATGGACGCATTAGCGATAAACTGTTGTGGCTGCGGGAAGGATGAGGAAACATAATTGTAGCTGGGGGAAGCCCATGTTTTGCAATAGTAATTCCGTTCGCATGCTTGCCTGTTTTTATGCATGCAAGGAAGATAACTGCAGACAAGGAAGATAGGTGTTGTGATGGTTTAAAGCAGGGGTAGGCAACCTAAGGCCCGTGTGCCAGATGCGGCCCAATCGCCTTCTCAATCTGGCCCGCAGACCACCTGGGAATCAGCATGTTTTTACATGAGTAGAATGTGTCCTTTTATTTAAAATGCATCTCTGGATTATTTTTGGGGCCTGCCTGGTGTTTTTACGTGAGTAGAAAGTGTCATTTTATTTAAAATGCACCTCTGGGTTATTTGTGGGGCATAGGAATTCGTTCACCCCCCCCCCAAAAAAAAATAAAGTCCAGCCCACAACATGGTCTGAGGGATGGTGGGCCGGCCCATGGCTGAAAAAGGTTGCTGACCCCTGGTTTAAAGCCCTAAACAGCCTCAGTCCAGTATACTTGAAGGAGCGTCTCCACCCCCCCACCCCATTCTGCCCGGACACTGATTCCAGTGCCAAGGGCCTTCTGGCGGTTCCGTCGCTGCAAGAAGCCAGGTTACAGGGAACCAGGCAGAGGGCCTCTCGGAGGAAGCACCCGCCCTGTGGAACGCCCTCCCACCATATGTCAAAGAGAAAAACAACTACCAGACTTTTAGAAGACATCTGAAGGCAGCCCTGTTTAGGGAAGCTTTTAATGTTGGAATTACTATTGTAATATTGTAATATTTTGTGGCTGGGGAAACCCAGCCGGATGGGTGGGGTATAAACAATAAATTGTTGTTGTTGTTGTTTATTTCAGATCAAGCATAGCAGAAAAGAAATGATGTCACAAGGTACCATCCTGCTCATGTTCCATTAAGTATTGGGGACTATGGACAGTGCAAATACAGCAGGATATAAGCTCTCTAGATACAGGGCTTTTTCTCAGGGGGAATTTACAGGACCTCAGTTCCGGCACCTCTCAGGTAGGCACCATTGCCATTCTAAGAGAATGAGGTAGGTGTTCATGGTGAGTTGCAGCACCCCTTTTTCTAGAAAAACAGCACTGTATAGATAGCTAAGTAAATAAATAAATATGTAAAATGTGAAATATTTCGACTTCCGGGTTGGCGCCATCGCCGGATGGCGGACTCCCTCCGAGCTCCGGATGGAGTCTGCTCGGCAGGGGCTGGGTCCTACCGCGCCGGCGACGCGGGGACCCTTAAAAACCACGGGCACGGAGCCCGTGGACATGGGTGACTCGGCTGGCACCGTTAGCGCCCTCCCGACTCGTGAAGGAGCCTTTTTAAAGGCTTCGGATCGGGTGCCGGGGAGTGGCGTGGTGCTGTGAGTCCACTGCTTTCCCTGCCGAGCGAAGCCGCATGCCATTCGACGGAGAGCGCTGACTTCTTCCATTGAAAATTCGGACTACCAACAACAACCCGTGAGTAATTGGGAAACCGGGTTCAAAAGGAGGGAAAAAAAGGATTTTTTTCGGATTCGGCACGAGCGGGGGTGATCCAAAAAGGAAGTCAGTCCCCCCCTACTGTAAACATTCTAAAACAAGGACTGGGTAACCAAGGTCGAAAGAGAAGCATATTTTTGATAAAAATCATTAATTCCACGATGGGAAATTATAAGAACTGTGCTGGAGGAGAAGAGTGGAGTGAGAAGGAAAATGCAACCCCCCCTGGGAATCGGGGCGATTTGCAGAACCTGGTGAAGAGAGACGGAGACTTTGACAGCTGTCAAAGTAGCTGTCAAAGTTGGAGAATATAAAGAGGACTTTGTTATGAGGACTTTGCTGGTAAATTTTGTTACAATTTGCTACAATTTGGATATAAACTGTTGAAAATAAGGAACAACAATTTGACTTTTGGATTAAAGGAAACAAAGTTATTACAATCCCCCTAGAGGGGTTTCGGGACATTACAAGAACGGTCGTAAGTGGAAAAATACTCTTGGATTCGCACAGGACTTGTTATCTTCTGGGAAAGCTGCAAAACTGAAATAGCATTTTGTCTACAGAGGTGTTTATATTAAATGAGACAATAGAATTTTCTATTGAAGAAAGGAAGGGACTGGACGTAAGTTTTTGTTCCTGAACAACAAACCTCTGTAGAGATACCAGATTTCTGAATTAGAACATTTTTGCAGCTGAACAGGACAAGAACCCTGAGAAAGTGAGGAATAAAAAGAACAAAGGACTGACTACGACATGGAAAGAAAAATGGGAGGAGCGGTAAAGATCAAGGAAATCAAAGGCCTTTTTTAGATTGGACGTTTGAAGTTAAATAGCACTAAAATAAATAAATTAAAAGAAAACCGGCAAGGTGGAGCTGGTGAGAAATCTGACCATGGATTTGAGACCTCCAGGCTGACAACATACAGACTGATGGACATGGGGAATCCAAACCGGGAAAGGGGGGGGGGAGATTTGGAATCCAAAGGCTGTGCAACTATCTTTTGAATTTTTTTATATCTTTTATCTTTTATATCTTTATATAACTCTTGTATATCATTTTATTTTGATTGGACGTGTTTAAAAAAAAGGGAATTCGTGGAAGGAAACTGGGGTGGATCTTGGGGAAAAATCTTTTTTTTTCTATTTCTGTAAAAACAAATTAAGTTTTAAATTGGGAGCGAGAGCTTGTAGAACCAAATTAATGAAAAGGGGAATACAGCTGGGAGGGGGAGGGGGGAGTCCCAGAAAGTTGGTATTGAAAGAAAGGTTTCAAGTGTATCCTATTTTTTTTCTTTTTCTTTGTATTTTTATATCTTTTGGAAACTTTAATAAATATGATTTTTTTTAAAAAAGTGAAATATTTCCTCTGTCCTTGCTTGGCTGGCTGGTTGGTTGGCATTCATCTGCCTCGGACAATGCTTTGCTGCTTCTGCTCTCATGTGTCTTTGTCACATGACAGAATCATGCATTTATTGAATTTGAAAGAAGCACTAAAGTGCTGTGCAAAAGAGGCTGGAAAACATAAACTCTTTTCAGAACACATTTGAGAAATCGGAGGACAGGTTTCAGTACATCACCAATCTCTGTTTATATGCAGAATGCTTCATAGTGTTCTGTTTTCAGCTCCCTCTAAAATTCCTCCTACATTTTTTATGATGGAATTCACTCCCTTATCTTGCCAACTAAAGATCCCCACGTTGGAGTGGATGTAAAAGTGGGAAGCCTGGCTATATGCAATCCTAACAGAGAAAAAAGTGGTAGCTTTCTTCAAGCGATGATCTAATCACTGAGATTGTACTGTGGGTAAACCAAGTTTTGAGGACAATCTTACACAGAATTAAAAGACAAGAATGAAATATTGCAGATGGGCAGATAGTAAAAAAAAAAGTCTATGGAAACAAATTATCTCCAGATAATCCAATTGCCTGTTGCTTGCAGATATCCAATCTGTTAATTATTTCCATTCATCCTGAATCAGATATCTGCTACAGAGATTCATTAAAAGCCCATCCAAGTCTGCAGAACTATTCAGCATCTTTTATTTCCATCAAAGCTCCGCATCATCTTCATTGCTAGGAAAGCCCTGAAGGCCGAGTTGCCTTCCTCAGATATATTGGCATAAATCTTTTTATTGAAGTCAGTGGAGCTTATTGGTGTGCATTTTCCAATGCCTCCTGTCACATCTGCTGCACCTCATCTGGAGGCAAGGAGGCTAGCTGGGGCAGAGGGACTCAGAAGTCTACCTTACAATAACAAGATTTCACACCTGGATCACCTGTAGCTTTGTCTGCCCCAGCATTTGCCCCTGCCTTTTTCAAGCCAGCAGGTAAAAAGGAAGGACCAAAGGAACTGTGGCTATGTACATATTAGCAGCTTAAAATGCAATGAGATCCCCACCACCACACACACTGATTTCAAGTTGCATTTCCATGTTGCTTTACACACCGGAGAGAGGGCAGGGATGTCTTCACCCAATGCATATTACCTGTTTTGTTTCTTCATGCCTGACCCTCACACCCTAACTCCTATTTATGAAGCTGTTATCTGCCCATGAGTCACCATCTGCACATGTGCAATGGGTATCTTGAATGTACACACCTCAGCTTAACAATGAAGTGAATGTGGCTTTCTTTTTCATATCAGAGACAGCTAGTGCATCATGCTCAGTTGGAACAAGTTGCTTCTCTTACACTCAAACTGGAACCCTGTACACCAGTCACTTCCTGTCACACAGAGCATCCAGTCCTCTGAAACTTAAAATTGATGGAGAAATATCACAAAATCACATTGATATTAAATGCAACTTCTGGACTATTTTTATTCTAATAACATAGCTGCTGAAAGATCAATTGGATTTTTTTCTGAGGTCAAAAAGGGCATGCATTTCTATGTAAAAAAGCTTGTGAAAGTATATCCCAAACCGCAGCCTTGTTAAGTTGAAGTAGGGAAATTTAAGATGATTTAACCGCGTTGGCATTAATCTGTTTAAATTGACTTAAATCAAATTATTCTGATTTAATGGATTGGGGATGGAGTGTGCAAGTAACAGCCACAAAGGAGTGCAGAACCACAGCTAATTTATGGTGTCTTTCAATATAAATGCAAGGCTAGGGCATACAGGGCAGAAATCCTGAGGCGCTATTCCCTGATGGAAAACACTAGAACACTGTCAATTAGAATAAGGGTTCAATTCCTTTAAAATAACACACAGACTCTCTCTCCAGTCATATCCAGTGCTCAAGTGTGATTAGTTAATGACCGCAGATCCATTGCCTACATGCTCTTATTTCTATTCACATTTCAGCTGTGCTATAAGGGAAAATTGGTGACCCTTGTTTTAATAGGTTAATCAGCACCTGAAAACTTCATATTTGTGGCACTTTTTTTTTTTCCTAAATGAGAAATATGCACAAATGAAACATTTCAGTGTAAGGTTTGTGTGTATGAAAATAAAGCCAGAATGAAAATGCCCAGGGGTGTCTCCAAATGGGCAGTACAGTGTGGCAAAGATCCGAGCACATACTGGAAAAAATAGGTTTGGTACATTTAAAGCAAAAAAGTGCTTATTGGCATAGTGCAGGAAATTCACTCAGGGGAAAAGAAACAGATCTTTAGAGGTTAGGAAAGGGATTGAGGAAATGCATTGTGTGATGAATGAATGAATGAAAAGTATGGCTAATAGTTTGTGGAATGCTCTCCTCAGGGAGGCACACTTGGTTCCATCCTTATCTTATTCCCCTAGACCTTTGGACCTTAATTTCCCCATTAGCAGTGGCAAAGCAAGGTCAGGTGGTACCTGATGCGGAAAATTTCTTGTCACCCCCACCCTCCATTGAATATGGTTCGATTTTATTTCATATTTTTGTTGAGCTTCTTTTGGGGAGATCACATGCTTTAGACTACTGCGATGCGCTCTACATGGGGCTACCTTTGAAGGTGACCCAGAAACTACAATTAATCCAGAATGCGGCAGCTAGACTGGTGACTGGGACTGGCCGCCGGGACCACATAACACCAGTCCTGAGAGATCTGCATTGGCTCCCAGGCCGTTTCCGAGCACAATTCAGTGTTGGTGCTGACCTTTAAAGCCCTAAACGGCCTCGGTCCTGTATACCTGAAGAAGCGTCTCCACCCCCATTGTTCAGCCCAGACACTGAGATCCAGCGCCGAGGGCCTTCTGGTGGTTCCCTCACTGTGAGAAGTAAGGTTACAGGGAACCAGACAGAGGGCCCTGTGGAACACCCTTCCTTCAGATGGGAAGGAAATAAGCAACTATCCTATCTTTAAAAGACATCTGAAGGCAGCCCTGTTCAGGGAAGTTTTTAATATTTAATGCTGTACTGTTTTTAACATTTGATTGGGAGCCGCCCAGAGTGGCTGGGGAAACTCCGCCAGATGGACGGGGTATAAATAATAAATTTATTATTATTATTATTATTATTATTATTATTATTATTATTATTATTATTATTATTAGTCTGCCTGCCACCCTACAGCTGAGGGGAAGATGGCGGGTGGACAGTTTTGCCAGTGGGAAGCCTATGTGTGCCATACCCACCCACAGCATCTCTCACAGACTTTGAATGCCGCCCTGCATTTTGTCACCCCCCTCGGAGGTGACACCTGGGGCAGACCGCACCCACCACACTCACCTTGCTCTGCCCCTGCCCCTTAGTGGAGTGAAATTGAGTTGGTAAGCATTTTAGTTTGTTCATATACTTGTGTTTGATGTTTATTTTAAGCTCACCTTTCTTGCTGGGGGGCGGGCTAATTTATTGTTATTATTCCTACTGCTACTTCTATTACTACTTCATTACAGTTGCCTGTAAAATCACTGATGAGGATGTATGAGGGAAGGCAGTTCATGAAGTGCCCTAATCCCAAACTGCATTTCAAATTGAGCCCAGAAATAAATAGGCAATCAGTGCAGCTGGTACTAGATGACTAAATTCATTTCTGAATCTCCAGCATGAATCTATAATGTTTTAATCCTATGGTACCCGGAAGGATGTCCCAAAGGTCATAGGATCAGTTAGAACAAGCCTGCCCTCAGAAAGGGAAATCCAGCCTCAAGTGCTTCCTCCGTAAGGCTACAGAGAGGCCTGCAGTTATTCCTCTCTAGTGTCAGAGAGGAATCCCGTTGGTTCCAATGGAAAGAAATCTGAATGGGAAGAGAAAACGAAAACAAACAAACCTTCCCTCCTTTAAATACAAAACCAGGAGATTATTGCAAAGGTCTTTCAACCTTCAGCTCTTACCCATCAGTGAAATGCAATAATTGTTGCACTTTGCATTGCTGTTTGCAGTTAGACCAAATCTATTCAAAACTGCAGGATACAATATTTGTATAAGGTTAATGAAAACGTCAATATGCAATTAACAGCATTAGCTTAACAGATCTGACCTATAGTAAGGAGACAAATGACCAAACAGGCAGCAAAAATGAAAACTGGTTTTATTTATTTTGATTATTAAAAACATTTATATATTTATTGCCATTTCCAAATAAACACCCAAGGTGGCTCAGATTTTTCCTTTTAAAGAACAATAGTAAATAAGAAAACAGCACTACCAATAACTTGACAATAAAACAAATTCAAAGCCACAGGCATGATAAACTGATCACATACTAAGGAATAACTCTCAATTAAATACGTAGAATCTGCTTCCAGGTATATGTGCATAGGACTGAGCTGCTAATGTGGAAGAACATGTCCCTTCTTGTACTGATTCCTTATCCACTGCAAGCTTCAATATCTGCATCTTTTAAAAATAAATCCCATGATTTATTACTTCTATTTAACTGCCAGCTGTAGTTGGTATGCCAGCTTCATTTGTTCCTGGACCACAATGGCCTGACCCAATTGGTAACTCCAAGGTTTGATTACTGTAACATGATTTAAGTGGGGCTACCCTTGTACATGGTGCAACAGCTGCAGCTAGCACAGAAAACAGAGGCTGGACTAAGAATTGTCTTTTAATCAAGCAATGTTTATGGATTTTTAAAACGATGCTTTTATCAATGTTTTCTTTATCACTGTATAGCTTTTGTATAGTCCACACCAGTGGTTCCCAGTTAGTGATCTCATACCCTCAAACATTTCTCCAATGAAAAAAGGGATGTCCTATTCCATTTATTTATTTATTTTGTTTTGTTTTGTTTATACCCCGCCCATCTGGCTGGGCTTCTCCAGCCACTCTTGGCGGCTTCCAGCAGAATATTAAAATACAATAATTCATCAAATATTAAAAGCTTCCCTAAACAGGGCTGCCTTCAGATGTCTTCTAAAAGTCAGATAGTTGTTTATTTCTTTGACATCTGATGGGGGGGGGCGTTCCACAGGGCGGGCACCACTACTGAGAGGACCCTCTGCCTGGTTCCCTGTAACTTGGCTTCTCGCAGTGAGGGAATCGCCAGAAGGCCCTTGGTGCTGGACCTCAGTGTCTGGACTGAACGATGGGGGTAGAGACGCTCCTTCAGGTATACTGGGCCAAGGCCATTTAGGGTTTTTTTTAAATGAATTTTTTTATTAAGTTTTAACAATGCACATTATAAAAGGAAAAATACAAAGACAAAGACAAGAGAAATATAAAAACACCACATACATACTACAAAATACAACAACACAAACATTAATCACAAAGTTACAAAAATGCATACATTAAAAAACTAATAATAGAAAAGAAAAAGCACATATAGAAAAAAATACACAAAAATTCCCACTTTCTTGATTTTATATCTTAAATTCACATATTTTCCTGACTTCCTCACATCCCCCGTTCTTGTATCCCTTTTAAAAGTTGGTTCAGCAAATTCATAGCCCTTAGTTTATCTATTGTTAGTTGTTAGTTTAATCTTAAATTTTATCTTGTTGCTAGAACCCCCACCGTTCATTTCAATGTCCTCAACATTCAAAAAATTTACAATGTTTCTGCAAATAGATTTTAAATTTCCCCCAGTCTTCTTCCACTTGCTCTTCTCCCTGGTCTCGAATTCTGCCAGTCATCTCCGCCATCTCCATGTTGTCAATTAGTTGCATCTGCCAGTCTTCCACGGTGGGTAGAATCATAGAATCATAGAATCATAGAATCATAGAATCATAGAGTTGGAAGAGACCACAAGGGCCATCGAGTCCAACCCCCTGCCAAGCAGGAAACACCATCAGAGCACTCCTGACATATGGTTGTCAAGCCTCTGCTTAAAGACCTCCAAAGTAGGAGACTCCACCACACTCCTTGGCAGCAAATTCCACTGTCGAACAGCTCTTACTGTCAGGAAGTTCTTCCTAATGTTTAGGTGGAATCTTCTTTCTTGTAGTTTGGATCCATTGCTCCGTGTTCGCTTCTCTGGAGCAGCAGAAAACAACCTTTCTCCCTCCTCTATGTGACATCCTTTTATATATTTGAACATGGCTATCATATCACCCCTTAACCTCCTCTTCTCCAGGCTAAACATGCCCAGCTCCCTTAGCCGTTCCTCATAAGGCATCGTTTCCAGGCCTTTGACCATTTTGGTTGCCCTCCTCTGGACACGTTCCAGTTTGTCAGTGTCCTTCTTGAATTGTGGTGCCCAGAACTGGACACAGTACTCCAGGTGTGGTCTGACCAGAGCAGAATACAGTGGCACTATTACTTCCCTTGATCTAGATGCTATACTCCTATTGATGCAGCCCAGAATTGCATTGGCTTTTTTAGCTGCCGCGTCACACTGTTGGCTCATGTCAAGTTTGTGGTCAACCAAGACTCCTAGATCCTTTTCACATGTACTGCTCTCAAGCCAGGTGTCACCCATCTTGTATTTGTGCCTCTCATTTTTTTTGCCCAAGTGCAATACTTTACATTTCTCCCTGTTAAAGTTCATCTTGTTTGTTTTGGCCCAGTTCTCTAATCTGTCAAGGTCGTTTTGAAGTGTGATCCTGTCCTCTGGGGTGTTAGCCACCCCTCCCAGTTTGGTGTCATCTGCAAATTTGATCAGGATGCCCTTGAGTCCATCATCCAAGTCGTTGATAAAGATGTTGAATAAGACCGGGCCCAAGACAGAACCCTGTGGCACCCCACTAGTCACTCTTCTCCAGGATGAAGAGGAACCATTGATGAGCACCCTTTGGGTTCGGTCAGTCAGCCAGTTACAAATCCACTGAGTGGTAGCAGAGTCAAGACCGCATTTTACCAGCTTCTTTACAAGAATATCATGGGGCACCTTGTCAAATGCCTTACTGAAATCAAGGTAGGCTATATCCACTGAGTTCCCTTCATCTACCAGGCTTGTAATTCTGTCAAAAAATGAGATCAGGTTAGTCTGACATGACTTATTTTTCAGAAATCCATGCTGACTATTGGTGATCACAGCATTCCTTTCTAGGTGCTCACAGACTGTTTGCTTAATGATCTGCTCCAGAATCTTCCCTGCTATTGATGTCAGACTGACTGGGCGGTAATTATTTGGGTCCTCTCTTTTCCCCTTTTTGAAAATAGGGACAACATTTGCCCTCCTCCAGTCTGCCGGGACTTCGCCTGTTCTCCAGGAATTCTCAAAGATGACTGCCAGTGGTTCTGAGATCACATCTGCCAGTTCTTTTAATACTCTTGGATGCAGTTCATCTGGCCCTGGAGACTTGAATACATCTAAACTAGCCAAATATTCTTGTACTGTCTCCTTAGTTATTCTGGGCTGTGTTTCCTTTGCTGAATCATTTGCTCCAAATTCTTCAGGTCGGGCATTGTTTTCTTTATCGGAGAAGACTGAGGCAAAGAAGGCATTGAGGAGTTCAGCCCTTTCTGTGTCCCCTGTTTGCATTTCACCATCTTCTCCTCTGAGTGACCCCACTGTTTCTTTGTTCTTCCTTTTGCTACGAACATACCCATAAAAGCCTTTTTTGTTGCTTTTAACCTCTCTAGCAAGCCTGAGTTCATTCTGTGCTTTAGCTTTTCTGACTTTGTGTCTACACGTGCTGGCTATTTGTTTGAATTCCTCTTTGGTGGTTTCCCCCCTTTTCCATTTTTTGTACACATCCTTTTTTAATCTTAATTCAGTTAAAAGTTCTTTAGATAGCCACCCTGGCTTCTTTAGGCACCTTCCATGTTTCAGTCTCATTGGTATTGCCTGACGTTGTGCTTTTACTATCTCCCTCTTAACAAACTCCCAGCCATCATGAACTCCCTTTCCTTTTAGTATTGCTGTCCATGGGATCTCACCCAGCACTTCCCTAAGTTTTATGAAGTCGGCTTTCTTAAAGTCAAGAAATTGAGTCCTAGTATGCTTGGCTGCTCCTTTCCGCTGTATAGTAAACTTCAGAAGAGCATGATCACTCGCGCCTAATGATCCTTCCACTTCTACCCCACTAACCAGGTCATCAACATTGGTTAGGACCAGATCTAAAATGGCTGTTCCTCTTGTTGCTTCTCCCACTTTCTGGACAATGAAGTTGTCTGCAAGGCCAGTGAGGAATCTGTTTGACCTTATGCTCTTGGCTGAGTTTGACGTCCAACAAATATCCGGGTAATTGAAGTCCCCCATTACTACTATCTCCCTTCCTTTTGCATGCTTGGCCATCTGTTCCAGGAAGGCATCATCTATGTCCTCCGTTTGGCTTGGGGGTCTATAGTAAACTCCCACAATGAGGTCTCTGTTATTCTTCTCTCCCTTAATTTTGACCCAAATGCTCTCACATTGGCTTTGAGGTTCTAAATCTTGGATCTCTTCACAGGTATACACATCCCTGACATATAACGCCACTCCTCCTCCTTTATTGTCTGGTCTGTTTCTCTGAAATAGATTGTATCCCCCCATTATTACATTCCAATCGTGGGACTTATCCCACCAGGTTTCAGTGATGCCTATTATGTCATATTTAGTTTGCTGTACCAAGAGCTCAAGCTCATCTTGTTTATTTCCCATGCTTTGCGCATTAGTGTACAGACATTGAAGTCCATTAATCATTCCCCCGTGTCTCTTATTTAAGGATTTTTTCCTCCCACCACTAGGTCCGCGTGCTGTTTGCTCCATTTGGTCTATGACATTTGGATGATCATCTTCATTAATTGATAGACTCCTACCTTCAGGAGCACTGTCTCCCTCCCCCACATTAGTCAGTTTAAAGCCCTCCTGATGAGGTTTCTGAGATTTTTGGCAAAAACATTCCTCCCAACCGTTGTGAGGTGCAGCCCATCACTTGCCAGAAGTCCATCTTCAAGAAACTGCAGTCCGTGATCTAAGAATCCAAACCGTTCCTGTTTACACCATTTGCGAAGCCAGCTGTTCACTTCCACTATTTTCCCCTCTCTCCCTGGGCCACGTCGTTCAACTGGGAGGACAGACGAGATGACAATTTGTGCATTTAGTTGCTTCAATTTCCTGCCGAGAGCCTCGTAGTCTCTTTTGATCTTCTGGAGGCTATTGCTTGCAGTGTCATTGGTTCCCACATGAACCAAGAGGAAGGGGTATTTGTCAGTGGGTTTTATGATTCCTTGCAGTCGTTCAGTTACATCTTGGATCTTAGCCCCGGGGAGACAGCACACTTCCCGAGACATCTTGTCAGGCCCACAGATCACTGCTTCTGTTCCCCTCAGTAGGGAATCCCCTATCACCACTACACGCCTCCTCTTGGGTTTGGTCGGGGTTCTTCCGTGAGCTGTCCGTTCCAAGGTCGCCTGCACATTCCCTGAGGACTGACTTTGCTGCTCGTCTTCATATACCTGATCGACTGTAATGAGGGAGAGATCCTCAAATGGAGTCTGCTCTTCGTCTTCCATGCTAGGGGAGAGATCTTCTGTCTTCCAATGTTTTGCTATAAGAATTATTGCTGCTGCTGTAGCGTACATAAAGAAAGTTCTATCCTTCTTTAACACCGATTGGTCAACTATGCCCAGGAGGAAAGCCTCTGGTTTCTTCAGGAAGGTATATTTAAATACCCTTTTCAGTTCATTATATATCATTTCCCAGAAAGCAAGGCCATTTCGGGTTTTAAAGGTCAGCACCAACACTTTGAATTGTGCTCGGAAACGTACTGGGAGCCAATGTAAGTCTTTCAGGACCAGTGTTATGTGGTCTCGGCGGCCGCTCCCAGTCACCAGTCCAGCTGCCACATTCTAGATTATTTGTAGTTTCCGGGTCACCTTCAAAGGTAGCCCCACGTAGAGCGCATTGCAGTAGTCAAAGTGGGAGAAAACCAGAGCATCCACCACTCTGGCAAGAGAGTCCACGGGCAGGTAGGGTCTCAGCCTGTGTACCAGATGGAGCTGATAGACAGCTGCTCTGGACACAGAATTTACCTGCGCCTCCATGGACAGCTGTGAGTCCAAAATGACTCCCAGGCTGCGCACCTGGTCTTTCAGAGGCACAGTTACCCCATTCAGGACCAGGGAGTCCCCCACACCCATCCACCCCCTGCCCCCCAAAAAACAGTACTTCGGTCTTGTCAGGATTCAACCTGAATCTGTTAGCTTTCATCCATCCTCCAACCGCTTCCAGGCACTCACACAGGACCTTCACTGCCTTCACTGGTTCTGATTTAAAAGTGAGGTAGAGCTGGGTATCATCTGCATACTGATGAACACCCACCCCAAACCCCCTGATGATAATGGAGAAAGAACATAAATTGTATCCATTCTTTCGTCCTAGCCACCTCTATTACGCTGGTGTAAACCCTGGTGCACTAGGAACCCAGAATAACAGCAAATAAAATCCGCTGATACGTCAGCGACTGATAAGACTTGTCAACCTGTTATTCCAAAGTCTTCCTAGATTATAAAGCTCCAAAATACAGGCCAAAAGAGAGCAGGTCTGGAAAGAGCGAGCCATACAATGGGCACCACCATTGAAAAGGCCCTGCTCCTTGTAGCTCCTGCCTTGCCCTCCTTCTTGACATGGTGCCCACTTGCCCTCCTTCTTGACATGGAATGCTCTCTATGGGAGTCTCCACGTCCAATATAAAGACCATAAAAAGGGAGAGCAGGGACCTTGAGGTTCCCAACAGCTGTTAAGCAAGCACAAAGCTCACCTTTGTCACAGGTGTGTCACACATATGTCCTGGCCAGGCCTGCACCCAATCTTGTTTCTGTACACTCTTGTTTGCTCTCAGTAATCAAAAACATATTATCAACATATACAAGGAGAACAGTTATTTACCTTCATTTGCAAGGAATCATACAAAACAAAGTGGCACTAATAAAGAAAAGTTCCAGGGTGGCAACAGAAAGCAAACTAAAAATGCTTTTGCAGTTCATCAGAACTATCCAGCAATATCAAGTTATAGGAAAACTGGTGCTATTAATGGTAACCCTAGTTGGTTAATTTATTTGGCAACTTCCATGCACATGGCGTGTGATGCTCATTCCCCTCCAAAGTGTTAAATGAGATTCAGGTGAGGGTTAGATGTCAATCCCAGCAGGTCTATAACCGGAACCTGATAGTCTGCCCAGGCCGATGGCACAAAAATGTGGTTACAAAGCACGGATCCACATGGATCCTCAGGATTTTTACATTGGATCACCCCAAATTCACCATCAGATCACATAGCATGCCCATGGCTACAGCCTGCACCAAAAAAATCACACATCCACTGTTTCATGGGGCCGCAATGCCGCAAAAACCTGGTTACAAAGCACGGATCCACATGGATTCTCAGGATTTTTGCATTGGGCTACCCCAAACTCACCGTCAAATCACATATCATGTCTGTGGTCACAAAAACCACAAAAATCATACATTCACTGTTTAGTTCAGAATTATTTTTTTCTTGTTTTCCTTCTCTAAAAACTAGGTGCGTCTTATGGAGCGAAAGATACGGTGATTGGGAACTATTGGTCAACACCACTTTGTCTTGCGTGTGTGTGTGTGTTTTCATAAAAGTGCAGTTTAGAAATAAATAAATCAGCATAGAGGTAGTGGCAGCATCACCTCCCTATCCTAGCCAGAATTGGTCTGGAGCAGTAGGGACTCATTAGCAAAAAGCATATGAGAATTTTTCCGTGTTTGCAAGCCCTCCTCTTTTGCAATTGTTCTGTTGGCAGACTGTTAATAGCAACAGTGCAGAGGTCTGACATCAGTGCTGCTGAGGTTAACAGCATAGTAATTAGTTGGCAGGTGTGCATAAAGCAGAGGGCATGGCAGACGTGGAGGAGAAGGCACTGTCGGTGGAGAGGCCGCATGGATTTTTTAAGCTCAAAAGAAATGCAGGTTGAACTTTACTTATCCACATCACAGCCTTTGTTGGGAAATGGGAGAAAGGCTGACAGCCCCCTGCCAAGTAGTTGTATTCTGTCTGGTCTCCTTAAAAAATGCAATTAGCTGGAGGGTTGCATTCATTTCAGGATGCGAACAGGGCTCCGGAACAGATCCTGTTCGCATCCCAAGGTATCGCTGTATAGCCAGGAGGTGCATCACATCTAGCTTGCAGTCTTAAGTATTTAATAACCTGAGAAGAATTGGATGGATCTAAACATAATTTGATCACCATTTACAAACTAAGAGTGTAAATGTCCATTAGTTGTGGACATAAACTATTGGTGATGTTCTTTGTTTCTTTTTTATTTAAATATTTGCTTAGATCCCAATATCCAAAAAGAGAGTGCAAGTTGCTTTAACAATAGCAATAGCAATAGCAATAGCAATAGCAATAGCAATAGCAATAGCAATAGCACACATGGACAGCAGGGGGTCTTAGTAACTTTATGAACTTGTTAGGTATAAGAAGTTCATGGGTTTTCTATTCTAACATGCATGTGACGGCTTATGACGATTTGTTGGTTAGATCAATTTGTTTTGCTGTCCAAGCTTTTGCTGCTGTTTCCCTAGTTTATTGTATATTTCTATTGTAATGTGTTATTGTTTATCTTCCTGATTGGTTTTATGTTATGCTTTATGTTTCAAAAGTAGCTTAGACCTTTTACTAGGGCTACACAGAGGAAATGTTGTAGAAATGGGCAAACGAGGTACCTTCATGTAAACTGACTACATTTGTGTTCCTGTCTCGACAAACAAGTACAATGTATTGAAACACCTAAAATGACAGTGCCCCAGAACAGCAAGTCATAAAAATGACCAGAGAAACAGCAACTCTGAACTTATTCATGAGTGGTGTCTGGGACCTGGTATAAGATGTAAATGTTGAACCAACTGGGAGCAGTGGCCATAGTGCTATTAATTTAATATACACATATAATAAATATACACATAAATGGCCAATTGTCAAGAAAATCTAACATGGTCACATGAAGAACTGTAACAGTTCATGGGTGACTAGCCAGTTACTTGTGAAGTAGCACCACACAGGTTTGAATCCTCTGCTTGGCAGCTGTTACATAGCAACTAATAATAGCAATAATATTAATAATAATTTCCCCTAATCTCAGTTAACAACTCTTTAGTGGTCTTAGAGTGTCAGCCTCAGAAGTATGCTGTCCGTTTGTGATTCTGGACATTAAAACCATTTGGCTAAGAATTATTTCTAGCCCTGGTGACTGCAACTTCAAAAATGTGAACACAATTCCATATATTCTTGTGTCTTGTGAAGTGTAATATGACAGGTCTTTCTCTAATATTCAGCAAATATTCAGCAAAGCAGGAAATTGGTTGCCGCATTTCCAGATCAGTTATTCCAAAATAGCTTAAGAAGAGACTTTACTCTGTTCACTGAAGTTTTGTCTCCAGCTAACATGGTAATGCACCCCACATCAAGCCTTTATCTACGCACTTCATAATATAAAAGTTCATTTGCTGCACTGAATAATGGGCACATATTTCTAATTAAGATTACTCATCTGTTCACACCCACCCAGATTTCCACAGCTTTTAATTTATCATTGCTTAGTTAAATATACCAAGTTTAATCACAGTAATGCCAGGAATAAGGTTATTATAACCAAATCTGTAGTGAATCAGTATATTCGTTTGGAAGAGATGAGTAGATTTGGAAGATCCCCCCACCCCCCACATAGTGTTACTCACCCAGCTCCTATTATATCCAAATGCTAAATTACAATTGTCACGCCAAGGTACATTTCACCGTTTTCTTTTTTTAAGTTTAACTTTCACCTTCAATGCTGCATATTAGCTTAAGCGTACAATGTAGGGTTCCTAGGTAGCAATGAGTCAGGCTCTGTAAAAGCATCCTTCCCGTACAGAACTCATCACATGGAAAGAACAAAAACAACAAAAATTGTGCTCCATCCTTCTGTAAAATTATTTCCTTGAACTGATGGAAATGTTCAAGAATCCCTTCTAAATGTTAATACTCCATGTTTGACTGTATCATTTACATGGTATGTGCATTCTCGGGAGTCCATATGGAGGGTGCCTGTTATAAGTATTTTCAGAAAAATAAAGTTAAACAAAGAATCCCTTCTAAATACATTTTGCAAAAGAAATCAGCTGCGCTCAAGAAATAGTAGGGTAGGTTTTGTGTAGATTAGTTGTTGCACATGCTGAAGAAAGCCATAGGCAACCTTTTGAACTGGGAAGGGGGAGACGCCCTGCTATCAAAATTTAAAGAAAAGTGCTTATGGGGTTTGGCATATGGCAGCAGACAACATCCTGGATGGCCTCAAAAGAGGATTGGGGAAATTCATGGAGGCTAAGGCTATCAAAGGCTACTAATCTCAATGCCTGTGTTCTACCTCACCTGTCAGAGGAAGTCTGCTTTTGAATACCAGTTGTTGGAACCACAGGAGTGCTGTTGTGCTCTGGTCCTGCATCTGGTTGGCCACTGAAAGAACAGGAAGCTGGGCCACTGCCTCACCCAGCAGGCTCTTCTTATATTCCTAACATTTCCAATCTACACATGCCCATTTGTGTGCACAGAATGCCCATGCATACAGAAGACTCACAGTGATGTTTTCTCAAGGTTCCTGAGTGCGATGAGAGAGCCCTCCGAAGTTGTAGGCATATGCTCAGGACATTCCAGGCATGTTCAGATGGAAGGACCAGGGAGGAGCAAAGCAGTTGCAGGTTCTTCTCCAGGAAGTTTCACATGGTCGTGCTAAGTCAAGGTTTAGCTTGGTGTCATGCGAATCAGGCTACTGCCATGGAGTATCCAAAAGAACCTGAAGATTCAGAAGCAATGCAGAGTTTTTATAAAGTTGTTTATATCTGCATTAAAATGTAAAGATGCCCAATATCATCCTTGTGCTTTCATTTAATCATAGTTGTTTTGCAGTTTGTATAACTTAGACTCCAATTCTATCATGCCTGACAATAAGACCCATTGCATTAATGACTGGAACTCCTTCCAAACAGACTTACAGTGGTACCTCGGGTTACAGACGCTTCAGGTTACAGACTCTGCTAACCCAGAAATATTACCTCGAGTTAAGAACTTTGCATCAGGATGAGAACAGAAATTGTGCTCTGGCGGTGCGGCAGCAGTGGGAGGCCCCATTAGCTAAAGTGGTACCTCAGGTTAAGAACAGTTTCAGGTTAAGAGCGGACCTCCGGAACGAATTAAGTTCTTAACCTGAGGTAACACTGTATATGGGCTTGCACTGTAAGTCCCCTTGAACCTATTGAGACTTGCTTCTGAGGAAACATGCCCAGGATTGCACAGCGAAGCTTTCAGGTTTGGCAGATGCTTCCAAAGGCTAGATGTGACGTTTAAACAAATGTGTTATTATTTTGACAACCTGATGTGAAACTAGGATAACACAAATAGACAAAATGCCATGCAGCTATGCCATGCTTACGATAATATTTTATTCTGTTGTTAATTATGCTGTTTTAAATGTGCATTTTATATTTGACTTCACTTTACAATTATGTTAAATATGTATTTTGTAGTTGACCTCCTTTGTAATGTTTTATTTTGAAATCTTTAAGATAATATTTTAGTTTTTTGCTAATTATATTGCTTTGACTATATATATTTGACTTTCTTCAGATTGTTTTATTGATGTTTTATTGATGTTTTAATATTCTGTAAACTGCTTTGAGATTTTTCTTAAAAATATAAAGTAGTATAGAAATGAAATTAATAATAATAATTTGTGCTAGGATTGCCACCGAAGCTTCACCCAAATTAAAGTGTTCAGAATTATTGTAGGTTGTGTCTTTGGGCGAGTGTGGGTTCCTCCTCAGGCAAAACCTCTGGGAAATTTCAAGGAAAGATAAATGGGTTTGGTAACCCTACTGACATTTCTGAAAGAAGTTCTGCACTTGCTGAGGTTGTAATTCTGAGTTTCACTAATGGGACATTTACAGCTAATTTGACAATTTTGCATGGGTTACTTTACTTCTCTTTAATTGCTTGGGATTCTTCACAGAGTATTCTGTGTTTCAGTCATCCCATTCCCACCTTCTGAGTCTCTCTGAACAAATTAGCACTCCATAAAATATGCAATAGCTTACCACAGTTCTTTCTTCTCCATGATGACCAATGACATCATATTCACCTGCAGAAGTTTCTCCACACCCACCATCCATTTGATTGTAGCAATGATACAAGCTCTGACATCATATATAACTATGTTCAGGCAACAAGCAATACAACTTGTCATCAGGTAAATGGTCTTATCATTTTAGTTAAACACAGGTGTCCACAATTCTGTTCACCACTCTCACCTTGATAAGTGTTCTTTCACCCTTTAATAACAGTGATGAGAAACCCAAGCATTTTCCTCCAGGTTAGAGCTGACGAAAGGGCAGGGACTGTCCCTGAAGCTTGGCTGAACTTCAGATAATTCAGCATAACCACATAGAAGAAGAGCCTTATTTCTGTCTCTAAAACCGAGTTGGAGAAGAGCACTGGGCTTGCTATTTTAATACAAAGCTATTGAGGTGCATGGGAAAGGAGAATTGGGAAAGGAGTACGGCAAGGCTGTATATTGTCCCCCTGCTTATTTAACTTATATGCAGAATTCATCATGCGAAAGGCTGGACTGGATGAAGCCCAAGCCAGAATTAAGATCGCCGGAAGAAATATCAACAACCTCAGATATGCAGATGACACAACCTTGATGGCAGAAAGTGAGGAGGAATTAAAGAACCTTTTAATGAGGGTGAAAGAGGAGAGCACAAAATATGGTCTGAAGCTCAACATCAATAAAACGAAAATCATGGCCACTGGTCCCATCACCTCCTGGCAAATAGAAGGGGAAGAAATGGAGGCAGTGAGAGATTTTACTTTCTTGGGCTCCATGATCACTGCAGATGGTGACAGCAGTCACGAAATTAAAAGACGCCTGCTCCTTGGGAGAAAGGCAATGGCAAACCTAGACAGCATCTTAAAAAGCAGGGACATCACCTTACCAACAAAGGTCCGTATAGTTAAAGCCATGGTCTTCCCAGTAGTGATGTATGGAAGTGAGAGCTGGACCATAAAGAAGACTGATTGCCGAAGAATTGATGCTTTTGAATTATGGTGCTGGAGGAGACTCTTGAGAGTCCCATGACCTACAAGAAGATCAAACCTCTCCATTCTGAAGGAAATCAGCCCTGAGTGCTCACTGGAAGGACAAATCGTGAAGCTGAGGCTCCAATACTTTGGCCATCTCATGAGAAGAGAAGACTCCCTGGAAAAGACCCTGATGATGGGAAAGATGGAGGGCACAAGGAGAAGGGGACGACAGAGGACGAGATGGTTGGACAGTGTTCTCGAAGCTACAAACATGAGTCTGACCAAACTGCGGGAGGCAGTGGAAGACAGGAGTGCCTGGCATGCTCTGGTCCATGGGGTCACGAAGAGTTGGACACGACTAAACGACTAAACAACAACAACATTGAGGTGCATGGAGCACTTCAGCTGCCCAATGCCAATAATAATAATAATAATAATAATAATAATAATAATAATAATAATAATAATAATAATAATTTATTTATACCCTGCCCATCTGGCTGGGTTTCTCCATTAAAATACAATAGTCTATTTAACATTAAAAGCTTCCCTAAACAAGACTGTGTTTTCTCTACTGACTTCAGAAAGGAAGGTTGGAGCTGGCTGTTGTGTCATCTAAAACAAAGCAATTGGCAATCTAGCACCTTCTCTCCCCCCCCCAATTAAGGTCTAAAATTGGAGGTGCAGAGGGTGTGGAAATCATCTACGTTTCTGCTGAGCTTGTGATGTTCTAGCACTTTTGAAGTCTAGTGCAACTGCATCAGCGATCTCTAGGATATTTGCTAGTTCCAACCTTGGAACAGTGGAATGGGAAACAGGAGAGTATCCCGTCTTCACATGGAGATGCACCATGTGGTCAGGTACAAAGGAGAAGAACAGGGTAACAAATTTAGCCTTGCAACATTGCACTTAGAGTGCAAAGCCAACTAAAGGTTATGGCCCATTAGTTAAACATAATGTGGAAAAGCAAACTTAGCAAGGCCTCAGGACATGCCAATGTATAAATTTCCAGGAAGGAATGAGAGTGGTGCTTTAACTGGGATAGGATATTTGACTTGTTCTAGAACAGTTTCCAACACAGCCGGGAGTTTTTGTTAAACTTGCCCGATATTTACCTTATCACCAACTCTTAAGGTATTAATTAAAGGCTTTCAGACACCCAAAACTATAGCTATCTGCATTCTTTTTTCTTCAGGCTTTGCATGGTCACTACCCTTAGCAGCAGGCTGCTCAGCCACCATTGGTTCTCACACTATCAAGCTCAGTCAGCGTTAATTACTTATGGTAATGAATAGTTGTGTTCCCTCAGAGTTATTTCCTCTGGGTTCTTCCATGCTTGTTGTATCTGTATTGAAATCTCCTTGGCTGTGTAATAGTTGCAATTTCCCACTCAGCTTGTGACTTTTCCAGCCAAAATACATTTGGCAGCATCTGGGCCCAATGAACTGGGACTTTTGTTTTTAAATCCCCCATTGCAGATGTTCTTCAACCACTGGAACACTTCCAAAAGTCCCCATTAAAGCATGACCAGAAGACTTCACTTCTGTCCTTGGCAGACATGTAAGGATTCTTGTATGATAACAGCTACATTTTTTTCCTGCTTTGAACCACTCAGAACTGAACTTCAGGATCTACGTATGCAGAAATATGGTAAGAATGGCATGGAAGAACAGGTGGAAAAGCCCTGAAATAGCACAAATGACTGTGCAGAAATGACAGAAATGACTGGCAGTGGCTTACTAGGCTTTCCAGCAGAAGTATTCCCTGTTTTCACCTGAAGAAGACTGGAGTTGAACCTGTGACTTTCTGCAAATGAAACATGTGTCCTACTGAACTATCACCTTTTGCCAAAGACGGTGGAGTGTGTTAGACAGCTTTGACCGTATCTGGATCAGGATAATCTGACCACTGTCATTCATGCATTGGTAACCTCCAGGCTGAATTACTTCAATGCACTATATGTGGAGCTGCTCTTAAGCTTGGTCTAGAAGCCACAGCTAGTGAAATATGGCTGAGATGGCTGCATGAAATTACCGGTAAAAGTTGACCTTTAGAGGAGACTCTTATGGGGGAGGGGAGCGGTGCTAGCTCCACAAATATGAATACATACCCAAATCACACAAGTGAATATTCAATCGGGGGGGGGGGGAGAGAGAGTCATACTGAGATGGTGCTAATTATAGTGCATTGTTTTAGTGCTTTCCATTTTCGGAGTGCAGACGTACAGGATGGTTCAGTCCTATTGTAAGATAACACAGTCGACAGAAACATGCATTGAACCAACGCAGGATAGGAGTTCAGCACAGCCACAGCTCATGCCTTGCAGCAAAAGGTACTCCAGAATAAGCAGAATCTGCTTCCCCCCGGGACACTTTCTCTGCTTATGGCTGTGTACAACAGAAACCCAATTAGGAAAATCATAAGCTGCCAACAGGATAGGCCCCAAGGCCTCATATATATTCTTCCAAGAGAAGTGCTTTCCAATTCCAGGTGTTCTAGGCTGCAGGCTATTGATCAGCTCTGATGGTAATGATAAAAAGATGGTGTATTTTATGAAATGTGTTTATGGTAGAAGTGTGTTTGTGATAGAAAGAGGCCATTCATGTATGCTTTTTGTTTTACATGGTTCTTTCCCCCTTTCCCTGTTGTTCTCATCCCCACTTTTCACATCAGGTTGGAATCAAATGAAAAGGCCAAATCAGTTTGTTTCTTCTGGGTTTCCTCCCTTGTGTTGTGGAAAATTTAGCTCCAGTGAGCTAACCGTGGGGTATATGGTCTTCCCCTGCTTTGTTTAATCCCCACAACAACCCTGTGAGGTAGGATCACATCACTCTGTTCCACCACTGCATTAGGATTGACTGAACGTTTCAGGACTTCCAGTGCAGAGAGACAGCAAATTTACCCAGAGCTGCAGGGCCTGCAAAGATACAGTCAGCTGCCTCCCCTTTGGGTTGCTGGCAGTCACAAGTTATTTAATGTATTTTTTTTCTCCTGGTGTTCGGGGGCAGATCTCTAATAGCACATGTGTGTGCCCTGGCAAATACATCCTAGGACTGTCTGCATTAAGGACTCGGTATTCCACATTCCAGGTGCCTACAGAGATTTGTGAGTTCATAGCGTACTGTAGAAATCATGATGATAAAGTAAAGGTAAAGGTACCCCTGCCTGTACGGGCCAGTCGTGTCCAACTCTGGGGTTGTGCGCTCATCTCGCTTAAGAGGCCGGGAGCCAGCGCTGTCCAAAGACACTTCTGGGTCACATGGCCAGTGTGATGAAGCTGCTCTGGCAAGCCAGCACCAGCGCAGTGCACGGAAACGCCATTACCATCCCGCTATAAAGCGGTACCTATTTATCTACTTGCACTTGGGGGTGCTTTCGAACTGCTAGGTGGGCAGGAGCTGGGACCGAACGACAGGAGCTCACCCCGCCGCAGGGATTCGAACCACTGACCATGCGATCGACAAGTCCTAGGCACTGAGGTTTTACCCACAGCGCCACCCGTGTCCCATTTTAATAATCATTTGAATGGTTTTAGGGCAGGCCCAGTGTATCACTTAAAAAAACCCAAAACCTGTGGATTTTAAAATTCCCTCTAGGTTTCCTACTGCTTAAGTGCTTCTTGATACTAGGAACTTGGTTAAATTGCTTATATGGAGAGAGCGGTGGTAAATTGCAAGTTGCATTAATTCCCCTAGCTGCTGAGGGATCTGTACCATAAGGGGGAAATAAAATGTCATACAATGAAACCTCAATACTATTAAGAAGCAGCAAGAGATACTTTCAGTAGCTTTGGTGTTTCATTCTTCCATTTACACGTACATGTTTTATCACTGACTTTGTGTCCTTTAGTAAAAGTTGCCTCTCTAGACAACGTAACCTTTTATTGTTTTCTAACACTTAATGATTCTCTGCCTCTTCCATTAGGAGCTGGTGTTTATGAATGACTCCTGCATCTCACCAATGTCGTACATTTCCAGATAAGCAGGCAGAACTATTCATAGGCGACTGGACATGCTGGTATATAACAAAGGAGTGCAGGTACAGTAACAAGATATCCCAAGGGCTGTTGTTTCCTTTCAAGGAAAGGGTAATGAAAGAAAATTGGAAAGAGGAGTCCGAAGATATCAAATAAGAAGCTAGGAGTCCAGAGATGAAATAATACCTATGCTAAGGGAGCATGCATGTCACTGAGGCAAATTAAGAGTGGATTGGAACCATAGCAAAGTCAAAGCGAGCCTGGAAGATCAGATGCAAAAATCCCAACAGAGATTTCTATATCAATGTTGTTTACTGCTATAAAATTACCCATAGCTGTATTCCTGCTGAGTCAAGAACTTAATTAGGATACCTAAGTTGGTCAAAGCTCCAAAGGAACAAAGGGGGGGGGTGAGATAGATTCTAAATAGGCAGGGAGAAGTGGGGGACATACTTAGAGCATATCTTGCTGCTGGGTTGGAAACACTAGAAAGGTTTGTAACTCCATGATTATCACTAGTGCAAAAGGAATTCTCCCTCTGCTCCCCACTGCACTCCTCCCACCCCCAAAACTGGTTGTGGGGAAACTCATAAAGGATTTAGAGGGTGCACCGGGTGGGAGAACATTCCGCTCCATGAGGAGATATTATTGCAGAATGTTCACCATAGCACTACATTGAATACAACCCAATGTACCATGCAGATATAGGTCAGATCTTGTCTTTAAAGTATTGGTAGTTGGTTGGGGTGTGTGTGTGTGTGTGTGTGTGTGTGTGTGTGTGTGTGTGTGTGTAAAATATCCTTGATTGCAGCTTGTTTGATGTCCAATAGCAAGTTACTGTTACTTCATATTTTAAATTTTGCAGAACTCATAAGCTGTCCAGACTTTAATTTCAGATATCTACATATTGACATGCAAAGGCCTAAATAACTAGGCTTTCTATATATGTAGGAGGATTTACTTCTATTTAGTGCTGCCCAGGGGTTCACATATGCAAGGGAGACCTTCTCGGCAGTTGCTGCATACCTGCCAGACGCCCCATTTTAAGTGGGATGGCTCTGCTTTCTTTAAAGGCACCCTGGGCTCTGCCTTCATCCCAGAGTGCCCTAGTTTAGCATGTTGGGTAGATGAAAAAGAGTGGCTATCATGTGGGTGGATGGGTGGGAGATGGAGTGTGGAGATTGGGGTGCCGATGGTGGTGATAGGAGCACAGAGTTCCGGCAGGTGTGCAGGACAAAAAAGCATGGAGATTGAGCAGCTCAGTTGGAGAAGGAACACAGAGATCAGGTGTGTGAGTGGGGGAAAGCGTGAGAGAAAGGCAGACGGGATGGTGTGGGGAGGGATGTCCCACTTTGCCTTCCCAAAATGTTGGAGGGTATGTTGCTGTGCAGTTTGTGGTGGTGAGTGAGATGGAGAAGACCTTCTCTCTGGTGGCCCCTGGGTTGTAGAATGCCCTCCTTTCTGAGGTACATCTGGTTTCGTCATTGTATGCATCAGGTCATAACATACATTATTCCTCAGGCTTGCAGGGTTGGAGGAGATCAGAATATTCCTACCATTGTAGTGATGTTTCTATTTCTGATTGCAGTTCAGTTTCTTTTATAGGCTACTAATGTCTCTGTGTTACATAGTTTACTTGTACTGAGCTAAATGTCACTTTCTTTGAACTCCATGGTGAAGGATGGGAAAGAGTCCCCAAGCACTGTTATCATAGTGAGGAAAATGAAATTCCATACTAGTATGTAATCAAAGTTCTAGCTTTCATGATAATAGCAAGCCAGCTTCTTTTATTCTACCAACCTCTTAAGGAAAAAAAAACTTTTAGCAAGTCACCTGCATATGTAGACATCCATATAAGCTTCCATGATTTAGTCTATTGTCCCTTTAGTAGTTTTATCATTAATTCCCAGCAAGATATTTTAGTCTGCAAATGAGATAATCTACTTTTAGACTCCAATTATCTCTTAATATCTGCGGTAATTTTGGGGAGCCAAGTTCTACATATTTTTTTTATTTAAATGTGATATTCAATATACCATCTGTGATAACTTCAGCATATCTTTTTGAAAAGAATTTAGGGCATGTGAACAGTGTGTGGGGGAAAGTGTTTCTGCGACTGCAGTATTCCAAATTTCTTTTATTCAAGCGAGAGCAAAGAACTATCTGAAACTGTTGTTGCTGGCATCCATCTGTATCTTTGTCATTCTATTTGGAGGTATTCTTCCATTTCCCAAGTTTGTTATATTTGGCATGAGAATATTTTTATCAGCTGTTTTGACTGCCAATAAACCAGCATCTATTCTGGCCTACTGCTGTAGAAAGACAACTAAAGCAGCATCTTTTTTCCAGTTTTGTCTTAGTTATACAGGGTGGAAGTCAATGTAGCACTAAGTGGGATAAGTGTCTGCGGAACAAGTTCCGTTTACTGAAAGGGACTTCCACTCCTCCCCCAGCATGCCACCTCCACACCTCCTAAACCTGTTCTGTGTTTCCCCCCAACCATTCAAAGAAGATATAGGGATGCAGAGGAAGGAACAGAGGGAAGTCATGTTGCACATGCAAAAATTTAGTTGAATCCTGCCCATAATCAATGAGCTTTGTGGGAAGAGATCCCATCCATAGCTACTAGAGAAAGATAAAAATGCCCACTTCTACAAATTGAAGTCCCAGCTTTTGGTGACCATATGCAAAGTTGATCAAAGTATGCATTTAATAATTGCATAGAAGAGAAGGCATTTTGGCCAGTGCAGCTTGGGTTGCAGGTGTCAGAACTTCTGCATGTACTGAAATTATATTTCATATCCTTTAAAGGTAGGCCCAAACTGACACCTACACCCAGTGCTTTTTTAATGGGGGGGGGATGCAGAGGGACGCATACCCCTAAACATTTGGTGAATCTAAGTTTGACCTCGTTAAGGGGCAGTATTTCAATATGAGTAAGAAAATGAGAGTACCCATAAACATTTTTAAAGAAAAAAGCACTGCCTACACCAATACCTTCACACCTACACCCATGAAAAGAAAGAGTGGTTCTCTGCTTCTTTCAGGGCTGTTTGGGAGAATTTTCCCCTGCATATTCTTGAAATGAGGAAAGTAGCTGCTTACCTACTAACATCATGAAGTGACCTTTATCTATCATCTATCTATCTATCTATCTATCTATCTATCTATTTATCATCTATCATCTAGTTCCCACCTCCCACCAGATGTCAAAGAGAAAAAGAACTACCAGACTTTTAGAAGACACCTGAAGGCAGCACTGTTTAGGGAAGCTTTTAATGTTTAACAGACTATTGTATTTTAATATTTTGTTGGAAGCCGCCCAGAGTGGCTGGGGAAACCCAGCCAGATGGGCAGGGTATAAATCAGTGTTTCCCAACCACTGTTCCGCGGCACACTAGTGTTCCGCGAGATGTTGCCTGGTGTGCCGCGAGATGTTGCCTGGAAGGAGGCGGGCGAGTCGGGTGGTGAGAGGTGGGGCGGCGGCGAGGAGAGGCCGCCCAGCGCGGGGCTCTCGCCGTCTGCCTGCCTGGCTGCCTGCGAGCTTGGCGGGCAGCGCCTCCGTCTGCAGCGCCCACCTCGCGGCTCTCATTCCCTGCCTCTGCCAAAGCTCACCCAGCCAAGCCGCGCTCTCCTTCCTGCCTCGCTTTGCTGCCTCCTCCCCCCCCACCCCCAAAGCTTGGAGGTTCCCCGGCAAGGGGGAGGGAAAAAAATTGAAACTTACACTTTCGTGCGTCCCTCCCGGCGTGACGCTGCGCGCTGACGTCACGGGGCTGTAATGGTGGTGTGCCTCGAGATTTTTTTCATCAAACAAGTGTGCCTTTGCCCAAAAAAGGTTGGGAAACACTGGTATAAATAAAATAAAATGTTGTTGTTGTTGTTGTTGTTGTTGTTGTTGTTGTTGTTGTTACACATTTTTCCCTGACAGGGTCTCAAGGTGGCTTACAAATTAAAAATAGGAAAAACACAGAAAAAGCCATTATTAAAAAACAATTAAACATTGATAGAATTAAAAAGTGCAAGACTACTTCCCCTCACTCCAGCTTTTTAAACTAAAAAAAAAAAAAAAAAAGTATCACAACCCCTTACAGCGACATGAGACTTCCTTACCCACTCAGCACTTCCTGGAATGCCCATGAGAAAAAAACACTACATCATATTGTAAAGCTACGTAAGGCAAGCAGTAAAATGACTGTTCCAAGAAAATTATGAGAAATAGAGAGAAAGAGAATTTTCCTGCCTCCAATGTTTGTGGCAAGGGGAGGCAGTGCCATCTTAGAATGAATGGCTGAAAAAACTGGGACTAAAGCTTCAGCCCAGCTCTAGTTATACTATCAAAGGTAGAAATGTCTTATTTTCCTTTGCATCTGCTTTTTTATGACCTACTTTTTATACAAAGAGGCCAGACTGCTCCCTCACATGAGCCTCTAAGTCAAACGTCTCCAGCCCGATGCCTTCCTGGTGTTACTGACTACGGCTCTCCTCAGCCACAGACATCAGATTCTTAGTACTAAAAATGTTTGAATACTATTTGTGGAGTTCTGGAAGTGTGCCATAGGATGGACTAGTAGCTGTAATGCTCATCATGGTGTGAAGGGCTTAAAGATGTGGCAGTGAGCGTTTAGGATTTATTCTGTCCTCACTTATTGGCAACTTCCCATGGCACTGCCATTTGAATTTTGTTTTATGTGAAAACGTGAATCTTCTGTCTCGCCTTTTGAGAGGTGGATGTAAAAAATCGTCCCCACAGCAGGCTCCTTCATCGGAGCCTGGTTTTGCACCAGAAGGAGCTGTGCCTTGGCTGCGGCGCTCCCCCCCCCCCCGTCAGGTTTGCTGGTGATAAGGGAAATCTAAAACCAACAGAAGACATAGGTTGTATTTGAGTAAAATGTGCACTAACTAAACAGAGAGAATTTCATTATTATGCACTGGTACTCAGGAAAGTGAAGAGGCTTCACTTGGTAATGCAAAACTTAGAATACAAAGGCTGCAGCCTAGCCGTAGCAGCTCCGCTGTTGGTATATACATTGGTATGTACATTGAGTCCACAAGGTTTTAAAGAATCAAGGAAAAATAAAGATTCTTCGAATATAGATATAAAAAGGATAGTTTGCTAGCATGCAAGCAGCATCCCATTTTAGCAAAAGAACAGAATAAGGGTTAAGCGCAAATCCTCTTTTCTTGTGGGCAAAACTCCCCGCTGTGTTGCGACTGTTCTTCTCTATAAGAACTCAGTATGGGCTCCTTGACACTTTTCTCCCAGGCATATAAAACCTTTGTGCTCATCTGAGATCCACCTTAATCTAAACTCTCAAAGGCAGCTACTCCCAGAAATAGCTTCTGGTATGTGACTTTCAATACATACACACACAAAAAACAACAACAAGGGAGATAGAGGTTTTCCATTCACAACTCCAGATAGGCAGCCCCCTGTCTATCCAGTCCTCAATAAAATCCACCATCTTCCAGTTTGTTTTTGTTGCATATAACAAGTTAATCCCATAACCCCAACCAACAAACATGCAAGATATTAGATTGTCTTATAATACATAACAGATTATAAAAGTAGCATCCATTCACATAGCCCATATAAGAACATTTCCTCCACAATCCCCCAAATGAATGACATCTGTCCAATACAGAAATGATGAGTTGAAAAGTCTTGGTGCGGAGAGAATTGCCTTCTTTTGCGCTGATGCTCAGCACATTTCCTTTGGGATGTTGCTGTGGAAAAGAAGAGTGCTTTTTAAAAACAAAATTAATAAATGTATATGTAAACCAGCCACCTGCCTCCTCATTGTATATTTTTTGTAAATTAAATTAGTGTTGTGAGGGGTTTTTGGAGGGGGGCGGGGATTTAGGTTGTATGCCTGAGTCCGTTCTAATTCCTGAATCCAGCAAATATTAAATTACAGTGGTGCCTCGCAAGACGAAAAGAATCCGTTCTGTGATTCTCTTCGTCTAGCGGTTTCTTTTCGTCTTGCGAAGCAAGCCCATTGAAGGATTAGCGGATTAGCGCTATTAGCGCTATTAGAGGCTTTTAGAGGCTTTTAGCGGCTTATCTGCTGATCGGATCAGCTGATAAGTGGCTTAGCGGCTTAGAAAAAGGGGGGGGGAGGAAAAAAACACCAGCAGGAACTCGCAAGACATTGTCGTCTTGTGAAGCAAGCCCATAGGAGATTCGTTTTGCGAAGCACCTCCAAAACAGAAAACTCTTTCGTCTAGCGAGTTTTCCATCTTGCGAGGCATTCGTCTTGTGGGGCACCACTGTATTGAATTAAGCAGGCAAGGGGCATAATAGCCCCCTAAAGTATGTTATGGTAACAAACGAAGTGGCTCTGTACCAAAAGGCAAATGGGTGGACCCCTTTCCCTCAGCTGGCTGGTAGGAGGACAAAAGCCAGAGTTGAGTTGTGTGAGGGAGCTGGAAGCTAGAAGCAGGCTGTAGGCTGGGTACCTGAGGGCCATGCATGCCAGAATCCAAGGCTGTGGCTATGGGAGAAGCAAGACCTAAGTGTGTTAATGCTTTGAGCCCCTCCATTGTAGGTTCAGGTTGTTTATATATGTAAATAAACCATACATCCTAAAGACACCACAGTCTCCAATGTCCCTCATTCCAAGGAAATTGAACCCTGAGCAAGTGTCTGAAAATTCTGGAAACTTGCACCACTTGGAAATTAGGATGCTGGGCAACATTATAATATAATTAAATTTAAGAAGAAGAGGAAGAAGAAGAAGAAGAAGAAGAAGAAGAAGAAGAAGAAGAAGAAGAGATGATACAGTGCTCAGAATCTGCCCCAGAGGGTGGGACCAGATGCAGTTGTTGGACCTGTTTCCTACTGCAACTCTCTCTCTCTCTCTCTCTCTCTCTCTCTCTCTCTTTCTCTTTTTAAAAAAATGATATTTATTGAGAATTTAAAATTACAGAGGAAAAAAGGAAAAGGAAAAAAGAGAAACAAAAAAAAGAAAAAAGGAATTAAGCAATACAAGTCAATAAAAACAAAAAAACAAAAAACAAAACACACAATACATCAAAAGCAAAAAATTTAAAAACAAGTCCAATATTCCCAAATCTTTATCTTTTGTTAACTTGTTTCATCGACCACCTCACACCTCCCTTTTTTGTATTCTAGTTATTCATTATCTCAGCAAATCCTTTCCATCTTTCACTATATTCTGTCATTAAATTGCCTTAATTTATTTTAACCTTATCTTACCATAAAAAGCCCTAAAGCTTAAAACTTAAAACTTATTTATACATAATTCCTTATAGCATTTCTACTAAAGCCAAATAGTTTCATTCCAACATTTTTTCTAACACTCATTAATTTTACAATAATTCTCTAAATAAATTTTTAAACTTTCTTCCAATCTTCATCCATCGTCTCTTCTTCCTGGTCTCGGGTTTTGTCAGTCCTTACTATCCATTCCATCTAGTCCATCAACCTGGTGATCTTCTATCCGAGGCTCTTAAGTCTTTTCCATGTCCCTTCTGCAGGTCTTCTTCATGTTTATACTTGCACTTTACTTTGTCTTCTGCTGTTCTTATTCTTAATTTCCTTCCTTTCTCACTGAGGGGTAGATCTCGGGGAGACTCCAACCTGACAATATCTTTATCCCTTCTCGACAGGTCAACCCATTCTCCATAGTCAGCACTGAAATCCAAAAGATATTTAAAGGCATGTTTCAAAGTCCCTCCAAAGTTAAGGGCCCCCGCAACTCCAAACTCCCCCTAGCCCAAAACCAGATCCCAGAAATCAAAACATCCCTGCATAGGGGGATCTATCCAACTTCCCATCTCCAAACCAAACAGTACTCCATCTCTCCAAATCTGACTTTCTCCAGGTTCAGTCGTCAAAAACAACAGCTTATGTTCCTGCAAGGCCGTGGCTCTCTCCATTTCTATTACTTGAGGTTCAGCAACAACCTCCTCCTTTGTCTTCTGAACAACTTGCCCTGTCAAAGCAGATTCCTGGGTTGGTTCCTGAGTGGTTTCTATATAGGTATTCACTGTTTGTGCAAAATTGCTAACTGCAACAGTCATCAAATCTATCTTCTCATGTAGCTGTTCCAGTAAAGTGCTTGTCTTGCAAAAAGCAAGCACTAAGGCTTCTTCTGGGCACATTCTTGTTCAAGGTCAATGTCTGGTTCTCACGATCTTTAATCTCTACAGCTGTAAAATTCCCCAGATCGACTCCAGCAACAGTTTCACAAGCTCCCTCTAGAGGAAACAATTTCTGTTTGTATCCATCTTTTTGAAAGCAGATCCAGCAACAAAATTACTTTCGTTTTTCAAATATTTTGTTCCTTTTAAATGCAAAAGGAAACACTGGAATCAATATGTTTCTCTTTTTTAACTATTTGTCAAGAAACGTTTTATTCACAGTCAATGAACTTCCCCAAAGCGTCTGTCTCTGACACCCCGTTCCCAGGTTCAAGACGGTGGAAATTTATCTTTCTTTACTCTCTCTCCTGCAGGCTTAAACAATCTAATATTTCCCCCCTCTTCTCCTGATTCCAAAAGGGGTTTGGTAGTTTTAGCTGATGGAGATTTAGTCCTTTACAAATGACTTTCCAGACTTTAGCTTGCAATGTCTTTGCTTCAATCTATTTACAAAAGCGGAAGGCGGACTTCCTGTTTAGAATCTTCCCGCTTCGGTGCCAAATTAAGATGTTTCATAGTCCAATTTTCCGTTCTACTCACGGGTAGTTGTTTAAAGTCCAATTGTCCACAGGAAAAAGTCAGTGCTCTCTGGCAACAGCAATGCGGCTTCACTCCATGAAAAGAGCAGTCGATTCGAAGCACCGTGCCGCTCACCCCACGTCACTCCGGATCCCCGAAACTGGGTTTCCCCGCGAGTAGGGGAGGCGCAAAAGGTGCCAGCCGAATCCCACGTCCACAGGCTTCTCCCGCCTATGGTTTTTAGTGGGTCTCCGCCTCACTGTGGCGGTTCAGACCCTAGTTTCCACGAAGCAGATTCCTCCCAGTCAGAGGAAATCCGCCATTGCCGGAGGCGCTAACCCGGAAGCACTCATCTGCAACTCTCACAGTGGGCATTGTGGGGGTGTATTAGGCTGTGCGGCAGTAGACTTTAGCCACAAGCTCCAGCTCTATCTGTACCAGTAAATATGAGCATTTAGGCTTCATTTTACAGCCCACAAGGTCATTGCATTTATAAAGAAAATAAAGGCTTTCATCCCAGAAGTACCAATAGGTGTTACATGATTCCCCCCCTCCCTTTCATTTTTCACGATGAGCCACATAAACTAAATAAGAGATGTGCAGGGCACATGATCAGCAGGAGGTTTGCTTAGTCAGAGACCAGAACAATCCTGCTGTTCTGCTTCTAACAGCCCTTTCTATCCTTTCCTCATTTTGACTCTTTCCACAGCTTGCAGCTGTTTATTTCCATGCTCTGGGTTTGGGGTGGGGGTTGTTTTCATAATGTTCAATTTTTAAATTGGTGTTTTTAATCTGTACTGTTGCTTAATATTGGATATTTTTATATTGTTTATCACCTCAAGGGTTCTCGTGGACAAAAACAATGTTTTCTCCTGATAACCTAATCAATGTATTAAAAGTCTACCAAAATTGAAATGGAGGAAGGGAACCAATTTTTAGGATGCTGTATTTGACCATTACTCCAAATGAGATGAACTGAAGAAAAGGCACGTAACTATAATTCTGCTGACGCAACTACAGATGAGCAAACGCTTATTGACAGAATTTATACCCAAGATAGTATCTTGAATGATATACTTTAGGAAAATCATAGACACACTGAGAAAACAGATGTGAAATGGCCTCTTAACTTTTTCCATTATAGCTTTAAATATGCTGGAAATAGCAGAAAGATGTATGAACGTAAACTGAACTTTCTCTCACTACCCTCATGTCTACGATAACATATGTACATTATTGTATTGCTGATACTGTATTTTGTTTTGATGCTTCTTGCTTTATGTAGCTACCGTTGTAATGTATCCTGGAGTCCATAATCATTCTTTCACTCATATTCTGAAACAGCTGGAGTTCCTTTCTTTGAACAACTGTCTTCAAAGGCAGCCCCCAACAGACCATGTTATAATAATCTAGTCTGGACAGTTGGACGATGTTAGAACCAATCAATTCTTTTCAGTTGAATTTAGATGATTACTGGGCTCTGCTCTACCCAAATGCATCAGAGGAATGTAGTACTGCAGAAATAGTTCACTTCCCAATTTTGGTTGCTTGTCCTGCACTGCAAATCAAAGAATTAGGGTGTAAACCAAACACAGTATCAATTTGGTCAGCTTGCTCACATGACCTAGGAACCCAGCTATTGGCACAAAATATGGTTTAAGACAAACTATTTTTTTATTTTATTTATTTATTGACTTAAGAAAATTATACAGACAGCAAAACGAAGAAGCCTGAATTAACATTGCCTTCTACCGATAAGAAATAATAATAACTATTACAATAATGAAAATACTAAAAATACATTTACTTCCCCTTTTGAACTTCTATTCTGGTTACAATATATTACTATTCTATAAGAATCTATTATATCTTTTGCTGTCCCATATATTATTTTATTTCCCAAATTCAACCTAACCCTCCCCTCCTCCCCACTGCTTCCCTTCACCTGTGTGAGATCTTCCCATCATAATATTTTTTTCTAGTTGCTTTAATAAAATAGAATAACATGAAAACTGTTAAATTATAATTACTTCTCTTGTCCTTACATGCTTAACAATTGTCTAATAAGAGTTCTGCTTTAACACCATATTTCTTCGTGTTCCCTGTGCTAGACTTGGGCTAGCTCAGTCAGCAATAGCCCTACTCCTGAAGAGAGTTTGGAATTGGTGTATGCTATCGCAGCATAAATTTCACTGGCTTCCTATAGTTTGGCTTGCTCTGCACATGAGTCAAGCCCTTAAAAAAAATGCTAAGTGGACTCCAGCAGCCTCATGGAATTTGCATTTAGATGCAGAACCAGGCTAGACTTGAATGAGTCCTTCAGAAGTCTACTTCAGATGATGAACAGAAAAGAAATGATCCTGAATTGTCAGATAAATATATTGTGCTCTCCAAATGTTGGACTGCAACTTCCATTATCCATGAAAATTGACTATCCCGACTGGGGCTGATGGGTGTTGGGAGTCCAAAATCCGGAGAGCACCTTTTTGGCTACAGAAAGGTGCAGAACACAACCCATTGCCTGGCTGCTGAAAAGTAAAGCATGTTCACATAAATCACCAGCAGCTTGTACGTGTTGGGTTGGGCAGTCAGGTTTAAAAGGGGCAAGGATGTCTATATGAGAAACGGTACTTCAGATACAGTGCATGGTGGAGAACATTTGACACCTTAGTTTTTATGGAAAGAAGAAGAAGAAGAAGAGTTTGGATTTGATATCCCGCTTTATCACTACCCGAAGGAGTCTCAAAGCGGCTAACATTCTCCTTTCCCTTCCTCCCCCACAACAAACACTCTGTGAGGTGAGTGGGGCTGAGAGACTTCAAAGAAGTGTGACTAGCCCAAGGTCACCCAGCAGCTGCATGTGGAGGAGCGGAGACACGAACCCGGTTCCCCAGTCTATCACTCTTAACCACTACACCACACTGGCTCTCTGGAAAGACATAACTCATCCTTCCTTTTAGCTACAGCAGGTTTGCTGGTGATAAGGGAAATCTAAAACCAACAGAAGACAAAGGTTGTCTTTGAGTAAAATGTGCACTAACTAGAGAGAGAGAATTTCATTATTATGTACTGGCACTCTGGAAAGTGAAGAGGCTTCATTTGGTAACGAAAAACGTAGAATACAAAGGCATCTCCTGACCCATAATATTGTGCTCTGGTCTTGTTGTTGTTGTTTTCGGTATGAATTCCTTGAATTTCTGTACTTATTTGTTTTTATATGCCTTTGTACTACCATATTACTGGCTTTATTTGATATTTTTGTTTAATGACATTGTTTACTGTTTTTATGTTGTACATCACTTAGAGATTTATAAAATATTAAGTGGATCATAAATATTTTAGATAAATAAAATAAGTATTATCAAGTGCAAAACATCGTGCAGCACCCTCCAAAAGGAAGTCCAAAGCAAAACATTATCTGACAACTCATTTGATAATCAATATAATATGCAGGATATATATCATCAGCTACTCTAATGAAGACACCAATAAATTACCTTCAGGAACTGTTAGACTATACTGCCCTTTAAAATTTCTGTACACACAGAGAGAAAAATAGGAAAAGTTTGGTTCAGTAAGATACACAAATTTAGGATCAAAAAGCAAGGGTGGGGGAATCAAATACTCATTTCACTATTTTGGGATCATGAATTGAACCCTGGTGGCTGAAGGATAGGGCAATTCCTGTTGTTTAAACAAGCAAGCCAATATTCTCTTTCCCCACATTCAGAAGGCTATTTAAGTAAATGGCCTCTAGAAAATGAACTGTTCATTGATCTTCTGCAGACTGGTTTGTACTCATTTAAGTGGAACTAGAAATGGTGGGAGAAATTCTGTTAATGACTGCAGCTATATAAATCTTTTGAGAATCCATTTAAGGACTCTCCTCCATGAGCAATTCTCAGATTAACTCAGAGAAAAATGATGTGCTAGAACCTGGATATATTATTTAGGCCTAGTTTGACATGGAGGACTGCCTCCTTTCATATCAACCTGCCTAGGTATTAAGTTCAGCAGAACTGATTCCCTCTATAGTACATTAAAGTGTCTTCACTATGGTAGTCCTCAGGTTGTGGAATGACTCCCCTCCAAGGTGTGCCTCAGATCATCATTATGTGGAGTTGTCTTATTTTAATTGGTCAAAATACACTTCTTCCTCCATCAGTGGATATTTTCCCACCTGCTGCTACACTATTATCCTGTACCACCTGTTTTGTTGATTTTTAATTTGTTGTCGTTTAGTCGTGTCCAACTCTTCGTGACCCCGTGGACCAGAGCACGCCAGGCACTCCTGTCTTCCACTGCCTCCCGCAGTTAGGTTAAACTCATGCTGGTAGCTTCGAGAACACTGTCCAACGATCTCGTCCTCTGTTGTCCCCTTCTCCTTGTGCCCTCCATCTTTCTCAACATCGGGGTCTTTTCTTCTCTTCTCATGAGGCGGCCAAAGTATTGGAGCCTCAGCTTCAGGATCTGTCCTTCCAGTGAGCACTCAGGGCAGATTTCCTTAAGAATGGATAGGTTTGATCTTCATGGGACTCTCAAGAGTCTCCTCCAGCACCATAATTCAAAAGCATCAATTCTTCGGCGATCAGCCTTCTTTATGGAAGCTCTCACTTCCATACATTTTTAATTAGTTAATAACAATTCTTATGAGGATAACAATAATAATACTAATGTAGTTTTGAGGTGGCAAATCACTGTCTTGACTGCACAGCTTCAGACTAAGGAGTTGTAGCCCACTACAGAGAGAACGGAAGGGTGATTGTTTCTTTTTGAAAAGCTGATAACTCTTGTTGTCTGCTGCTTCAAGATTTAAATTACACAAGCGTTGGAAAAATGTGAAGGGGCTTGAAAAGTGGTTCTCTCAGTCAGCACTTTCTATGTGTAAGCATTGACACACACACTGCTATGAGCAATCACCATTCAGGTTTGCAATTGCTGAAAATGGAAGGAAACTCTACTTGTGCATCTAATGTAACCAAAGACTCTGTGCAATAACTAGCTCAGGTCTAGCAAATGTTTTTAAACTGGAAATACAAATGGTGATGATGATTAAAATTTGTATTCCACACTTCATCCGGAGATTTCAAGGTGGTTCATAGCATAAAAGTACAAAATAAAAATACATAATAAAAACAATCACATAAACAAAGCAATAGCCCCCTCCCCCAAACACATTTAAAAGGACATTGAATTTTAATCAGCTAATGACATGGTTGAAGAGAAATGTTTTTGCTTGATGCCTAAAGTATTGCAATGAAGGCACCAGGCGAACCTTCCTGGGGAGAGCATTCCACAAACAGGGAGCCACTGCAGAAAAGGCCCGTTCTCATGTTGCTGCCCTTTGGATCTCTCATGGAAGGGGCTCATGAAGAAGGACCTCAGATTATGATGGCAGGGTCCGGGTCGGTTCATATGGTTCACAGAGCTGAAATTGGTATTGAAGAATGTGTATTATAGGATTCCCTAGAGCTGAAACTTAGATGGCAAGCCAATGTGATACAATTGCACATGCCCACTATGATGGAAAGTGTTGGGTGCTTTTTTTCAAAGCCATGAATAGGTAAAGGGACCCCGACCGTAAGGCCCAGTCATGGGCGACCCTGGGGTTGCGGCGCTCGCTTTACTGGCCAAGGGAGCCGGCGTACAGCTTCCGGGTCATGTGGCCAGCATGACTATAAGTCGCTTCTGGCAAACCAGAGCAGCGCACGGAAACGCCGTTTACCTTACCGCCGGAGCGGTACCTATTTATCTACTTGCACTTCATGCTTTCGAACTGCTAGGTTGGCAGGAGCAGGGACTGAGCAATGGGAGCTCACCCCATCGCGGGGATTCGAACCGCTGACCTTCTGATCGGCAAGTCCTAGGCTCTGTGGTTTAACCCACAGTGCCACCCGCATCCCAAAGCCATGAATACCTGCATGCAATTAAGAATACCTTACTTATTTGTCTCCTTGCTCATTAAGTTCCGCTGAGTTGATTCTCCATTCTTCCATGTAGATAGAATGAAGAGCAGGGACTTCCGTGTTGTGGCCCTTTCATTCATGTATGTTTCAATGACAACTTTGGAAAGCCTTTGCCTAGTATGTGCTGGGGAGCTTTTTCTGCTGCTTTTCAACTCTGTCATTGTTTCACATGATGATGGTTTGTTGGAAAGTGAGGACCATGGGATTGAAAAGGGTTCGTACCCTCAGCAATTGCTTCAGAGTTCCATTTGGACAAGGCCAGTCAGATTCTGCTAGACTCAATCCTTGACATCGCTCTTTATACCCAGTGTCTCCCTATCTTAAAGAAGAAAAAGAAAACCAGTGGATTATGAGTAGATGCTATTAAATCTTGAAGCTCTCACCTATTCTCACACTGCATGTCTTTCAATGGCATGCAATATCTTCACAATCTCTAGAAACTGTCTGCTAGAATTAAGCAAAAGGTCTTAAGGGTTTTTGTGTGTTTTTTTACTCCTGCTTGCCTAGGATAGTGAACTGAACCTCATTATATAATGAGCCACATTTGTTACAGTTCCAACAAAACGGAACTGAAATATCTTTTGATACCATAGCTTTAAAGGGAAGTGACTTCTGACTGTCAAGTTTTAGCCCCCTTGCCTCCTGGCCATTTACTGAGCAGCAGCAAATGAGTCATTTTGAAGAAACCAGATTCACCTTGCATTTCATTAGCTTGGATTATTTGGATGGAAAACATTTGGGATGCAAATGCTAGGATGGCAAAAGCAAGCAGATAACCCTGCGGCTAAAGCAACAAAATCAGCGCCACATTTTAAAGTCCTATTTTCCTCTTTTAATGCTCCGACTGCTGGTTCCCGATAATGACGTTCTACCTCCTTGCATTTGGTTTTTTAAAAACTCATGAAATGGTGGTAGCTATATTGTCAGAAAGCCTACGTTGTTGTGCTGTTGTTGTTTTTTTAAAAAAAATAGTGATCACGTAGAATTTATAAATCTTCTGTTTAGAAAGAGTTGGTGGGAAAACCAAGTCATTCTGTAAATAAATAAGTCAATATTCATAGCACGGCCTATATCCAAATTCAAAAGCAAAGGCTCACTCTTTTTTTTTACTTTTATAACTTACCATGTGTATTTACTAACACAAAAGCACACACACACACACACACACACACACACACACACACAGAGTGAGTGAGCGAGCGAGTGAGGCAGGCTGGGGGTTAAGTAGAAGAAATGGAGGAAAAAACAAAAAAGGAACCCCAGCAGACTCAGTATATAAACCCCACTGACAAAGTATCAAGCCACAGTAAGAAGTGAGTTAAGCAGCTGAGCAAGTTTTGGCAGTGGGGAAGGGAGACCAGGGCAGATTACTCCTTTCTGACCTGACAGATTTCAGACTTCCAAGTAAATTAAGTAATAACAACAGCATTGATAATGATAGCTGTGGTGCCATAAAAGATATGTAGGTAGAGACAGTGGGGTGTGGAGGCTATCTAATTTATTATATAGACTGTCCCATGTGACTACTGGACATGGTGTAATGAGCTCCTGACTCCCAGGAAATGAGTTCATTCCCTTGAGACCAAAGTGGCTGACTTGAAGAAGCTGGTAGAGGAAAAGAGGTTGACGGATAAGGCCTTTGGGGACGTGAAAGCTGTGTCACACTTTCAAAGGGCAGTTTCCACACTGCCGTTGAAAATAAGATTCTCTGGAAGGGAGGGAAATGCTATCTCAATAGTGACCCATTCCTTGAAAGAGAGGCAGTTATCCCCTCATGCTAAGGATGCTCATCTGAGGGATAGAGGGTTCTTGATGATTTTATCATTATGGACATAGGTAGCTGGGTTTGTGGCATCTACTTTGCAGTGGCGTAGGAAGGGGGGGTGCAGTGGGTGTAGCCCACTCTGAGTGTCACCACTAAGGGGGTGACAAAATGGCAAAAATATGTGTTTTTAAAATAAGAAATTTCCATCGCGTAAAAAGGTTTTTAAGTGCTTATACTCACAATGTTAAGTAAATAAACCAGAAAATAACACTTGGAACTGTAAGTATCTTATTTTTCCTTCTTTCAGTGGGGGGCGTGACAAGAAATTTTCCACACTGGGCACCACCTGACCTTGCTACGCCACTGCTACTTTGATGAACGTGGAAGTTATGGCCATTTTTAGATTCCCCGTTATAATAAATGAGGGAGGCAGATCTTCATTATATTCAGAGCAGCTTAGAAGCCAAATTGCAGATTAAAGCAAAGATAGAACAGAGCAACTCACAGACAGATTTGTTTTGGTTTTTTAAAAAGTCTAAAACCTCACAGATACAAGGCAACACCAATTGTGAGACCTGAGCACATGTCTTCCATGTACACATATGGCATTAATTATGAAGGAGTCTGTGTGAATAGGTGCTGTTCATGTAATAAATGACCTTGCCAAAATCTCTTTTTCAAGTTATACCATAAAGGTAAAGGTAAAGGTACCCCTGACCGTTAGGTCCAGTTGTGGACGACTCTGGGGTGGTGTGCTCATCTCGCTTTATAGGCCGAGGGAGCCGGCCTTTGTCTGCAGACAGCTTCTGGGTCATGTGGCCAGCATGACTAAGCCGCTTCTGACGAAACCAGAGCAGGGCATACCTTCCCGCCGGAGTGGTACCTATTTATCTGCTTGCACTTTGACATGCTTTCGAACTGCTAGGTTGGCAGGAGCTGGGACCAAGCAATGGGAGCTCACCCTGTTGCAGGGATTCAAACCGCTAACCTTCTGATCGGCAAGCCCTAGGCTCCGTGGTTTAGACCACAGCGCCACCCGCTATACACATGTACAAAAGGACCCATCAAGGACAATCCTACTTCTTGTTCTGGATCCCTTAGAACATACTGCACTTGAAGAGATATTCGGCAAAGTGAAAGTTTTATTTGTGGAATTATATCTGAGATGTTCCACCCCCACAAAACATTCTTTAATGCTGCTTCTAAAACTGATGAATGTGTATGTGAGATGATAGTAAAAGGTAAAGGTACCCCTGCCCGTACAGGCCAGTCTTGACAGACTCTAGGGTTGTGCGCTCATCTCACTCTATAGGCCAGGAGCCAGCGCTGTCCGCAGACACTTCTGGGTCACGTGGCCCGCGTGACAAGCTGCATCTGGCGAGCCAGCGCAGCACACAGAACGCTGTTTACCTTCCCGCTGGTAAGCGGTCCCTATTTATCTACTTGCACCCGGAGGTGCTTTCGAACTGCTAGGTTGGCAGGTGCTGGGACCGAACGGCGGGAGCGCACCCTGCCACGGGGATTCAAACCGCCGACCATGCGATCGGCAAGTCCTAGGCGCTGAGGTTTTACCCACAGTGCCACCTGCGTCCCTACATGTGATATGATAGTGATAATTATATTATGTGTACCTCTCCCATCTGACTGGATCTGAGGAAGAAAATAAATATATCTAGGTGGGATGATCAGCTAACCTCATTCCAGGTTCTGATTCCATACATACTTACCTTTGAGTAAGCCCCACTAAACTGAATAGGACATACTTCTGAGCAGGCAAGCATCGGAAAGCACTATAAATAGCTCTGAACATTTATTTATTGACAGCATTTATATGCCACCCTTAACAACAACCACAGTTATCTGGGCAGCTTACAACACAAAGATAAAGAAATGTTTTAAAATGCAGGCCCACCACAGTAAAACAATGAATCATATGCACCATTAGGACTCAAACAGTGGTGAATACAAAATGTGCCTGGCTATCACAGATTTAAATAGACCAAGACACATTTAAAAGGTTAACTCCAAAATAACTCCATGGCCTCACAGTTACTTTATATATGCATCAACCTAGGATAGGTGAGCCTCATAGGAAATATGAGGGAAATCACTCAGCCTCCCTCTTGGGAACATTTTCTAAGAAACCGATTAGATTCATTTGAGATAGCAACCCCACAAATGCCACTCAGGTCCTACTGTTGTAATTTCTAGCTTTTATCATAATTTACAGTATCAAAAGACACTGAAATATCTATGAGATCAATAGAGACCCAAAATCCCCCTATTGATTTCTAGTTGAAAATCATTGACAAGGCCGCAAGAACTGTCTTACTGCCAGGGGCCATGAGCCAGAATGTTAAGGATATAACAGCTCAGTTTGCCAGAATGTGAATGTTGGCAAAGGAGACAAAGGAGAACTGTCAGGTAATCTCAAAATAACCAGATATTTGGATTTACAAATATAATTTGTGGAAGAGTGAAGTTCTGCAGCAGCCCACCACACTTACAAACCAGTGTGGCCTAATAGTGACCAGATATGGTACCTGTTTAATATTTAATGGAAGGGAATTCCAAAGGGTAAGTGACAGGACACAAAAGGCCCAATTTCTATAAAGTATGGAATGGACCTCCTGATAAGATGGTATCCTTGGGAGGCCCTCATCTGCAGAGAGCAGTAAGGTTGACTTGTTATATGAGAAGTAGGGCTCTATACATCCAAATCAGTACCTTAACCCAGTAACTAACTGGCAGCCCCTGCAATTCTTTTCCACAGCAATGACATCATATCCCAGTGAGCAGTCGAGCTACCACTTTTTGCACTAGCTACAGCTTCTAAACCAGTGGTGGCCAAACTTGGCCCTCCAGCTGCTTTGGGACTACAATTCCCATCATCCCTGACAACTGGTCCTGTTAGCTAGGGATGGTGGGAGTTGTAGTCCAAAAACAGCTGGCGGGCCAAGTTTGGCCACCACTGTTCTAGACCAAGGGCACCATGTGGGGGTAGAGTAGCACATGTTGAGAGAAGGTCTGTGACATTCCTCTGAAGAAGACTAATGGAATCCATAATTGTTTCCCTTATCTCTCTATGGTTGATGTCATGGGTCTTTTGACAGAGGATCAGACGGACAGCACAAATGCAAAATTTTCTCATTTTTAACTAGCCTCATCATTTCACCATCAATTTAAAAATTTCAAACCGGTCAGGTTGGCAGTGGCAACAGCAAGAGAAATTATTCCAAATATTTCAGTATGCGCTTATTTGCCAAACCGTAGATACTAGAACATTAATCTGGAAAAAGAAAAGAAGCAAAGCCATTTGGAATGATAGGTTTGAAAAGCCTCTGTGTTCAATGTTAGTAATTAAAATAATACCGTAGGCACGTTAATATTAAGCAGTAGCAGAGCACGGAGAAACACCACTGGGAACATTATCCTGTGCTATTTCTTGCTGCTTATGTTTTGCTTGAGAAAATTAATGCTAACATTGATAAGCTAGACTCTAAAAGGCTCATAACAAATTCATGTCAGACTGAGCTTTGCAGTCATATTCTGAGAGTGGAAATCATTTCAAAGACTTAGCAGCTCTTTTCTTAACATTCTCAGAAGCCTGAATAACACCCAAGGCGATCAGATAGGTGTCAACAGGGTTTCACCAATGGAACTTCAAATTAAGCTTTTATTGTAATGCTGATTTGGGAGGGGGTGGGAAGGACGTGATCATTTTACTTGATGTTTGGTTTCGGTAAATAACAAGTGGATTCGGCTTTTGTTTATTTCCAGGGGTATTTTTTTGCTTTTAAAGTTGGGCTTTCAGCAATTTGGGAGAATTTATCTTCCTTTAGAGGTTCACTCAATGGAGAGCAAACAGATAAATCTTTTCTTTGTTTGCAGACCCATCCAAAGAAAGCACATCTCTCAAGGTAAATAATTTCTTGAATCACAAATGGATTTTGCTGGGGTAATCTTAGGGGATTGGTAATAGGATTTGGAGCCTTTCACTTCTAGGATGATCTTGCTAGTGGCACAGGTGAGTAGTCATCAAAAGTAATTTCTGGCTGATAGCTGCCTGGTGGGCAATTCAAAAGGAAATGGCAGGGCTCTGGTAGACTGTGAGGCACAACAGGGACAACCATATAAAAAGACAACTGCAGCAGTACCCTCACAACAACTTTTGAATCAATGAAGAATTGAGTGCTCAGAGTGCAATAATGATGAGTGGTTTACTTAAGTACTTTTCAGATGTTACAGGACAGAGAGGTTTGCCTGGTTGCAAGTCCCTTTGCCTTGCCTTGGGAAAGTTAAAGTGACTAACAAATTTAATAAATAATTAAATGATAGTGTCAGGGCTGCCTCAGGTCTCAGCTCACAAAAGACCAACGCCAAGTTCTTCTTATATACAAGGATGTTTATTGCAGTTCATTATTGGTTCCACAACCGAGGCGCGCAGCCCCATGTCTGTTTGCCTTAGACCGTTGAAGTCCCTTCTGAGTCGGTCCCTCCCCTACACCAGCTTAAGATGCTTGCTTTGCTCCACCTCCTCCTGTCTTTCCTTTTCCGCGGGGTCTTTCTGCCCGCTGGAGTTCTGCCCCTCCTGGATTCCTCTGACGGTGAATCTCCCGACGGCTCTCCCTCCCTCCTGCGGGCTTTGGGACCTGGCTCCTCCCCCGGGCTCTCCGTTTCCCCGCGCACTTGCACATTTGAACTTGGCGCGCGCGCCCAGCCTCCAACCTTTCTCCTGACGGTAACGTCACTCCTCTCACTGCTCCCCTCCCCTACCGGAAGAGTGGCTTATTCTGACCTCTCCTCCGTTCCAGCCAACGGAGCTGCTTCTCCTGACACACTAGAACTCCCCCCCCCCTTCGCTACACTCTGGAGGGGAAGCCGGCTTTGATCTCCAACTGCTGCTTCGGGATTCCCTGTTGGCTCTTTCCCCCTGATGAGTCCCCCCTGGGGCTCCTCTCCCCCTGGCTACAGGCGCCCCCTCCTGGGAATCCCCTGATTCGCTGGAAAAGCTCATGGAGTCCCTTGGGCCACATCCCTCCTCCTCCTCGCTGTCCTCGGACTCTGCCCAATGTTCCTCCCTCTCCTGCCTCCCATGTGCCTCTGCCCCTGAACCCCTGACAGATAGCAATAACCATGAGCCCAAAGGCCAAACACAGCCCATGGTACATCTTTGTTTGACCCTTGGGACTCCTCCCAGGCCATACTCTCACAAACATCCTTTCCCCAGATAACACACTGACTACCCCTGCTTTGCAGTCTCCTTCAGGGCTTTCACCTGGCTTGAAGTATCTATGAATTCTGATAATGCTTCATGTTTGCCTGGATGAAGGATAGAGGGGGAATACGAGTACCAGTTCACTGAAGAAATCGATTGATTGTTAACCTCAGTCTGGGAATTAGCCCTGAGAGATGAATAGGATGTTCCTGACAACTCTCAGCACCCTTTACAAACTACAGTACCCAGAATTCTTTGGGGAAGCCTCAGCTGTTTAAAGTGCTATCAGTGCATGAAGTAAATGTGGCCCATGCAAGAACACAAAACAGCCTGCTGCCTCCAGCCACTGGCCATATAATCCAGCCTGGGATGTGGGTGGTGCTGTGGTCTAAACAACTGAGCCTCTTGGGCTTGCCGATCAGAAGGTCAGCGGTTCAAATCCCTGCAACAGAGTGAGATCCAGTTGCTCTGTCCCAGCTCCTGCCAACCTAGCAGTTTGAAAGCATGCCAGTGCAAGTAGATAAATAGGTACCGCTGTGGCAGGAAGGTAAACAGCACTTCCATGCACTGGTTTCCATCACGGTGTTCCATTGTACCAGAAGCGGTTTAGTCATGCTGGTCACATGACCCAGAAAGCTGTCTGCAGACAAATCCTGGCTTCCTTGGCCTGAAAGCCAGATCAGCGCCACCTTTGACTGGACTTAACCATCCAGGGGTCCTTTACTTTACCTAATCCTGCGTCCTGTTCTCACAGTGCCAACTATGTGCCAAGGGGAAGCCTGCAATAAGAACCTAGGTGCAGCAGTATTCTTGCCCCTTGTGATTCCCAGCACCTGGCATTCAGAGGCATGCTGTCTCCTACAAGGGATGTAGAATATAGCTATCATAGTAATTTGAAAATGTTGTATATTTGTGTGAAAATTATTATCTGAAGAAAGGAAAGAAAGAAGCAGCAACTGACTCCATACTGTTAATGTAAGATTATTGCCTGTCTGGGTAGAAACACTATATACTTACAAGAGTGTTAACATGCCTTTGAAAGGGGTTTTGTTCAAAAGGTAAACCACAAAATACTGATGAAAGTTGAATGGAAATGAATCATCTTGCTTAACCCTTTGATTATTGGCATTTGAGAATCTGCCAACAAGGCAATTGCATACCAATAGCAGAATTAAAGAGCCCAATTAGGAAGTGTGTTGTGTAAATAAATCCCACAGGGAAATCAGAACAGTATTAGTAGCTGCTCTGTTGGCACCTCCTACAGTAGTTTCCCCCCCTTGCAGTTCACTTTATTTTTTATTCAAGACCAGATTATTACAGAGTAACTTCTGCATTTATTTATTTCAAAGTAATATTTGCAGAGGTTTCTGAATGAATCTGCGATATGAATGCCCCAAACAACAATAATGCCTCTTTTCAAAAACAAACTTTCCGAAGCAAAAACAATGGCGAGATCAGACCACGTCACTTTGAGAATACCCTCCTGAGTCTCCAAATGAAAGGTAATTGTACTTTTTAAAGCAATTGCAGATTGGCCTGAAGCCTGGGCACAGTAAGAATTTGTGTGAATGTTGCTTAATATTAGAGATAGAATGACTGGCACTCAGGTATTCTTAACAGACAAATCACATTCCTTTGTAGGATTATGTAGAGGTGATATTTTTCAAGCAGCATCATTGTTCCTAGAGCCAGTGTGGTGTAGTGGTTAAGAGCGGTAGAGTCGTAATCTGGGGAACCGGGTTCGCTTCCCCGCTCCTCCACATGCAGCTGCTGGGTGACCTTGGGCCAGTAACACTTCTCTAAAGTCTCTCAGCCCCAACTTACCTCACAGAGTGTTTGGTGTTTGTTGTGGGGGAGGAAGAGAAAGGAGAATGTTAGCCACTTTGAGACTCCTTAGGGTAGTGATAAGCGGAATATCAAATCCAAACTCCTCCTCCTTTTCTGATCTGCATGTGACCTGGCTTCATATTGTCTTCTGGGCACAATTCAAGATGCTTGCTTTAATTAATTAAGCCCCAAACACAACCAAGAAATTGGAACCACTATTATATCCCAGTGTGACTGACAAGCATTAAGTAGTGATAAGAGAGGATGGAACTACAGTACATATGAAGTGTGGCATGACCCTTCAAATACAATGCCCTTTAAAGGCGTCAGAGAGAAAATCCTAGCCGGAATGTGCCTGATGGGTTCTGTTCCTTCATGTATCTGGAAAAACTTATAAAAGGTGCAGGGGACATGTGACAGAAGGAGAAGGTGAAAGCCCTATTGTGCAAGCAGTAGTCTTCCACTGACAGGGCTGGTTAGGTGAAACCAGCCCCCAAATTTTGGCAAGGTCCCCAGTCACATGGGGACATAGATTCTTCCATAATTTATGCCATAAATGTGTATGGGCTGCACTTGCATAGAGCACAAGTAAGCACACTCCCATCTCTAGGCATGTTTAATTCTTCCACGTTGCTGTGGATCATCAGGCATGCAGTATTACTATTTGCTCATATGATGCTTAAATTCCTATACAAGCTCCCTGCCTGCTACCAAATCCAGAACAAGCAACTTGTCCTTTAGCATTCTTCATGGCTCCCACAGCCATGTCTTCCACTCTTATATCCCTATAAACCCCCGTCCATCCTTTTCACACCTCCAGTACCACCACCCTCCACCAGAGTGCGTCTTCTTTTTAACAGGAACAATGGAAGCTTTGCCCATCTAGATCAGTATTGTCCACACTGATTGGGAGAGATTCTCAGCATTTCAGAGAGGAGACATTTCCAGCGCTTTCTGTAAACACCAGGGATTGAACCAGAGACCTTCTGCATGCAAAGCAGATGCTCTACCACTAACCAATGGTCCTTCCCCCAAATGTTATACATGACAATAAGGTGCACAAAGATGGATTCTTGGTTCAGTTCCTGCAGATATGGGAATCCCTTCCTTCAGAGACCTAAAATCCAAGCAGATCTTCATAGTACGCATTTATTCCACCCTCAGCCCTCCTTTTTAATGCATGCAAACATTTTGAATATATTTACGCTCTCCAAGGTTGCTTGATTCAATGAACTTACACTGCAGCTTGTCCTTGTTTAGCATCTACCCACTCATTCCTTGAGCTGTGTATTATGAATGTCTCACCCATCAATGAGAAATACACGAAAAATCCTGCCACTGTAAGCCAGGGATGCCCTTATTAGGATGTTGGCTTTGTGTGGGGAAACCCAAAGTTCAGTTCCTCACTAAATGGCAAAACACACTGGTCTTTTTCTAGGCCAAACCAACATCACAGACCGGAGGCAGGGCCAAATATTACCCTGGCACCCTTGTAAAAAGGGCAAGATATCAATTTAATAAATACATACAGAAGAATAAGCTATGGCTATGTTAGCTATTAGCCCATTCTCCAGAAGGGTAAAGCAGTGTCATCACACAGCATAGGGCAAGAGATGTACCGTATTTTTTGCTTTATAGGATGCACTTTTCCCCCTCCAAAAATTAAGGGGGTTGGCGGTTTGAATCCCTGTGTCGGGGTGAGCTCCCATTGCTCGGTCACTGCTCCTGCCAACCTAGCAGTTTGAAAGCACGTCAAAGTGCAAGTAGATAAATAGGCACTGTTCCAGCGGGAAGGTAAACAGCAGTTGCATGCGCTGCTCTGGTTCACCAGAAGTGGCTTAGTCATGCTGGCCACATGACCCGGAAGCTGTACACCGGCTCCCTCGGCCAATAAAGCGACATGAGCGCAGCAACCCCAGAGTCGGCCATGACTGGACCTAATGGTCAGGGGTCCCTTTACCTTTAGCCCTACACTAGGATGAAAAGGTAGCTGGGTGGGTGCTGCATAATCAAAAAAAGAGTGGGTCAGGACAGAGTGGACTTATGCAGCCTTGTAGGCTCTGATCCTGCCCAGTGCCAGCGTGGCATACATTTGCATGCTAGTGCCAAGTGTGCCGCACCCAGTTCCTTCCAGATTCAGCTTGGCTTGAACCCCACCCAAGCCTTCCTGAGATGGGCAGGCAGACTGGCTATGCTGTTACTTTCTCATTATGCAAATCTCTCTGTCTTTCTCACTCTTTTTGTGCCTAATTAAGTCTTTCCTTGTATGTCAGCCTAAAGCAAGATAATCTCTACTTTATAAAGATTAACCCCATTTATACCAATTAACACATGGTAAAGAAGGCTTTTAATGTTTTACACCAACAGAGAAAGGAGAATGCTGTGGAGCAGGATTAGAGTGGATCACCTATTTCTTTAGTTTGAAACGTCTCATTAAATAATATATTATATCTGCCAAATCTTTTGTACTTTGGAAATTGCAAGTGTTTAAAGCTGCAGAATCTATTGCAAGGGAGTTAAAGAGAGGAGAACACATAGTCTCAGCTGCTATTCAGGAGTGGGAAGATGTAGGAGGGATTGCAGTAAAACGTGATGACTGCAGCTCAGCATACAGGATTCTGGGTTAATGGGATGCCGCAACTCCATTTTGAAAGCTGTATGGGAACTAATATTTCTTAGTGATTTTTACCAAGGTGGAAAGGGTAACACTCATCCCAATATGTGATATTACACAAATTTAGATAGCTAGACTCAGGTGTTGAGAATATTTCCAATGGTTGTTACACAACTGTGGGACTTTCTTTCCTTGCAAGATACCTAACATATAATGGCCTTAAATGGTCAAGAATCAGCCAGTAGTTATAAAAGGATACGGCTATGTGAGGAAATGATTATGATCATATGTTTGGAACTGGAGCGGGAAAGCTGATTTTAAGAAATTAAATTAAATTAAATTGGTTTGGTTTGTAATAATATGTAAAATTAATAAAAATAATTTGGAAAAATAATCAGCCAGTAGTTGTGAGCATGTGTGTGGGAATGGGGCTCAGTGTGAGCAATTGTCATAGTTTTATGTGTTCTTCAACTCCTGGTGAGCCACATATGGAACTGGGGCACATAGAAATCTAAAATGTTTTATATTGCCAAAATACCACGTACCAACAATCCTGAGATTTGCCAAATATGTTTTATTTTGAGCAACTCAAGTACATTTTAACAAAATACATATTTACTTATGCATAGATATGGACGAATGCATGCAGCATCCAGCCTTATAACAGAACGCTCACTTCAGCAGTGTTCATCTCTTCCGAATGTGATTCCATGCAATAGTTGGGGAGCTGTATCTGCTGGTCCCAGTTCCATCTGTGTCTCAACATGAACCGTTGTTGTTTTTTTAACAGACTTTGTAGTGTGATAAAAATAAAACTAGCCTTCGGCTGCAGCTTTCTAAGAGGGACGGGATTCTGGACTAAATCTTGCTTAGAATTTGTGAGCTGCAAGGTCTAACTGTGTGTGTGTGTGTGTGTGTGTGTGTGTGTGTACTCTTGTGTACACATATTGTGTACTCTTGTGTACTCTTTTGTCACTTGCTGTGGTGCCAGTGAGATATATCTATATCTGTATCTATCACTGGCACCACAGCAAGTGACAGAAGAGTACACAAGGTTGTTGTACTTCAATGCAATTATGAATAAAGAGGTTATCTCTCATTGTCAAGCTCTGGAGAGAGAAATGATTTTTTTAAAAAAGTACCAATGAGCAACGTGACCCCTTCTTTGTCTGTGGCCACTTGTATAGGAGGAGTCACAAGTATTTTCAAAAATATTGATACACTTCAGCTTTAATTGTTTTCCCAATAGTGCACAATACTTTAGCTTTAGCTTTATGAAGGTAATGTTCATTGAAAAACAAAACTAGAGAGAAAAGCAATGTGCCTGGATGATGATTTTCACCAAATGCCTCTTCTTAGACTTTTCACTCTTGAAAAAGCTCAGTGTCAGTGTCATCTGAACCAGTGAGAAGTTTTCCTGAAAAAGGCATCTCATGGATGGTTTAAACATGCATGTTAGTTACTTGGCCTCACATCAGGATATTGACCTGCATATGTGAATGAACATCAGAGGTCATCATGGAACATTACCTCACAATTCCTCCAACACTATGAAATTTGTTCACTCATGCAGGTGTCTGACATTCACATTTCAACCATCTTTTAGTTCATGTTCTGCTCCATAGTTATCTCTGTCACCAGGAAGAGGCAATGGCTCAAACAAGAGAATGAGAAGCAGTTTACGATTTCCCAAATGCTGGACTGAGTTTGTGGTGGACAGGAATAAGAGTTTTAGGTCAGGAATGCAGGGACAGGAGCCTCAGGACCATGGACAGCAATCCTGCTACTGAGTGAAGAAGCTGCCTTATAGCTGGTTTGTTGCAACTGCTAGAATTTTATAGTGTGGCCTAGATTTACAAAGACCAAAGCCCTGCCTGAATGCTACAAAATGCCAGCAAAAATGCCATGCCCTTTTGGGGAACAGTTTGCTCCTTCTAAATGGCAGCTGTGGAAGCTCAGCAAGACTTCATTGACCACCAGAAAAGTTGGTATCATCCATTCCTCAGGGCCCATAGTTAGAGGTGCACCCTCAGGTTCAGGCTAATTGTAGTTGTGCTTGTGGGACTACTCATGATGGTTGTGGGTCTATCTCTTCCTTTGAACTACTGATATACATAAGCAAAAGTTTGTGCAATTATTTTTCTTCTTCTAAGATGAGCAGTTTGTACATGGAGTGATAATAACAGTAGGATATTGGGAGGATATTACCAAACCCTTTCTCTTCTCCTCTCCTCTTCCTGGAAATGTAGTCTGTGTGTAGATCCTTGTTGTGCCACTTCCAAAAATAACTGGTATCACACAAGTATCAGCAGTCAAATATGCAAACAACAACACAAGAATAAAAAAGGATACAGTCACCTGTTGGTTGTTGGCACATTCTACCTCTTGCATGGGCAGTTTTATTATGGATGGGATGGCAAGTATGTATTGCGTGATGGGAGCCAATTTTCTACTCCCCCTTTTTTTCTCTTTCTCTGTCTCTCAGGTTATACCAGAGCCCTTGTTTACCATCTATAGAAAGAAGAACCAAAAACCTGATTATTGAAAGTATCTGGTTACCCTTTCAGTTTTCTGCTTAGACTGGTTGGGTTCTAGTTCAGGTTGAAGGTAAATGTAAGATGCTAGGTTTTGGTCCTGTCTGGGTTTCAGTTCAGATCCAATTTGAAATGGTGCTTAAGGATACATTGAGACCAGCTTGCAGAGAGAAGCACCAAAGCAGAGTCTTGGATGAAGAAGACTTTGTTAAAGGGATTTGAATGAGGACAAGGAAGTGGTCTGATGGACAGGGGGAACCTATCCCAGACATAATGGCTCAGAAGCAGGAGCAAGAGAAGGAGATCAAAGGCCGTACAGAATGCAAGATTGCCCAGAATAGATGACTCAGAGAACCAATGTTAGTGGAGACAAAAAAGGAAGCAGATGAGAACAGAGAGCTTCAAAGATAACGAAAAGTAAATCTTAAAAATAAAAGTGAAACCAGCTTATTCACCTAAACGTGCTGTACTCTTCAATATCAGCAGAAGGATAGAAAAACAGTCTTTCCCCTCCATCCTTTGAAGTTACTGAGCCATAGAGCTCTGATCAACAGCTGCTACTAGCTGTCCACAGAATGCCTGCCATTATTCCATTTCAATAACAGTACGAGTACTCATATCACAGAGAGGCATAGAACTCATCTCTCAATAAGAGCCTTGAAGGCCCCAGGGCAGTGTTGCTTTCATAAAAGGAATAGATTTGATTTACTCTGCTATTTTTAACAGAATTGAAAAGGAGCGGAGGGAGAGTGTCTCATCACTGTATCAGTCCTGACATGCTGACACCCCAAGCTTCATTCGATGAACAGCCCTCAGTCAGCTGGCGTATGTCAAGAAAGCATGCAGAGTGGGCACATTTACCTTCCACTCCCATCTATTTTGCCTAAACTAATATCATAGTTGTTGACACATCCTTATTGATTCAGACCCAGCTTGGTCTATGACAAGCTTCCTGTTGGTTGCCTGGTAACCAAAACAATCTTGCAAAGGTAGCCAGGAGCTAGCATTCCAATTTCAAGATGTAACTTTTAAACTTTTCTTAAATTAAGCATTTGACTGCTTTTGTGCAAACCACACTACTGGAATGTGTTTGTGGGGTACGTGTGTATTTGTGCATATTTCTTTTTAATGACTGGAAGAACGAAAAATATAATTCCCTTATAGGTACAGAACAATGTACACAACTAGAGAAAGAACATTTATGCCTATTTGTGCAATATTTATTAGGCAGAATTAATCTAATTTATCTCCACTAGCTCCCTCCCATAATTCCCCTGTGATTTTTGAGTTTAGTGAATGGTCCAAGTGTCACATTGCATTAGGGGGCCTCTTGTGTTATAATGGCTAGGAAAATAGCTATGAGGTTTCTTCTTAAAGTTTGTGTTAGGGGTTAGAAGTTTATTGTGCCTACACTTGTAGCATTGTTCATATGAAGGACATACATTTGTCAACTGCAGGAGGGGAATGTATGGTCATTTCGGTACTTCCTACCCACCTCAACTTACCAGTAGTGGAGAAAGCTGGGAAAAAGTTTTGAAGCCAAGGGTCCCAGTCCTCTCTAGGCAACCTCCCCAGATAAAAGAATGGATGAAAAGGCAATCAATGACTACTAGCCATGATAGCTATGCTTTACCTCAACTGTCAGAGGCAGCATGCCTCTGAATACCAGTTGCTGCGGAATCACAGGTGACAGGAGAACTGTTGCACTCAGGGCCTGTTTTTACCCTTCCCATAGGCATTTGACTGGCTACTCTGAGAATAGGATATTGGACTAGATGAGCCACTGGTCTGATACAGCAGGCTTGTCTTATGTTCTTGTCCCTGGTCTATGCTCACAAGCTCATAGCGCTTGCAGAACATACAGAAGTAAGGGTGAGGGCTGCCTCTGCTACTGTGATTCCTCTTTCGCCCTCCTTCATCCAGTCAGTCAGTGAATATAAGAAGGGGACTTGTCTGGAATACTCTCAGGTGAGCAGCAACAATTCAGTTGATGAAATGAGTAGTTCTCTATGAATAGGAAACCTAGAACCTGGTTTAATTACCAGTCATACAGAATTTACCTGGAATAGGCAGAGCCAGAGAGACCTGTAAGAAAATGTTGCAATGTGCTATGCTCCTGACTGGGGCACCAGCCACACAGGCTTCCATGATGCTCCATTCTATCCCCCCCCCCCCATTTTCTGTTTTCCTTTCCCTACAACAGTCAGCTAGCATTTTGTCATGACTAAGCATGCACATTCTATATTGGGCTTGTGTGTGTGCATTTGTGTGTTTGTACTTCAGCAAAATCTGAGGTTTTCCCAAGCCTGCTTCTACCCCCCTCTTTTGTGTAGATGGTGCCATTCTGCCTTTCTAGGAATCAGCACTCAGACAATCAGTTCCCAATAAGCATTTAGGGTTGGCTTGAGAATAACATCTACTCTCAAAAGAACAGAATGTACTGAACCTGACTATTGATGTGATGAGACAGGATTGAATAGTAGGTTGCTCTAAAGTGGTTAAGCCTTGAACCTAATGAAAGTTGCTTGCCTTGGAAGCTACACTCTTTGTGCCCGATGTGGTACCAATACAAACTCTATTTGTAAAAGGCAGACTTTTTCAAACCACCAAAAGTTTCCAGAGGTATTTCTTCCAAAGGAAATCAACCCTGTAAATCAGGGGTCAGCAAAAATGTTTAGCCACGGGCCAGTCTACTGTCCCTCAGACCTTGTGGCAGGCCGCAGAAGTGGCATCACGGGGGGGGGGGCTGGAAGAAGAGGCAAGGGGGACAAGTAGTCCTCCTCCTCACCCCTCAGCCCCAGCCCCAGCTGCTGTGCTTACCTTCCCAGGGGCTGCCATCACCACTACCACCACTGCTGCTGCTGCTCGTGGGTAGGCAGAGCAAGCTTGTCCACTCCGCTCTCTGGCCCACAGGAGCACCAGGGAAGTAACGGCAGAGGGAAGATAAGCAGCGCGAAAGGGCTGGCTCCAGAGAGGGGCTGCTTAAAATGGCGCTCAGCCAGCTCAGTCCAGCCCCCTTCCTCCTCTAGGCAGGGTGGGGTGAAGCCAGGAGGAGGGAGGGAGGAGGCGCCACTGCGGTGTCTGTGAGGGGGGGGAATGGAATGGTGCGGGGAGGGGAAATGGCACAGCCCAAACGAACAGAATTCCCATGCTGATCCACAGACAGTCCGTGGGCTGGATCCTGAAGGCAATTGGGCTTGGTCCGGCCCGCAGGCCTTAGTTTGCCGACCCCTGCTATAAATGTTCTATGTATATGAATTTGTTGTTGTTGTTGCTTTTCACAATAACATTCCAGGGTGGGTTAACATGATAGAATATAAAATTATAAAATCAGATAAAATTGTTACATTTCTACAACAGGGTCCAAATGGGACAGAACAGTATAAATTCAGCAAAAGAGGTGGGTACCATAAAACAAAATATCTTGCCTCTCAAAGGCGAAGGTAAAGTGGTGTGCTTTCCAGCATATGGCAAAATCTGTGCAGTGAAGAGATTTCCACTGTTCAGGAAAGGAAGAGCCAGACAAACTCATGGGTGGTATTCAACTAAAAAAAAATGAGAGAGGGAGGACCCACCCCTGTGTGTATCCTGCACCTGCCCCCCAAATCTGTTCCAGAGGGTTGGGGAAAAAACCAGAACAGATTTCAGGCGTATTGGAGGTGGGGTGGGAGTTGTGCATGTGGAAACTGAGGGACAATCATATGAAGAATCCATTCATAATCACTGGCTACTGTGGCAAAACAAGGTCCTTATGGATAGCTATGTAGTTAATTTGCTCTAATGCTACTGGTCACAGAGAGTGTCACACTATGGACCAAATGCTGTTGTTTCTTCTAGCCTGGCATAATGAAATTTGCGGCAATGGGTAACTGAAGCTAACAAAGGGCTTTCCCCAGTTTTTACTCTTGTCATCACGTTTTGAAGGCACCTCCACTGCAAATCCTCTTTTAAAGGATACTCTCATGTTTCCTTTGCACCCACTGGCCATTATTACAAGTGCATAGACTGTATATTTATATTTAGTACCAGTTCTTAGAAAGTGACAAAAGGTTAAGTGCAGGTGAGAACGTATGGCACTGTTTGCTTAAAACAAACATCATCCATATGTAACACACTGGTCCATGCAGTGTTCTGTTCAAGTTTACTTTCCCAGGCATAATGATTAGGTCTAAGTTAAATGGCATCTTTGCAGGGACTCACACATTATGCTGCTAATAATATTAATCCATAGCACTCTGGAAGAATTAAGTATTGTTATTATCGTCACTGCCTGATTTTGCGAATTGTGTGTTTATTCACTAAAGAGACTAAGGATATTACCACCAGTTAACACAATATTCCACAGTCTTTCCATCAGACTGTTCTTCTACCTTATTTCAAGGGAGGTGACTCAGACATTTAAAATAGCAAGATGTGGGAGGTAGAAAGTTTTGCACCTCAGAGCTCATGGTAACTGTGGCCTAGACTCAACTAACCAAGTGCACTAGCAGAAGTCAGTGCAAGGATTCCCACTAGTGCAAAAGGATCCCCCCTCCCTGTGTACCCCCTCCTCACCCCCGGACCTGCTCTTTTGGGTCAAGCAAACCCATATACCAGTGTGTGGGAGGAGGAAAGGGAAGGTTGTTCCACCAGGCAAACAGAAATGCTTGCACTGACAGAATGATCAAATTAGTGCTGTGACAAAAGACCTATGCAACACCACTAGAAACACAGCTTATATCACAAATCTCAAAATGTGGGTCCACATCACTGTCTTTAGAATTATCAATGCTAATGTGAGGCCTTTGGTAATGGAGGGCTTGGAGAAAGAGAGGCTTGCACAAATAGCAAATAGCTGAGGCTAATAGCAAGACCATGAAGAGCCAACAAATAATGACTGCTTTTTCAGAGCGCTTTGTTGCCCTCTGCTTTATCCCTGAGACACATACCAAGATGCTCAAATCCACTGTTGTTATTGGGCTGCAAGGAAAAGGTAAACACAAGTAAGCAGTGGTGAGAGAAGACGAAGAGGAAGAGGAAGAGGAAGAAGAAGAGGAGGAGGAGTAGGAGGAGGAGTAGTTTGGATTTGCTATCCCGCTTTATCACTACCTGAAGGAGTCTCAAAGCAGCTAACATTTTTCTTCCCCTTCCTTCCCCACAACAAACACTCTGTGAGGTGAGTGGGGCTGAGAGACTTCAGAGAAGTGTGACTAGCCCAAGGTCACCCAGCAGCTACATGGGGAGGAGCGGTGACACGAACCCGGTTCCCCAGATTACGAGTCACCGCTCTTAACCACTACACCACACAGGCACATCAGGGAATAAATCAAAGTCATACATCAGGGTTAGGATACATTTGTGTATCTTTTCCACTGCATGCCTTTCCTCCAAAGTTCTGGCACAACTAGTGGCAGGGCTCCAACAATGGAATGTCCACAGGGCAGATGTTCCAGAAAGTGATTGGGATCCAAAGGATCCTAAGCACACCATGTACCCCAAACCAGGGGAAAATCTAGGCTTGCTTCTCTATGTTGTCTAAACCTGCTCTTCCCCTTTCTCTAACTGCTTCCAAAGGGAAGGAAAACATCAAAAAATAACAACAGGAAAACAAAAGGACTGGAGCCTTGTTCTTCTACACTGCCAGCTTGATCTGGCAAGGCATAGGATATGGTGGTCAAACTTCCTTCATATTTCTACCACTTCCTTAGGATTTCAAGATAGTGGGTGATAAACTGTGGACTAATGGCTCCAACCCACTATATATGTGCTGTGTGTGTGGTATAATTTCTGTGACAGCGTTGTGGATTCTTGATGATCGCTCCATGTTGATTAATGCATTCCATGCACGGGGGAATTATCAGCAAGCATGGTTGTGCCTGGTGGATGGTGCTGGAATTTTGAAGGAATTTTGAAGGACGGTTGTCAAAGTTACTATGGTGACTTGTTTCTGCTGTAAATTACTAGATATTCTGTTTAGCTTCTGAAAGCACATAGGAGGTCTACTGTTATAGGTCCACAGTGCTGGCTGTGGGACTAGCCTGTTAATATGTTCAGTTTTAGGTGGGGGAAAATAGCAACAGCACACAAGTTGTTGACAGTTTTCAGATATTTTGATGTCTGAACAAACAGGAAACAGGGTGGTTCTCTAAACACCTGCTTCCTTCAGCCATTACACATGGAAAGAAGGAAAGTATGCAAAGAGAGGCTGTAGCACATGTTTTGTTAGCTTTTTTATATTCTGTTGGAAGCCGCCCAGAGTAACTAGGGCAACCCAGTCAGATGGGTGGGGTGTAAGTAATTCATCATCATCATCATCATCATCATCATCATCATCATGTGTTTCACATCACCCATAACAATGCACAGCTTCTCCTATTCCTTCTCAACATTTGAGGAACTGGAGTCTTTCTACACGGATCTATCTGTAGATTTTCCCGGGTCCTGAAATTCTCTGTGATCAGGTTTGCAGGATATGGGAAAGCCTATGCATGTTAGAAGTCAATGCATTAAGGCCTCCTTGCCTCTGGCATTCATTCTGACACATGGGTGGCAAGGGAAGTCATGTGCTAGTTTTATGGAGTGGAGAGAAACTTGATTCCATTTCCATTTAAAGGCATTTGCACTTTCTGAAGTGAAATAAAAGCACAGCTTTCCTTTGAAATTCACACATCTCTGAATTTTGTAGTGCTGCTCACCATCCCCTGTATTTGTACAAAAGTGCACATTAGTGTAAAATGTACACTAAAATGCATATGTTAGTGAACAATAACATTCAAAACTGTGTTGTATTAGGGGGAATCTTTTACAAAAATGTGTATATTCAGAGAAGTTTACCGTTGAATTGGAAATAATTTTTTTAGAGGGGGGAAATTCAAACTGATTTGAAAATGTGGGGAACTGACATTTGAGAAACTGAGACAAACCAAAACTGACAGTTTTGTCCATCCCTAGCCAGGAGTGGAATCAGAGGGGCAGATCTCCACAGACCAAGTTTACAGGAAAGTTATATGTGGAGGGGGCTACCATTGTCTAAACTACTGCTTGAGGAAGCCAAAAAATTTTGTTGGTTTTTTTTTTTTTTTAGTCTTTTGAGATTTTTTTTTACAGCCTTCTGGCCTGTTCTGTTCTATCTGCCTTCTGTCTTACCTGTTCCCTGTTGGCCTTCTGGGAAAAGAGTAAGGCCAGTCTGTCACGGCAGCTAAAGGAGGCATGGTACAGTGGATCCTTCATTTTATCCAGCATTCTAAAATATTTTTGTTCAACTCATCCCTTATGGAGGGGAAATTGAATGCAGCTAACATTGAGCTTGCAGCAGGGCAACCTGGGAATAAGTTCCAAATGTTCCATATTACTAAGTGCTTAAATTTTTATTCATGGTCTTGGTCCACTGAACTAGTGGAGGTAATCAGAAAGAGACACGAGTCAGACCAAATATAATTTAAAAAATGAAATGATTTATTTAAATCAAAGCAAAAAATGATGAAAATATCAAAATTCTGCAATATATAAAAGATAAGAATAAAAAGAATGTACAAATGAACTATAACAGAGCATTTCATAAATGTAATATGATATTCAACTGGCAAATAAAAATAGGTAACCAAATAGATACTGATAACACATACTATTTCTAAGCTCTAAATTGTATTCTCTTAAACTTAAACTAGTTCAAAGCTTACTAAATTCCCAGCCTTATAGCAGTTTATACTAATGATTAATTTTGTAGCTGGGGTAGGCAATACTGATCCAAGGAATTGACTTCTGTGCCCAAAGTGGGGAAATGATTCCAAGATCTAGTGTATAGGATCCAGACTGGTTCAAATGGGAAATAGGTTTAGGTAAAAGTACAGTGGTACCTCGGGTTACATACGCTTCGGGTTACATATGCTTCAGGTTACAGACTCCACTAACCCAAAAATAGTACCTTGGGTTAATAACTTTGCTTCAGGATGAGAACAGAAATCGTGCAGCGGTGGCACAGCGGCAGCAGGAGGCCCCATTAGCTAAAGTGGTGCTTCAGGTTAAGAACAGTTTCAGGTTAAGAACAGACCTCCAGAACGAATTAAGTTCTTAACCCGAGGTACCACTGTAGAGGGGAAATTGTTTCAAGTTGGAATAGTGAAATAAGAGCCTCACAAGGGAATAAAAGAAAGTAAAATTAAGATTAAAAGTATTTGGGGAAAGTTAAAAGGCAGGATTCTACATCTGTTCAAAACTGTTCATGTGCCAGATATTCAGGTCCAAAAAGGCTGGCTCAGTAAAAATGACTTCAGAAACTGAAGGAGGGACATGCTTAAAATTAGAAATGCTTTCTTCTCTCAGAGGGTAACCAAAAACCTTTTAGAAACATTAAGCAAAGAAGAGAGCAGTCAGGAGCACACACCTGTAAAAACAGAGGTTTTCTTTCCTTTTTAATTAATTATTAGGATGGATTGACATATTCCCAAGCCTTATCAGCGTACAGAGAGTCTCTTAAAGGTCATTCGGAGCTGCTAAGAAGTCTTGTTCCCTTTTCATTCTGGTACATGATCTCAGCTTCACTAAAGCATTGCCAAGCCTTCTGTTTCTCATGTTCCAGCAGGGTCCAGGCAGACAAGAGACACTTTTGCCCTTAAAGCAGACATCCAGGCATTCTTAAATCATGAGCCAGAGTTTGTTCATTTTTTTTTGTCCAGAGTTTGCTTCCATTTCACATTGTAGTTCTCTGTGACGAACATCTTCACCATATATGCCAATTCCCTGCCGCCATCCTCGGAATGAGCAGAGTAAAAGCTTCCAGGAAAATTCATGATAAAGAATAGCATTGTTGTTGGCATTTGCCTGTCTGAAGAGAAAACAGAGTGCACCTCCGAGGTGAAGCCAAACCACTGTGTCATGAGCACCAAAGTGACCTCCCTGGGGAGCAAAACTGGGCAGTGTGTATGGAGGATAAGAGTTTTCCTTCTCCTAATGGGCTATATTCCCAGGTTGATGAGCCCCATCTGCTCCTCACTTCCCTCAATAGCATATGCAGAAACTGCCTTCTCAAACTTTGGAACCGCAATTGATATTGTCCACTCAATCTGCCAGAGCCTGTCTCTGCCTGCAGGGGACATCCCTAACTAGTAGAGGGTATGAGACCCATCAGCTATCCTCACCTGGTTTTGCTGACTAGTCAAAGTGTTATGTACATCCTAGAACAATAGGCAGGTAGGACTGCAGAATGCAACAACTGATTGGCCTGCAGGAGAAGACCAATCAGGTTCCAGGAGGGAAGTAGAATCAGCCAATCAGACAGGACTCATTGTGTAAATAATGTATATAAAAGCCTGAGGTTTGGGGGGGAATTCAATTACTGTTTTACAAGCTACAATAAAGAGCATGAAATCACTGCAGGACTCCGAGTATATTTCACAAAGCAACCATCTGAACATAAGAAGAGCCTGCAGGATTAGGCCAACAGCTCATCCTGTTCTCACAGTGGCCAACCAAATACCTATGGGAAACGTCCAAGCGATTCCCAAGTGCAAAGACCTGCTCCCTTCCTATGGTTTCCAGCAACTGGTTCTCAGAAGCCCACAGTATCCTCAGCCCTGCTCTATAGATAAGTAAGTAGGAAGGCAGAAAACTAACAAAAGGAACAGGTAAACAAGGCTATAAATATATCTTAAACGTATTTCCGTCTTAAACCCCGCTGAGAATTAGCTGGTGCCATTATGCAGGCCTTTTTAACAGAAGAAATTAAATTTAAACTGGTTATATGATTCCCCCCAAAAAACAAATTTCATCAGAGTGTCCTTTAAGGAAAACAATTCATTGTTTCTGTGCTTCATATCTGGCTGAATAGGACTCGCGTGGCTGGGTATGATGTAAAGCAAGCATTGTACGGATGACTGCAGTTGCCAAGGGGATCGTGATGCAGGCCTTTCTTCTCTTGGAGGTGTATAATTGCAGGTACTCAGAATAGATATAAATCCTTATCCTACTTTCAGTGGTGCTCAGCAACCCACCACTTTCTTTGGAGACAAAAGTAGGAAGATAAAAATTGTCTTTGAAATTCAAAGCGGGTGGGGTGACATGGCAGGGCCAACGTGCAGGACCATCCGGTCACATCCCAAACATATTGCAAATGTGTTAAGTCTTTGGGGGAATTCAAAGGGTCTGCTCATACTGTCACTTTCTCCCTACATCCCAGAAGCCATATGCTTGCAATAGCATGGGGAAATGTTCTCGGGAACCAGGTTGAATAAGGATACACTGAAGAGTGATTCCATAACAAAGTGTTCCCTAGCATGGGCATTGCTTCTGGCAAGGCTCATGCTAACTTTTCCTCCCATTTGATCATAGCCATGTGCAGTGCCAATGGCAGACAACTGTTCGTACTACAAAAACTCAGTGTTTGAATTGGCCTAAAGATGTACAATGGAATGAATCTATTTACCATGTGTTTCCCATGAGGCAAATTGGAGCTACACGGAGGGCAACAGAGATCAGGAAAGCTGTGTGAGGAATGAGAATGGGGAATAGATTCAATGCAGTTCACATTTAAAGGCAAGATTATCTAATTTACACTTTCCAAAACAATGTGATACAAAGCTATCCTTCAAAATTTGCATTTCTCTGAATTTTGCAGTGCCGTTCTCCAGCCAAGTATTGTGTACAAAAATGTATCTACTAAAGTAAGATGTGCATGAATGTAACTTACAAAAATGTATTCCAGAGGAAATTGCTCTGAAAAAAGACATCTATTAAGATAAAGTGATGCTAAAATGCTGACAAGTTTTCATGGGGATTTTAATTATGAAAACAACATAGACTGATGTAGAAATATGGTTAACAGAACCTAGGATTTGAAAAATGATAATCTTAGAGAGATCTAAATTGATAGATTTACCCATTCCTAGTAAGGTACAATGGCTAAACTCTTTTCTTCTTCTGAGGCCACAATGTTAATCCAAATTAATTTAGCTTTTAATTTAAAATAAAAATGGTGCAGAATAAAGCACAACTTGGCTGGCTTAGTTACATGGTTACTAACAGAACAAGTGGGGCCTGGAACAAAATATTTCAATGTGGAGTACTGCTGTTCAGGATTCTATCCACTCTGTCACCTTTTCCAGTACACTCCAATCCACACACACCCCAAGCCAAACCAATTAACATTCCATGCCAACTCAACATGCTTGGTCTTCATTGAGCTGTAGCTTTCTGTTTTTAATGAAAGGGCTGGTGCGATTCTGTTTTTATTTTTTATTTTTTAAATAAAATTTTTATTGGGTTTTCACAATTTATATAAACACACACAATACACAATACAGACATACAAACACAAAAACAAACATATATAATTTCAAATCCTTAATTTCTTAACCACTTTACCTGACTTCCCCACACCTCCCCTTCTTGCATCCCAATTTCAATAATTAACTCAGCAAGTTCTTATCTCCAACTTTTACCTTATTAATATTTTACTTAATTCTTCTTAATTAACCAAATTTAACTTATAAACCTCAATTAAACCACAATACTCATCATTTACGTCCTTTTCTAAGGTCGACCCAAGTTCCCTTCCACAAATTTCCCAATTTTTATATTAATTACAAAACATAATAACAGAAAACAACATATAATTATACACCCTTTGGATTCCAAAACTCTTGCCCCCCCCCTTTCCCGGTTTCGATCCCCAAAGAATATCCATCAGTCTATCAGTTCTCAGCCTGGATCCCTCACGTCCGAGGCCCTCAAATCTCTCTCAGTCCCTCTCTGCCGGTTTTGTTGGTAGTCCTTTATGTTGGACATCGAGTCTCGGAGAAGCTCTGTCCCAATAGGGTCTATGTTTCTTCCAACCAGACCTCCATATTCAAAAGTGGAGCCCAAATCATGTTTCTTATTCCTTTTAAGTCCAAGTGTCCCAAAGGTCCCAAAAGCTCCAACTTTCGTCTTAATCAAATTTGTAATCCATAGGTCTTCCGATCTCCCCATGGGGAGATCTCTCCAATCTTCATTCTCCAATTCAAACCAAATTCTCATCATCCAGGTCTTGTTTTCCTTGTAATCCATTTTTACAGGCCTCTGGTTGTCCTTTTTCACCTGCGGCATTTCAGCTCCTCCTTCCCACTCCTCTGAATCAGCACATATCTCTTCTTGTTCAGCTGCAAAATTTTCTTGAGTCAAGTCCTTGGCACAATCAACAAGTTTATTTGCTTTAGAATTCAAGGTCGTTACATCTGTAGCCAAAGCTTCATTCTGATCTTGTAACTTTCCCAAGAGAAAGAACATTCTATCCAACTCAGCCTGTATTTTTCCATCTGCAGCCATTGTAATGTCTCAGAACCCCCTCTAGAGGGATTCTAGTTACTTAATATTCTTTCTCCAACAGTCAAGTTACTTTGTTTTTGTTTCTTCTTTATTTTCAACAACTTGATATCAAATGTATCAAAAATAGCCAGCAGAAATAACAAAAGGCAAATTTTCCTAACTTTGACAGCTCGTTTGACAGCTGTCAAACTCTTTATATCTCCTCAACAGGCTCTCTCGCGGATCGCTCCCGGATCCCGGGGGGTTGCACGTCAGCTCCTAAAAATCAATTCTTATCCTCCAGCAAAATACTTCTAATGCCAAATCATGAAATTAATAACTTTTGTCTCGCAAAGAGAGAAGTGGTCTCTCGACCTTAGTTATCCAATTCTTGCTTTAAATTGTCTACAGGAAGGGGGGCGGACTTCCTTTTAACACCTCCCCCGATCGTACCGAATTCAAAAGAAAAGAGATTTTTAAGTCCAATTTCCGTACTACTCACGGGTTGTTACTTTTGCAATCCAAATGTTCAAAGAAAGAAGTCAGCGCTCTCCGGCCATGGCTTGCGGCTTCACTCCGTAGAAGAAGCGGTCTACTCTCAGCACCACGCCACTCTCCGTCCCCCGCTCCAAAGCCTTTAAAAAGGCTTCTTCACGGGTCGGGGGGGCGCAAATGGTGCCCGCCGAGTCACCAAGTCCACAGGCTTCCACGCCTGTGGTTTCTGAGGGTCCCTGCGTCGCCACCGCGGCAGGACCCGTCTTCCATCGAGCCGATTCCCTCCGGAGCTCGGAGGGAATCCGCCATTAACCTTTTCGCGCTAACCCGGAAGTCTGTTTTTATTGCAATTAACTGTATGCATTTGATTGATTTTGTTTGTGTGTGTATTCAATTCTAGTAAAGGGTAAAGGGACCCCTGACAGTTAAGTCCAGTCGTGAATGACTCTCGGGTTGTGGAGCTCATCTCGCTTTACAGGCCAAGGGAGCTGGTGTTTGTCTGCTCCGCAGGCAGTTTTTCTGGGTCAGCATGTGGTCAGCATGACTAAACCGCTTCTGGCGCAACGGAACACTGACACCAGAGCAGTGCATGGAAATGCCATTTACCTTCCCACTGGAGTGGTACCTATTAATCTACTTGCACTTTTTGGTGTGCTTTCGAACTGCTAGGTTGGCAGGAGCTAGGACCAAGCAATGGGAGCACACCACGTCGCGGGGATTCAAACCACCGACCTTTAAATTGGCAAGCCCTAGGCTCAGTGGTTTAGACCACAGCACCACCCGCGTCCCCTGCATTTAATTCTAACACTTTTTACTTCTTTTTCATTATTTATTTTTCTATATTTTTAGCTGTTCTTATTTTTATCTGTAAGCCACTTTGAGTCCATTTCAGGGAAAAAGTCAAGGTACAAATAAATATACCAATACGAACAACAACTTCTGCAAACCTTGGGGTTCCCCAATGTCTACCAATGCTTCCCTTTTGTGTGCAGATGCTATCAGTTTCGCTACATAAGAATCAACACTCAGATAATGAGGGAAGTATTCAATTAAATAATTGTGCAAGCAGCATGATTTCGACTTGTCCAACAGGAGCACCCCCCACCCCTTGTGGTGGATAGTTGATGGAAGACCCTGGGAGGGAGACAGGGAAGAAAAAGCATAGAAGCATAGAGGCATAGAGCTGGAAGGGACCACAAGGGTCATCAACCCTCTACAATTCAGGAATCCTTTGCCCAATGTGGGGCTCAAACCCACAACCCTGAGATGAAGAGTCTCATGCTCTACTGACTGAGCTATCCTCAAGTCCAGGAGGGATATCAGTTTAGAGGTGGGAGGGGCTGAGAATCACCTCTAGGAGAGGACTCCATTTTCTATTTGTGCTGTTGGAAGTTTTTGTAGCTGTTACATAGGCGCCGACTCCATGGGGCTTGAGGGGGCTCGAGCCCCCTCAAAAAATTTTTTGGGGGGGCTCAGCCCCCCCAATAATCTCGGGCGGGCGCCCTTCCAGCAGAGCGCCGCCACCGTCCCCCGCCTCCTCCCCACCTGCTCCTTTGCCAGCCAGCCAGCCGCGCGCCCTAATCGGAGAGCCCCGGCCGTCCCCCGCGAGATTAGGGAATCCCGGGGGCGGGGGCTCCTTCCTCGCTGCTTCGCAGCACCACCGCCACTGCCAAGGCACTGCCGGAAATCCCGCGAGAACAGGGGAATCCCGACTGGCCACACCTCCCAGCCAGCCAATCGGCTGGCTGGGGGGGCGTGGCTTGCCCTATTTAGGGCCGGAGCCACTTTATTTGCATATTCATGAGCTTATTTATTATTCATGAGCTTTCCTGGCCCCCCCCCAATATTTTTTCTAAGTCCGCGTCCCTGAGCTGTTACGATATTGTGAAAAAAATAATACAAAGTTTCCCTCATGCATACCTCATACCATCCCCAAATCTGCTTAGTGGGTTGGGGGGGGGGGAAGCTCTGAAGTGTAATATTAAACACCTGGATAGCTCAGTTGGTTAGAGCATGGTGCTGATAATGCCAAAGTTGCAGGTTTGATACCGTTTGGGACAGTTTCCTGGCCCTGCTTTGCAGGGGGTTGGACTGGATGAACCTTAGGGTCCCTTCCAACTGTATGATTCTAGGCTAATATAACATTCATTATTAAAATAAAATAAACTGCAGCAGAGGGTGGAATAGCATGGCTGAGGTGGTTTTGCTGTCCCAGCTTCCCACCGCCATGCTTCATTGCTGGTTACCAAGAGGGGAAGTGAGGCTCTGCAGGCACGGTGGCAGATCCAATCCAATGCTCCTGATGCTGTGCTCAGCTCCCCACTGCCTTGTCCCTTCTCCCCTCATTAACTGCAGCTTGTTATATAGCAACACAGCCCCACCCATGGCATGGTGACAGCAGCCCCTGTTTACTGATGATAGCAATTATGCCCTGGCCTGAAAGGTGGGTGTCTGGTCAATTCACAATGCCTGTGAGCACTCAGATTTCGCCATGACACATGCAATAAGAGATAAACCTTAAAAATTGGTGAAAGAAGAATGGAAATGTTTAAATAATTATTTAGGGGACAAGGGAGCAACAAGAAAGATCTGGCTATGTTTAGAATGATACCGCATAGAGAAATGTTCCCTGATACCAAGATGAGGGATTCCTTTGGAATGCAGATGGAGATAATTGATAAGAATAATGATCTGTTGTGAGCTTGACGGAAGTGTACAATAGATGAGCTTTCCTGCTTTGGCTCATCTTCCTTTTTCTTTTTCTCTCTCTCTCCCCCCCCCCCATTTTTCTTTTTTCTTTTCTTTTATCTTTCCCATATTTGCTTATGTTCTGGGTCATGTACTTCGATTTTTTTTTTTAGTTTTTTTTTTTCTTGCATTACTATTAAGGAATTTTCCTTTGTAATTTTGGTTGTCTATATTTATTTAGTACAGTGGCTTTGGAAAGGATTTCTTCCCAGCTGGCTCATAAACTTGTGGAGGGAGAAATTCTTTCCTTTCCTCATTTGGATACTTCCTCCTCGCTTCTTGATTTGTAGCATTCATTTGCTGGCTGCCATAACCCACCTTGTCCTGAAAGCTCTTGCTAAATAGCACTATGTGTATTAAAACAGCAGCTCTGTGATAACTGTTCTTCAGCCAAGATTCAGAAGCATTCAGAACAAAGTATGACCCAAAATGCCCAGTAAAATCAAATTGTAATAGGGCAGAATAAAATGCCAGCATAAAACAATATAAGCATACTAAAGTTTAAGGGTGTTTCCAGATGGGCTCTTCTATTGCAAGTTTGCCATTCAGATCTGATTTTTCCTGTGTGCGCGTCTGTCCTATGAGCTTCCAATACATTCCCCTTTCCTGAGATGTAATATTTATTGCTATTCTGTTGCTTGCTCTTCAAACCTGTGGGAGGAGCTTGACCAAATGTATCTGAGATGCATTTTCCTATCCTTTGCCTCAGACACTCTTCCCCTGCCCTCCATTTCTTCCACTCTGGAATTTCAGTGCCCAAGTGCACAATAGCTAACTACTAGCCTTCTCCACAATGCACACAGTAGAAGCTTGGGTTCTTTTTTCGGGGCGGGGGCAGGGAATAGCCATTTGCATTTTTTAATACTGAGTTCTTGTGCAGTATTCAAATCCCCATGTACTGTGATTATACTTTCCAAGTAACATCCTACATTTACTGTGTAGCGATCTTGAGAGAGTATCTCGTCTCTTCCAAACTTGGCATGTAGCAATCAAAGGAAATACTGTAAGTAACAAGTTTCCACTCCAGCAGTGACTGCAGATGTAAAATGTATTATTTTCTACTCAAGTTTCCACATTAAGGGGAAATGTAGATTAAACATTTTTAAAATTAAGAATTATCATTTTAATGGCAGTGACAAAGGGTAGTGTAATGGGTATGAGTTACTCGTGCATAAACTGGTGCCTTTCTCGGTTAATTTGCCTTGTTAAAACTTTCTGACTGTGCAGCCCCTTCTCATGGTGGCTGCCTCAGTCACTGGCAGAATCCGTCAGTGGGCGTTTCTTGAACCTCTTCCAACATAAAAGTTGTTTGACACCCAGTCTCCTCCTCCTCTCACTGCGCGGGAGTCTTCTGCGCAGGGAAGGCGTGGGTAGCGGAGGACCTGGGCTCTCCTCACTGATGTCCAGTGAAGAGTCCTGGAGCCCTCTCTCCACTTCCCCGGTCTGCCTCCCTTTATCCCCGGTGTTGCGCTGATTGGCTTCCCCCTCTACTGAGCTGTTTCTCCCCCTGCTGCTGGGTCCTTCGCCAGCATCATCTGGGAGCCTCCCCTTCGCCTCTCGCTCTGATGTCAGTTCCCTGACAGGTAGTATTCATCCCATCAGCACATGAATTTTCACTTGCACAATGAGACACCCTCTCCCCTCTACACCCCTCACAAATCTGCTCCAAATGGTAGAGCAAACCCCTGGAACAGATTTAGGAGTAAGTGGGGAAGGAGGATAGGTGAATATTCCATTGCTCAAGGGGAAATCCTTCTTCTGACAGAAGGTTCATTGAGTGCTACATTGGATTCCAATCGCTGTGTAGATGCCACAAGAAACTTGTGAGACTGAGCGGTATTGATTACACAATAAGCTCCCATCTGGAAGCACCTTAAAAATATTGGGTAGCTATAGTTATATTATAATATATAATATACAACAATACAATACAATATAGTACAATACAATACAATACAATACAATATATTCAAAGACAGTTTACTTATTGCCTCTTTTCTTCCAACCTGCATGCTACCTTCAGTGAGAGACTGTGGCAGGCTTCAGTATCACATAAGAATGTAAGGGCCTGCTGGATCAGGCCAAAGGCCCATCTAGCCCACCATTGTGTTCTTACAGTAGTCAGCCAGATGACTATGGGCAGCTTGCAAGCAGGACCAAAGCTCAACCTCACTCATCCCATTTGTAAGTACCAGAAACCAGTATACAAAGGCATAGGGTAGAGGAAGAACACAGTCTCCATGACTAGTAGGCATCAATAGCCTTATCCTGTAGGAAGTATAATATCACATTTATAGGATACATATAGAAAACCAATTATAGTGGTACCTCTGGTTGCGAACGGGATCCGTTCTGGAGCCCCGTTCGCAACATGAGCAGAACGCAACCCGCGTGTGCAAGGGTCGTGATTTGCCACTTCTGTGCATGTGCATGATGTCATTTTGAGCATCTGTGCATGCGCAAGCGGTGAAACCCAGAAGTAACCCTTTCCGGTACTTCCGGGTCACCACAGGACACAACCTGAAAAGATTTAACCTGAAGCATCTTTAACCCGAGGTATGACTGTATAAATTTAGCTTCATAAAATGTATGATATAATTGATTTCATTTATTTCTGTACCACCTTTTCACAGTGACCTATGACCAAAGTGACTTGCAACAAACATATATTTATCAACATACATTATTATTATTATTATTATTATTATTATTATTATTATGAAAAATCAGTTTACAAAACATAGTAATAAATTCAAATTGGGCAAAATCAACTATTCAGAAAACATAAATTGAATATCACAAAAGAAAACTATCTATATTTAACTATATACAGTAGGTACAGAGCAAAAAAGAATGTTAACAGGCAATTAAGTTAACATTCAGGTTTGACTATTGTACTGGTAAAAAGAGACCAACACATCTCTCCTATATTTTCTTCAGCCACAGCTTCCGAATCATTCCACCTCAACAGTCCTGATGTCACAGTATATGCTAGGAAGCTTCATGCTAGAATATAAGGTGAGAATGAAATGAAGGTGTCAGAGTGTATCACTGACAGGCATAGAGAGACGGTATCAAGGGCAGGGAAGCCAACACAATTTCTCTGCTCTCCTCCACTTCGAGCAACTTATTTTGTTGTTTTTAAATATAACTATTCACATATTGCGCTACAAAAATATTCTAGGTGTCTTAAAATGAAAAAGCAAAATGCTTACAAAAGGACAACCAAGAGAACATAGATAGCTGTCAGGGAACTGCCATCAGCTCAGAGGCGGGAGGTGGAAGGGCAGTTGGCTTACAGGGAGCCGTCAAAGATCATGAGAAGTGGCTCGTCCTCCAGGGAGGAGTGAAGCCACGCCTCCAGTGGGGAAGGGATGCAGGGCTCAGAAGATGCAAGGGAGAGCCGCAACACCAAACCTGAGCAAAGCGGGGGGGGGGGGAAGCAGGTCCCCCTTTGCCCATGCCCTCTCTGCGCAGAAGGCTTACACGCAGAGAGGGGAGGCGGAGGATGGGGGTCAAAAAAAGTTTAAGGGCCTCCCACTCCCAGATTCTGCTAGCGACTAAGCAGACATGGAATTGAGTCGATCTGCATTGTGAACATTTTGGACAGATAATAAAGCCTTGGAAAGACCAACGGGGAGCAACCATGCCGGCACACCTAACAATAGCCATTCAAGCCAAACAAACTAACACAACAGAGGAGAATAGTGAGTCTCTTGGTCTATTTAGCCCAGTGCTATCAATACTGACAGTGGATTTCCAAGGTTTCAGTCAGAGACCTTCTCAGCCCTACCTGGAGATGCCATGGACTGTTCCTGGGAACTCCTGCATGCAAAGCAGATACTCTGCCACTCATCCTGTTTCTTCCTCTTCTTGTTCTAGCAGTAGCACACACAAGCCATATATATTGTTATGGGTTTGGAGGAGGGGGAGCAGGCTGTATGCAAGATTCTTCTAATGGTTAGGCTGGGCACCATCCATTCCACTTCACTGTCCAGGTGACTTGGTCATTTAGTGTCTTCTGTATAGTTGGCACTGTTTTGTGAAACAGGAGGAAGACATGTAGAGAAGACCTGTCAGGAAAAGAGAAAGTGAAGGAGACAGCAAGACCGAGCTCCCTCAGAGGCTCTAGGAAGCTTCATTTGGTCAGGGTCAAGTTTACACTTCCAGAGTTAACACTAAATACATGACTTCTGGTAAATGAATCACAATAGCTGCTAGAGGGCCGTGAAAATTTGCGTCCTGGGCTTTTTAGACTCGTCTACCCATGTACTATCTGAAACCAAAGGGGCACATTGGTTGCCAGATGTGAAATATATTGGCATTCTTTTCAGCTCTCCTACTGCAGTAAAGTGACAGAACTCACAGCCTAAACATAGAAGGAAATAGGAGAAATGATACAATTATTCTGTGAACTAACATAACAAGTAGGAGAAGACCAGTTATATAATGCTCTCACTATCGCTATCCAGTCGCCCCTAAGAGAATTATCAGCAGTTAGTAGTTAACCTTTGCCCTACTACAGCAATGAGTCCCAGCCAGCAAGTGGTCAAGGATGATGGGAGTTGTAGTCCAGTAACATCTGGAGAGCCACAAGTTCCCTGATTTACAAATCAGGTGAAATTGTATAACCAGTGCTTTTTTCTGGGGGGACGCGGGGGTACGCATAACCCTATACATTTTGTGAATCTAAGTTTGGCCTCATTGAGGGGCAGTATTTCAATATGAGTAGGAAAATGAGAGTACCCCTAAACACTTTTTTAAGGAAAAAAAGCTCTGTGTATAACTCAGTTGCAAATTATACTATTATACTTTCCTATTAGATGCCCAGGAAGAGAGAAAAACTTTTTCCTCCATGCAACTCACAATTTTCTTGTACCCTCTTGGGCAAAGATTACATATATGAAACAAGCAATAATGGATTCTTATCACTCCCCCCCCCCCCCATTTTCTATCCATAGATTGAAGAGGATGTGACATAATTGTGCTATTTCAGGCAATAAAACAAATCATCCACCACAGAGAAGTGCTCATGCAATTTCAAATGGCTGATTAGGCACCTGGATTTTGAAGCTGGTTTTTTATGTTTTAAATAGATCCTACTGTATTTTCCCTTTCAATTCAATTGTGAAATATATCTAAAGAGATGTGGGAAAAAGAGGCTTCACATAATTATATATGTTTGTTTTCTGTGGGAGGGAAGATATTTTTTCTGCCCTGTGCATGTATTTTTATCAATTTACAGTGCAATTCTATGCATATTTGGAAGCCAGTCCTACTTGGATTCATTTGCAAGTAAGTAATATATGTAGGTTTGCAGCCTGTAAGGATATTGGTGAATTGAATTGTGCATGTATGGTTATATGAAAGAATTGGAAGGAACACAGAAGGTGGAGGTGGGAGGAAGTTCCTTATGAAACTTTTAGGAGGAACAGATTGAGCTTCCCTGCCTTCCCACTCCTTGCTTTCCCTTTTCTTTGTCCAAGAATTTCATACTGTGGGCTCTCTTGTTAATTTACTGTGATACTTTAAGAAGCAAGGAAAGCTGTTATAAATCCCGCAGACAAAAGAGGAGCTGTAGGAGGCTGGAAGACAGATGATGATTATATCACAGAGTAGTGTGCAGTGTGGCAACCTATTTATATTATTTTGAAAAGCCCAAGGCAATGAGGTCAGATCAATTTGATTCAGTCTACATAAGGTCAGCTGTGAAGTTACGATCCACATCCAAATTCATCCTAAACTCTTAGGGCTGAGGGTTTCGATCCTAATTCTTATTCATTTGCACCTCAATAAAAAGAGGTTTTTTCATGTTTGGGATTGAGTGGGGGAGAGGGAGAGGGAAATGGAAAGAGAGGTGAAGTGATTTCCAACTTGACCATGCAAAGGCCTTCACTGAAGGTTTTTTGGTCTAGGAATGGAATGGAATGGAATAGTAGCCAAGGCAGTGCCCTCCAAATATTGTTGTACTCCAGCTCCCATCATTCTTGACTATAGGCTGCGCTGGTGAGGGTGGATGGAGGTTGGAGTCTACCACATTGGGCCCCCTTGAGCAACAACAATCAGCAATAAAGAATTTCACATAGAAGAAAACTCAGGACTGGGGTTATGAAAGTACAAAGCTGTTCTGTAGCATGAAAGGTTGTGGCTGGTCCTTCTGAAAGGTGCATATATTCTGCCAAGGTCATGGCACAGTTCTGCCCATAAGACAACCCAATGGTTCTTTGACCTCACATGACTATAAATACTTTCAGGTCAGGTTTGAAACTTTGTTTTAACAGCAGCCAATCTCTGGCCCTCTTGTGGCTTCCTAGTTTTGTGTCTGATTGGTCTAGCTATCTGTCTGTTTCTCTTGTATGTCCTTGTCTTCCTGAATTATTGCTCCACCATTTTTTGCTGGATTTCAGACTGTGACCTTTATTGGAGCTCCTAGGGATCTGCCTCCATAACTCCATCCATTACTCTCTTGTCTAAATTCTAGCAAGATTCACTTTTCAGCTTGCTCTGGTGATAGTCATTAAGGCTGCAGATGAAAAACAGCAATTGTGGTGATTAGATTGGAATATAGTTAGCTTGCTCTTTTGCACGCTTCAAATCTTTCCCCTTGCACTTGAGAGCTGTAGACCAAGAACAATTATGTGTCCCTTCCCCAGCAACGCATATGAACTAAAAGCAGGTCTCAACAAAAGCAAAGCATTTAAAAAAAAATCATTGAAATGATCTATAATCAAATTGTTACAGAATAACATATCAGTAAAACAAAAAACAAGAACCCAAGAACAAACAATTCAATAAACAATAAGTTGATATCCATGTATTAATTAAGAGCAATCCTGGATCAGTTAAAAGGGGATAGTGGAGAACTCCCCCCCCCCTTCCCAGTTCATCAAATGCTAGTGGCCATGGAGAAGCAGGCTGACAATCTAATTTATACACTGGGAAGTAATCTCTTGGAATCTACTGTTTGTGGAAGAAGTACCCATGGCAAAATTAAACAGTGACTGCCTTTACTATATCTGCTGGGCATGTATTAGCCTATTCATAATTAATTTAGCTATCCAATTTCATGTCTAATAGACCCACTCAAGAGTCATCAACACGTTTGCCACTAATCACCTCATCCCCTCAGTTGCACAAGGTCAAAGCAGAGCAGGAATGGAGACTGAGTTCCTCTCTCCCCTACAGGTGCTTTCTTCAGGTTAAACAAAAAAACAACAACAATTCTTTGGTGCCCATCAAACACATCAGTCATCTTTGGTTGGCAGTTAGTTACATTCCATAGAAACATCACTGTCTATCACAGTTATATCCTTAAGGTGGTGTACAGTTGTATTTTTTCTTGTTTTTCATTTTATCCTTACAATAACCCTGGTAGTGACTGGCCCAAAACTCACTTCATGAGTTTCTTGTCAAATCAGTAATTCCAATCACACTCTTTGGTTCCATGCTCAACAATCAAACCACTACATCACATTTTTTTTTATAAGTAATAAGCTGAAGGAGCATCTCCACCCCCATTGTTCTACCCGGAAACTGAGGTCCAGCATCGAGGGCCTTCTGGCAGTTCCCTCACTGTGAGAAGCCAAGTTACAGGGAACCAGGCAGAGGGCCTTCTTGGTAGTGGCACCCGCCCTGTGGAACGCTACACCACCAGATGTCAAAGAGAACAAGAACTACCAGACTTTTAGAAGACATCTGAAGGCAGCCCTGTTTAATGTTTGATGCATTACTGTATTTTAATATTTTGTTGGAAGCCACCCAGAGTGGCTGAGGAAGCCCAGCCAGATGGGCAGGGTATAAATAAATTATTATTATTATTATTATTATTATTATTATTATTATTATTATTATTATTATTATTATTATTATATCTGCTGCCATCCTGCAGTCCTAGAATCCACCCAGACATCAAAATCATCGGCCATAATAAATTAAAGAAGATCTTGGTTATGGATCTCAATCTATCACAACAAATACGGTATGGTGTGCTGATTTCATTGCAATTAGTGTGTATTTGTTAACTACCAAAATATTAAGGGTGGAATTTAACATTGCTCTAAGGAGATCGTTCTGTCAGTGGAAATGTGTTGTGGGCGTGGGAGCCAAGTTGCATGATTCAGTTGAATCTGGCCCTTAGTAAACAGAAAGGGGGAGAATATTATCAAAGCACAAAGAAATCAAATGTTGCAAAAGCACAGATGCTGAAATGAGAGTGACTGAAGTTGTGATAAAAAAACCATTCAGATTATTGTTTTATGTATTGCCTTTAGATTATAATCAGAACATACAGCTAACAAGCATAGAAGTTGTATTAACTTAAGCATTTGCATTTTCTTGCCAGGTAATATCTCTGTAAGGATAAAATACTGCACCTATTTATTTGGGAATGAATCTCAGTGAAATCATTAGTAACTGGCATATGGCCTTGCCTAATGTAATGGATGGATTCCTATGTAAATTTGAAGGTTGGCAGGTTGTTGCTTGTGGTGTATTCACACACAATGAATTAATGGTGCACTGTCCTATTAGGAGAAGACCAGACCAGCTTCCAGACTCTACCTATTTCTACTGGTTCTTTCCTTCAACTAAGTAAGAGAAACCCTGCTGCAGGCTAGTGATGTACAGCCCTGCCAGGGGGAGGTATATAAAACCTGGTTTATCAGAACAAAATAAAAAAATTCCTTCCAGTAGCACCTTACAGATCAACCAAGTTTGTTATTGGTATGAACTTTCGTGCATGCACACTTTTTCAGATATGATATCTGAATAGGTATCTGAAGAAGTGTGCATGCACACGAAAGCTCACACCAATAACAATAACCAATACAGGAAGGATTTCGTTTTGTTTTGTTTCGACTACGGCAGACCAACATGGCTACCTACCTATATCTGGTTAATCAGGTGAGTTATGGAAACCTTTGAATAAACAACATTCATCAAACATCTCTACTAATCTGTGAGAGCTGTAAACCTTACTTTTAAAATACCAAGGGGAGAAGAGGTAGATTAAGAAAGTGTATTGATCTGATTGCTGTACGTTATTCTAGTCCAATATAGAACAACAAACAACAATGACATAAAAACTGCTAAGTGAAATGCTGGTGTGACAAATTCTGGCATGACAAGTAAATATGGATCAGGATAAGATTGAACTTCAAGTATATGTGCTTACCTGTTTTGTTTTTTTACAAAAAAATTTTTTTGTAAACTTGCTGGTATTGACTAAAAGCTATTTTGCTCTATGTGAAGTGTCACTACTGCTACTTGTACACCTAGACATTTATTTAATACCAATGTTTTAGACACCAAAAGAATAGTGATCCTGTTGTCCACTAGTTTATAATCTACATTAAGTGAGCAAAATAGGGAAGGGGATGAGAGCTCTGATATTGACAAATGACAGGAGGAAGTCATATGACAGTGGAAGTGTAGGAAATTGAGGCCATACCTGAGAAGAAAAGCTTTGCTGGAAAAGTGGATCTCACTTTGAGGAAGGGCATACAGGAAGTGTGGGGCATCATTTCATGAGAAGTAATAGCTATGGGAAAGGAAATTGATGGTGCATGAGCTTCATACGTTTTTGGCGGTGATAAGTGGTCAAAGGGGAGACAGTCTGGACTGCATAGCAACACACTTAGTTTTACAATATCTATCAAGGGTTTTCTTCTGGTTTGTAATAAGAAAACAGGCGCTTCTAATCACACATTGTAGCAAATGGTTACTTTGCTATTAAGAGACTGGGCAACTGCTTCTTTCTTCCTTGCATGTTGACTAATGAACTGACATGAGATTGGGTATTCTGAACAGAGAATTAAAGAAAATAGATGTAACAGAGGAGATAATGGACATTCAAGTACTGATAGTGCCCGAGTGCGGCCCTAACCAGAGAACCATTTTCTTTTTAGAAACTGCTTCTAGGTAAAATGTCAGGTATGGTGCTCTTGCCATCGGTGGAACAAGACTGACAATATTAAAAAGAGACCCAATCTCTGAAATCAGAGACCTTTATACATGTGCTGATAGCAGGCACCCAACTTCAAAAATTAATCCTATCATAGGAATATATACAGAGGTCTAGAAAATGTTGATTGTCCCTGCAGTTTCTATCTTGAAGGTGTGGTCTTTAGTAGAAAAGGATATTTTGTGGCCTAAGATGGCTATGGTAAAGAGGTAAGACAGGGTAAGGAAGAGGAGTAGGGAAATAAAATGGAGAAAAGCATAGGAAGTGCAATTTCCTGAGAGCAAAATCAGAATATTCCTGAAGTATAATGTACCATTTAGCAATAAAGCACATGAAAGACTAACTAGATTGCTTTTTTGACCAATTTGCAAAATCGGCGAATCATAAAAATAAGAGATAGGAAATGTCTATTAGATCATCTACGTCATTCCCCCTCCAATGTAGGGTGAAATTAAGAAATGGACAATATATGCTGTATGTTTGGAGAACCTTTCTAAAAGTTAGAGCTAAGACTGGAACAATGTTCCGTGGGAAATGGTGGAAATGACATTGTTTGAAATAACTAATGTTCTGTAGAAAAAGAGAGGGGGAGAAAGAAAACAGACTTGCAGATCAGTCCGAAATACTCAGCAGTCCCAAACACGGTTCCCAAAAGAACTTGAGGAGTTTTGCTCTATGTGAAGTTCCCAAAAGAACTTGACTTCAGTATTCCTGTGTAGGTCAGCCCTGCCCCCTATTCTAAACTTCAGGTGTTGAGCTTTTACCTGAACTTGGCTAGAACCCTCCTTTTGATTGGGAATCTTTATTGCACAGGCTCCTAGTGGCAGAGAGAATTCTAACCACATTCAGTTAAAAGAATCCCCATTCAGACATCAGTGCATGAAGATCAGGAACATAGAGTCAGCATGTATGGGGATGTTAGGAGTGGGACTGTCGCATGCATGGTCTTGCCTCATAGCTTAGAATCATAGAATCATAGAGTTGGAAGAGACCACAAGGGCCATCGCGTCCAACCCCCTGCCAAGCAGGAAACCCCATCAGAGCACTCCTGACATATGGTTGTCAAGCCTCTGCTTAAAGACCTCCAAAGAAGGAGACTCCACCACACTCCTTGGCAGCAAATTCCACTGTTGAACAGCTCTTACTGTCAGGAAGTTCTTCCTAATGTTTAGGTGGAATCTTCTTTCTTGTAGTTTGGATCCATTGCTCCGTGTCCGCTTCACTGGAGCAGCAGAAAACAACCTTTCTCCCTCCTCTATGTGACATCCTTTTATATATTTGAACATGGCTATCATATCACCCCTTAACCTCCTCTTCTCCAGGCTAAACATACCCAGCTCCCTTAGCCGTTCCTCATAAGGCATCGTTTCCAGGCCTTTGACCATTTTGGTTGCCCTCCTCTGGACACGTTCCAGTTTGTCAGTGTCCTTCTTGAATTGTGGTGCCCAGAACTGGACACAGTACTCTAGGTGAGGTCTGACCAGAGCAGAATACAGTGGCACTATTACTTCCCTTGATCTAGATGCTATACTCCTATTGATGCAGCCCAGAATTGCATTGGCTTTTTTAGCTGCTGCGTCACACTGTTGGCTCATGTCAAGTTTATGGTCAACCAAGACTCCTAGATCCTTTTCACATGTACTGCTCTCAAGCCAGGTGTCACCCATCTTGTATTTGTGCCTCTCATTTTTTTTGCCCAAGTGCAATACTTTACATTTCTCCCTGTTAAAATTCATCTTGTTTGTTTTTGCCCAGTTCTCTAATCTGTCAAGGTCGTTTTGAAGTGTGATCCTGTCCTCTGGGGTGTTAGCCACCCCTCCCAGTTTGGTGTCATCTGCAAATTTGATCAGGATGCCCTTGAGTCCATCATCCAAGTCGTTGATAAAGATGTTGAATAAGACCGGGCCCAAGACAGAACCCTGTGGCACCCCACTAGTCACTCTTCTCCAGGATGAAGAGGAACCATTGATGAGAACCCTTTGGGTTCGGTCAGTCAGCCAGTTACAAATCCACTGAGTGGTAGCATAGTCAAGACCGCATTTTACCAGCTTCTTTACAAGAATATCATGCGGCACCTTGTCGAATGCCTTGCTGAAATCAAGCTTGAGTCCTCCCATGTTATTTTCCATATGCCAATTCAATACAATTTACTTTTAATTATGTATTCTCAAGGTTTGCTGCCTTAAGGTATTATACTAGTCTGCCAGGGATTGAGGAAAGGGGGATTGTGCAAGTGGGATTGTGGGATTGTGTTGGTGTAATCCAGCGAATCATGGAGAAGTATTCAACCAAATAGTTGCACTATCACAATGATTAGTGCTAGCACCAGTGTTTTTTTTCTTTTTCTGGGGGTACGCAGGGGTACGCAAACCCCTAAACATTTTGTGTATCTTTGTACTTTTGTCCATTTACTGTATTTACTTTTCCCGATTTAAACTATAAAATGGTGAATTTCTTGAGTCAAAATGAGAGTACCCCTAAACATATTTTTAAGAAAAAAGCACTGGCTAGCACTGTGGGATTTTCCCATTCCCCCCCCCCCATGTGTGCCCTCTGCCATCCCCAAATCTGCTCCAGAGGGGTTGTAGAGCTGCCAGAACAGATTTGTGGGGTACACAAGGGAAGGAGCAGAGGAGATTGTTCCATTGTGCAAGAAGAAATCCTTGGGCTGACAAAATGTTAGCCTTAATGCTACATTGGATACAACCCATAAACATTAGCCAAATAACGCTGCAAACAGCCTGAGCTTCCTATGAGCATTTCCCCTGCAGTAGGTCCCATTCAATTATTAATGTTGTTGTTGTTGAAGTAGAAAGCTTCTTTTTCAACTCGCTTTAAGGAGTTGGAGCTCCTTTTGAAAAAGTTTCAAAGAGAGCTCCCACTATTTTTGTATAAATGACAATCATTGGATCGCAATAATGCAATAATCATGGATCATGGATCATTCCCCATCTAATCCAGAATCCTGTTGTCATAGTGGCCAACCAGGTGCCCCTGGGGGAGTATGCAAGCAGCATCTGAGAACAAGGGCGTCCTCCTCTCCTACAGTCTCCAGCAATCAGAAACATGCTGCCTCTGATCAGGGTGGCAGAGTTTAGTCATTGCATGGCCATAATATTATTGCACTATAATACTATATTATCCCATTTTGCAAGTCAGTCTAACATTTACATTCTACGGTTAGGCTTAGGCTTGAATTAATTCAAGCCTAAACCTAAGGAGAGACCCTCTTTTTATTAACATGAGTTTGAGTACGACATAGCTATTATTTTCAAACATAACATGCTAATGAACTCTTGTCCTCATGGGAATAAACAGTTGCACCATTTCCCATAATGTGAAGTGTAAAGTGTTGGCACATGGAAGAATAGATGACAATAAAATAAAAATATTTAAGTTCCTTCCGCATTAAACCTCAAATTGCTTAGCATGGTTTACAAGATGTCCTTATTTCATTCTAGTCCCTCAGTAATATTTGCTTACTTATATATATATTTACAAAAATATTTATATACAAGTATTCATTTTTTAAAAAAAATAAAAATAGAGTGATTGACAACAAATCTACTTAAAAGTATACTCTCTCTCTCTCTATATATATATAATATATATATATATATATATATATATATATATATATATATATATATATATATGTAAAAATTGAGAATCAATGGACTACTAGGAAAAGATGTAATCAGTTTAGAAGCTGAAACAGAAGATTCCTGCTGAATCTTTATTGACACAGTATTCCAGAATACTGAGGACAATGACAAAGGCTCAGTTTTTTGTTGTCAAATGAACATCACCAACTCAGGAAATGACCAGTGATGTTCCTGCAGATGATCAGTGAATGAGCTGGGATACAGTATTATGAGAGAAGAATGACATAGCAGAAGAAGTCCTGAATCCAGGTCACACTGAATTCACTATAGCAACTGGTATTTAAAGGAGAGATGTAGCCAATCCTTTGCACATTAAACAATTTTCAGATGAGCAGTTAAAAATGCATACCAATATCATGTAATTGTTGGTTGCTTACACACCTAAAACTGAATTTCAAAAACTGCAAATAACTAACAAGCTTTCTAACGTTTATTGGAGAAAAATAAACTTAGGTCTGCAGTGGTATACTTAACATTCACATTATAACAAATATAATGGATCAAGGCAATGGAAGACTGCCTTCCTTGAGATGTACTTGCCCATGGAACGATTCTGAGGGTGTCTCTGACATCTGAGGTGTTGAAAGTAACCAAAGACCAATGGGTTAATAAAAAATAACAGTCAAGACTGAATCTTTCTCAATTGAAAGACCGACTCTTTCTCAGCAAAAACACACATTTGATGACGTGTACATTGCACTGATGTTTCTGCTAAATCTAATTTTGGTGATTGCTGTCGGGTTGGGAGGCATATGCCATTCCTAACACATATTGTATTCTGTGCTAGCTGCAGCTTCTATGGTGTCTTTAAAGGTAGCCCCATATAGAGTGCACTGCAGTAATATAATTGGCTGGTTACCAGAGCATGGACTGCTGTAGCCAGGCTGTCTCTGTCTAGGAAAAGTCCTAGCTGACCTAATGTGCTCTAAGCCACTAAAGCCACTAATCCCTTGAGCTTCAAGGGATAATAAGGTTGAGCCTAGGAGCACTCCCAGACTATTTATCTGTTGTTGCTCCACCTCTTTGAAGGCAGCATATACCACTTTTGGCACAATGAGGCATTAATCACGCCCTGAATTCACCTAGTTCGTTGATCCACCTGCTAGCTCTTCTCAGCTGTGAAGAGTCACGTGTGTGGATGGATTCCAGCATCTTGTCTAGTTCCTCATGCCTAAACAAGTGAAGCTGAATATCAAGAAGCCTGACTGGATACCTCTCAAGATACTGCCCCCAGTTCTGGTGTCAAGTTGAAGTCTTATTCACCAAGGAGTTCTTTTTGAAGAAACAAAAACATCATGGCAGCTGTAGAGTTGCCTCAGCATTCCCTCCCTCCCTCCCTTCCTTCCTTCCTTGCGGTTGACTTCATTGAAGTGACTAAATGGGATGAGTGCCTGGCTGTTTCCTTCACCTCCTTGGCAGCATGTTCTGCTTCATCCTGTTTCTGTCAGGCCCTAATTCTATCACAGATTTTTAAGCTAAGGTGGGGAGAAGAAAACACGACTACTTCATTTAATAGTACAGCAACCCTACCCTGATCCTCTGTTGCAGCCAACCAGGCCATAATGGCAAAGAGACCCCTGGTGCAGGCCCCAGCCCAGTTGCAGGACACCAGAGGTAAGGCAGTGGCCAATGGTTGGCACACAGCAACAGCGGGGGGATGGAGGCCAGGCACCCACACAAATTGTTTTATGGATGCCAGGGCCCCCAGGACCCCCTGGAGTTGGCACCCTGTTTGTGGAATGGTCTCCCCAGGAAGGTGCAGCTGGTGCTTTCATTATACACCTTTAGGGGCTGGGCGAAAACATTTCTCTTCAGCTAGGCCTTTTGCTGATTCATCTTTTACCCCTTTTAAATATTTGTGGGAAGGGGTGAGGGGATGGGGGGTATTGGTTTGTGGTTTTGTTCTTGTTTTTATTACGTATTTTGTGTTTTTATATTGTAATTTTATGTTGTGAATCACCCTGAGATCTACAGACGAAGGGTGGTATGCAAATGAAATAATAATATTTTTTTTTAAAAAAAAATCACTGCCACCCTGAAATCCCACCCCACCCCCCACCAGGTCCCCATAGAAGCAGAAATCACCCTGCTCTCTCATGGGGGAAGGGGGTGGGAATGATCCCAGGAAAGAGTCATCTTATTTTTTCAGGACAGCAAGAGTTGAAACAGCACCAAGGGCATCAACTATTTATCTTAGGTTGCAATTCATACACATTTACTTGGGAGTAAGGCCCCTTTTCTCAGTGGAACATATTTCTGAGTAAATATATATTTGACCACATAATCCTTCACTTTTAATATTAAAGTAGCCAGGCTTTGAGGGGATAACTGCTCATTTCTTTTCCAAAATAATTAGATTTAGCGATGTATGTTTTAGAAGTCAGATGATGGGGAATTTTTTGTTCACCAGTGTGGACTTCAAAGGGAATGCAAAGTCTGATGTACCAGTTTCCTGGGTATGTATGTTAGAAATGCAGAAAACAAGGTTACACATGTAGGAGGGGAGGGCATGTTGTCAAGGGAGACATCTGTGTTGTTATGGAAACAATCCTAACACAGCATATGGACATAGAAAGATATAGAGCTGTTTTATACTTCGTCAGACTGAGACATAGCATACCCACAGAGTTTCACTTCCTCACAGCTTCATCCCAAACCTCCCCAGCAATCTATGCAATATTTAAACCACATGGGAAGGAAACTCTTGTGCAGATTTGGAGCACATGATGGGGAAGGAGAAAAGGAAAGCCCCACAGTACTAGCAGGAGCCCTTGCACTGCCTTCCACTAGCATGCCAGGTTAGTTGAATCTGAGACAGTGAATCTATAAACACAGTAGGAAAAGAAATGTGTCAAAATAATTTGAATAAAACAGATCAAGAAAAGTTTAAGAGAGTATTCCAAGCTGCAACACCACTGGTATCCACCTGAAACACCTCAGAAAACCCAGTTTCTCTGGTTCTCAGGGAAATGTGAACAAAACAGATGAAAGGGAACCATTTCAAATGCAAAAATGGAATTAGGTGGACAAATTATTATACCACCAATCTGCACTAAATAAATTGGTAAATCATTTTGGACAAGGTCCTTATGTGGTATTATGAGATTCCTCAACTAAACAATTAAGAAACATGACACAGAAAAGATTATACAGTGGTACCTCGGGTTAAGTACTTAACCTGAAACTGTTCTTAACCTGAAGCACCACTTTAGCTAATGGGGCCTCCTGCTGCCGCCGCGCCGCCGGAGCACGATTTCTGTTCTCATCTTGAAGCAAAGTTCTTACCCTGAAGCACTATTTCTGGGTTAACGGAGTCTGTAACCTGAAGCGTATGTAACCTGAAGTGTATGTAACCCGAGGTACCACTGTATATGAATATAACTGGTGGATGGTTGACAAGAAGCCATCTCACACTGAATCAAAGGAACTTGTTTACCTGAGTTAATTATGTATTATAAACCTCAACTGGTACAAAACTTTACCCATTTGCTTTCCCCTCGTTTATGAGATGGCTAAACACTGAATCATAGGGATAACGTGGCCTAACAATAAATGTGTTGTACTGAACATCACAAGCAAATAGAAAAGGGGCACTTTCACTAATGCTGTGCTCATATTAGTGAAAATACCGATAATTTTTTTTAAAAAAACTAGGGAAATTTGCTTGCAAAAAAGGACACGTTGGGCAAGATTGTATATAAGAATGATTGAATTAGGTAAAATGAATATAGACAGATTTCATGCAGAATTGCATTTAAAAAAGAAAGAAGAGAAAGAAGAGAAATTGCATTTAAAAAAGAAAGAAGAGAAAGAAAGAAAGAAAACTAATGTGAAAATGAAGCAAACCTAATACTGGGGAAATCAAGGGAAACCAAAATTATGAGATTCATCCACCCCTGTGTGTGTTTGATAATACTCACAGCTGTTTCAGACAAAAATTGTTTGAATAGTGTTGTCAAATCTTGAAATTAAGTACTTGGTGCTGCCTGAGAAAAGAGCCCAAAGTGGATTGAAAGGTGGCAGGTTCAAAGATTTATTCATACATCCAGCAGCATAGTTTAGCTTGAGGAGGAGCCCAGTGATTTCAGCCAGAGCTTTAATGCAAAGGTTTCTTGGAGGCAAACACTTTTAAGAGGGGAATTATATAGCCATTTGCTTTTCAAGCAACTGGTCAAAACACAATTAAACAAACAAATTGCTGGGGACACTTTTTGAACTGTTAGTTGTAAATCGAGAGGAGGGACCTTCTAGTTGCAATAGCTATGCTCCCCACACATGGTCAGAGAAAGTATGCTTCTGAATACCAGTTGTTGGAAATAATAATAGAGGAGAGTGCTTATGGGCTTCCCATAGCATCTGGCTGGCCACTGCAAGAAAAGGATGCTGGATTACATGGGACATTGGTCTGATCCAGCAGGCTCTTCTTATGCTCTTAAGCAGTGCTGTTTTTCTAGAAAAAGAGGTGGTGGAACACCTTCCTTGTTCTCTTATAATGGCAATGGTTCTCACCTGAGAGGTGCCAGAACTGACTTTGAGTGAGTTCCGGCTGGAAAAAAGCCCTGCCCATAAGCCAAATGTGATTTGGTTATTCAAATCTAGGAAGTGCAGTGTGCAGCTATTCTGAGGGATAAATATGACTTCATAGATAGTCTGCATGCCTGTTAAATTACAACCAGCCCTATGAATGTAGAGGAGAGAGACTTGAGACTGCTAAATCACATGTTCACATTGTTCTACTACCACAATAACACTTCTTCTTCCTCTCTCTCTCTCTCTCTTTTTACAATAAAACACATTTATAATTTAATGCTGCAGTTGTAGAAATACTACAGTGAAGTTTGCATTTTGTAGCTTTCCCTAAATCTATGTCATGCGGATGCCACAGTAAATAGCAATATAAAAACGCCTCTCTGATATATATCTTTCCATGACAAAATACATTTGATCAGGAAAAAAAAGAATAGAGCGTCATGCTGGGTTTTCCCTTCCTGTTTCAAAGTCAGGAAACAATGGATTATTACGCATGCCAAATATTTTGCTGCAGAAGATGTGCCTCATAATTATTTGATCTCTTCCATCTTGTGACATGACTTCCAAAACATAATTATAATATAATATCATTATAGGGTCTTGATTTAAGATTGACATAAAGCAGCATATGTTTGGTGATGTTATATACCCCTGCCAAGCACCTGCAAAACCATTCATCCCAAAAAAACCAGTGCCGATTGCAGGATCAGTCCATCGCAATGCTACACTAAATTGCCCGTGCAATAAACTGAAAAAAGGATAGCCCAAACTATTTTGGCTGTCATTGGTCTGTGATTGTGATGAGTCCAATCATCACTGGAAGCAGATGCTGCAACAAATTTCACATTTGATTTTGGCAATTTTGGAAATATCGGCATATATTGGCAAGCATGGGTAAAAGTGGAAGTGTGAAACTTCCATTGGGTTTTGGGTTTCTTTTTTATGTAGATGTTACATAGGCAGGAAAAATGGGTTTGTCACATGTGGAACAGGCTGTCTGCAGCAGATGGGTCCCACAGTTCTTAACACCTCATCAGTCTTGAAATACCATGACTAACCTGGTCTCCCAGGTTCTAGTACAACTACTACACTACTCAGGTTTCATAAAGAAAAATAAATCACCAAATCCAATTGGCATTAACTTGAGAGTTCTTAAATAACTCAAATGTGAATTTGCTGATATTCTAATAAAATTAGGTAGGCTGTCCCAAAGATCTAGACTCCAAACTGGAGAACTGTAAAGTGGCTTATGTAAGCACCATTTTTTAAAGAGAGATCTGGGGTGATCTAGTTAGCTTAACATCTGTTCCAAGAAAATTGGTGGAAAGTATTATTCAAGATAGAATTGCCAAAATAAAAAGGGGGTGTGAAGAAATGCCCAAGGATGAATTGAAATTAAGATGACAAGTGCAGTTCAATATAAACAGGTGTAAAGTGATGCACAATGGAGGGGGGGAACCCACCCCTAACTTCACATATATGCTAATGGGGTCTGAATGGGTAGCTAACCCAGTGTGTGTGAAGAAAAGCCAATTCTGTGTTAGTGGTCATTATGAAAGGGACTGAAAATAAAGCCACCACTTTAAAACAAATCTGTGGTATGACCACATTTGGAAAACTCTGCATATCTGGCTGCTACACATCAAAAAAGAGATTGAACAGTTGGGAAAGATCAGAAAAGGACAACCAAGATCATCAAGAGGCAGGAGCAACTCCCCTCTGATGAAAGGTTGCAACATTTGAGGCTTTCTAGTTTAGTAACAGAGGACATCATCGACATATATAAAATTTTGTATGGCATAAAGGTTTTTCGGCCTCTCTCATAATAATAGAACTTGGTGTCGTTCAATGAAGCTGAGTTTTGGAATATTCAGGATAGTAATTCTTCACCCAGCACGTAGCTATGAACAATGGAATTCACTACCACATTTACAGAGATAATCACCAACTCGGATGGTTCAAAAATATCCATGGAAAATGATGGTTATCAATGGGGACTATCATGAGGGTTGTCTACTACATCCAGTATCAGTTTCTGGTGCACATGGTTAGGGTGAGTCCTACCATACTCATGTCCTACTTGCATATCTCCCCCTGATTGGTCACTGTGAGAATAGGTTAGATTTTGATCTGATCTAATGCAGCTCTTTCTCATGTTCTTATGTTGTAAAAATGAGATTGACATTCAAGAATGGTCCATTTTGTGCCACTGCTCCAGAAAGGCCCCAAGTGGGGCAGAGAAATGTGCTGATCTTCTCACTGCAAATTGCTTCCTCTCAACTGACAAATTAGGTTCCACTGCAATATGCTAACTGAGAGTCAGCTCTCAGCCAGTGCACACCTGGCTACAGAAATGGTCCCCAGGTCCAATAAGTAAAACCCATTCTGGGGAATCATAGTATCTCAATTGTAAACACATATGTGCATAAAGATAATCCCAGGTTCATTCTTCAGCATGTGTAGTTAAAAGGATACTGAGCAGCTGATCCTTAGGGATTAGCTGCCAGTAACAGTACATAATACTGGACTAGATGAACTAGTAATCTGATTCAGCCTAAGCAACTCCTTGTGTCAATATGTCTATTCACTTTTACCGGTATTCTTTGATGCTTCTATAAAAACAGAACTTTGTTGAGCCTATGGGAAATTCAAGGTGAAAATAAAATAAAGCAAACAGAGGAAGTCTTATCTCACTTTCATATATATATGTCTATGAGCCAAGGATATAGCAGTCTCATTTTCAAGTTAACGTTGTCTACTCTGTCTCCAATGTCTTTGTTCTGAGTACTACATCATGACAGAAAGGCATGAGCTTGTAATGGAGTGGGGGGGGGGTTGCATCTCTTAAAGGTTTTTTTGTCCTAGAAAGTAGAGGTTTGGCCCTTCAGAAAATGTATTTTGAAGCATGGATACACTTTGATTCTCAGACTGTTTAGGAAAGATCAGGTAGATTTATCTTTAAATGTGAACTAATTCCGATTTCTCTTCCATCCCTTCTTCACACGCACAAAAAGGCATAAGAAAACTTTTAGAAAATATAGAGTTTAGTCATATTAAAAGAAAGAACTTTCTGAAATGGCTAATTAGTTAAGAACTGATGAACTGGAGTGAATCTCAAAAGGTAATATGGTTCATCTACCTGAAATTGGGATATACAGATCCACTGAAGTCTGATCTGCTCCAGTTTTCTAAGTTTTTTTTTTTTAAAAAGGAAAGATCCATAAAAATCTACACAACACATAATGGGTAAAAATACAGCACTTATGATGTGGTCTGAGGCGTGTAGTGCTGTTTCCATTCCTTTTCATTTTTAAAAAAGACAATCCAGCTCTTTAGAACTCCGAAAGGTTAGTGCACTCATCTCCTTGCATAAGGTATGTAAGAAATGCTCCAAGTCCCTTTAGAAGTTATGGGGTTTGATAATGAGCTGGGAAACGTATGCGGAAAACATGGCTGGCAGTGCTACACCTCTCAGACCACCCCATAAAAGGATCCAGAGGGATTCAGAAGCAGATTTATTACCTTTTGTAATTTTGTGATCTGATCAGATGGAGTCAGGTGAGTCCTCTTGAGTTTGGCAGATTCCTTCCACATCCCCAAACTGAAGAAAATTCAGGGTTTGTTGACTGGAAATATCTCCAATTGAAATGTGTAAACAGCAACAGCATTGCCAGATTTTCCCTTTGCTCAAAATAGTTGATCTGTGCACCAATCTTTCACTGTTCCACAGACCATAGTGAAAGCCCCTCATTTTAGTGCACTTCTCCACCATGGAGTAGTTAATTGAGCACAATATTTCTAAAAATAATATTTCACTCTTCATTTTTGTAGAGAGAACATTTTTCATGGGACACCATGAGGAGCTTCTCTTAGGACCATATAAAGATACTAGTAGTACATCTCTCCATTCTTTCTAATCCTATGATGCCAAAGCATTACCTACCCAAATGCTTTCCCATACGAGGTGGATGCAATACTGGGTGAAGGTATCTTTTCCACAGTAGGTCAAAAAGAACTTGGGAAAGAGAATTCTTAGTATGCATTAAATACTTCATCTACTGCTGGTCCAATCAAATTTGGGCCACACCACACCATTAACATGTGTGTGTGTGTGTGTGTGTGGTGGTGGTGGTGGGGAATCAGAAGCTATACTTCATGTGCCCTTGACATTTCATCTAGTTTGACCTTCACAGCACCCTATCAAGTTCCAGAAATTCATTTTAAGGTCCATCTCAAAGGTGAATTGATGTTCCCATTCCCATTTTGTTGTAATTTCGTTGTCCCTGATGGGGGCAATGACAATAAAGATATTATTCTATTCTATTCTATTTGCACACTGAACATCAATTGATGTTAAACATGAATTTGTATATTAGTGATGTTATTTGAAAATAAAATTTTCAGGGCTACTTTATTATGCTGTTCCTTCTGCCACATATGATGATGAAATAAAAAGCTGTCTGATGAAAATAAAAAGCAGGAATCTTTAATTAATTATAATGATAATCAAGAATTAATAATAAATTGGGAGATAAAACACTGAAGATTTCCCTTTCATTCTCATCTTAATGAGACCAGAGAATATACAATTCAATTCGAGCTACAGATATTTATTATAAGTTCTTACATTTTTTTCTACCTTAGTACAGCCGCTAAGAGATAGGGAATGAGTCTGAAGCTGTCAGAGGCATCTGCTCACTTGCACTTGGATAAACCAGTAACATCATTTGCCATATACTGGCTGCTAGAATCTCTGGGCAGACACTGCATAATTGTAGCTGAACTAATCCTGGGCCACCTCTACCCAGCTTTGCACTTTGCTTTCTTCTAGTGGTGCCATTAGGTTAGGACTTTGCTGTAGAAGCTCAGGGTCACACTCACAAAAATGAGCAGGGGAACCCCCAGGTGCAGCAGGGCTGGTGTACTGCATTTTGAAGTAAGTGAAGTGGATTTTCTGCATTGACAGGGGGCTGGACTTTGAGGTCCCCTCCAGCTCTTACAAGTTTAAGTAAGGTAACAACCACACAATATAATTAATGCACAACTCATACACATTTAAAGCACATGGCCTCCCCCAAAGAATTCTCAGAAATGTTTGATAAATGTGAGGCCATAGAATCATAGAATCATAGAGTTGGAAGAGACCACAAGGGCCATCGAGTCCAACCCCCTGCCAAGCAGGAAACACCATCAGAGCACTCCTGACATATGGTTGTCAAGCCTCAGCTTAAAGACCTCCAAAGAAGGAGACTCCACCACACTCCTTGGCAGCAAATTCCACTGTCGAACAGCTCTTACTGTCAGGAAGTTCTTCCTAATGTTTAATTTAAGGCCATGTGCTTTAAATGTGCATCAAATAAATGGTGTGGGCAGGACCTAATACACATTACTATCGAAAAAGAGCACATTGAGTCCTAGGTCTTAAATGACTTCACAGGACCACCATCTCTTCCTAGTGGTTGAGCTAAATGCTTGGACCCTCACAGCCCTTTGGGTTGCTGTTTTAAGACGGTGTCTGAGAAGAATATTTGCAGGTACTCTTTCCCCTCAAGAGTTTCAGTTGGATTCTTCTGTAAGTGGCTCTAAATGCATTCGTTGTGTCTCTCCAAAATGCCCCCTAAAGATCTTTCTCCACAACATGGGCACATTGTACACATTAGAATTTTCTGCATTTTCTCAATTCGGCACGAACTTGTATATATGTAGAAAAGTCTGGGATGCTTAAGAGCACCCACAAACTTAAAGGTGCCTGACAGAATCCAAGCATTAAATATTTTCCTGATTATTAAGAAACATTTCATTCTCACATGAATAATAGGAAAATTAAGGTAGTAATGGCAATTTAAACAGAAAATGGTTGAAGTAGGACAGAGGTCAGCAAACATTTTCAGCAGGGGGCCGGTCCACTGTCCCTCAGACCTTGTGGGGGGCCAGACTATATTTTTTTTGGGGGGGGGGATGAACAAATTCCTATACCCCACAAATAACCCAGAGATGCATTTTAAATAAAAGGACACATTCTACTCATGTAAAAACACGCTGATTCCCGGACCATCCACAGGCCGAGTTTAGAAGGCGATTGGTCCGGATCCAACCCCCGGGCCTTAGTTTGCCTACCCATGAATTAGGAAAAGGGTTTAAAAGGGAGCAGTGATGGTATTTTTCCCCTGGAAATCTCCCCGGTGTTGGATAATGCAGCTCAAAGTACACAGCCTGTCCTTTGGTATAAATCCAGTTATTTGGACAAACAGCAGCCCTGGGATGAACCAGATATGTTGAACAAACTACATCTGCACTTGCTGAGTAGACTACATCACAATGTTCTATTGATTTTGACTGGGGCTGCAGGAAAAATGTTAGCAGTTCATTTTTAATGGTGAACCAGCAAATAGACAGTTCATAGGAAATCTCTCTACTGAGGAATTAAGTACATTGATTCATCTCTATCTCTCTCTCTCTCTGTGTGTGTGTGTGTGTGTGTGTGTGTGCGCACACACACTCTTTCTTAAATTCCCTTAGTCTTTAATGCTATTTCAGGAAAAAGAGAAAACAACGACATTTTGCAAAATGTTCCTGGGAGAGTATTACAAATTATATTTCTTGTGTCCCACACAGAGGATGCTTCATGGTAATCCACACTCAGGGTCCTTTTTACAGGTTTGCCCTTCTGCCTGTAACAGTCACTTGGCAGTCTTAGGAGCAAATGCAGCCCCCATCACAGCTGTGTTAAGCGTTTCAGTTTGCTCAAGAGACCTTCCACATAACAAGCAGGTCAGCTCTTCTACAGACTGTTGATCTTGCTCACTCGTAAGACTGAGTAGTATGAATTAAAACTCTTTAGCAAAAAAAAAAGGGGGGGTCATAAATTATAGACTAGATTGAGGATTGAGGAGAAGGAAAAATACTTAGATAAATAAATTCTGATTTGACATACAAATCATTATCCTCAATTAGATTATTAGATTTTGTTGCAATAATTTACCGCATGAGGAAGTGAGCCCATCATATGTAGATAATCTTACATCGTTGACAGGCAACATTGGGTCTCAGCATTGATTCAATTAAACTCTACGTAAACCCCATCGAAAGCATTTGATTTCAATTAGAAATGCATCAAACTCATGTTTGTAACTGAGCTTCATTTATACACTTTTGGACCTCTGCAGTCTTCCTCAAGTTCTGTTTTTAATATATCAACCTCTTGTGACCAAACTCATGGCTCTATAATTTGTAAATGTAAAGCAAACAAACAAACAAAGTTCAAACTAAACCTATATTAATTACATGGCTTTATCAGCAGCCACCTCAGTTTCTTTATTTAAAATTTAATCCTAAATGGGAACTAATTTTCGTAAGGACTGCAGTGCACAGGGATGGGAGGTTAAATCTTCTCCAAGCCAGCCATGACCCTGGAAAGAAAGAAAAAACTCTCAATAAGTCAATTAACCTTAAAAGAAAAAAGCACATAAAAATCCCCAATTGGTGCCAATAGGAGTTTTTCTTCTCAAGGTTAACTGCAACATAGAAGGGGAGAGTAATGATTGGTTAAGCCTGTTTTCCCTGTGTGCTATGGTCCCAATGAAGGTCACCCTAATCTGTGCCTAGGATTAAATGTTTTGAAATCTGACGTGGATGTTAGCTACACCATCAAAATAGCATCTACTTTGGCCCCCAAACAGAAGACTTGTGAATGGCAAAGCCACTTCTCAAATTTTGTTCTTCATGGGTATCCTCCACCAACTAGTGGATGGTATACTTGTATTACAGTGGTACCTCAGGTTAAGAACTTAATTCCTTCCGGAGGTCTGTTCTTAACCTGAAATTGTTCTTAACCTTAAGCACCACTTTAGCTAATGGGGCCTCCTGCTGCCGCTGCGCTGCTGCTGCAGCATAATTTCTGTTCTCATCCTGAAGCAAAGTTCTTAACCCGAGGTAATATTTCTGGGTTAGTGGAGTCTGTAACCTGAAGCGTATGTGTCAGGGGTTTAGGAGCAGAGGCACGGGCAAGGGAGGAGACAGAGAGCGAAGGGGAGGAGGCAGAAGAAAAGATGAGTGATGACGACGACCCGAGATCTCCCAGTCTTTCCAGTGAATCAGAGGATTCACAGAAAGGAGCACCAGTGGCCAGGGCAAGGGGGGACTCAGGGGGGAGCAGCTGGAAATCGGGACCAGCGTCACCGCCAGGAAGCAGGGAAGAGAAAGGGAGCCAGGGGGGAAGCGCTGGCAGCTCACCACAGGAGGGAGGGCATGAGTCAGGAGTGGCCACGCCTCCATCGGGGAGCGAAGAAACGGTTAAGAGGAAAGTGGAAGGTTGGGCGCGCGCGCCAAGTTCAAATGCAGAGGAAGGCGGCGCAGTAAGCAGCCCCGAAAGGGAACCAGGTCCTAAAGCCCGGCGCAAGGAGGCAGGAGGGTCCGGGTCAGCGTCAGAAGAATCCCGGAAGGAAGAAGCCCCGGGGGGTAGAGGGACCCAGAGGAGGACAGTCAGGCGGAAAAGGTGGAGCAAGGCTAGGATATTAAGTTGGTGCACACGGGGCGGAGACTCAGACGGAGCTTCGCCGATCTAGCTACTAGACGTAGAGTTTGCGCGCAGCAGCGTGAGAATGGAAACTGTAATTCAATAAAGACTTTTACTTAATGATCGCTGGCTAGCGTGATCCTCTGTGAGCTAGGATCTTCAAGCAGCTCTGACAGTAAGCTCCGTCTCTTCATTGTGGGCATCTACAGCCTTGAGGAGGGGAGAGAAACAGGTGCCTACTAGCGAGCTCACGAACGGCAGACGACATGACGGCTGAGCAGCAGATAGAGGACCTCAGAAAAGCAGTGGCACAACTGAACGCCGAGGTTCTCGCATCCAGGAAGAGAGAGGAGGAGGCAGCTGCCGCCTGCAGGGATCTCCAGGTCAGGTTAGACGTGCTGACAAAGCAGACACCCCGGCAGGAGGGAATTGGGTTGGCGAGACGGACAGGCGGGCTAGTCTCTCACTTCGATGGGAACCTGCAACAGTATCCCAACTTTAGAGCCGACGTACTGTGCGCACTGCAACTGCTGCATAAAGACTTTAGAGATGAACAAGAGAGAGTGGGGTTCATCATGTCCCATCTGCATGGGGATGCGAAAGCATGGCTACGCAATTTATGGAGAGATAAGGATCCGGCGCTCCAGAATGCGGATGCCTTTATTAAAGCGATGGATGGGTGCTTTTTATCAAGTATTGACGTGGATCTTGCACGGAAGGAGGTGCATGGGCTGAGACAAGGGAGGGCCAGCGTCAGGCAGTATCATGCCCGCTTTTTCGCCTTGGTCAGTGCCCTGGAATGGGACAGAGATTCGGCTCCGGTAAGAGACCTCTTTTGGGAGGGGCTGCACAACTCGATTAAAGATGAGATCGCGAGGGGGGAGAGACCCCGAACCACCCAGGAGGTCGTTCAGAGGGCACTGGCAGTGGGGGTGAGGCTGGAAGGACGTCCGTGGAGCAGGGAAGAAGGGCGTGGAGGGCGCGAACCAGCCGGGGGCCCCTCCTTCCTTCCCAGAGAAGCAGCGCGGGCGCAATCCACGCCTCCGCCAGGAGGAGGAGCCGAACCTATGGAGGTTGGAGGTGCAAGGGCTCAGTCAGCAACCAGAGCCCTAGCACCGGCAGCAGTGAAAGCGAAGCCTCCTAGAGGGAACAGGAAGTGTTACGTCTGTGAGGAACCAGGGCATATGGCAAAAGAGTGTCCCCAGAGGCCCCACAAGCTCACTGCAGCCTCGGCAATGGTGACTGCAGCAACGCAGCAAGCAGGACCACAGCAGGGAAACGACGCAGTCTGGCTGGAGGAAGAGGCTCTGGGGCCCAGCCAGACGTGTTAGTGACGCAGTCCCCAGAGATTTTACAGCCCGTGAACCCCCTCCCGCCCAAACCAGTAGTGAGGCTCACAGCATCTCTCCAGCTGCCCAATGGAATCACCATAGACGTGCCAATCACCATCGACTCAGGCAGCAATGCGGACTTTATAGGACAGGACTTTGTCGACAGGCACGCTGTGCAGTTGCTGCCGGCCACACTGCCCCTGCAGGTTGTCACGGTGGATGGCAGGGAGCTGCTCGGGGGGCAAGTGGTGAAGCAGACGCCACCAATGGTGATGCGACTTGGGAATCACAGAGAAATCATCAGCTTCAACGTCACTCAACTATCTGACACGCCCGTTGTATTGGGCATGAGTTGGCTGGACAAGCACAGCCCAACGATGGCTTGGTACCAGAGGCAGCTGACCTTCGGCTCTTCCTTTTGTGCTGAACACTGCATAGTGCCCAGGCAGGAAGGAGAGGAAGAGGAGTCACAGCTGCTGCTAGGCACGCTGCAAGCGATTCCCCACAAGTACGCTGAATTTTTGGAAGTTTTCTGCGAGAAGGAGGCAGACAGGCTACCCCCTCACAGACCATATGACTGCAAAATTGACCTGCTGCCGGGGGCGGCGCTGCCTAAAGGGAAACTGTATTCCATGTCAGAGGACGAACTGCAAGAACTCAAGGAGTTCATTGATCATAATTTGCAGCGCGGCTTCATCCGGGAGTCCAAGGCAGTGGGGGGCAGTCCCGTATTCTTTGTTAAGAAGCGGGACACGCCCCAAAAGAGACTCGTAGTGGATTACAGGATTTTGAACAGTGTGACTAGGCCATCGGACTTCCCCATGCCCCGAATTGACGACCTCCTCGCGAAGGTACGGAAGGGCAGAGTGTTCACCAAGTTGGACCTGCGGGGGGCGTACAACCTCATTCGCATGCGGGAGGGTGATGAGTGGAAGACAGCCATGTTCACGCCCCTGGGGACCTACGAATATAGAGTTATGCCTTTTGGATTGCAAAATGGCTCCCACGTTTTTCAAGCATTTATGCATCACGTGTTGGCGGGACTGCTCTACAAGACGTGCGTCTGTTTCTTAGATGACATCCTGATCTTTTCGGAGTCGCAGCAGGAGCATGACAAGCACGTCAAGGAAGTGCTGAGCAGGCTAAAGCAACATAGGCTCTACGCCAAGCTGGAGAAGTGCCAATTTGACGTGACGGAGGTGGATTTTCTGGGCTACAAGCTGTCTGACAAGGGGCTCGCCATGGACAGCGCCAAGGTTCGAGCGGTGTTGGATTGGAAGAGCCCGCGCAACCGGAAGGAGGTCCAACGGTTTGTCGGCTTTGCGAACTTCTATCGCAAGTTTATCAAGGGCTTCGCGATGCAGACGGCGGCCATCACTGACACGCTTAGCTCCAAGAAAAAGAAGTTCATTTGGACAGAGCAGGCGGAGCAGTCCTTTCAGGCACTCAAGCGTCTCTTCGCGTCGGAAGAGCAGCTGCTTCATGTCAACCCCAGCAAGCCGATGAGGGTGGAGACAGACGCTTCGGACAGAGCCGTGGGGGCGGTCCTGCTGCAGAAAGACCCGCAGGGGGTGTGGCGACCGGGAGCGTTTTACTCCAGGAAGCTCAGCAAGTCCGAGCAGAACTACACCATATGGGACAGGGAGTTGCTGGCAATTCATGCAGCGTTCAAGGCGTGGAGGCACTTTCTGATCGGCGCCAAGCACACGGTGCAGGTTTGCACGGACCACAAGAATCTAGAGCACTGGCGCACGGCACAGTTCCTGAACCAGAGGCAGATACGTTGGGCGGAGTTCTTTGCGAACTTCGACTTCCGAATAGAGTATGTCCCGGGAGACACCAACATCATGGCAGACGCTCTCTCCCGTAAGCCACAGTATCTGGAGGACGCAACACCAGCGGCCGCCATGCACATCTTCGCACCGACAGTGTGGGCGTGCGCCGCGGCGACCGTGGACCTAGAGGCGGTACGGCGAGCGTTGCAGGGGGACTCCTTCGCACAAGCAAAGATGGCAGAGGTGCAAAGGGGCAAGGCAGCGGCCGACGGTTTCCAGCTAAGAGATGGATTGCTCATCCGTAAAGGGGCCATCTACGTGCCGGGAGACGAACTTCGAGCCAAGGTGCTGCAGCAGCTGCACGACGCGCCCACGGCCGGGCACTTTGGCAAGGAGAAGACGGTGGAATTAGTAGCCAGGGATTTCTGGTGGCCTGGAATGAGAGGGGAGGTCGCAGACTACGTGGCGAGGTGTGACACCTGCCAGAGGGCCAAACCAGTGCACAAACCGCCGGCCGGACTGTTGGAGCCGCTGCAAACTCCGGTAGAACCTTGGGAAAGGGTGGCCCTGGACTTTGTCACGGATCTGCCCAGCTCAAGGGGCAAGACGGCAGTGCTGGTGGTGGTGGACCTGTTTTCCAAGATGGCGCATTTCATTCCGTGTGCTAAGGTGGCCACGGCGGAGCAAACCGCCAAACTGTTCATAGACCACGTGTTCAAGGTTCACGGTCTGCCACGGTCTATTCTCTCCGACCGCGGGCGGCAGTTCATCTCGAACTTCTGGCAGAAGCTGATGGGCTTCCTGAACGTCAAGATCAACCTGGCGTCGGCGAGACACCCGCAGACCAACGGGCAAGCGGAGCGGGTCAATGCCATCATGCAGCAGTACCTGAGATGTTATGCAAATCAACAGCCTGCGACGTGGGTGGATTACCTGCCGCTTGCAGAGTTCGCCTACAACAACACGAAGCACGTATCCACGGGGGTCACGCCGTTCTTCGCCAACAACGGGAGGCACCCCAGAACCTTCCCGGGACTGGAAAGAATGGGGGAGGGGGAGCCGCAGACAGCAGATGCGTTCGCGTCGGAGCTGCAGGAAGTCCACGATCAGCTGAGGCGCCACCTGGAGCTGGCCAAGCACGCATACAAGGTACAAGCAGACAAGCACAGAAGGGTTGGAGAAGAGCTCCACGTGGGAGACTGGGTTTGGTTAGCGGCCCACGCAGTGCCGGCCAGGTCGTTGGCCAAGAAGAAACTAGGGCATAAACAACTGGGGCCCTACCAAGTCGAAGAGCAGGTCAACCCGGTAGCTTTCAGACTGGCACTTCCGGAGGGTTCCAGAATGCATCCGGTATTCCACAGATCGGTGCTCACTCCCTACAAGGCACCGCACAGGTTCCAGGAACCCGGAACGGCGCCGAGTCCGGCCGGAGACAGAACAGGCCACGCGGGAGCGGCACAGAAGGAACGCATCAACGAAGTCACGGAGATTTTGGACTCCAGATGGGGGGAAGAGGGGGTAGAATACTTTCTCGCCAAGGAGGGCACCCCGGCCAGTGCGAACAGCTGGGTGCCGGGATACGCCTTAGACGAACCTCTGCTCAAAGACGAGTTTCATGCCCTCTTCCCACATAGACCTATGCCAGCAGACTTTTTCGACGACTGGCTTTTCACACCCACGCTTTCGGCCAGCACGTTCCGGGGGTTCGACTCGGACGAGGAACCAACGCGAGACGTCCGTTCCCCGGAGGGGTCACCCTCGGGATCTGTCTCAGAACCCTCGTATTGGTGGGACGATAGGCCAGAGGAGCAGTTCCGCAGAAAGTGGCTGGACTGCTCAGGACGAGCAACGCCGCCAGGAGGAAGTGAGGGAGAGACGGACATGGACATTTTCGGGGACGACCCTGGTTTCGAGCACGGCGGCACAGAGATGGAAGCGGAGGTGACCGTCGTCGACGAGAGCAGGGAGGAAGTCCCGGAAGAGTTCGGATGGAGGCCCGCCACGGGAAGCGACCGATATCCGACGTTCGTCCCTTTGCAACAGCAGCCCCCAGCTCCAGCACCGGAAGGAGGGGAGGGGGGACTGGGGGGCTTCGAGGGGGGGATGGATGTCAGGGGTTTAGGAGCAGAGGCACGGGCAAGGGAGGAGACAGAGAGCGAAGGGGAGGAGGCAGAAGAAAAGATGAGTGATGACGACGACCCGAGATCTCCCAGTCTTTCCAGTGAATCAGAGGATTCACAGAAAGGAGCACCAGTGGCCAGGGCAAGGGGGGACTCAGGGGGGAGCAGCTGGAAATCGGGACCAGCGTCACCGCCAGGAAGCAGGGAAGAGAAAGGGAGCCAGGGGGGAAGCGCTGGCAGCTCACCACAGGAGGGAGGGCATGAGTCAGGAGTGGCCACGCCTCCATCGGGGAGCGAAGAAACGGTTAAGAGGAAAGTGGAAGGTTGGGCGCGCGCGCCAAGTTCAAATGCAGAGGAAGGCGGCGCAGTAAGCAGCCCCGAAAGGGAACCAGGTCCTAAAGCCCGGCGCAAGGAGGCAGGAGGGTCCGGGTCAGCGTCAGAAGAATCCCGGAAGGAAGAAGCCCCGGGGGGTAGAGGGACCCAGAGGAGGACAGTCAGGCGGAAAAGGTGGAGCAAGGCTAGGATATTAAGTTGGTGCACACGGGGCGGAGACTCAGACGGAGCTTCGCCGATCTAGCTACTAGACGTAGAGTTTGCGCGCAGCAGCGTGAGAATGGAAACTGTAATTCAATAAAGACTTTTACTTAATGATCGCTGGCTAGCGTGATCCTCTGTGAGCTAGGATCTTCAAGCAGCTCTGACAGTATGTAACCTGAAGCGTATGTAACCTGAGGTACCACTGTACACTGGAATGAATATACATGAATTTGGTTTTCAAAAATATTTTGAGACAACTTTGATTTAGCCCCTCAAAGGGATGAAGATGTGAATTCAACTTTCTTATAAGAATATAGTGGTCCAGTTGAAAGTAGGAATGAGATCCTTTTACTTCTTTCATGCCATAGTTTTGGATTCCATTCTTCAGCCAGAGCTCCAAATCTTTAAAATCTGGTCCAGAATAAAATATTTTGCAGTGGTATGGGGGATAAATAAGATTAGCATACTTCTGCAGACATGCAAAAAATAGACAACATTAACATATGCTGTTTGTCTTCAGTTAACTTTACCAGAGTAGCACAAAAGCCAGGCTTACTTCTTCAAATCCATCCCCACCAGCTGTTAAGAAAGGAAATGCGACAGAAACTCTCCAGGAAAAGATGTAATAGAGACAAGAATGTGGGAAGCCTATAGGAAATGCATATGGGAGTGTCTCCTCCTTTTACCTATCCCTTTCCCCCCTCAGCTGGAACTCCCCTTCTCCAAGATTTCAAGTTTTCAGCCCCTAATATGTGGCGTTCTTTAGACAAATGTGCAAATACCCAACAGGAAACAATGTCAACACATATTCATTTTGTCTGGTTGCAATCAACTCACAGTAATGCCAGTAACTTTTGACACTATTAATTCAGTTAACAGTACAATACATAAAAAACCAGACTACAAAGATATTTATTTCAGCAATAGTAATGTTGACTATTTTATTAGCATCTCAACCCCAGATCAAGTTAATAAAAATGTATCACTTAAACGGGTCATTCACAAGCCACTTTCTGGCTCCCATATTGGGTCTCAAAACCTTTCATTTTAAAACTTATGAGTGGACTGGACTCTGCTGCAGACCTGTGACATTTTTGTTGTTTTAGTCACCAGCTTGATCCTCTAGTTCCTATTCTTAAACAGGCCACCAATTTTGTTTAACTCAGTCAACATATGCAACTAATGGTCCAGCTCTACTTAAAAGGTGCAAATATTACATTTCTTGTGTCTGAATCCTGTCACGGGGAGTATTCTATGGAGTCAGCCACTTTACCTGCCTGCCTTCTGGATTTCTTCTCTTACATAGAGAAAAGGGCTAATCCTTAGGTAGATGGAAGCTGTCCTACTCTTAATTGGCTGGTCACATGCCCCTCTTTTATAGTCTGTTTGAGCACCTCTCAGCTACCCATTAGACTGTGACAAAAGGGTCTGGATGTGGCCTACCAGTAGTGACTGTTTGCTCTGCAAAACAGTTGGTGGGACACAAGTCTTCATGGAAGTTGCATTTCCTTTCTCCCTAGCTGCTGTCTTCCTGAGAGAATTCACTCCTAGTGAAGTATAGTGGTACCTCGGGTTAAGTACTTAATTCGTTCTGGAGGTCCGTGCTTAACCTGAAACTGTTCTTAACCTGAAGCACCACTTTAGCTAATGGGGCCTCCCGCTGCCACTGCGCCGCCAGAGCACAATTTCTGTTCTCATCCTGAAGCAAAGTTCTTAACCTGAAGCACTATTTCTGGGTTAGCGGAGTCTGTAACCTGAAGCGTATGTAACCTGAGGTACCACTGTACAGAGTTTTCCTGGAGTTGCCCACATCCCAGATTGTATGCATCCATTCTGAAATGGCTTGAAACCGAATGACTACCACTTTTGAGGACTCTGGTATTTCAGCTTTGCCAGCCTGTGTAGAAATGCATTTGCACACGTAACCTTTTGTTGTACTCTTTTAATGCTACTCCCAACTGCTCCTTTTCTGTAACAACTCTCTTTTGTTTTGATAAGAAATTGTCCGTTGGCACCCACCTTCTTAACGAAGGAGTCTGCCTATCATTTGGCTACACATACTTTTCTTAAAAGGAGTTGCTTGCCCAGACAAACAAGGAGGACCAAACATTCCTACCTCGTGGCTTGTGTTCCTTTCCCTTCATTGTTTGGTACACCCTGAAAGATCTCTAAACTGTTGAAAAATAGTCCTTGCCACTTGCATAAGCACTGGGCAGGCTGAGAAGCTTTTCTCCCATTAAAGGCACCATGGGGGTAAAAGGGTATCAAAGGGCTAGAAACCCTTAACAGATGTCATGTTCAAGTACCAGAACGGGATCCTAACAGAACAACCCTGTGTAGTGCTTTGTCACTAGGATAAACTCAGAGACATGTGCTGGTAAGAGGTATGTTAATGGCAGCTGGAGTTGGTGTTAGACATGGCAGAGTGTGTCCTGAGTCACCTCAGACTGGCTTGGTTTACTACCAAATTATGTATTTAAAAATAACTTTATTTTCAGAGGCTCAAAACATAACCTCCACTCTCCACCAGCTTTCCATCCTCCCAAACATCTTCCAGTATACTCTCACTTCCCAAAATACCCCCTTTCCCTTTCATTCAAAGACTTACATGGAATGTGGAAGAGATACATTCTTTCCACTCCCCACCACCCAAGGCATCCTGGAGTCTGAGCTCATCAATGAAGTGTGGATCAGCATATCATTGTGCCCTGTAACCCATGGGAGATGGAGTTCTCCCAAGAGCTACTGCTGGAATTGTAGTACATAGCATGCCTGCATGGTTGGGCTCTAGGACACTGGCTGTGGTGAGTGGGTGGGTGGTGGGTGGGGAGATATGAAAAAAAAACCCTCCTTACTTCTGCTCTTGGTACACTGAGTCATCTAAGCTGCTTATATAATAATAATAATAATAATTTATTATTTATACCCCGCCCATCTGGCTGGGTTTCCCCAGCCACTCTGGGCGGCTTCCAAAAGAATATTAAAATACTATGGTACATCAAACATTAAAAGCTTCCCTAAACAGGGCTGCCTTCAGATGTCTTCTAAAAGTCTGGTAGTTGTTGTTTCCCCATTTTTAATGCAGGAATATTATTTCATCAGAGGATGATTTCCACTAAGATCTGCTTCCCACACCACAAAAAAATAGATCCACACATTTCCACCAACACGTTGATTGTATCACTGCTGTAAAGCTAGGTGGGAAGACACATCTTCCAAAAATGTTCCACAGGGACTCCACATCTGCCTTCTCATTTGGGAACTGTAGTACTTATGGCTTTTACTTTTTCCATTCATTTGACTCTAATCAAAACAATTTGTTAGAACATCTTAATTTCTTTGTTAACCCCTTGATGTTGCAAGTTCTTCCTGAAAGTTATCAGTACCTTGATTGCATTTTAGCTCATCATGCTCAGACATCTTTTGATTGTGCTGGCTAGTTAAACAACATTCATATTTGCATCCGTGAGTGTTTTCATTCAACCAAAGTAATGACCTGAGTGGATGTTTAGTTCTAGATCAGCAATAGTAAGTAAAACCATGGCCTAGGACCATTTAAAAAAAATATTATACAACCAGCCCTGTCAAATCTAACTTCTCCCACCCTCGCTGCTGCTGCCACATGTCCTCTTCCCATTCTGGAAGATGTCCCAAAAGCCAGAAAGAATTTAAAATGTATTCTATGGTTAATTATCTTTATTTGTTGCAGAAGGCATCCAGAAGTATGGATAAATCTTTGGGGGATGAAATTTACACACTTTTGGTTGGGGGTTGGCTTGCATTTAAGTCAAGGTGGACTAGGGGTTTGCTCTCTTTTATTTGACATGGGGGGGGGGATACCAATGGGAAGCCCCCAAGAATCCACTTGTGAATGATGCTACATTATGACATAATTTTGCTCTACCAGGACAACTCTGTTCCAAATTCCAAAGGGAAGACTTCCAGGCTGCTGAAGCCATCCAAGCTTCCAATGGAAATGGCGATAAAGCCTGTTTGTTTGTTTGTTTGTTTGTTTGTTTGTTTGTGAAGAAAACCCTCAGCCACCTCAACTTTAAGGTTAAGCCCAGGCGCCACCCAAGCATTCTTCATTTTGTCTGTCACCCGAAAGCCACTGATACCCAGCCTTTTTTGTGGGGGATTAATGGTCCCATGAATATGGAGCATGGAGATCTCCGGCTCAGCTTGAGTTAAGACCCCTTTCCATGATAGGCTGGTGTTATGGCAACTGTTGCATGGCTTCTTCCTGAACTGTTTAAGTAACATTTAGAAAAAACCCATATATGGGGAGAAGCCCATTCTGCAAGCCTTTCCCCTTGACAGTGTAGGTGTATGAAGGGACCACAGCATGGGCTCCTTCCGTGTGGTCCAGGACTTTTCACATTATCTGAGCAGGGTGGGATGGAATTATGCTGCAGCAGGTCGCAAACCATCAATACAATATGAACCGGGTTGATTTTGGCCACTATTCTTCACACATGGTATGCTAATGTTTACATAGGCTAAAAGTAAATATATTACTAATGATGAGTTAAAATCCAAACTGTTGTAAGTTATAAAGTTTTCATTTTTTAGGAAAATGCAAGAGAGGGGAATGTAGAATTTTTAACCACCTTTTGACATCAGAAGCCACACTAAAAATGATTTCTGTCCAAATACAGAAAAAACCAACAATATTTTATTTATAATCTTATTTTAGTGTTTGAACTACAAATCCTGGTTCTAGAATTGTTTAAAAGATCATGGGTTTTATAGATGCTCACATGAAAATTAATTTCTTGGATTGTTTTTGTTTTTGTTTTCTTCTTCCACAGAATGGTCCCTTCAGGAAATACAGAACAGGTCATTATGTGAAAAATAAAAATAAAAATAAAATATTTTGTTATTTTTGCTGTTGTTGTTCCTTGATTGTTCTTATGAATCTACCACTAACATCCATTTCCCTGTTGAACCATTTCAAAAAGGGCATGAGAAGAAAATGAAATGAAGAAAGACAAAATAGACCGAATCTCACCACTAGAATTCACCATAAAAATTCCCAAAGCGTTAACAGAATTCTTACAAAAATCCCTAGACCAGTTTTTTTTAATCTTTTTTTTTAGAGAATCAAGTTGTTCTATGAAAAATATGGCAAATGGGCTTGGGAAGGGGGAAGAAGAAAGGGGAGGAAAGAAGTAGGGTAAATAAGTGCAGCAAAAAGAGGTTCTGAGGAATACACATAATTTTGTCTGCTTTCTCTCACAATAGAATTTTTAATAAATAAATTTCTTTTTTTTGTAAAGACACTTTTTTTGAAACAGTAGATTTAGCCCAGTCATTTGTGTCATTTTTTTTTTAATAAACTGTCTTGTGTTTTAAATCTGTAAATGTTTTAGATCTGAGTCTCTTGCACATTGTCTTTCGAGTTCATTCGGATCAATAATGGTTCATGCACTGAACTGTGTATTGAATTTATTGTGTTAACTGTTGTTGTGTGGTTGAAAGGAGACTTATAAGAGTTATAGTGATTTAGGTGCTCATGCTCTATTGCTGGCATGGGCAAATGACTTTCTATAGGCGTGTCACCTGTAAGCTCATCATCCACATTAATGATCTCTACAGTTCGTGTTGGAGCATGGTGGTTTTGCCGGTGATGTTGCTTTCTCATTTTGTAGAAAATGACCAACATCACCGCTGCCATAAGAGTGATTGCCACAAAACAACCAATTATGATTTTGGTAGTCTTCATAACCTCATCTATTCCTGGAATCCCATTGCTCAAATCTGTCACAGCGATGGTGAACGTTTTTTCCGTTGACCTTGTGCTCTGTGGTGTGAGAGAGGTTGTCACATTGGTGGTGTCCCATTCAATGACCGGTGTGGGCCAAACCTGCTCTGTTGTCCGCGCCTCATCCTGAGAAGGTTCCACAGTTTCTACTGTGATGGTTGAAAAATAAGTAATACACTCCTGTGCAGTTACATTGAGTGTTGCAGAAGCTGTGGTATTCCCAACAGAGTTACTCACCAAGCATGTATACAAGCCCGTGTCTTGCGCAGTCACCCTCGTAAAATTTAACGTGCCATCGCTGAGCACAGAAATCCGAACCCTATAAGCCCCATGTGTTATAACAGACCCATTTGGAGTAATCCAAGATATGGAGGTCAGGGACGTCGATGCTCGGCATTTCAGCTCTGCAGCCATGCCTTCAGTGACGTTGAGGTCTGTTGGTGGCTCCACAATCACAGGAGCGTAGCACGTGAAGTAATTCAGGTCCAGCTCACCAATGTACCTCCCTTTCAAGCTAGGAGGTGTGTTGCAACGGGCACAGCATGCAGTGTTCGAGGGCGCTTTGTCTTTAATCCACCAGCTGAGCCACAGGATGTCACAGTTGCAGTTCCAAGGGTTGTGATGTAGGTGGATCCTTTCTAGACGGAGAGGTGTAAAGAGGTCGTGAGGCAGTAGTGTTAGATTGTTGTGGGCCAGGTTGATCTCCACTAGCGACTGAAGGTTATCAAAGGCATTCCTTTCAATCACTTGAATCTGGGATTGGATCAGCCACAATTTCTGAAGGTGCATTAATCCTTGAAAGGACCCAGGCTTGATAGCAGTTAAGTGATTCCCAGAAAGGTCTAGCTCATCCAGTTTTACAAGTGGCGTGAGGTTAGGGATCTCCCGAAGGTTGCACATAGCAAGGTTCAAATACCTCAAATTGGACAGACCTTCAAAGGCACCTTCTGAGATATATGAAAGCCTTTTCAATTCCCCCAAGTCCAACCTTCGCAGGGAAGGGATTCTATTAAAAGCATAAGAAGGAATACTCTCAATGGGGTTGTTTCGCAACCAAAGCTCCTTCAGTTTTGACAAGTACACAAAAGCCCCATTCGGGATGGTGCTAAGACGATTGTCAAAAAGTTCCAAAGTATTGAGATTAGCCAGACCATTGAAGGCCCCTATTTCAATTGTTCTAATGTGATTTCTGCTCAGCTGCAAGACTTCTAGATGTCTCAGGTGTTTGAAGCTATTCACCTTAATGATTTGGATCTGGTTCTCATGGAGATTCAATAACCGTGTGTTTGTGGAGATGGCGTCAGGGACCTCTCTCAGATTCTTCCTCACACAAATTACTTTGCTAAACTGATTGCTGCAGGAACAGACAGACGGGCAAGTCTGAGCTCTGACCAAACCAGCCACCACAAGAAGTTGAAGAGCCAGTAGCACCACAAGCAAGGGGTCAAATAGGGCCCTGTTAAACCTAGGACCTATCATTATCTGCTGTGGATGTAAGGTCATCTTGTTCAACATTCATAATTTATTTGGTGTTGGTCCTTCAGGAGTTCCAATAGTCTGAAAGAAACAAATAAAGAAGGATCATGTTAGCTCCAATTGTTAATTTGCACTACAATTTCCTCAACTTTATATATTTTTAAAATGGTAATTTTATGAAATACTTGATACACATAATTTCCCATTCACCTGCCTACAAATTTCTGGGGAATGCATCTTAATATACTAATGGAGGTTTAAAATTGCTATTTGAGCCTTTGAACTCTCTGTTGAACTATGCAGCCTAGTCACCAAAAGAAAATAACACATAAAATGGCATACAATTCTAACTGAAATATAAGATCGTTTCCGGTGGTGCCAATTCTTCCTCCCTTTTGCAGCGCTCTGCACCCCTTCCCACACTGTTCTGAAGGGCCATTCAATCTTCTGGAACAGATTTGCAGGGGACACAAGGAGGGGAGAGGGAGAATTGGCAAGATTCTGCTGATGGAAGCCTCTGCTGTTTCTGGCAGCAAAGGGACATGATTGAATACAATATTGGAAATCATGAAAAAAATCTGCAAATGAATAATAACAATAATAATAATTTAAAAAATATGAAAATGCAACACTATCGTTGTTGTGATATATGCTTGTCTTGTTTTTGTTATATTATCAAGAAGAACTTCCATGAAACCATGCATAGAATGGAACTGGAATGTCATAGCCCATGCTTGTTTTTCAGTTGATACAGAAATTCTAACAATTAAGATGGGGACCAATGTAGTTTGCCTCTAGTTTACCAAGAGCAGTGATTAAAAGGCAAGCATGAGTATAGCATTGACATGCATGTATGGTCTATGTGACACAGTCAAATCTGCAGACTCCTATTGCCTTTACTTCTTGTGCTATTTCCCCTAAAGGACAGTCGCCATGGTGTACACAACATAGAACTGAGGAATGGTACAAGTAAAGCTTTTACTACTTGAATAGAAATGCTCACCAAATGCTTATTGTTTGCTTCTTTCAGGAAAGCAGATAAAAAGGAGTTTCTGTGAACTGCTGAGCTGAGCATCAGCTCTCTCCCACCATTAAGCAGACTCATCTGATTTCCTGATACACTCTCCACTATCCTCATATTTGGCCATAGCAGCAGAGAAAGTCTCATTAGTAAATGTGTGCTGAACACAGGAATAAAGAATGGCTATTTAAACGACAGAAAAAAATATATATCCCATAGCTGCAGGGTTAGCAATTTCAGTGTTACCTCCAAAAATGTTTCTTTCGGATCTTAGTGTAAGTGAAAAAAGACCTTTCGACTCTGCAAATGATCATTACTATTCAAAGTCTCTCAGTGCTGATTCATTTGTGGTAGCTTCTAAAAAACCCAGCCCTGGCTTCATTTTCAATCTGCTACTCACTGCAAGGTCCCTGTGCTGTAGAGATTAATGAAATTTCCTATAAATCAGCCAAAAGTGAAGTCTTATAAATTACAGCAAGCGCCAAGCACATTTATAACCCAAAGCACACAGATGCATAATACATGCATTTAGTTGAACAAAAATACTATCAGCCAAAGGTTTTCCATTTTAAGCTTCAAATTGTTTCATTTTGTAGTAAGGAGGTGGAGGTGGAAATGGTATACTTTGAAAAACAGGGTGAAAATATATTATTATTCACATAGTAGTCTATTTAGTAAAAGGTGATTTTTATAATCAGATAATATATATTTATGAATTTACTTATGCATGTTTGACACTAGCTTCTTGCAGTAACAGAAAACTATTAAAGCTTTTGTGCAGCACTGTGAAGACTGTATTCCATACGTTTCCTCAGAGACGAGAGGTTAAAAGCACCGGGTTAGAATGAAAAAATGGAAAGCAGCCCCAAAGAGCAAGAGAAAAGAGCAGAAAGAAGGAACCTCAGCAGGTGCTAGGACGATGTTTATTGAAATGAATCTGGTGTGTTTTGCCATTTCTGACACTGCAGTCCTACACATGTTTACAATGAGCTGGTTTGCAGAGCCAAACTATGGCTTTGTACAAATGCATGTGTGTGCAGGCTCCCAGAGAGGAGAGAATGGCCACTTTTCTCCTCCTCTGCGTCTTCTGCTGCCAGTTAAGTCTTAATTTGGTTCAGTGTGTTGCCCAAACCCAGGCTTATGGTTTATATTGCTTCAGCAAACCAAGGTTTGCCCCTGGGTTTACCACTCATGGTTTGTTCTGAGCAAGACAAACCTTAATCCACAACAGTACAGCAGCAGCAGTTGCTATCTCCTCTACAGGAAACCTCAAGTTTGTGTGGTCACACCAAGCCATTGTTTGGCTAGGTGTCACATGGGAATCAGCTCTCAGTGTCCAATAGAGCTTACTCTCAGGCAGAGGTGGATTTAGGGGAGCACAACCAAACCAGATGCAGAACCTCAGGGGTGACACAGGGCATTCCACAACTATGAGGTAGAATGGAAGGCGAGAGGTGGGAGGGGAGGGTTACCACTGCATAGGGGGCCACTGAAATTTGAGTCCCCCAGATTCGACACTGTCCCAGGAGTATTGTAAATGTGTTCTGGTATGTGTGTTCAGGAACACTCTCTTAGTGTCTGCTGATGTACCCCGGTTTATTATTTTGTTTTAAAGCACAGGTTTAATCATCAATAAACTTAGTTCAATTTGTTTTCAACCAACTGTATTTTTTATACGAGGGAACAGGGGGCAGGCAGGTGGTGGGGGACTCCCTGATCCTGAATGGGGCAACTGTGCCCCTGAAGTACCAGGTGCGTACCCTGGGAGTCATTTTGGACTGTCCATGGAGGTGCAGGTCGATTCTGTGTCCAGAGCAGCTGTCTACCAGCTCCATCTGGAATGCAGGCTGAGTCCCTACTTGCCTGCAGACTGTCTCACCAGAGTGGTGCATGCTCTAGTTATCTCCCACTTGGACTACTGCAACACGCTCTACGTGGGGCTCCCTTTGCAGGTGACCGAGAAACTACAACTAATCCAGAATGTGGCAGCTAGACTGGTGAGTGGGAGCAACCGCCAAGACCACATAACACTGGTTTTGAAAGACCTACATTGGCTCCTAGTACATTTCTGAGCACAGTTAAAAGTGTTGGTGCTGACCTTTAAAGCCATAAATGGTCTCAGTCCTGGATACCTGAAGGAGCATCTCCACCTCCATTGTTCTGCCCAGACACTGAGGTCCAGCACTGAGGGCCTTCTGGTGTTTCCCTCACTGCGAGAAGCGAAGTTACAGGGAACCAGGCAGAGGGCCTTTTGGGTAGTGGCGCCCGCCCTGTGGAACATCCTCCCATCAGATGTCAAAGAAATAAACAACTATATGACATTTAGAAGACATCTGAAGGCAGCCCTGCTTAGGGAAGTTTTTAATGACTGATGTTTTATTGTATTTATTTAATTTATTAACCTTCTGTTGGAAGCTGCCCAGAATGGCTGGGGAGGCCCAGCGAGATGGGCAGGGTAGAAATAATAAATCATTATTATTATTATTATTATTATTAATGCATGACACTTGATAGGTCATTATTCAACAGTAAATCCCTCAATCATTTCTGCTAAATATTTGAACCGTTTCTGTTGAAAACTACTATTTGAAAAACGGTATTAGGAGATCTGGAAAATGATTTGTGGTTTTTGATCTGTTGCAAGCAAGCCACCAAATGATGAACATACATATGCAAATTATTAATAAAGGTACCTGCTGTACCCACCAGATATATGTCCATTTTCTGTTAACTTTTATACCATGCCTCAGGGAAGAGACTGCAGCACTTTGTATGAAAAAGTTCTCAGGTTCAAACACCAGTGTCTTCAGGCAGGACTGAGAAAGACTCTAATCTGCAAACTTGTAAGCCACTGCCCCTAGACAATATTGAGGAAGAGGGACCAGTGGTCTGACCTGTAATATAGCACCTTCCTCATATAAAAAACGAAAATCCTTACCAGGGTCCAATCCCATCCTAGCGTCAACCGCTAATAATTAAGAATGAATATTTCATATGATCTTTCTAAAACCCAAGCAGCTCATTCCAATTTCTCAGCTGCAGTCATGTCTACAGAGGAAGGATGGTGAAACTGTTCATTTTGCTTCTCTTGGTATCCCACATTTTCAGTCTTAAGTCCCTCAGACATCATCAAAATTCTTTTTGTGTCTGTGTGCAATTTTCTCCTATTATACACATTTTTAATACATTTTCCCCAATATACACATTCATAGTGTTAATGCATTTCCACCAGTATATGATTTTGTATGCAATATTTACCCCAGTATATGCATTTTTGTGCTTTGGCTGGAGAGCTGCATTCCAAATTCAGAGAAGTATGAATTTTGAAGGATGGCTGTGTTTCAGTCCTCATAATATTTCAGAAAGTGCAAATTAGGTAGATTGGCCTTTAAATGTGTTTTGAATTAAACTTTCCTTCCATCCCTACCACAAAGTAGTGGCCAAGCTCCAAATCAGAGTGCCTCTCTGAGCAAAATTGAGATAAGTGAACTATTTCTTAATTTGCAACACTTGAAGTGAGATAAAGGTTGTGCTTGCTAAACCCCAGAAACTGTCTGGATGGCCATACTTATCTAGTCCAACCCCCTGTAATGCAGAAATCCCAGCTAAAGCATCCATGACAAATGACCATCTGCTTAAAAACCTCCAAGAAAGGAGAGTCCAGAACCTCCTGAGGTAGACCGGAACACTGAAAATTATCAAGCGTCTCTGTGCAAAGTGCTTTTGTTTGATGTGTTCTTTGCTTTGACATCACCATTAACATGTACATACTCAACACCATGGCTGCAGTAGCATCCCCCGCAAGGTTGCTGAAATAATAATTGTAGTTAATAGATAATTGTAGATCATTGTTCTGGGCCGATAGTCATGGTTGCTGGGGCACACATACATGGTGTGTTGTTGTGTCCCTGGGAAACGAAGGGAGTGTTGTTGTTGTTTTTGGCATGGAGGTAGAGATTTAACACTTCCCTCCTCTTTCATGATCTTGATGAAAATCCCCTGCCCCCCCCCCGCTGCAGTTAGGTTTAAGGGGGGAACTTCCCATTATTGTCAACCAGAGTTTTTCGAGTTTTCTGTGTCTGCATATAAATTGCAAGAGGGGAAATAAAGGTCCAGCCTCCCCTGCAATTTAATAAAAGTTGAGCTCCATGCCTGAAATTAACTACAGAAAAACTAATAATGTGATTGCAAGTGACACAATTAGCATCATGTATAGTTAGGTGCTGGGAAGAGTAGGAGATCTATGGTTGTATAAAGTGCAATCCTTGAGTGGATTTTGGCACAGGATGACACATTAAGGCTACATTTGTAAACACCCCACTTTTAACAGAATGGACCTATTTCCAACTACAGTGGTGCCTCGCAAGACGAAAAGAATCCGTTCTGTGATTCTCTTTGTCTAGTGGTTTTTTCGTCTTGCGAAGCAAGCCCATTGACGGATTAGCGGATTAGCGCTATTAGCGGATTAGCGCGGATTAGCGGATTAGCGCTATTAGTTGCATCTGGCCCCAGGAGTTTCAAGTAGTTAGCACGTGGTAAACTAAATTCTGGTGTGACATTCACTTTTGTAACTACCAAAGATGCTTATTTATCTAAAACTATAGTAAGCGAGGAATGCAGAATGCTGAGGACCTTCACTGAAGAAGCCATAGCACTGTTTATTCCAGTTATAAGAATATCTATAACAGAAGATATAACAACACTTTCAAGATGGTGAACATAAAATGGGGAAATGTATATGTATTTAGGTTGTGCTAAGACAGGGGTCAGCAAACCTTTCCAGCAGGGGGCTGGTCCACTGTCCCTCAGACCTTGTTGGGGGCTGGACTATATTTTTTTGGGGGGATGAACAAATTACTATGCCCCATAAATAACCCAGAGATGTGTTTTAAATAAAAGCACACATTCTACTCATGTAAAAACATGCTGATTCCCAGACCGTCCGCGGGCTAGATTTAGAAGGCAATTGGGCCGGATCTGGCCCCCAGGCCTTAGTTTGCCTACCCATGTGCTAAGGTCTACTAACTTATACACTTCCCTAAAGGGAACTGAGAATGCAAGTATAATCGTCAGACAGAGTTGTGCCAAAGGAGTTTAGGTTTTAACACTGTTTTATGATCTGCATTTTATTCTATTTCTGTACACCACTTGTGTATTCTCTGAATGTAGAGTCGTTTATAAATTCTAAACTAAACTAAACCAAACTAAAATAAATATTTTCCCCTCCCAGAATTTTGGAGTTTGAGTGTACACGGAACACCTTTAACAGAACATGTTCAATGGAAAAGTTATTTGCTAATTGAATACTGTTTAGAGCTTATCCACACTTCTTGTCTTGCTGCTTCCCTCGGAGGAAATCTGCCAGAGTAGATAGCAATCAGGTTTTCCATGGACTGCCATTTATTCTGATTTAAAGTGGGTTTTCCCAACTCATAACAATCTAGCCAAGTTACTTTAAATCAAGAGTTTCTAACTTGAAACTTCTACTGACCACTTTAAGATACAAATCAGTGGTTTAATGACACAAGGTTTTCTAATGGATTGTTAATCCTTGAGCTATCTAAGCCTCACTTCAGTAACTCCTGAAGGGAAATTGATCTTCTGAAGGCTTTCTGCTGTTTTTGAGTTTCCTTATTCTCAAGGACTACATCATAAGGAACAAACAAGAGGGAAATAAGGAAGACCAGACAGCTAATCAAAGAAAAATCCAAAGTAACCCAGGAAACAGAAACTTCGTAAATATTCAGACCACCGAGTTTATAAACCACGTGTGCTCACTGAAGAGAATATATCAAAATCGCATCAGTGTATTCTGAATGCAGTGGTTCCATGCCAAGGAATATTTCACCTGGTAATGATTAAATAGCAACACCTCTGTAATTAAAGGGAGCATCAGATACAGATTTGCTTTGTAAACAATTATCAACATATTACTAACATACCTGCAGGTTCGTTTGAATCTGAGAAAAATAAAAATAGCCTAAAAAATAGCATAAGCAAATAGGTATGCTATCTCATCTATCTCTCTATCCAATGACTGTATTCTGAAAAAAGTAAATGATGACAGCGTATGTATCCTTCTATCTATTATCTACCATATCTCACTGGATCAGCCCTCAAAAGTACTATCAAGGTACCTCACACAAGCATTAAATTAAGTACATATCAACAAGAAGCAATGTCTAATTCTGAATTTGTTTTTTGTTTTTTTACTCATTAAACCAATATTCAGAAAGGTTTGAACACATATGCATGAGATAGCACATAAACACAGCCATCCCACTCCACAAATAGTTAGTGTTGCTGGAGAGCACTATTCTGTCTCCATTTGTGAGTCCCATCATGAACACCTTGGCTCAAGATGTTGTTGTTTTTCTGAAAGGTTGGTTGGCAAGGATCTAGCAAACCAGGACAATGTGAACTGGAAAGTTTCCTGCCAAACTCTCTATTAAAATGGACAGTAGCGTGGAACTTCCTAAAATCATTTGTACTCAATCTTACTCCAGTTCCTAATTTAATCAAAGCCTTTTGACTGGCAATGAAGAATGCTGCTATTTTGGATGCCCTTTACAAGAAGTTCTTTAAAGTCCACCTAAAGCATAGAGCCAGTCTTCTGTTACACAAGAACAGAAGACTTTAGTCATCCAGGGCTATAACTTGTTTTTGATCTATGAACTCAACTAGTTTCTCAGTGTAATCTCTCTGGTAAAGCCCTGGCATGGTTGAGGAAATCACCAATGGAATTGGATTTACCAAAATACACACAGCACAAAGGATCTTGCTCTCCTCACCTATGTTCTGACAAAGCATAAGGAAATAAAGTTAAAGCTCTCCAGCATTTCAGTTCACACTGCAGTACCCCCTCCCTTCCCTTTCTCAGCATCCAAGGAATCACCATGTAGCATCTGTGAGTGGCAACCCTGAAACCCCTCCCACTTCTGCCTTCAAAGTCAATTAGTAAATGGCCATTTTGTTTCCTTTCACAGTAGAACTTCATTTCTGTAATAGCTGTAATTTTTGTCACTGCCGCTTCCCTTAGTACCTTATGAGGGCACTCTGTTATTTTGATTAAATGGTCCAAAGTAATTCACATAGTGTTCCTTTGTACTTGGAAAGAGTGCTCCTTTGAGGGCCAGCAATTCTAGACTGACAACGGGCTATCTTCTGGCAGAACAGACCTAGGGTCGCAGTGGGAAACAGTTTTAGCACATTTGAACCAAATCCATCCAAGTCATTAATGCTCCAGGAGTTAGTTCCCTTCCTTTTGTACTTTTGCTTCTAGGCTGGTAAGAAAGCATCCTGCAGGGGACTGATTTGGCCTAGGTTCTCAAATAGCAAAGGTTTTCAGAAATGACTGGGTATTTTTGTTCACTTATCCCTTTCCTTTTCTACATGTAGCTCAAAACAGCAGCATATATGGTTCCCCCTTTTTATTTTCACAAATTCTTATAAGGCAGGATAGTCAGATATAGTGACTGGCCCAGTGGGCTTCATTGCTGAATGGATGCTTGAGTTTTGGAATCTTCAGCCCTAATATGACATTCTACTCAACACAATACGCTGAGTCTCTGTTACTTGACAAATAGCTTGTTCATCTAGGAGTGCAGTTTAAAACGACCCCTTTGTGTTGGCTCTTCATGTGCAGCCAGTCTTGAATATTTAAGGAGTTGTGAAAGTTATCTGAATTTGATTTCAAACTAAGATTCGTAAGTAACAGAGGTGGGTCAAAAGGGTTGTTTTAAGAGTGTGCTGTTGAGAAATCAATGCTGAGCTAAAAAATATATGTACAACATAACTTCAGTGAAGCCTCCAAAGCTTTGAACTCAGGAGTCTAAAGTTCATTTTCTGCACTCAGATGATGAGAAACCTTCATAGCAGGAGAGGGAAACATTTCAGGCAGAGGGCAGCAATACCCCTCTGGCAAGTCGTCTGGGGCCACATCCCAAAACTGGGCAGGGCTACATACACACACACAAACACACCATCCCAAATAGAAATTGTCCAGGGACATGTAAAAAGTCCTATCACTGCCAAGTAACTCCATCAGTGTCCATGCATTTGCACTATTTATTTTTATCATCATCTTCATTTTCACATCTGATGTTCACTGCGAGGTTCCAAGGCTGCTTACAGTGCTATAAAATACAATATTAAAGCCAGCTAAAACAATTTACAGAAGAATAGGGCTGGTCCAAAATATATATCTGGTGTCAAAGGTCAGAACAAATAGGTACTTTGTCAGCATTTTCTGAACAAACGGATCATCCACACATGTTCTACATTTACTCAAAAATCAAAAGCAAATCTCAGTGTGCTCAATGGTTAGCTTGTAATGAGTTATCAGTCTGAAAATGCACACAGTTAGCTCCACACTAGCCATAACTATTTCATTGAATTAAACAACACTCCCAGGAAAGCATATGCAAGTGGACTGGAGTCTGTCATGTGTGCCCAGTTGCGTGTGGAGTCTTGCAGAACATACACGAGGCCTGTTCTCAACTCACTGGAGAAGACTCTCTCCAGGTTGCAGGTAAAAGCTGTCAAAGGCTACTAGCCACAGTGGCTGTACTCTTCGTTGATGATCAGAGGCTTCTGAATACTAGTGGCTGGAAACCACAGGAAGGGAGAGCACTGTTGCACTCCAGTCCTGCTTACAGGCATATGGTTGGCCATTGTGAGCACAGGATGTTGGACTGGATGGGTCACTGAGCTGATCCAGCAGGGCTGTTGTTGTTGTGTTCTTATGCACCAGAAACTGGGCTAATGCTGCTGCAACTGGGATGAGGCTGAGCAAGTGAGCAAAGCCAGAAAGTACAAGAAATGTGTGGGTAGAAGGAAAGAAGGGGGCCATCTGTGTGTTCTCCCAATAAATCAGATTCTGCCTTGGCTGGGGAGCTGCATTTCTCCTGCTGCTGCTTGAACATCCATCCAGGCAGTCTCCAATTGCATACTCCCATGGGGGGAAACCTGCATATCCCCATTCTTTTGAGCCATTATTTATCCTGCATTCTCACTTGACATGTGAATACTACTCTTACTACCAATTTAGCAACTCTAGAACCAGTCCCTGTATAGAGGGTATGCTTCTATACAGGTATACCCTCTCTTTGCCCACTTCTTCAAGTCCCTTTCACTCATTGTGAGCCACCTTTCCCACGGCAGCCCCAGATATTTCTCCCCAATCACTGTTTATGCTGACTTCATAGCAGAGCAGAATTTCCCCCACAGTTTGAGCAACAATAGTCTCATAAGAAGGGGGAACGTGAGTGGAGCACAGGAATACTTCCAAAAGTATATGTTGTTGTTGTAGTAGTAGTAGTAGTAGTAAATTATTACCCAGGGTCCCAGGGTTTGTTAAAAAATGAACACTTAAGAATCTTATCTCAAAAACTAGGGTGAGTGCAAGGTCAGGGTAGAGAGGTGTCTCTTCAGTACTTGTAAAGAATTGTATAATGAAGATGCCAGACACACCTCTGTAGGTAGGGAGTTCCACAACTTAGGGGCTGCCACAAAGAATACCCTCTCCCAGGTCACCTGTCTCCTCTTGAGCCTCTGGGGGAGTGGAACTACCACAAGGGCCCTCTTCACCCATCTTAGCACCTGTGAGAGGATCTGTAGCAAAGGGGGCCATTTTTCAGATATTTGGTGTGTGAGTCATTTGGCGTTTAAAACATTAATGTGAGCGCCATGAACTGGGCCTGGAAACATACTGAGAAGATTACCTAAGTGGGGCCTTACTGTGTCAGAGCACTTCTGAACCCTGAAGCGCTTCCTAGAGAGGATGGTAGCACACAGTGGGCAGACCAGAGCATGGATGGGAGCAACAACATACCCTCCAACATTTCTCTGATGAAAATAGTGATGTCCAATTCCATTCTATTTATACCTTATTGGCCCAGCAATCTGGGCAGCTTCCAACATATATTTAAAAAATAATAAAACATTAAAAAAACCCTTCCCTATACAGGATTGCCTTTAGACGGCTCGGGGGTTGGATAACTCCATACCCTCCAACATTTCTCCAATGAAAATGGGGATATCCTAAGGAAAAACAAGACATTCCAGGATCAAATCAGAAACCCAGAGGATGGCTTCTCTAAATCAGGGATGTCCCTGGAAAATAGGGACACTGGAGGGTATGCAACAGTAAAACTGAGTAACAAACAATTCTTTAGTAAACTGCAACCCATTCCTTTATCAGTAAACAAAAAGTTGGGAGCAACATTATGCAGGAGGACAAAAGTTTAGCATGTTTAACTGAGAGGCACTGCTGGATGGAAGCAAACTCCCATGCCACTGCTTCCCTGCTTTACAGTCTTGGGAGGCTGGTAGGGCTGCATGTTAAGCTGTGTGTGGCAATAATGTCATGAAAAGAATAAAGGAGGAGAATATTTTTAGGGTTCAATCTTATAAACCAGGATGGCTAACCTGTGGCCCTCCCTGCCTACTGGCTTTGCTAGTTAGGGCCAAAATGGGAGTTGATATCCCAACCACAGGAGGGACGCGGGTGGCGCTGTGGGTAAAACCTCAGCGCCTAGGACTTGCCGATCACATGGTCGGCAGTTCGAATCCCCGCGGCGGGGTGAGCTCCCGTCATTCGGTCCCAGCTCCTGCCCACCTAGCAGTTCGAAAGCACCCCTAAGTGCAAGTAGATAAATAGGTACCGCTTTATAGCGGGAAGGTAAATGGTGTTTCCATGTGCTGCGCTGGTGCTGGCTCGCCAGAGCAGCTTCATCACACTGGCCACGTGACCCAGAAGTGTCTCTGGACAGCGCTGGCCCCCGGCCTCTTAAGTGAGATGAGCGCACAACCCTAGAGTCGGACACAACTGGCCCGTACGGGCAGGGGTACCTTTATCCCAACCACACATATTTGGGGAAATGAATGGAATTTGCTTCCAAGTATACATGCATAGGTTTACTCTGTGAGAGAACTGTACTTGCTAAGTGCATTTTGGAATTTACACGAGGATCACCCAGCAAAGAATGATGGGATGGATAAAGTTAAGTCACCCAGGTTATGAAATTCTGGTACATATTAGAGTGAACTAACATAGCAAAATACTTCAGATCTGAAGCAGTCACCATTCCATTCTATTACATAATGTCGCATTATCGAAGCACCCAGCCTGGAAACTCATCATAGGGCACATATACTTGGGGGTGACGACCCTATATTGCATGAAAGGCCATGGATGGCAATGCTTAAAAACCTGCTGTCCAGCAAACATTGACTATACCTCTTGTCCTTGGTAACTATGGAAACGTTCTGAATGTAAGATTGGAACATAGACATTTTGTGGTCTACAGTTTACAAGCTGTTTATGTAATTATGAATGAGCATTCGACTGTTAGGTGGAATAAAATTATTATACTGCTATGGCATTTTGGAGACAAAAAATAGGTATGGAGAAGCAAGAAGTTAATTTTTTGGAAAATTACTTGTTTTATTGACGTTTTATGTAACAGCGACACATTGTTGTTGGTTTTTATATTGGGATATGGGGATTTTCTTTCTGTAGGAGGGACTTGTAAATCCAAAATTAGCAATATGACATTTTGAAATAATGTCTCTCAGCAGCTTCACGGCAATTATGTCCTTTCTATGCCCAGTGAACAAAACCAAGGTCAGAGTGTATTTTCAATTAAACTCCGGGTGTTACGAAGTACAGCACAGCCAGAATTTCAAGCACATTATTACCAGATCTATCACTGCTGAGCAATGAATAGGTCACAGGCACTCCTGCGTACAATATTTGTATCTGTTTCAATATTGCAACAGGGAAAACAGCTCAAGTTGATTTTAGAGGTGGCAAATGACATAAAATTAAGAAAGCTGTGTGATGACTCAGGGGGGGAAACTAGCAGCACTCAACATGGATTTTGTGAGTTAAAAGTTGAAGAGCCATGGACACGGTCTTAAGGAGTCGCACAAGAAACAGTATTAGCCACTGAAGCCAGTAAGAAGCTTGGCTGTACAAAGGTTGAATGAAAAAAACGGAGCTCAGCTATTGTTTGCCATTTCTCAAGTGAAGTGGATAAGTTACAGCAACATGGAAGCTAAATTCAGTCCTGAGGACCTAACCAAAGGCTATATGAATGGCATGGTTATCAATTACATTGTGGCTTTTAAGTTAAATACCAGGCTTGGGGAAGGGGGAAATGACCCATGAGGGGTTTGCTAAGGCTTCCCTCCCTAGCCACAATATTGACAAAAATCTGTCCCCTGTGGCAATTTACATTAGGAGAAAAGTTTCCATTAGCACCAATGGGAATTTTTTTCCTAATGCAAATTGCTTCGGGGGAATTTTCACCGAGAATGTGACTGGGAAGGGGAAATGCAAAACTCTCCTAGCCTGAGGACAATTGTACTCCTGAGGACAATCCTGGCCCTGTGTCTGGTATTTGATGTTTTAAGCAACACAACATGATTGCTAATCACATCATTCACATCAAGTGCAGTTACTAGGCCTTGACTCTCAGGACAGAGACAATAAGAAAATTTTCACTGGAGCCAACTGTTTGCTGGAGCAGCAAATTCTGATATGACAAAAATGAGCAGAAGCTTTAAATCATTAAAAAGCAGATGAGCATGTTACTAGACTGATTCAACTGCAGAGCTAAATAGGAATGCAAGGCTAAAAGATGAGAAGAAGCGACTAAGATTGTGGAGAGTAGGGACCTGGGCAGGTAGTAGCAAGAGAAGAACCAAGTAAAAAAACAAGGGCATTTGAGCAATCTCAAATAACCCCATTATGCTTCCCTCTTACAAGAAAGGGGAAAACAAAGGGTTGCATCCAACAAAGCCTATTTGCACAATGACTTCCAGTTGAGAAATGAAACTCCTGCTGTCTTCTCTCTGTGGTCTCCAAGCATCCACCCCATCTGTTCTGGAGGGTTGAGGAAAAGCCCAGAGCAGATTTGGAAGGTCCATAGATGGAGAGTGTGGTGTTTACACACCTTCCCATTAATTACGTCTTAACTTCAAATTTTCCTAACCACAAAAAGTCTGATTTATTTATTTTTGTTGTTGTTTAAAAAAGTTATTTAACGGTCTGAACCTACCGTATTTTCCACCCTATAGGACGCACCGTCCCATAAGGCGCACCTAGTTTTTTGGGGGGGAAATAACCCAGCCCCCAAACAGGCAGCTCTCTGCAAGCCGTGAGAGCCCAGCGCTGGCTCCCGCTGCTTGCGGAGAGGTCCGCAAAGCCTGGACGCGCTGATCTCAGCGCGCGTAGGCTTCGGCATGCTGGCAACTCTCCGCAAGCAGCGGGAGCGCTCCTGCTGCTTGCGGAGAGGTCCGCGAAGCACCGACCCCTCTCACTCTCCAGGCTTCAGCGAAAGCCTGCATTCGCCCCATAGGATGCACACACATTTCCCCTTCATTTTTGGAGGGGAAAAAGTGCGTCCTATAGGGTGAAAAATACAGTAATTTTCTAGTGTTTATTTATTTAATAAGATGTATACACCGCTTGAATGTAAAAAGTCACCAAATATATATAAAAGTAAAATCAAGAAAGATTCACAATCCTACTTTAAACCATAGAAAAGTTAAAATACTAAAACAACTTTCTAAGCATCTGGGTAGGCTTGCCTAAACAAGAATGTTTTTCAGCAGGCACCAAAAAGAGTATACAGTGAAGGCACCTGTTTGATCTGAATAGGCAGGGAGTTCCAATGTGTAGGTGTTGCCATACTACACAACCAAGTTCTTACAAATGCAGAACCGGTATCATGTGGCACCTGTAGTAAGCCAGTTCCACTGACTGCAGAAATTGAGTGGGGATATGTAAGGTAAGCAGATCTTATGGGTAAACTGGTCTCAAGTTGTTAAAGGTTTTATATACTAAAACTAACACCTTGAACTTGGCCCAGTAACAAATTGGCAACCAGTGCAGATCTCTGACCACAGATGTTATGTGCTGACAGGCATATTGCGCTGTAGCATTCTGCACTAACTGCAGCTTCCAGATCAAGCATGAGGGAAGACCCACACAGAGCATTACATTGCAGTAATCTGGTCTTGAAGTAACCAATGCATGAACTACTGTGGCAAGGCCTCTTGGGTCCAGGAATTACCATAGCTGTGGAATCAGATGCAACTGGTAAAAGGCATTTCCAGCACCTCTAACCTGAGCTTCCAGTGACACAGCCAGATCCAGAATCACCCACAAACTTGAATCCCTTCTGCCAGTTACTGACAGCCTGGAGATGACCATGGTTCTTCATCACAAAACAGAACTTGGACCAGATTGCCCTTCAAGCCAAGGGCACCTTCAATTCTAAGGCACATAGCTTCTCCACATAATCCCAGGAACTGTAGTATACCCATCAGAGAGCTGCATTTCCCAGCACTCCTAACAAACTGCAACTCCTGGGATTCTTTCCAAGTTACATGTTTAAATATGCTTTAAATCAGGCTTCCTCAACCTCGGCCCTCCAGATGTTTTTGGCCCACAACTCCCATGATCCCAAGCTGGCATCACCGGTTGTCAGGGATGCTGGGAATTGTAGTCTCAAAACATCTGGAGGGCCATGGTTGAGGAAGCCTGTTTTAAATAAATGCTGTAAACACAGCCTAAGTAGGACACATGACCACCTTTCCTTGAATGATGTAAAAAAAGAAGAAAAACATAAAAAACACAGAATTGTAGGTCTTAAGTATTCCTATTATGCATTTCCATTTTAAATTATTTTATCATTCATGTGACTAAAATCAACTGAAAAACTTAACATTCTTAATATATATTCTTCAGCATAGATTGTATGGCTGCAACATCAGTGAAGTCTATCATTTGGGCTTCAATATGTGCTCATTTTTAGAGATATAATCAATTATATCTAAATATAAATCATGGGGGGGATTTTAAAGTGTCATATTCACTCTCAAATCCAGTGATTAGACAAATAAAGAAAAGATATTAAAGAATGGTCTCTGTTATAGTTAACAATTATGGAAAGAACTGGTGCTATAAAACTGTTAGCTTTGCCAAAATTAAAACCACTTCTTTCAAACATTCACCATAACAATTGATTCAAAAGATTTGGCACGATGGCAAAAAGAAGTCACAAAGTTCATTTATCAAGGGAAAACACCAACACTTGCAAAGAACCTGAGGTAAAAGCAATTAGATCAATGGGGATGAGGAGAACTAAGTGTCCATAAATATTATGAAGCAAATAAATTAAGAATCATGGTGTCATAATTAAGAGGCAGCTTTAGAGAAGCTGTGTGTAGGCATGGAAGTAATGGGGACACATTTACAATTAACTGAAATGAATTCCAATAGGGACAAATAAGTTCTGGACTCATGCAGGAAGAACCAGATGCACAAACATAAGATGGGGGACACCTGGCTAACTAGCAGTACATATGAAAAGGCTCTAGAGGTCTTGGTGGACCACAAGCTTAACATGAGTCAACAGTGTGATGCAGCAGCAAAAAAGAGACAGCAAATGGTGTTCTAGGCTGCATCAACAGAAGTATAGTATCAAGATCAAAGGAAGTAATAGTACTACTCTGTTCTGCCTTGGTCAGACCACACCTGAAATACTGGGCACCACAATTTAAGAAGGATATTGACAAGCTGGAATGTGTGTAGAGAAGAGCAACCAAGATGATTCAAGGGTCTGGAAACCAAACCTTATGAGGAGCGCTTGAAGGAGCTGGGTATGTGATCAATTTATCATTGAAAATAGTTACTTCTATTACTAACTACTTGTTTTGTCAGCACCTGGAAAAGAGAAGACTAAAAGGAGATGTGATAGCCATTTTCAAATATCTAAAGGGCTGTCACATGGAAGATGGAGCAAACTTGTTTTCTCCTGCTCTGGAGGGTAGGACTCGAACCAATGGCTTCATGTTACAAGAAAGGAGATTCCAACTAAACATCAGGAAGAATTTTCTGGCAGTAAGAGCTGTTCAACAGTGGAATGGACTCCCTCAGGAGGTTGTGGACTCTCCTTCCTTGGAGGTTTTTAAGCAGAGGTTGGATAGCTATCTGTCATTGATGCTTTAGCTGAGATTCCTGCATTGCAGGGAGCTGGACTAGATGACCCTTGGGGTTCCTTCCCATTCTATGATTCTATGAACAGAATTTTGGAGTGGGGAAAAAAGTAGATTTCAAATGGGGAGCAAACCCTTTGGAATTTTGGAGTGCTAATCAAAGAATTAAATACAAAATATGGATGACTCAGTGAAAGAAAACTATATCAACAAATCCTTAGGGAGAATTTAAAAGTATTACACCAATGGCATGTTATGCCAGTACATATGGCAAGAATAACAAATACAAATAATACAGAATGTTGGTGAAATTGGTATCAATGAGGTCTATCTTTCTATCTAGAGAAAACATTTTGTGGTAATTTTGAGTAATCAATGGGAGGAAAAGAAATGCTTAAATAGTCTGCTAAATCCAACACTATCCACAGTGATAATAGAAACAGAAGTAAAGTACAACATGTCCCGTGTAGTTTCTCCTTTGGAAGACATAATTAAAATATGGAATCTAAAATTTCATGGATCACTGTCAATAAAATTAAATGCTCATGTGCACAAAAATAGTCTTGTAACTACTGTAGTGTGTTAAACATGGGGTTATCTTTGTTGGCTGCTTATGAGCTTTACAGTTGCAAAATAGTGGCACCAGTGGCATATCTTACCAATGCTAAAACAGCTCCACTGGCTTTCTGTTTGTTTCCAAGCACAATTCATAATGCTGCTGTTAACCTTGAAGTTCTTATGTGGCTACAGTCCAGGGTATCTAGAAGTAGTTCTGCCTTCTGAACCTGCACAAGAGTTGATATCATCATCAAAGTCCCTTGGCCAAGCTCCTCACCACATATCGGAGATGCCCAGTTGCTGTTAGTGTCCTATTTACAGAATACTGTGGCAGAGACCCTCAACTGCTGCCTTCACTCTCGAGTTTCAGTCTTCAGGTCAAAACCTTTTAATTGATTCAGATATTTGTAATGTGTGTTTTTGTTTTCTTCATACATTGAGTGATTTATTTCCATTGTTTATAAGTGATATTTTATATCATGTGCCTCTATTTTGCTGTTTAAATCTGCAGAGTGTTTGTTTGTTTAAAATGATTTCCTTGTTCTTATTTGTTGTGAAATAGTCACCTTTAGATTGTTGTCGTCCAAATTAGGCATTTTGTTCACATATTACATTGATATCTCTATCTATAGATCACATCTGTAAAAGGTTAAGGCACTGGGTGGAATCCTAGTTGTCAAACATTAGCTGAAGTGGTGCATCGCCCAATACTCTTTTAGTATTGTTGTCAGGGTACCCCATTGGAGGGGTCTTGGTACAAGTTCCTATACAGAAGCCAAACATAGGGCAGATGAGCCATAGGGCTTCCAGCGGTAGCCTTAGGATGGCCAACTCAGTAGATCAACATATTGGGGAAGCCCTAATCCATAGCACAACCCTGAAGCAGTTCCAGCCCTCTGGCAGGAGGCTGACATGAATATACACCCAATGCCTGAGCCAAAGTTCCACCTATATCTGTAATAAATAAAGTTGTGGCCAATTTTTATCCAGATTGTTGTCTGCTTGTGTTTGTTCTGTTGCACCTGACATAGTATTAGGCTGGGGAGGGAAGGCACTGTGATGGCAGTAGTTGCCTTTAGATTGTTTTTAGGTATGTAGACATTAGGCATTTTGTCCACATATTGCATTATTAATATCCATATCTATATATCACATCTGTAAAATGGGGATTAAATATATCACAAACAAACAAACAAACAAACAAAAACCTCATGGTGATGTTAACAGACCATACATAGTGAGGTTATAAAACTCGGAATATACCTAAAGAAGCCAATAAGTGACAAGTTTACAGCTACTACACTTAGGAAAGCCACAATCACTAGCTTGGTGAATGAACTGTTGACTATGAAGTTCATTTCATGCTGGAAATCAGCAAGCTGGACCAGTTCAGTCCTTCATAAATATGGAAATAATCTATGAAACTGGCCTGGCATTTACCAGCACAAATTACACTGCTGTCCATATTATCTCTTTTCTCCTTTATGAATTTCTCAACAGTGAATCTTTAAGAATAGTAAAAAGCTGAAATGTAACTGCTACTTTTCCATTAACGATAAAAAGAAAAGGAGGAAATGGGTAATTTAATGTGCAGAGTCATTCACGTGCATGGCCTAGCTGGCTGGACCCAAAAAATAATATAGACAAGTTGAAAGAACAGTTTATGCAGAAATTGAAAATTACAATTTTTTTGAAAGAAATTCAAAAAAGTGTGTGTGTGTGTGTGTGTGTGTCCGCAGGGGGAACTACAATGACTACAAAACTGGGGGTGAGGGAATAAAACAATATATTAAAACCATATACATTTAAAAGCATTTTGCTACCTAAATAAGTAAGCTGTAATTCCCCCACTTGCTTTTGTCACAATATGTTTAACAAGACACCTGCAAGTTAAAGTGTAGCAGAGTACGCATTTCCATGGATCATGTGTAGATCTTTACATGTACTTCATAGGAGCTTGTCTGTCAAGCATGGACATTTACAGTGCGATTCTAAACATGGCAATTCAAAAGATAGTCCCATTGAGTTTACTCCCAGTAAACATATATATAGCATTGCAGCCTGAGTGGACTAATTGATAATAATGACTTTCATTTATAGAGCCTTCTGAATCTGGACTCTTCCCAGTGGACTTGCAGTTAACAAGCATGTGGGACATAGACACAGCATGAATATCATCTATCGACTGCTCAAAATGCTCTGAGATGTGCTACCTGAAACTAATAATAATAATAATAATAATAATAATAATAATAATAATAATAATAATAATAATTTATTTCTATCCCACCCATACAACTTACAGGAGCATGGCAGGGCTTGATTAAAAATATAAGGTGGTATTCAACTAAGTTTTAATCAGAAAAGTCCCATTGAAGCTAATGGACCTCACTTGGTCATGCTCATTAATCTCAATAGGTCTACTCTGAGTTAAATGCAGTTGACTATCATCCATAAGATAATTTGTCACAAATGTGTTAACAACTTAAAGCGTCTAAGGCACTGTCTTTGGGTCTCGTTCAAATAAGTAGCCCTTCTGATGGCATAGTGCCCTCTGGCATGGAGCTACAGTGTTGGCTAATAGAAAATGGGAAAGCTGCACTTAATGAATCAACAAAGTCGTTTCCTGCAACTGTCTGCATTTCCCTGGACACCTTCCCCTCCAAGTGCTGACCAGGCACAATGCTGCTGTTCAGCACATGACAAATAGCAACTGCAGGATTCAAGGCTTTGTGACCACAATTCCATTACATGAGAGCAGGAGCAACATGCACACGCCATGTTACCTAATCTATCCATCAGTATCTGCAATGATTCTTGACAGCTGGCCTTTGCTATTATGGCATTTGTCTTCATGAGCCCAGAGACAAAGGATTAGCTGAAAGTGGCTTGGCTGTGAGTTATCCCGTCTCTTATCACAATTGTGTTAAGATAAATTGTGCGGCAAGTCAGCCATTGTGTACTATATGTATTGCAGGTTCTGTTCAAACCCTTACAGTAACATTTTTGAGGGTACCTCTATGCCTTTGTGGGACGTGGGTGGCACTGTGGGTTAAACCATAGAGCCTAGGACTTGCAGATCAGAAGGTCGGCGGTTCGAATCCCCGCGACGGGGTGAGCTCCCATTGTTTGGTCCCTGCTCCTGCCAACCTAGCAGTTCGAAAGCACATCAAAGTGCAAGTAGATAAATAGGTACCGCTCCGGCGGGAAGGTAAACGGCGTTTCCGTGTGCTGCTCTGGTTCGCCAGAAGCGGATTAGTCATGCTGGCCACATGACCTGGAAGCTGTACGCCGGCTCCGTTGGCCAATAAAGCAAGATCAGCGCCAAAACCCCAGAGTTGGTCATGACTGGACCTAATGGTCAGGGGTCCCTTTACCTTTACCTATGCCTTTAGGAAGGCTGGCAAGCCTACTCCTTTGACAACCACAGCTAACCACATCCACATGCAGTTACAAGGAGATTTGGCCCTAACATACCAGCTTCATTTTAGTAAATGAATAAATGCTTTCAAGGGCTCCTCCTATGTGTCCTTTTAAACAACATTCCACTGATGTAGTCTACAGGAATAACCAAATAACCTGATAACCAAAGCAGCTATTCTTTACCTCCTTTGACCACTAGCCAAGCTTTCTTGAAGTTCTATGCTATGAAGGGCCAGATATCATTGCAGCAGAACTGAAAGATTATCATTTACTATAGCCACATAAATTTGGTGGCTTCCCTATAAGGTATCAAAGCAGCACAGGAATGTACCTTTCAGTTTAATTAATGGTATGTCAAGCATTTCTAATCTAAAACCTCATTTTTCTCCCCAAAGGGATACTAAATCCGCTGTTTTAAATTGCATTTACCTGCAGTTTGGTGTCCAAGTTGTCAGCTCTGGTACGATTTATTTTTTTCCTTAACACTGTACAAATTACCTAGCCATTTTAAAATTATATAGCAGCAGGAAGCAAAGTTGCTGGGTTTTTTCTTTTTTAATGATTCAGGGTGCTTTATTTCAAGCTCACTTACAGGTACACTAAAAACAACTACATTTTTCAAAAATGAAATTTAACAAGCAACACTTAAGAGTGAGAAAAATGCTCGCTAGACTAAACTTGATCACACTTCGCTCTCCTTTTTTCTTTTCTACTTAGAGGTGAGGAAAGAAGGAAAGGCAAAGTGTGAAAAATAACTGTGGGGATTGGGACAGTCGATCCAATCCCAAGAGGGCTGACTAAATGCCTGCATGCTCTAGTTTAAAACTTGCCAATGCTGTATCTCAACGGTACTTGGGATTGCAATAAAAGTCTGTTTGTGAGGTTAAAGAAAAACACAAGTTCTTTGAGGTGTGTGATATTAATTTCATGGCATGTGGTAGTATTTCTTTTCCATCAACATCATGATTTCTACAAGCTATTCTGTTTTCTTCACTAGTTGCTTTTCTTGCAGTATTAATACAGAGACACATACATTCAAGTACATGTGGTGCTCTCCTCAGTTAATGTTGGACCTCAGCTATCACATAAGTTACATGAAAGTTGAAGATAATCATGCTTTGGTGTGTTTTTTTTTTAACCCACCACCAATATTTCCCTAAATCCATGCTTGATGTACAACTTATAAATGTGACACAGTATAGGTTTGTCACAAGTGTCTCTCTTTATGTGGACAGACTCCTCCAAGCTGGAAAGCCCACCACTTGTCCTCTCGACCCGTGCCCGTCTTGGCTGATTAGAGCGTGTCCAGACGAGGTGCGGGCCCCCCTGGGGGATATCATCAATTTGTCCCTTGGCACCGGGACATTCCCAGGGGAACTGAAGGAGGCAGTGGTGTGCCCGCTCTTAAAGAAAACATCATTAGATCCCTTAGATCTATCCAATTACCGCCTGGTTTCGAATCTTCCATTCCTGGGTAATGTGATTGAGAGAGTGGTTGCTGAACAGCTTAGTAGGTTTCTGGATGAAACATCGGCTCTGGATCCATTCCAGTCCGGTTTCCGGGCTGGTCATGGGACCGAGACGGCTCTGGTCGCCCTAACAGATGATCTCCGTAGGCGATCGAGGCGGTTCAGGGCTGCTGATTCTTCTAGACCTGTCAGCAGCCTTCGACATGGTCGATCATGAACTCCTGGACCACCGCCTTGCCGACGTGGGGATCCAGGGCACAGTCCTTCAATGGCTGTGCTCGTTTCTCTCTGGCTGGGGACAGAGGGTGGCGCTTGGGGGGGGAATTGTCATCGTGCCACTCCTTGGTGTGTGGAGTGCCCCAGGGTGCGATACTCTCCCCGATGCTTTTTAACATCTTTATGCGCCCCCTTGCCCAGCTTGTCCGGAGTTTTGGGCTGGGCTGCCATCAGTATGCTGATGACACCCAACTCTATCTGTTGATGGATGGCCATCCTGACTCGACCCCAGACACATTGATCAGATGCTTGGAAGCTGTGGCTGGATGGTTACGTGGTTAAATCCTTCGAAGACAGAGATCCTCTGGCTGGGACGGGACGATATGGGATTGAGGGGGCAACTCCCATCTCTTGTGGGGGTGCAATTAGTGCCAGCACCGTCCGTTAAGAGTTTGGGTGTAATCTTCGATACCTCCCTCTCTATGGAGGCACAGATTGCAGCTATAACAAAGGCGGCATTTTTTCATCTCCGCCAAGCTAAGCAGTTGGCTCCTTACCTCTCTCGCCCTGACCTAGCCACTGTGATCCACGCGACGGTCACCTCCAGACTGGATTATTGTAACTCGCTCTACGTGGTGCTGCCCTTGAGACTGACCCAGAAACTCCAGCAGGTGCAGAATGCCGCGGCGAGACTCCTTATGGGGTCTTCGCTGCGAGATCACATTCATCCAGTGCTATACCAGCTGCACTGGCTCCCGGTGGAGTACAGGATCAGGTTTAAGGTGCTGGTTTTAACCTTCAAAGCCCTATACGGCCTAGGACCCTCGTACCTACGGGACCGCCTCTCCTGGTATGCTCCACAAAGGAACTTACGGTCTTCAAATAAAAACATCTTGAAGGTCCCAGGCCACAGAGAGGTTAGGCTGGCCTCAACTAGAGCCAGGGCTTTTTCGGCTGCGGCTCCAACCTGGTGGAATGCTCTGTCACAAGAGACAAGGGCCCTGCAGGACTTGACATCTTTCCGCAGGGCCTGCAAGACAGAGCTGTTCCACCAGGCCTTTGGTCAGGGCGCAGCCTGACTCCCTCCTTTGGCAATCTTTACAGAACTTTAGTTTATGGTTGCCATCAATTTTGATTTTAATTAATTTTTATAATGTTTTTAGAATGTTGCACTATTTTAGTGTTGTTAGCCGCCCTGAGCCCGGCTTCGGCTGGGGAGGGCGGGATATAAATAAATTATTATTATTATTATTATTATTATTATTAATAATAATAATTAGTCAATGCAACATCAAAAATGCCTAAGATATCCCTATATCAAATTGCTTCTCCCTCTCTCTCTGTTATTTATGACTAATTACATTAATGCAAAAGAAAGAAATGTCCTCCATTCTTAATTCTTTCTCAAGGCTTGGATAAATGATGGCAAATGAAAAATGAAAAGAACCCCTGATCTCGTCTAAAAATGATATCAATGATCCCCATATAGGACAGCTGCATATTCCTACATTGCAGGGGTTGGACTAGATGATCCTTAGGGTCCCTTCCAACTCTACAATTCACTGACTCTATGATATATAGCCAGGTAAAGCCTTCACAGGGAAATTTTTATAACTTTGCATTTATAAAGTGACATTTATGAAGAGATTTTACTTTCTTGGGCTCCATGACCACTGCAGATGGTGACAACAGTCACAAAATTAAAAGACGCCTGCTTCTTGAGAGAAAAGCAATGACAAACCTAGACAGCATCTTAAAAAGCAGAGACATCACCTTGCCGACAAAGGTATAGTTAAAGCCATGGTTTTCCCAGTAGTGATGTATGGTAGTGAGAGCTGGACCATAAAGAAGGCTGATCACCGAAGAATTGATGCTTTTGAATTATGGTGCTGGAGGAGACTCTTGAGAGTCCCATGGACTGCAAGAAGATGAAACCTATCCATTCTGAAGGAAATCAGCCCTGAGTGCTCACTGGAAGGACAGATCCTGAAGCTGAGGCTCCAATACTTTGGCCACCTCATGAGAAGAGAAGACTCCCTGGAAAAGACCCTGATGTTGGGAAAGATGGAGGGCACAAGGAGAAGGGGACGACAGAGGACAAGATGGTTGGACAGTGTTTTCAAAGCTACTAACATGAGTTTGACCAAACTGCGGGAGGCAATGCCTGGGGTGCTCTGGTCCATGGGGTCATGAAGAGTCAGACATGACTAAAGGACTAAACAACAACAACAAATATTTACCTCCTCCAATTTCCCTACTCTAAACAACGCAATTATGTACTCTTTGTTCAGGTATATGATAGTGGTACTTCTGAAAAAGTAATGATTAAGTCTTTCAACATATTAATAACAAAAAAATACTAACATCCTCCCCTCACCCTGATATGCAATGGGCAGAAAACTTTAGTCTAGTTCAACTTCATAGATTTAACTCAAACATGAATTAGCAATACGTAGTAGAAAAGCAGGGGTGAAAGAGTTACGCATTATGCTCAAAGCTTAATCTTAAGTCTGACTACACATCAAATGCGGGACGCGGGTGGCACTGTGGGTTAAACCACAGAGCCTAGGACTTGCCAAATCAGAAGGTCGCAGTTCGAATCCATGTGATGGGGTGAGCTCCTGTTGCTCGGTCCCTGCTCCTGCCAACCTAGCAGTTCAAAAACATGTCAAAGTGCAAGTAGATAAATAGGTACCACTCCAGCAGGAAGGTAAAAGGCGTTTCTGTGCACTGCTCTGGTTCGCCAGAAGTGGCTTACTCATGCTGGCCACATGACCCGGAAGCTGTACGCTGGCTCCCTCGGCCAATAAAGCGAGATGAGCGCTGCAACCCCAGAGTTGGCCACGACTGGACCTAATGGTCAGGGATCCCTTTATACATCATGTGAGTTATAACAATATGCATAAAGCTATCAGTACTGTATTAAAATATGGAAACTGCAATCCTTGATGTTTCGATTCCTTTTTTATTCATATAAAGGGAAGAATAAGTGAACAGAATATTTTCCTCCATTTTACATAGAGTGACAGACTGCAAAATCTGTCTGGAAAGTTAAGGAAGCGTTTTACCAAACTATATCTTAGGTATATGACTGATTGTAGGTGTGAAGGAATGAAACTGCTCCACCATTTCATTTTCTCTCCTTTATTACAATAACATTTTTTTTTCTTTTCCCTTCTTTCCTTTTTGTAAAAAAAAAAAAAATGTGTCTGTTCTAAGTTAACTGAAGAAAAAAATATGCAGCCCAGCAACTTGGTAGTTAAGGAAACTTGTATCCTCAAGATTTAAGGGAGAGAAATTGAGCAGGCTGAAAGGATGGAAACTTATCCACAAGTGTATTCCCCTTCTAACTGACCATGAGGTTCAGGGGGAGAGTGGAAATAATGTGTATAAGGAGACAGTTGAAACATAGTATGATCATAGTGGAAGAGAGAGGAAAAAGGGAGTATTTGTGTGAATGCTGAAATGATGGTGGTGGGGAAACAAATTGAAACATTGTGGAAGTATGTCAGTTTGCATTTCTTAGTACATAAAATATTGATCCAATGTATCTTTCCCATTCTACTTAATTCAAGAGAAGCTTCTCTGTGTGAAAGAAACAAGCAGAAGGTTCATGATGTTTGGGTTGCTCCTTCAGAGAAGCTGAGTACAGCTGGTTTAAACTGGTTCTGTTATCTTTTCTGTCAAGGTCATGCTGACTATAATAATAGGCAAGAAGGAGCCTGGGTTTCACTTTCCCTTTCTTTCTTTCTTTCTGTCTCTCTTTCCTTCTGGTGTGGTGTTCTGTATATAGTATGCCTATTGTTAAAGTTTTAGAATTATTATAAATTATCGTAAGTTAAAGTTAAGTCTGCTGCAACTGGATTTCTTAAGGACAGTGCCAATCCTGAATGTATTAAGTTTGTGACCATTATGCTCATTTGCCTTCAGTAGCAGTAAAGCCCTGCTGGATGAAATACAATTGCCTCTCGCCTATTTTGTGGGAATCCTGCAATGTGTTTAAATTTTTACTCTGCTATCTATAGATTGGAGTTCTGCTCTGGATCAATATTGAGCAGGATTTCAATGACAAAATAAGGAAGCACAGTGGAAGCACTGCACAAGGAAGAAGCCAGGAAAGGAGGCTGCAAATGGAACTGGAAGCTCAGCTCTGAGAAAGTATTGAGCAGGTGAGAAAAGTAATCTAGTCTAGCTTGAGGTGGATACAATTTCTTCTGTCATTTTGATTTTACTCCTAGGTATTCAGTGTGTTCTTAACTTTTTCCTTTTTAAGAACAGATTTCCAAAACTGGAAATGGTTAAGTTTTTTAAAAGTTTTGTTGTTGTTAAATTTGTCATTTTATTACTCACTCCATACCTAATTGCTTTCATACTCTACTGAGGATAGAAAATTGGCTGAGCCAGTGGGTTTTTCAAGTGCCTGGGCCCTAAGGAAGTCAGATTAGCCTCAACCAGGGCCTTTTCAACACTGGCTCTGGCCTGGTGGAATGCTCTGTCTCATGAGACTAGGGCCCTGCGGGATCTGATTTCGTTCCGCAGGGCCTGTAAGACAGAGTTCTTCCACATGGCCTTTGGCTTGGAACTCGCCTGATCCCCTCCCCCTCTTTCCTTTTCCTTCTGTGATGGAGCCCCTATTTGGGGACTTTTCTGGCCCACGTAGGACCAGTCTGGATAGTTGACCTTGGTGAAGATTTTATGTCCCCCCCCAAAAAAACCACCAGTTTTTGATCTGAGCTTTCACTGAAATGAGCCTGCATTTTAAGTAGTATTTTAATCTTGTTTTTAAGTTGTATTTCAATCAATTGTTTTTATACCTGATGTTAGCTGCCCTGAGCCTGCTCTTGGCTGGGGAGGGCGGGATATGAATAAAATAAATAAATAAAATAAAACAAACTACAGTGGCTCTGGTGAATTAAACAAGGTGGCACAGGAATAGCTGGTCTGCTTGTCTGCCTTAAGAATATAAAAAGAGCCTGGTGGCTAAGGGCAAAGGCCCATCTGGTCTAACACTGTGTTATCACAGTAGCAACAAGATGCCCATAGGAAGCCACAACCAGAAGCTGAGCACAGCAGCACTGTCCTCCCCTTTAATGAGAGCCAGTGTGGTGTAGTGGTTAAGAGCGGTAGTCACGTAATCTGGGAAACCGGGTTCGCGTCTCTGCTCCTCCACATGCAGCTGCTGGAAGACCTTGGGCCAGTCACACTTCTGTGAAGTCTCTCAGCCCCACTCACCTCACAGAGTGTTTGTTGTGGGGGAGGAAGGGAAAGGAGAATGTTAGCCGCTTTGAGACTCCTGAAGGGGAGTGATAAAGTGGGATATCAAATCCAAACTCTTCTTCTTCTTAATTCCATGCAACTGGAATTCGGAGACACACTGCCTCCAACCCTAGAAGTGGAACATCCATCTTAAAGGGCAGGTTGCAGTCTTTGCCATCACAGTAGGCCTAATTTTTTTTGCTTTCTTTAATAAATAAAAATTTATTTTATTGAACCTCATAAATAAAATGTCATTCATATGATGTGCATTGGGAATATGTTAATTGAGAAAGAATATGTGATTTTGCAGGATCAAATAACTGTAGTTATAAAATGAATATAAACCAAAGTCTTACGTTTAAACATATCAGTCAGTGAAATTAATTGATCCATGTATAACTCAGGTTAAAATAGGCCTTTTTAAATCAGCTTTAAATAAGATCTATCGAATGTGAGAAGGTATTCATTGGTTAACGTATTATTCCCTTGATATAGGGAATATTGTAAAGTTGATTTTTGAAGTAATGAATTGCCTGTGATTTAGGTGGAAGTTATACCCTTGAAAATTTAAATTACATCGAGACATTAATTTTACTAAATTAATTAGGAAATAAAGTAAATGAAAGATAGTTAATTTGACTGAAGTAATGTAACAGTATGAGAAATTTAACAGTTTAAGTTTCCCTTCTTATTATTCACAGAAATTTGTGTCTTCCACCACTCTACAGCATCTATTAATGACATCCACATATTTAGCCACCCATGGATAGTATGAGAGTGTTAGAATTCCTTCTCCATGATTGCAATCATGGGATTTTTGTCTATCATACACATGATGGTGTATGTTTTGACTCCACAGAGTGGGAAGTGCCAGAGACAGGATGTTTGTGTTACTGTGTTCTGTGAAGTGGGACTATTGTCCTTTGTTCTTTTTTCTCTTTGCTGTCTGATGCTAGAGAGGGAGGGAGCCGTGTTGCAGTGCTCAGTGTGTGTTTATATGTAAAGAAAGTAGATTAGCCAAAACGCTGAGTTGCTGAGGTCTGTCACGCAGATGCACAAACTCTGTGAAAGTGTACCGGTGTCGGTTGACATTGGTCACTGTGGGTTGGGTTGAACTATCAACCAGGAGGGAGGGAACATGCCAGTCAGGCATGTGTCTCTGCCAGGGTCCTACTCGAGTGTAGGCTGAACTCCAGACAGAGAGATTTTCCTCATATTATTTGTGCACTGTGCGTCATTCTCATCTCTGAGAAAGCTCTCTAGTTAGTTAGTTAGTTAGTTAGTTAGTTCATTGAATTTCTATACTGCCCAAGGATCACAAAATTGCATAAACAAATACAATACCCCCCAACCTACAATATTTTATTTATTAAATTTATATTCAGGGCAGGAAAATGACTTCTGAAGGGCTGGCAGTTTATGGATAATTATGCATCATAATTATGCCAATATATGTTGAACAATTAAAAAGGGGGGAGGGAAGGAGGGCAAACTGGAGCATAATAAAAGCGAACACAGTGATACTTGAGTCTTCTGCGAAGATTTTGACAAGAAGAGAAACCACTGTATATGAAACACTGGTGTACTGCACCCTGCTATAAGAGCACAGAGTCCAATCCCTCAAGATTCTGCACATATATGAAGTCCTATCCAAGTTTTCTTCACCCTGCCCCCCCCTACAATCCTGTTATTATTATTCCACAGTGCTTTATACAATTTTAGGCATGATCATCACATAAGTACTTTTGTCACCATTTGGCTGGATCAAAGCAGAATCCAGAATAGTGTGATCTACCAGTTTCTTTCACTTTCTTGGCCTGGCCTGATGGCCCAATTTTATTTTCTTTTAACATAGCAATTTTTGCAAAGGATCAATTTTCCCAAAATGGATGTCTGAAAAATGAAAATGCAACAAATATCTCAGCAATCAAGTTCTCCCTATATCGACCACATCTTCCACTGCAATTAATCCTCCCACAGGGCACATTGGGCTTTACAGAGAAGGTGCACAGGATAGGACACAGGAGAAGCCCCCCTGTCCCCGCTCTCACCCCACACATGTCCTTATGTTGAAGATAAAAGCTGAATGAACTAAAAGGGTCACTTTGTGGTGTAGAGAGTGTTTCAGTTAATTGATGGGAAATTCATGATGGCTGGTGGGGAAGCCACCTTAGGCAACTGTCAGAGAAAAAGACAAGGTATAAATAAATACATAATAACAATAATTTTTCCACTACTTTGTAGGTTTTTTAAAAATTGTACAAGTCAGAAACACTTAGCAGGTCATTTGTGGTTTTGGTGTCATAGATTCAACCCTAACTCTGTTTAGGATACTGCACAGACTGATCAGAAGGTATTCTAGCTCCAAAAGGCCACTCAAGAGTTAATCTTACAGCCAAAGCCAACTCAGTTGACTCATGTGATGTGGAAACACTGTTGGAAAAGCTTCCATAAACCATCTGAGAACAGTGAACAAAATGCTCTTTAATAATCGTGAATGAAGTACAATCTTTGATTCACCGTTAATTACCTGTTTGACCCACCAGAATTATCTGCAATTTAACAGCATGGCAGGTAACAACTGGAGAGTCCTAAATGCCTGCCAGAAAGATTGATGATGTTTTCTTCTTAACAGACAGACAGATGCAGTCCTCAGTACTATAAGCAGTGCTTTTTTTGGGGGGGTATGCAGGGGTACACATACCCCTAAACATTTTGTGAATCTTTGTACTTTTGTCCATTTACTGTATTCATTTTTCCCAATCTGAACTATAAAATGGTGATTTTCTTGAGTCAAAATGAGAGTACCCCTAAACATTTTTTAAAGAAAAAAAGCACTGACTATAAGTACTGATGGTTTTCATAGTACAGGGTTATAGAATGGAAAATACCATAATGTGCATGCCATTCTTTTATACCATGTTGTACAGGATTTTAAAATGTTATGGCTATCCTTGTATTCCAGGTAATCTATGGATTTTAATAGTTAATTGTACCCATATTACTGACCTCTAGAAGATGGTTTGCAACATGCTACTGAAATGATGCAAGTGTTAAACAAATGCCAAGTGTTTAGGACAAACTCTTCAGAGAACCTAAGATGTCACTTTTATTCAACACTGCATGGTTTTACAGGGATGCAAAAGGTGAAAGAGTCTAATAAAGGACTGGGAGAAGCTTATATACTGCTAGGCAGATTTGAAGAGGTAAATAATTAAAGCTCCAAGGAAAGCAAAAAATAAAATAAAAATCAGTTTGAAGGGCTATCAGAGGTCTAGCATATATATGATGGGCAAAAGATTAAAGATAGGATGAACACGGATGCTCAATGGAAGTTCACACAACCTCTCATGTGTTAAAGCAGGGATCACCAATGTGGTGCCCATGAGCGCCCGTGCACCCATATTGGCCTTCTCTGGCAGCCACAGGGTCCCCTCCTGCTGTGGAAATTAAGGTTGCATGAAGTGCTCTATTGTAGTCAGTAGAAGACATTCTGCTGTGTGTTTGGTTGTGTATGTGTATGCATACGCACAGTGCCCAGTCCCTTATTTGCAAATATGCTCATGCCTGTGTTAAAAGGAAATGTGAAGGATCAGCTTCATTCCTTCATTCCTTCACACCTGCCCCTACTGGCTGCACATTTGGCAATGATGAAAAGGAGGTGTACATGTGCACTAATGTATTGTGCAAAGCACCTCCACTGTAGGGGGAATCCTGGGCTAACATGTTTGTTGGTATGTGTGTAGGGCCCTTTCTTATGGCTGCCAACCATACAGCTCACAGAGGTGTGTAGCCAAGTGGACGTGTTGGAAACAGGCCTCACACCCCAAGTATTTTTATGGTTTCCATTGTTCTACTCCTTGTTACCTATGAAGTGAAGAACTGTTTCTCATACACTAATATTTTGTCGCTACACCCTGTTTGTTCAAGAAAGGAGTTGGTTAATATTGTCACATAATCTTAAAAGTTTATTCAAACTATAATGCTATTGTTTCAAAGGGGCTGAGTAAAACAACGTCAACAATCTCCTCCTCCTCTTCTTTGAGTCCCCCCCCCCCTCTCTCCTAGGACAAATGCCTGACTCTTTAAAAAGAAGATTACATTGCTTTTTTTCCTGAGAATTCCTCCATTATGCGGCTTTTAAGCTTCAGTTTTAAAGCCTGAAAATCCATCTATTGTGTGCAATTTCACACCTTGAAATTAAGATTAGTCATATATATGTGAACCCAACACAGCTCCTTCATCACACAGATTGCTCAAAACTATAACCTCAGAGATATGACTACAATCTCTGCTTTAAAATAAATCCCTCAATGCCAGTAGAGTGGTACCTCAGGTTAAGTACTTAATTCGTTCTGGAGGTCCGTTCTTAACCTGAAACTGTTCTTAACCTGAGGTACCACTTTAGCTAAAGGGGCCTCCTGCTGCTGCTGCGGCGGCGGCGGCGGCAGCACCACGTGATTTCTGTTCTCATCCTGAAGCAAAGTTTTTAACCCGAGGTACAATTTCTGGGTTAGCGGAGTCTGTAACCTGAAGCGTCTATAACCCAAGGTACCAATGTATTATAATATGAACATCATGGGGTTAAATTTAGTACCTGTCATCATCATCTAGAACACTGTTCCTTCCTGGCAGAGGGCCTTCTCAGTAGTGGCGCCCGCCCTGTGGAACGCCCTCCCATCAGATGTCAAGGAAATAAACAAGTATCTGACATTTGAAGGCAGTGCTGTCTAGGGAAGTTTTTAATGCTTGCAGTTTTATTCTGTTTTTAATGTTCTGTTGAAAGCTGCCCAGAGTGGCTGGGGAAACCCAGCCAGAAGGGTGGGGTAGAAATAAATTATATTATTATTATTATTATTATTATTATTATTATTATTATTATTATTATTCCAGATGTTGTTGGGCTACAATACCCATCATTACCAGTCAGCATGGCCAATGGTCAGGGATGATGGGAGCTGAAGTCCAGCAATATCTGGAGGGTACTGCTCTATGGACAGATTCTACCTTTAGTTGTCTTTGTCACCCCCCCCACACCATTCTCTCTCTGTTTCTTGTCCATACATAGCCTACAAATAAAGTGGGTATTATATGCATTTTAAGATTCTCAGTCAAAACCCAAGAAAGTATTTGAAATGGCTTATAAAATACCTCACAAAACTGCCAATATTTAACTCTTTCGAAATATATAGTCCAACACTTAAAATATAAATATGACATTTGAAACTTAAAATATGAAACTTTGGACCAAAAACAGTGAAGACAAACTATTCCTCAAAGCTGCTCTGTGATATTCTATAGCAGATGTTGTAGGATACACATCCCATCAGCCCCAGCCAACGTGGCCAATGGTCAGAGATGACCAGTCTTGCCCAGTCTGATAAAAAAACAACACTGTTTTTACTGAATGTATTCCATTAGCCAGAATTAGATGAAATAAAGGTTTCATGAAGAAGTAATTCCATGACAGAGTGATTTCTATGCAGCCCACTCCTTTCTAGAGGAATGCAGCAGCAAGCCCTTTGAAACAGGCTATCTTCCTGCTGAAGACAACAGCACAATCAATTTGATCTTGCGCGACTGATTTAGTGAGTTAATATATTCACATATTTTACATATATACATATGCAAAGCCATACATACAATGCTGCAGAGATTGGAATTAGGGCCTCGGGAGAGGAGAGGAATCACTTACCTACTGAGTCACCACAGTCCAGCATTGTTCCAGGGTAGTCATATGTAACCCATTAATTTAAAATATAATTATGCTCCGCTACTAAGTACATATGCACAGAACCTTACACAGCCAAGGAGATATTTTCAAAGCTTTCTCCTCTGCAGAAACATCTGCAGTACCTATTTTTAAACCGAGGACCTAGCATTATGTCTTCACTGAAATTAAGCTAATCTCGGCACACTGAACCAAAAGAGCATATTTTTAATTAGTAGTGCTGCATAAGGAAAGAAAGAGAATTCCATTCAAGTCCCAAGGTAGAATCCAAATCTCCAACAGACGTGTCTAATGTTTGCTGTGAGTGATTGACAAATGGATGTTTCAAGAAAATGAGCCAATTAGTCCAAAGCTTTAGTTACTGTAGCTGCTGTGGACCATAAAGTGCAGGTTCATCTCTTATATATATATACACCATAGAATGGTGTATGCATTGAGGGAATGGGAGGTAAGTGGGAAGATGCCTGGGCAACATTAAAAATTCCATCACCTTGGCATGGATCTTGATGCTCAGGAACTACTTAAAGGGCAGAGTCAGTTGGCCTACAGATTAGCACTGTTTTCACAACAGCTTCTTGCTTAAAAGAAGAAGAAGGGCTGACCTTTAGGGAAAGCATCAGAGTAGCACTACAGGAAATACCCAGATGACTGCCAAACAATACTGCAAGGAACCTGGAAATACAGTATGAAATCTAACCCAGATACTATTAAACATGTGGAATCAGCTGCAAAGCTGCCTGTAGTAAAAAGAAATAGGAAAATAGAGTCAACGATGAGCTCTTAACCAATGGGAAGGGGAATACAATGTTCAACATTTTGTACTCTCTGCTGGAAAGAGACAGCAAGATGTCTTAACTAGAATATCATATTTACTAAGAATAATTTACAACCCCAACAGGTTTCTTCTCTTTTCTGGTGCTCCCCCAATTTCCTGGACTTGATGTCTTCAGTTAAGTGAAGCTTGCCTAAAAGTACAGCTACAGATTTTAACTGTATAATACCAATGTGCATTTGATGTTCAGACTCAGTTCTGTGTGGCTTTTCACATTCATGGAATGTGATTTGGCTTTCACACTGACATCTCACTCACCTCACCCTATTAATCTCCAAGTATTTACGTAAGTACCTGGCTGATATAAATAGGAGCCAAATTGATTTGGAATCTACATGCTTCTTTCTTATTTAACAATGGGGACTTCCCAGCCTCCTCCGAGACTATTAATTGATGCAATCTATACGACAGTAAAATCATAGTATAATATTTACAACTAGTCTGATCAGATTATACTATGGCATGCATATCTTATTCCAAAGGGAAAACCTGCTGTTGTCTTAAGCATCAATGTACTTATGTATGCTGCTTAATTAAAAGAAAAGAGGAAAAGGGGAAAGATAAGAAATTGATGGCTAAAACAGAAAAAGTTTGATCCTCAAGTTTCTACATGATATATAGGCTACAATCCTAACCTCAATTACCAGAGAGTAGGCTCAACTGAATTCAATAGAATTGACTTCTGAGTATACAGTACATTTTTAGCAATGTATGTTATTATATTGTTATTAATATAATACAAATGTTGATGCAAAAGATCCTCAAATAGCAATTTTCCCACGAAGGTGTAACTTTTGTCTTCTTGGACCCCCCCCTTTCTCCCCCCACTACAAAAGACCACAGAAGGTCTGAAGCAGAAGGGCATTGCACTATGTACAATTTATTATAGCCGGCATTGCCTGGTTAGGAAATCTTCATTAGCATACACTTCTCAACCAAAATTAGTAAAGCTGAAAATGGCCATGAAAATCGCCATTTTGTGAATAACCATAGGCATCAGAACACACAATTTGCTATCAGTTTCCATGAGCTGCCTCAGGGTGGACAGTGTTTTTATAACCCATTACACTATCTTAAACTTGTACGTCCTTATCAAGGTTTTGCAGTTTCCATAAATTGGTTCAGAAATTATTTATCTGAAGAACCAATGTCCCATACTACCGGGCTTGCAATCAGCAACCATTTATAATGAAGCTATATTAATAGCTCAGTGTTCCTGCCTTAAAATGATACCTCATAATAAAATTCAGTAGGTTTCCTAGGGTCAATGCCACTCCCATGACTGGTACTGTCTTTATCTCTGCTTTCAACTTCTGGGGTTAATACACGTCAAATCATACTGCCCAATTCCTACTTTTAGTCAATCTGAAGCCAAAGAGTTTGAACTAATAATCTACTGGTGAGACTTTCCAAAACAACCCCCTCCTCCACATCATCATTAGGGAGGTCATTCAGGTCCCTTTTTCAAGCTTATGGGGCAAACTGAATCTCCCCAGTCTCCCAAGTGCACAAATTCAAAATGATAGCCTTTATCTTGGAAATGTTCTGAAATTCACCATAAATGAAGCCTGCTTTAATCACACATTCCCCACTCAGTATTTTCAGCTATAGCAACAGCAGTTCTTGGCAAGGTGGCCAGATGGAAAAGAGGGAAAGGCTCCTGTACCTTTAATAACTGGGTAGTGCAGTGACTCACCAGGCCAATCATAGTGCTGCTTAAAGCAGAGCTCTTTATTAGCCATGGTTTCTGGGACCATAATCATTCCGCAACTTAAAACAAACAGAAAGCAGCAGTTGGTGGTTGGCTTAAGAGTTGGCAGGAAACGAGGGGTAACCAGACAAAGCTTTCAGATCCTTATACATAAAAGTCATGCTTTTTTCGTGAGCAAGTGGCTGGAAATATAAAGGCGGGGGGGGGGGCTGCATTATGCTAGAGCTGAAAGCACCAAGACAGGTGTCTCAATGCTAGAGACAGATTTCCCCATGCCTGCCTTCCTAATGGACACCTGTCCCATGTTCTCTTATCAAGCTCAAGTCTCTCCTCCAGATTCCAAGGTGATGCATTAAGGATAGGTATCATCTCTCTTTCTCTCTGGACACTAACAATTCGTGAAGCACATTCTTGAATGGAAACTAAACAGAAATAATACATTTTGAATAGTCAGGACAACCATGACCAAACCATCTCAGTATGAGAATGATCAAATTCTTTGTTTCTTCAAAGACAACACTTGACATCATTTAGGATCTCTTTCCTGGAATCCAGAAAACCAATAAAATAGGGCTGGAGTTAAACAAAAAAAAAATGGGTTGATAGATGGACTGAAGTCAGAGAAAGACATTTGTTAATTGAAATGTCAATATAAAACTACCATTGAAATGAAGAGAGATTCTGATTTTGGCCCACAGATTTGAGGTTTTCCACCAATCTAAATCAACATTGACAACTACAAGATCACCCCTTTATAATAAAGCTAAAAAGTACAAGCTGTACTGTTGCCAGAGTTATCCGTGGAGGAAATAAATATTTATTAAGATTTACATGGATAACTCATATCTAAAATATTTGAAATGCTAGAGGAAAGAGTCCTTGTAGCAATCAGTCTATATGCAGATCAAAGTGAGACATCTACCAACATATGCATTTCAGATGCTCATTAAGAAGTTGAGGAACACAAAAAGAAAGCTGAGGACTGACTGCTCAGCCTATAAGGAAGTTACCAGAGAAGATAGCAGAAAAAGACAGGAGGAAAGCAGGTCTTCTTAAGCAAGCAAAGTAGCCTGGGTGGATAACTGCTAATGACATACACACAAGTTTCTCTGATACGGGAAGGAAAACTTTGTATTGCTCTAAAAGGCAACAGACTTTTTACCTTTTGGATCTGAGCAAAGAGACACATATCCTAATATGATGGCAGGCTGTCCTAATTCTGTGATTTCACAGAAAGCTTTAACCAAGTACTGTAATTAATTTCTACAAACTAAGGTTTGATTTAAAATATTTTGAGGGGAGTGTTGTTGAAGCTGCAAAATAAAGTAATCATGTAATTATCTAAGATCTTAATTACAGAAGAGCTTCTCCTTAATACCAAACACTTGTGCACATATGCTAACATCTACTGCTTGTTATATGTAGGAGCAAAATAGCTTTCCCATGGGAACTGGGAGAGGGAATGCTGGTTGGAACTTTCCATTAACAAAGAGGCTTCATCTAAGGTCATTGTTCACAACCAAAGCAGTAATATGAGAAGAACCCAGACAGCAGATCTATAGATTTTCATATTTACTGAAATAGTTTTTATTTCTCACATTTACATGTCACTGTTTAATCTCTCTTGGACCCAAAGCAGTATTCATGTGCTTCCCAGCAACCTCCTATCTAGGCACTGAGCAGACCTATACCTGCTTGGCTTTAGCAAAGTAGAGGCTTTATATGCCATGGAATCCTGTTTATAAGTATATTCAAAGTTGTGGAACTATTGCCATGCATTTAACTCAATCCACATTGGCAAATATATTCTTTAGTCCACTTTCATTAGCCTTCTGGTGTTATGTGATAAATACAGGAGTCATGCAAACTCTTCTCTATATGCTAGGGGTGGGGTAGCTCTGGCCTATAGGCCAAATCCAGCACAGCACAGATTCCAGTTTGGCCCATGAGACTGTTTACCTTAACCTCCTGTCCTGGACAGGTGTGGGGCAGGTAGAAATCTGGCTGGATTGGCAGTTGCCATGGGGAACGTGGTTACGCAGCCAATCCCTGCAGAATGCAGAGGTGGAGTCACCTAACTACCATCAGCTGATGGACAGAGAGTTCAACATTGTTGGATTGGCTAGGCAACAGTCACAATCAACAGAACAATGATATTCTTCTGGGATCTTCAAGTGTCCCTGTGCAACAATATGTTTCCTGTTGATATATGCATTCATCTTGTTTCATTGGTAAGATGGCAACATAGTCGGTAACAATTTGTGGGTTAGCTGTGGTAGCAACATACTGTATTTTTGAACACTGTAGTAGTAGATATGGATCCAGTGGTACCTCGGGTTTAGTACTTAATTCGTTCTGGAGGTCCGTTCTTAACCTGAAACTGTTCTTAACCTGAGGTACCACTTTAGCTAATGGGGACTCCCACTGCTCCCGCTGCGTGATTTCTGTTCTCATCCTGAAGCAAATTTCTTAACCCGAGGTACTATTTCTGGGTTAGTGGAGTCTGTAACCTGAAGCATCTGTAACCTGAAGCATCTGTAACCTGAAGTACCACTCTACTTTGTTTACCTTTGCTGCTTGATAATCTGCTTCAGATAGTTCTGTCCAGATAATAACTTCTTTTTGAGCCTTACTGTTGTTCAGCCCAGCACAGAACAACCCAGATTATTTGGAGCTTTGTAGTGTTGCAGTTTTGTAGCCCACCAGGTACATGAGCTATCAGTATAAGCAAGCTTGAGCTTGTGCCACCTAAAATAGTTGAGCTGTGCTCACATAAACTATTGGCAAAAGGCTATTCATTCATCAGCATGCTTGTCTCTGGTCTAAACCGTTGTCTGCATAAAGGATGCTCAAAAATATCAAATCAGTGGAGGAAAGGAATTAGCTATGAAGCAGTACACTTTAATGAGAGTGCTCACTACTGTTGATTAGTAGGCCAATGTCCCAAAGAAGTAATCCTCCCTTACTAGCCTTAGAAATCAAGGCAACATGCAGAAAATAATCTCTCAGTTCTGAAGGGCTAAAGATGTTGTCTATAATTCACAGGCAATAATGAATTCTAAATCCTAACTTTCCTGAAGGCAACTCTTGCTCTCACCACTAGTCATCAGTATCTTCTTGCTAAAAATAACTCCTCAGCTCCGCTACAGTTTTTCATAGTTGTGCATCATTCTGCCTCCCTTTAATGTGCTCATTTAGTTGCGCTAAGTGATGGCAACTGGGAAGATTGCAAAGATGCCCATTATAAAAGCAAAACATCTATCAGATGACATTCCCCCCCCCCTAAAGCAGTCATTAAACTGGATTACAACCACAGCAGTTCAGCCTTGGGCTGCTGAAAAGCAAATTGGACATTAATTGCTGCATTTGAGTGGTTTCTCCTGCACGATTATCTATAATAATATTACCATAAAGGCCTCGTAAAAGGTGCAATCCACTGTCTCCCACCTACTAAGAAAATAAACACTTTGCTCAGCAAGTAGCATCCAATTATAATGTGCCCAACACTTTATATAACCTCAAGGGTGTAAAAAGAAGGCAGTTGGTCTTTGTTGGTGAAGTTCAAGCTTCCTTGTCTGGTGGCTTCAATTTAAGCTGACCTACGAAACACTGAAGTAGCCCGATCAATCTAATACACCCAGACTGTACACAGTTCTCTAGCCATGCATTGTCTCTCAGTGCTTTGCTTGATGTGTTTCCTCTTTTATAGTCCACCATGTGATCATCTGGTTGGCTGTGATATACGGCTGATGTGTTGCATACAATATGAGGAATAGAGTAAAATGGGTGTGGTGTAACATACTTCAGAGAGTGATCCTCTAGATCAGCGGTTCTCAACCTGTGGGTCCCCAGATGTTGTTGGACTACAACTCCCATCATCCCTGAGCTCTGGCCTTGCTAGCTAGGGGTGATGGGAGTTGTAGTTCAACAACATCTGGGGACCCACAGGTTGAGATAGGGTGTTCTAGAACATGTTACTGTACTGTGAAATTGCCCTATTATGTACAATCAGTATACCAAGGTTAAACTGCAATGGCACCTTCAAGCATAGTACAAACCAGCATTCCTGAGAGTGCAACATTCAAACACACACCAGGTGTCCTCTACATGTGTGTATGTGTTCATATGTGTGAATGGATGGCAATTTGGAAGCTGATAGTTAATGGCATGTTCAAGCAAGTGCTGCCCTTTTTTGACCTTCTTCAATGTGCCCAATACTTTCTGTGGTGTTTTCATTTGAAGCCTCCACTAGTGGCCACTGCCAGAGGCAATGCATGAGGTTTAATGGCCCAATGGACTGATCCAGTGCGGGAATATTTCTCCTCCTGTGCAGCATCCTGTGAGATCTCTCTATCTCACCAGCTGCTGCTGCAGTACAAATCATATTGTGTGTAATGGCATGTCTGCCTTGGGAATTTATGGGTATGCACTGCGGGCAATGGTGGCGATGACGACAGATCAGCCAGAATGCATACACGTTTCAAATTGCTGGAGATCCCCACTGGGTTGTACTGCAGGAAAAATGAGAAAGCCTGCTGGCTGCTGCCAGCCCACACACTGGATAATCTGTTTCTCTCTGCAATGAGCAAAGTAAAACAACACTAGGCAATGATGAAAAGAGGAAAAGGAGCAGCCTTGAACTATCACTTCCCTCAATGTTCCGGAGAATAGTTCTGTACCAATGGAAACCAATCATCATTGTTTGAATTCTCATATGTTCTGGCAGAACAGCTGAGAAAGAAGGAAGGAGGGAGATCTTGCGGTGGGCAGAATTAGGGACGCCAAAGTTTCCTGTCATTATGTGACAGTGACAAGCAATTTATGAGCTCAGAGTTCAACACGGAATTATTACCCCTCCAGAAATAACACAGACACATGCATTTCACTAATTGCAGTTGTGCCGTGGCAAATTCATTTTATCTGCCATAACAGGGAAGCAGGCAGAATTCATCAGGCTTGCTCATGGTTAGAAATGGGAGAGAAATTAGATGCAGTTTGCAGTTAAAGGTGAATCCGTAAAATTTACACTTTCCAAAACCACATGAGAACCAAAACACCGCCATCCTTTGAAATGCACACATATCTGATTTTTGAGATATAGCTCCCCAATGAACCAGTGTCAGCACAAATGCATCTGTTAGGGGAAAGTATGCATAAAAATGAGTATATTAGTTGAAAATAACATAAAACATGCATTATAGTAGGAGAAATCACTTGCAAAAATATGTACATTTGTCAAATGCTGATGGATTTTCATGTTTTTAAAAATATAAAAAAGTGCAAATTGCTGCAGAAATGTGGAAAACTGAACTTAAGATAGGAAAAAATGAGAAACTGAGGAAACCAAAATAGATAGCTCCTCCCATCCCTATTCATTGCACATTTTCCAGGCAAAAGATTGCTCATGTGAGTTATATGCTGTATTCTATGAAGCTGCAAGGATATGTTATGCAACTGAACTGCTTGCTTTTTTAACAAGAGAGTAGAAGCTGTCTGGTTCTGCAGATTACAGGTTTGAAATGGAAGTCATTCACTTGTGCAATATGCTCACACATATGCTCATGAGGATATATTTTTTCCAGGAACAATCCAATAACTAAAACATGAAACCTATGATTTCATTCTTGAGCTATTGCCATCTTTATGCTTCAGCAGAAGCATAAAGTAGAAGCCTTTGATGATGACTGCAGTGTCTAGGCCAATTCATGTGTGGAAAGGCAGTATTTTGGGTCCTGGGGTCCTGTGGCTTCAGAGGTCACAACTAGCGCTTTGAATTGAGCCCAGAAAGTAATTGGCAGCCAGTGCACTTGGGCTAGAATCTGTGTAAAATGCTCAGATCTTCTGGTCCCAGTTAATAATCTGGCAACCTAGAGATTTCCAGGGCATAGGCGACTAAAACCAGGTTATTTCTGTCCAGACAGGGAAACTAAGCAAGGGTCAGTAATGGATCCATAAGTATTCCCCAAGCAGAGTACCTTTAAGATGAGTGAAACTTCCTCCAGAACAGATAGAACAGGATCCCATAAATATGTTGCATCGGGGGCACTACACTGGGCAACATATTCTTTCAGACAAAACAGCACATTCTGTGTTAGTAGGTGAGGGTGGGGGTAGGAGGAAGGGAAGCGGAAACATTGTTGATCTTAGTTCCCCTAGTTCCCTTCCCTTATCCAAAACTTCAACTTCACTTTCTTCATTTTTATTGCAACTTCTAGAGTCTGACAGAAGTGCCCTGCCTGTGTTGCTTGATGACAGGATTTCATTAATCTATAATGACATTTTAGTGCTTGTTTTAATCATTTCAAGTGCTATTGCGTCCTGCTGTGAGAGATTGTTTTAAATACCAGAAGGTGCACTGCTGGGGTAAGGGCTTCCCTTTCCACATACCAATATATGCAAAAAGAAAAAGAAAAGCAGTTGGGTGATATTTTGCATGGTTTATGAGGAAATATTACAAGCTATAAGACAATATGAATTGTTTTCAGATTAAAAGCTGGCAATGGGTATTATTTACAAAACGTTAACATTACCAAAGCCACAGAATGTTACCAAAATCACAGAATATGGGATATAATCAGGGCTTTCCCCCCCAGCTGGACTCACCAGAACTCAGTTCTGGTACCTCTCAGGTGGCCGCCATTGCCATTCTAAGAGAACAAGGGAGGCGTTCATAATGAGTTCTGGCACCTCTTTTTCAAAAAAATATAGCACTGGATATAATATACACCAGAGTCATCAAACATTTTGGGCAAGAGGCATATTTGGAATGTAGAAAGAGTGCTGTAGGCACCAGTCACAAACTGAGTGTCATGGGGCATGGCATAGCACTACATTGTTGCTGTTGTTATGTGGGACTGTGGCATAACACAGTATGGGCATTGCACCACTCAAAACAGAAGAGTGTGTGCCCACTTCTAGCATCCAATGAAACGTTGCCATGTTTAAGGAGCCATGTTCATTGTAGGAGAGGGTGGGCCAATGGTCTCTAATTCACTGTGGATTTTTGAAGAGATATTTATTGAGATATTTTGTAGGTGTCATGTTGATGAACCTAGAATAACATGTTAAAATCAATATCTTATCTGTTTTGGGGAAAATAACATCACAAGGGGTGAGCGAACAGAACCCCAACCCCCAACCCTCAAATATTTTGTCAATAAAATAGTGGGGCTTGAGTTTCCTGGGAGAGTCAGGTCTGTAACAATATTAGCAACCCAAAAATCCCCAAAAGAAGTTATGGGAATTGAAACCTAGAGCATGAGTCATTTTCAGATCAGTTGTAAGAAGAATTGCACAGCATCTCCATTTCCTGTAGAATCAATTGTAGTGTGAATCAGCAATTTTGCATGCTCTCTTCCTTCTACCCTTTCTTGTTCTTTGCCCTGTCCTAACAGGTCATAACATAAAACTCACAAGGGCTAAAGAGTGAAGATGAGCTCAGCTAACAGTTGACCAGGAGGCACAAGGTAAATGTAGTTTATAACAGAGCAGACATATGTCCTGAATTTCCCAGACGTAGATGGAATACGGCAGTTGGAAACAGTGTCTGGGCAGAAATCGCTGAAATGTCCAGGAAAATCCAGATGTATGGCAACCCATGTTAGAAGTTTAGATTTTGGCAAATTTCCTTTAAAACTAGCTCAAACACGTAAATATTTTAAGATTTTGCAAAGAAAGCTCAACAACTTTTGCGTCCGGATTTTCACTTTCTGAAATATGGCAACCCTGGTTTATAAGTACATTAATTCAATGAGTAGGAAGATGCTCATGAATCAAAGTTCCCAAGGAAAGTTAGGAAGCAGGCCCAGAGACAGAGGGAGGGTGTTTTGAATGATAAAGAACTTCTAAGTAACAGCCAACTTGGACTAACAAGTTCCAGGCATGGAATGAATCATTTTTATCTTCTTACCAGGTCTCCTGCCTATATTGGGCTATTTTCTTTTTAATTAGTTTTTACCAATGATTTTCTTGTGTAAGAAACAAATAAACAAAGAAAAGTACATATGGTGTCTCCACTTTTAATTCAGTGTCTTTTTCACAGTTCGTTTGCATTCGGTATGAGACACTGTTGTCATATACATTATGCAGTTTTATGTCTTCCCTGATCAATGTAAAGAAATAGCATTTTAGCCTGCAGTCTGGCACTTCATCATTCTTCAATATTTTCCTGGCAGGACTAGTGAAGCTGTGCCAGAAGACTGTGGAGATTTGTGTACATTGCATGGCAATTCTTCAAGAGATTTCATGTTTGGTGGCTTTGGATATAGGTGGATCTTCAGTCAGTCTGCACTGAGGGTCCTACCTCCCAAATCCTAGTTTAACAGTGGCTAAGGGTGTCATTAAAGGGACACGGGTGGTGCTGTGGTCTAAACCACTGAGCCTCTTGGGCTTGCCGATCAGAAGGTTGGCAGTTCGAATCCCCGTGACAGGGTTTGCTCCTGTTGCTCGGCCCCATCTCTTGCCAACCTAGCTGTTCGAAAGCACGTCAAAGTGCAAATAGATAAATAGGTACCACTCCAGAGGGAAGATAAATGGTGTTTCTGTGCGCTGCTCTGGTTTCACCAGAAGCGGCTTAGTCATGCTGGCCACATGACCCAGAAAAACTGTCTGCGGACAAACGCCAGCTCCCTCGGCTTCTAAAGTGAGATGAGCGCCGCAAGGCCAGAGTCATTCACGACTGGACTTAATGGTCAGGGGTCCTTTACCTTTACTTTTTTAAGGGTGTCATTAAGACCTCGGCTGAGTCAGAATCTAAGAAGCAGCTTGAGACTGGAATTATAACACTCTTATCTTTACATTACGCCTATGTGGAGTTTGGCTGGAGCTGTTCCAAGTCAGGGGTCAATCTTTCACTATATCCTGAAAATATCCTGAAAAGGGGGCTATCAAATAATCTAAGGTTGTGGAGAAAGTAGTGATCTTCTTAAATTTCATAATTATCTGGCCCTTAATGCTAGGGTGAATTATGAATTATCATTTCCCCAAGAGATTCTGCTTGCCCTCAGAACATAAATCAAACTTGTCAGCATGCCTGTGAATGTGTAGTTTTGCAGGGTGCTTATATGTTCATAGAGATTTTAGGTTCCTAGGAATATACATATCCCAGGACTTTTTGGAGTTGATATGCTGGGGAGAGCATGGTCAGCAAAAACACAGGCAAAAAGAATACTTTGCATTACTTGGGGTCACTCTGCAAGAGAACATCATTAGGCACAAAACCTTGTGTTGGTTCCCCTTTTGTTCTACCCTTACTTGCTACAGCAACCCACACAGGACATATGCTCTTTCTCCTGCTGTCTACTCCATATGCATCTCAAGATGGCTAGCTTTGATTAATTAAGATGATTAATCTGCAATCAAATGATGCCCCAATTTATCACAGTGTTTATTCAGTTAAAATGTTCATTCCCCAAAATCATCCTGTAACTCTAGCATCTTCTACTTCAGTTTGCTTGTCGAATTTGCTTCCAGGGATCATGAGTCATATCTGGGGAATGAACATGACTGGCATTTTTGAGTCAAAGGGTTACTCCTCTGACCTACTTCCAACAGGATCAACAGCTGCAGGCTGGCTATGGAATGCGCAGATAAAACACCGCTAGACAGTTATATGCAGGTAAGAAGTTTGGTTCCAGGTTTTCCCTCCTTAAAAATAGTAACAACAACTCTCAACTGTGCCTCTACAAATGCTAAGATGAGCAAACATGCCACGTGCTTGCACATCAAAGAGATATAAAGGGGCAAATTTTGATCAGTGCAGATCTTTTTTTCATTAGCAGATGAGGGGAAAAAATAATCAGTTGAATTGTATATCTGAAATTGAAAGAGAAACTGAAAAAGAATCCTGCAATGAAAAGCCACTTCTCAAACCCCTGTCCACCACAATAATTTCACTGACTCATTTAAGCAACAATAGCAACACGCTCCATCTACAACAATGCCATACAAAGAAATGCAATTTTATTTTTATGCTGTTGAACAGCCAGTAACCTTCTAAGACTATATTGTAAATTTCTAACAATAAAGTTTCCAACTATAAAGGAAGAAATTCTTTTGGATTGTTTTGATATGTGCAAAGGCTACTTTTTATGTACATATTTTATTTGCATTAAACATTCACCACTCTAATCACGTTACACATCTGCTAAGATGAAGTCTGGCCCAGTAAAAGTTGCTGTCTGAGACAGAACAGAAAATGCCCCCTCCACATCAAATTCCCTGTTACTAAGACCAGTCAACTTATTTTGACACCTGATAAAGAAAATCTCTTGTCTCTACCACTTCCTGGCAGTAAAAATTTAATAATCGTAAATCGTTCCCTTTCATGACACCCAAAATCAGCTGTCCAAGGCAGCCACCTCACTCTACTTAATTGTTAGGCCATCTGTGGCTAAGGCTTCCCTTTCCTCTTTATTATCTTATTTACTTGCTACAGGTTAGTGAACAATAGAAAAACATATCTCCCTTAGCAACCTAGTATTTGATTTAGTGGTTGCAGCTTTCAGAAACAATTTAACATGTCGATTTATCCTGCATCCTCCTTTGCATTCAGTCCAAATCCATAATAATTCCTCAGACCTGAGGGTACATCTTTGGATTGTCATTGAGATGACAGAGCAAATTTATAAGAGCAAAATGCAGTCGGAATCATGGCATCTATTTATATCCTAGTCCCCCAATATCTCTCCCATAGATAAACATTTCTACTTATAAAAACCCTTCCAAATATATTTGGTTCATGGACAAATATATTTGGTTCATATCTGGGCATTTTGCAGCATCTGCATTGATGGCCTAGGAGACCAGGCTTTGAAATCAGTCTAGTAATTTTGTCCCAGAATAAATGATGACAGGCTTCAGGGGACTTGAGCTCGCCTAACAGTGAAATCTTAATATCCTATACATGTCTGCTTATAAATAAGTTCTATTGTGCTCAGTGCGATTGGAGTGCACTGGATTGTAGCCAATATTAATGCTCTAGCTTAAAGGTAAAGGGCGCTGCAATACAATGTACTCTGTCTTTCTAATTAATAGTAGTGGTCTACAAGGCTGGGGTCATGGGTAGCTGTGCCAAAATCTTGGTTTACAACACTTCAGAACCTGGAGCATGGACAGAAAGTTTTTATACTAGACCTGGCCAGAAAATTAATACTATCTGCAATTACAGAAACTTAGGCAGAACAACTCTGTTATCTTCTGAAAAGGACCCAAAGGCTGAGCACATGCATTTTATGGGTGCTTACCAGCCTCAGCCCTGGAGCCATTTACAATATCATTCAAACCTATTAGTAAAATAACCCTTCCATAACAGTCCTGGACTACTGCAATTTGCTATATGGGGGGCTGCCCTTGAAGACTGCCGCTAGAAATGTGGATACTAGGCTAGCAAGTGGGGCAGCCCAATGGGACCTTGTTTTGCTGGTCTTTAAAGCACTGTGCTGGCTGCCAGTGAGCTACTAGGCCTAATTCAAGGTGGTAGTATTACCATATAAAACACCCAATGGCTTATGACACAAATACATCAAATTAGGACCTTCCTCTGTATCAACCATCTTGAACCCTAAAATAATCAGGAGAGACCTTTTTGGTGCCCCTACCAATAACTGACCCATAACAGGACCTTTTCAAAGGTGCTTCCCTGTTTGTGGAATTCCCTCATTATTGACTTTCAGGAGAAGGTAAGAACATTCCTGTTTAACCAGACATTTGATGGCCAAAAGATGCTGTTCTTGGCAACCCTGAAATAATGTTTCAAACTATTTCTAGAATGTTTTGAATTGTTGTTGTTGTTGTTGTTGTTGTTGTTGTTGTTGTTGTTGTTGTTGTTGCATTTTCTACCCTGGGCTCCTTCAGGATAAACAGCGGATATAAACTGAATCAATAAATACATAATATTCTTTACCTTAACTACTGTACATTCCTCCATTAAAATAGAATTTCCTCTTCTGTCCACATTTTTATCTGTGATCCAAGTACATCTGCTCCCTCAACTTGGCAGCAGGAAACCATTCCCAACAGAGGATGAAAAAGTGCTTATTCTAGACACACCTTTGTCGACAGTAAAGGGCACTTTTTGCAGACAGCCTGTGAGTAGGGAATTTTAGAGGCTGCCAGTTTGACGTTCAGGGAAAATAAAAACACCAGTTTAATAAAATGCTCCAACAGTGCAGGCAAACAGTATGGAATATTACATTTGTCCTCCTCGAGGAAAAAAAAAGCCCAACAAAAAACTCAGTAGCATCAAGGTTTCAGGGTTGCAGAAAGTTTGTTGAGAAAGAGGAGCTATGCTGGTCTTAAATGCTATCAAAGGAAAAGTGAGCATCACCTCAGAAAATAGTGTCCAGGTAGGAATGATTTTTTAATGGTTTTCTGACGGGGCCCAGCTGGTTCATTCTCAGCTTTGCAGCAAAATACTTGTGTGGATCTGCACAGCTGATTTAATCTTGCCACACTTTGGTTTTACTGTTATAAATTGATAATCACACCCGAGCCCAAATTACAGAGGAAAGAAGAAGAATAAAATAAGAGGACTTAACTCATGAAAGGCACTACAGGGGGGGAGGGAATTCCTTCTATAGTTAAATCCTGTATACTATAGGATAAATATTTTGTCATTTAATACAAGAATAGTAATACAACTCTATACAAACAATTACAAAATTATGGGGTAAAAAAAAAAAATCCTCAGATGTTAATAGGTATGGGAACTTGAGTAAAATGTTTTTCGCCTAGTGCTGAAAATATATTAATGAAGTTAGTAGTACCAGGGGAGCCTCCCTGAGGTGAGAATTCCAATAAGTGACTAAGGATACTTAAGGAACTTGATCATGGTGAATTCTGGTACAAACTAAGGCACCTTGTGCACTATATATTTAAAGCAGTATTGTATCACTGTAAACAGTCATGGCTTCCCCTAAAGAATTCTGGGAACTGTACTTTTTAAGGGTGTTGAGAGTTGTCGGCATGATTGTATTACCCTGAGAGAGCTACAATCTCCAGAATCGCCTGGGAAGCAGGTTTGAGTGTTAAACCATTCTGGAAATTGTAGCTCTGTGATGAGAATAGGGGGTCTCTTAGTTGCTATTGTAACTAAGTTAAAGTACGTGGAAATTAAGTAATCACTCATTCTTCTCCTGTCTACCAATGCCTCCAAGTCTCTCCTACATCTCATTTCAGTGAGTCTATTTTATATTGTGTGCATCTTAGGACTGGCACCTGTCAGACTGGTACTATGTAAAGTCCTACATACATAAATATCACAACAATTTGGTGTAATCTGGAACTTCTTTATAATTTCAAATACCTATGAAAAGTGGAGGTGCAACACCATAAATTCTGTAGCCACATAATAATGATGTTTACGTCAGATGGTATTTTCAAGAGCACTCAAATATTGATCTAACTCTGCTCCAGTGGTGAAGTCAATGGGAATTTCACCATTGATTTCAGTAGGAGGAGAGAAAATCAATTCCCAGCACTTGTGAAAATTTCACAGTCGGTCATTACTGATTGAGAGAATATTCAAAGAACTAATGATGGGGGTTCAGTTTAGAGCTTCATATCCCATTGCGCACCCCATGAGCCACTTGACTCTCTGCTTTGTTTGGAAATCTATATGTTTAGCATTTAAAGCTTTTTTGCTTTCCTTGCTTCGCACCTAGCAAAGGCTTTCCCCCCATGTGCTAATGGTTTAATTATATTCTTTCCCCTTCATTTCTTTAGGAGTCATCACTAAGATTAAAATTCTTGTTCAAAGCAGATCTACGCAAGTAGGTGACTTTAGGGTTCATTTTCTAATTGATCAAACAAACTGCTAATTAAATGCATCTGTGCCTAATCAAAACATGGCTACATAAGCACAGTGTATCATTTAGCTGGGTGCATGAGATTGTATTCATCAAGGGGAATGAAGACTCAGCTTGATCAGTAAGTGGTGAAACACATTCAAATCCTTTATTTAGGCCAACTTATACCAGAAGCCATGTTTAATTATTTATGCAGATTTTTAAATAAAAGATATACAAGTTTTACTCCTTAATATGATGTGTTCCAAGTAGCCCAACAATGCTGCTAATGATGCTCTTGCCATTTTTAGTCTTTGCAACCCTTTGTTAAAGAATAATTTTTTCCTTGTTTCAAAGAGTCTCATCTATGTATGTGCAAGCATAGAAAAAAAACAGTGAGGGAGAGGCGTTCTCATATATCCTGGAAAGTGTTGTGTGGAACTATTCAGGCCTATTCTTTTGTGTTGCTGCAACTTACCTGTTTTAGTGCAGAGACAGATCTCCTGCATTGCAGAGACTGGAGAAACACAGGCTATTTAGCTTCCACTTTCAAGCTTGCTTAACTTTTCTCCTGCTTAGCTGTCTCTTGGTATCTTCTATTCTACACCACCCTTTCCTTTCACTTCCAAACTGCATGGGCAAATGGCTGGTACCTTTTGCCTTTGGCTCTGCCATTCTCCCCTTGACTATCTTGACTCGTATTTTTACTAGCACTCTGTTTTTTTTATTCTTCTTCTTCTTCTTCTTCTTCTTCTTCTTAAACTCTTTTAAAGAATTCACTGCAGAAAGGCTTTGTCTTTTTATTTATTTATTTATATTTTTAAAAAAAAATGGTGAAAGGAAATACTTTCATTTAAAACAAAATTGATGAGTGCGTCGATCTCGGATCTTCGGTAGCCACCCTCTCTGACTTCCTTCACTTCAATTAAAGCACATGGGAAGGTGTTGTGAAGTAATGTCTGCTTTTTTGTAGTGATGTGTAAAATGCTATGCTATGGGAGCCTTTTTGGTTGAAGAGAGGGATTTTTTAAAAATAACAATATTTAAACAAAAAATACATATAGAAGAAATCCCGCAGGGTTTTTCAAATTATGAAGAAGTGTTTTATGGGGGGGGGGGATGTTTTATGGGAAGAATAAGAAAAGCCCACAAACACACTGAGGTAAACTAAGTTGAATCCCACACCCATCAAAATGTTAAAGAAATTCTCTTTTTTAAAAAAATAAAAAATAAATCCTAAAGTGCCCCACAAATGACAAAGAAAAACAGAAACCTCTTTTGTGATGGAATAGAGAACAGGTTTTGGTACATTGTGGTACAATTTCATCCTTTAATGGACCTGTTTAAAAGCACAGGAGGACACTTGCTAGGAATTCCCTGACTTCCACTCCATTTCCACCAAGATTCCACCCACCTTTTCTCAGATCTCTACTTTCTTTTTCCCTCCAAAGTTGCTTTGTTTTATTTCTCTCTTGCAGCCAACCATATGCAGTTTCTCCTGTCCTGAATAGTGGAAGTTTGTGACCTTTCATATATTGCAGGGTGTGTGTTCCATGCTTGCTGCCTGTGCTCTGTGGGAAGCTTCAGACTGATGCGCAATGTTTGAAGCTGCTTTCAGAACACTTGAGTGCATAATTCAGGGTGGATAATTGCGTGTGTTGCACCAGAAATAGCAAAGAGTCTGGTAGCACTTTAACAGATTTATTGTGGCATATACTGTAATGCAACAATTAATCTGTTAGTCGTTATGAAGCGGCAAGTCTCTTTGTTGTTTTTACCTTCACATAACTATGTCTGAAGCCACTTTCTAGTATGCATGGTGCTTGTCCTTGTCCTAAAGATAAACAAGTCGTTTTCATTTATCCACCATCACTTTGTCTTTCTCATTGCTCCTCTGCTGTTTTGTGTGTGTATATATATTGCAGATGTTCTAGTTACAGCTTATTGATTCTGGCTTGTTTCCACCTGTTGTTTCGTTTTCTCAAATATTATTTTGACAATACCAGAATAAAAGGGAGAAAGACACAAAAACCACAGACATACACAAATCAAAAGTATAAATAAAGTCAATTATTTATGCTATTTATTCTAAAGCATCTCTACCATATAAAATCTTAAAATATTCCAAGGCCACCTTTTGATTGGAAAAACAATATGCTTTTATGCAATGTCCAAAAAATGGTTCCCAACTTAACATAAAGGTATCTTGTTGCTGTTTTTTATTTTTCTCATATAGTATGTCCACTTTGCCATTAAAGCAAAATCCCAACTTTTTTAAAAGCAATTCTTTTGTTTAGTGTTGTGATCTCAGCATGCTTGACACAATTAACCCATTTCTTGTGTGTTTGTCATACTAAGCCCTCCATATAATTTGATAAGGAGAAAGCATGGAAGATACTGTTGTGTAGAACAAACTGCCCCTTTTCACAATTACCTGATGCAACGTCCTAGCCTCCTCATTAAATAGCAACCTAGCTGTCGTATTTCAAACATCCTCTGTGTGCTGAGCAGTAATTCTCTCCTCATGGCTCTGTTTTTCCAGAAATAGTTTGGAAGACTCTTTTACTTTCTGGGTGGTTGAAAGGTAACAGCAGGCCATTTCCCTCTGTGTACATGTTGGATATGATGTGCTGTTGTACAGAATGTGTTACGATTGTCAAAACACTGCCTTTGAAGTGTGACCCAGGGCCGCGCGCCATCACCAGGTCATACGCACACACTGGGGGAGGTGCGCACTATGTCATCACGTCCCCCAGCATGTGTGTGCTGCGGTATCATGCCGCCAGCATGCTCATGTCACTTGCTCACATAGCAGGGCATGGTGACATAGTGTGTGTATACCAGGGGGGCATGATGATGTAGCACATGCATACCCCACGCCATGCACATGTAGCTGTGCTGCACCTTGTGTGTACCTGGCCCCTCCTTAAAAATGTTGAGGGAGCTATGGCACCCAGAGCCCCTTAGCCCCGGCACCTATGCTAGAAGGGGACCTAAGCACCACATGGCCACACTTGAACGGGGAATCCTCTTTGAGATTCCTCTTCAGATTAATTAGAGAATAAACCATTTTACTTTATTTTTATGTAACCTACCTGTTTTCTTTCTCATTTATAATATCAACAGAGCTTCTTAATATGGACCATGGGTTTGAATGTATTCCTCCTCTCTCTCTCTCTCTCTCTCTCTCTCTCTCTCTCTCTCTCTCTCTCTCTCTCTCTCTCTCTTGCAGTGAGGTTCCTCACTTTTCATGGCAAATTGGCCTCTAATCCCATACTGGCTGGGTGGTGATTGTGGCCTCTCAAAGGTCAGTCACAATCACCCGGGCAGCCAGGATGTGTGGGGCCACTCCGACTGGTTACATTGCAGGGTGGGATTGCCTGCCAAAAGCCTAGTTTTTGAACCATTCAATCAGTGGGTCACTAGTAGGTGGAGTCTTGTGGTCGGACCTGGAGTCAGAAGCTTCCACTCTGGTCTGCTGGGCAATTTCAGTACAGTCAGCAGAAGAGCACCTATGGTTCGAAGTGGTGCGGTCCTCTTTTTCATATGCGGATTTTACACTTATTCTGTTCCTTGAGCAGTCCAGCTCTTAAGCACAGTATTGGCAATCTCATTATTAGTGCTGTGTCAATAAAATCTGATTTTTAAAACCACCATTTAAAGAGAAAATGAATTGTATTTGCAAATTATCAATGGGTCTAGAACATTTCACAGAAATTCTGAAGGAATACTTTTGAAGTGGCTGGGATTTTTTGTGTGTGATGTTTAAGTGTCTCCTTTTCATTCTACAATTCTCCTCTCTGGTGGTCTATGCTTTCCTTTCTTGTAATGTCAGAAAGCTAAGGAGACTGAGTTTTTTTTAATGACTTTTCTTCCAAACAAAATCAGGGAGTGCGCCAGTTTCAAGCACTTGATAGCCACCCTCCTCACCTTTCTTCATCAAAGGGGAAGGCATCCTCTTCCTATGGGTCTTTTTTAGACCAGGAAGCACAGGTAGTTGGAGAGACTGCAGAATGATAAATACTTAATAGAGAACTGTTTTAATGAATGAAATTGGGCCCTTGACCACCTTGAAACAATAAGGTAAGCCCAACACATGGAAATTATATAGTGCCCTGCAAACAAGGCAGGAAAACAGAAACCTCTTTGGGGAATACAAAATCAAGGACTGTTTTCTGTATAGTATTAGTCCTGTCAGGGTTTTGGATAATTGTCAGTCTTTGAAGTTTAGAACTGTTGTTTTTGTTTTGTCATCAGCACTGTGTCACTGTCTACCATTTACTGGGAATAGAGTACTGTTGCATTCACATCCTGCCTGCAGACTCCCATAGGGATTTGGTTGGCTACTGTGAGAACAGAATGCTGGACTAGACAGTCCTTCAAACCATTCCAACAAGGCTCTTCTTATGTGCACATCAGTACATTTTTACTTTTCCGTGTCGAATAACTTTAAAGTTGTTGCCATAGCTACAATCCATATTTTGCTATGTGTTCGTTCTTCCCAGAACTGACTCCCTTTGCCTTCATCCTTCAGACAGCTAAGATGCAAGGCACACCTTTTATACCAAACTGGCTGTGGCGGTACAAGAGGCAAAGCTGTAATCACATAGACACTTCCAAGAAGACATGGCTGGTGCTCTGCAAACATGCCCTTAGAAAAGTACAAATGGGGATGCCAATTCTGAATGATTTAAAATTGTAGAAACAAACACCATGTGACCCACAGTATACATCTAGGTTCCCCAGCTACTGAAGTGTTTTTACAACCTACTTTCCAATGTTGCTGCTTTCCCTGTATGCCTCCGCACGGTAGACATAGCTGAAGGGCAAATAGGCTATGTTTTTCAAAAGGCTTATTTTATAATTAAAGACTCAAGTGCTTCGTGTGGAACATGAATAATGTATCTTATAAATCTTCTTTGATATATGTATACACAATACTGAATCGTTATTTAGTGGTAAAACTAAAACATGAAATAAGTAAAATATGGCCTAAAATGAATAAATGTGCATATGTGGGAGGAAAAGAGGCCTCCAAGATATGCAGCTCATAAAATTGCAGGAGGTTATTATTATTAGGTACAGCACCTTTCGAAGGAACACTTTAAAGTCATTTTCAAATAATTAAGATTGAGACTCAATATTCCTGAGAATGAGTTCTAATGTCTTTCAAAGACTGATTTAGAGAGGTAAAAGAGGCACTTTCAGCCCCTTTTCAGTATGGTTTGAGCCTCCTTTACAAAGTTAGCCAAGGGTTTGCATCAATTGGGGTCACAATCCAACAAAAATTAAAATGTTTATGCTTAGACACATGACCACCTTCCATACAGCAAAGTGTTTTCCATAGGTTCACATGGTAGGGAAACAAAAACTCGTTTTTTCCAAAATATGCCAAGCAGTCCTTTCTGACACAAAGCAACAGCAGGAAGTACAAATATGCCTTAGGTAGCCTGCAGACACATAGTTCTGCAGTGCATAACTTAGCACATCTTCCTGTCAATAAAATGTTCACACGCAGTTTATGTCTTCTCCAAATGTTGTATAACAATAGGGCAAACAGTTTCATATAGCGTAGCCAAAACCAGTTATATATACAGCTCTGAAGGCATAAAAATAGCCACCCCTAAAGAAATGCACAGTACTTTTGAGACAGAAAACACAGATACCATAATGAGTATTACTTATGCAATGTAGTTGCTCTGGAGCCAGTATTATTGAATGGACAATATCTTAATGACTGAGTTGTCGTGCAAAAATTAAGTCCATATTCAAATATGTAAGAATCACTATAAAAATAAAATAGTAATGAGAAAGAAAATACTTGATCAAGAACAGTGATTAGTGGAAAGCCACTAATATTGGTATAATGGAATCAGTGTAACCAAGCAAATGTTAAATCTGTTGGCACAGTGATAGATGAGAGAGTGGATAATCTTGGGATTGCAATGCAGGCTGCAGTCAGAGTTGAAGGATCCATCCACCAAATTCAGCCTATTTATTATAAAGTAAAATGGATGCAATTACGGTAAACCTGCAGAATGCCCACATGCTAGGTTATCTACTTGACAATTCTACTTATCACTTGATAACCTGCATTATATTTTGATTTGCAAATATTTTTTTGCAAGTGCTGGAAAGTGACATAAAATTGTCATAAATATTAATATGGTTTACAAAGTTACAACCACTGGTAGATTGTCTTTTGAAGATCATAGCTTATTTTCCCTTCAACTACGTCCTTAAAACTTTGTGACTAGCATTCTGTACTATTTGCAGGTTCTGAATGATATTCAAAGGCAATCCCCACCTAAAAAGTATTGCAACAGTCTAATATGGAAGTTGCCAAAGTATGGATCCCTATGCAGGAAAAGCTTTAGCTGGTGAAGTGCTGGAGCTGGAAATACACCCTCCTAGCCACTATGGTCACCTTGGTCTCAGTGTGGATCAATGAAAAGCTGTTTATTTGCATATATGGAACTCATTTTTGACCACATAAAAACTGCATGAATCTTGGTAGAGCTGTTACTTTAAATGGAGGATTCCTATTACTAGTACAGAGCTCAGGAAACACACATGTAAACACTTTATTCCAGATTTCCCTAAACTGTTGCCTCTAGATGTTTCGGACTACAACTGCCATACGTCTTGATCATTGGAAAGACTAGCCTATTCATGCAACACATGAAATGAATTTAAAGGAAAGGCAGAAATAGGAAATGGGAGATTGAGCTGTTTAACAAGAGAATTTCGAAATTCTTGGTAGTGCAGAAGCCTAAAAGTTTGAATTTCAGTAGATCTGAAAAGTGCTGGCATTTGGGAATTTGAAGCATTTACGAATGCTTGTCATAATGTTAGAAAGGTAGACCTTTTCTAAGTTAACGTATCCACATTCTTCACAATTCAACAGATGCAGAGAGGGTGCTGCTTCACCAAAATGAAAGAAATGAAAAGACTTCAAAATTCGTAACAATAGTGAAAGAAAATGCTAAACCAGACTAATAAAAGCAAACACCATGATCACAATATGATCGTGATAATATCAGATTTTAGTTTCACCATTAAAACATCGTTTCAGCATAGACAATTATATGTTGAAACCACAGTGCTGATGTTGTCGTGTAGCATAAGGAGCAGTGTAAGATTTAAACAAGACTCATCTGCAATCAGAAACCTGAGCACTAAATGTGACATGGAACCAGGGATGGTGTGAAATTTTCAAGGAAAATTCAGCTGTCTTGCAGAATTCCCATTTGGATGTCAAATGGCTCATCTCAAATGAGCTTTCTTCCAGAGTTCCCACTGCAGGCTGAACAGAAAAGGATTCTGAATTGGGCCTCAGGGCTTATTTTTCACATATCAGTGATTTGGCACAAAGAGAGGAAACTGTTGCCCAATTCCTGGATATATGAGCATTCCACTTCTACGCCTTTGGCGGCATAGATTGCCTGATATGAAAATCCAACAGATGCCCAAAGTGCAGTTTTTCAGCAGCCCTGGAGTAGGCGACCTGATTGTTTAAACACAAAAAGGATTTGGATTTTAAGTTCTGAAATGTATTCAGCAACTTATCAGAGGGTGACAAGTAGTGATTTGGTCATGTGGAATATCCTTTTTACAAGGCTATTTTACTACTTGTATATTGAGGTTGAGAGTCACTTTGTGATGCTTCCATCACTTCAAAAAAATGGTTGCATGACTCATTCCACAGTTGGCTAACCACTATGAGATGGCTAACTAGCTGTAGTAAGAAATGAGGAGGCACATACCACTGTTCTCTTTTTGGGGTTTAACTCATCAATTTAGGACCTGAATAACAAATTGAATTGGAATGACACACAGCAGCCCTGAAACAGGTCATTTTGTTTCCAAACACTACAAATACAGACAGAAGTTGAATCTGGTGGTCACTGCATACCCCTAGTATATTGGAATATCTGCTATCATGGTATATAAAAAGGGTGTTTATTATATTTCTGGTTTCCTACACAATACTTATGATTCCACTACATGAGCTTTACCTATATAATGGGAAAGGAACACAACTCTTTTGAGACAGTTAGCAGATGAAATGGTCAGTTGAGAGTGGTTCAGAATTTTACTCATTCATGTAGATCTGTCAAATCCACATCCTGATCTGAAAATTCTGGAAGCCTTTCTGAAATTCAGTCAGTTTTCAATGTGTCATGCTTAGATGAAGATGCATTATGTAATATCACAATATCCACATGTCCTGATTGTTTTCATAGCCAACCATCCTTATTCCAAAATATTTTAACTATTTTATGCCAAACACACTTGAATCCCACAAGAGATGTTTGCATCAATTAAAGTGAAGTGAAGTGTCTAAATCTATACTTCAGGGGCAGAACAGAAGGGTGGTATACACATTTAATAAATGATAATATTAATAATATTGAGCATATTCTACACAGCCAGAAGCTGCACTCAAATATAGCACGAGTTCATTTATTGCCATTAATTAGCATTGGAAGTTTGTGGTGAAATGGAAGGTCATTCATGTCACATTTCTTCCCACATCTGTTTTGTGCCAGTTTGAGGAAGTGTACATCTGATGTGACATGGATGGATACACACCCAAAACACATATGGCACAAACACACCTTACCACAGGCTTCCAGTGTTACCAAGAAGCATGGCAAAGCTTTTCCTGCAGATTTTCCAAATGGTAAAAAAGTTAGTTTCTCCCTCCCCACCGAAAACTTGCCATATGAGTGAATAGGGAAAACATAGCAGAGTGGAACCCAAATCACAGACTGAAGCAGTCTGAGCACATAGCGACTTGCTAAATGTAACATGAATAAAGGGCAATTAGAGGAGGAGAAAAACCAGTGTATGCACAGCTTGGAAGTAACAAAACCTATTCAGATCTCATGAGCATTTGAAAAATGGCAGCCTTGAGCTCATTAAGTTGTGGTCATGAAGCTACGTCACAATGGATCTGATAGCACATGCAAGAAGATACCGTATCTTTCCGTGTACAGTGGTACCTCGGGTTAAGTACTTAATTCATTCCGGAGGTCCGTACTTAACCTGAAACTGTTCTTAACCTGAAGCACCACTTAAGCTAATGGGGCCTCCTGCTGCTGCTGCACCGCCGGAGCACAATTTCTGTTCTCATCCTGGAGCAAAGTTCTTAACCTGAAGCACTATTTCTGGGTTAGCGGAGTCTGTAACCTGAAGCGTATGTAACCTGAAGCGTATGTAACCCGAGGTACCACTGTATAAGGCATTGTTGTTTTATTTAAAAATTATGCTAAAAATTGGGGCTTGTCTTATACACGGATAGTGGAGAGTTGGGATGGGCGATTGGTGGCTGCAGTGAGTAGGAGATTGTCAGTGGTCTTTTTGTGGGTTATTGGTGGGTGTAGCAAGGTCCCCTAGCTATTGGCAGCTGCGGCAATAGGGCAGGCGATTGGTGCTTGCTCTCAGCAAGTGTTCAGACATTTGGTAGCTTTGTGGGTAAGCGATTTTTGGCAACTCCCCTCCCCCCCAAAGCTCAATGAGTCTGTGCAATTTCCCCCCATTTTCTCAATTTTTAGTCCCCCAAAAGAGGGGGCATCTTATACACAAGGGTGTGTTATACACGGAAAGATACGGTACCTTTGCATGCAAACAACATATATAATATACTTTAAAATATAACAAATATACTAGAGTCTAAAACCTGCAACATTATGTGGACTGTAAAGGTGGGATCATGCAAACAGGCAAAGGACATCAGTCTGCCTTGCCATTAGTGTCTCCATGTGACAGCTCATTAGACTGGCTCCTAGCAATGGAGTCAGGACCTAAGTACATTTGTGTTAGCTGGAACATACAAAGCAAGTAGGAAACTCCTGCTGGGAACTCAGGGAGAAAAGCTCTTAGATGTCTCTGCACAGGGCTAAAGAAGTGTTTGGGGATAGGTTGCCCCATAGAGTTCTGTAGCAAAGTTGCCATTAAACAGCCAAAAGAAAGGCACCATCTGAGGTGAAAAACAAAAGAATAAAACCGGTAACTGGTATGAGAGCAGAATACCTGCTGCTAATAGCAACAACGGCAGCTCTAGGTAGCATGGCCATTAAAGATATACAGGGCTGCCAACCCAATTGTACAAAAATCCCAGCGAAAGAAAAAGGTCATGCTTTAGTCATTTCAGCGGCTATGGCTTCTACAGGGCTGGTTCAAAAGGGGGAGGGTGTTGTTTTTCCTGAAGATTTTTGCAGAAGATGGGAACTGAAAAATGCCCCCGAAAGAAAGGAGAATTCACACCTCTCTAATGAGGTAAACAGGCACACCTTTCATAAATTCATTAACAGTTTACGGCCATATTCCAGTTGGCTGCTTTTCTTCTAAGCTTGGGAGTACTTATAAACTGTGTGAATGAATCTGAAAGCGCTATTAGCAAAGCCCCTTGCACTGGCCAGATGAGAAGCTATTCTCCCCTTAAAATTTTGGATTATGGAGCAAAGGACAACCAGAATGATCAAGGGGATACAGGGGCTCCCCTATGAATAAAGGTTGTGGCATTTGGGACTTTTAATTTAGAAAAAAGGCAAGTAAGAGATGATATGATAGTAATTTATAGAATTATGTGTGGAATGGAGAAAGAAAATAAAGGTTTTAGAAGAGGTATAGAAGACAAATGGAGTGATGACTGAACAACAGCTAACAGAAACAAAATAAAACATTTTTGGTAGGGTGTATGTCATATTTTCAAACATAACCTAAAATGCTGTACTTTTGTTCAAATGTGTTCACAGGCAAAATTCAGAGCCGTTCCAAGATTTTAAGTATGATTTTCAAATAAAAATCCTTCCTCCTCTCTGCCCCACTCTGTGCATACCTGTCAACTTACAGATTTGAAAATAAGGGACCAGCTGCCTCGCAAATAAGGGATCAGCAGCCAAAATAAGGGATTTTCCGGGCACAGGTATGTTCAACTTCTGAGCCCCTCCGAGCCAAAGGCAGAAAGCCCAGCCAGCAGCCAAACAAAGCCTCATCAATAAGGGACAGCAGCGGGACATGGCAATGGGATAAGGGACTGTCCCACCAAATAAGGGACGCTTGACAGCTATGCACTCTGTGTGGTCTAGAAACCTGTTTCATTGAAATAAGTCCTCAGCCCTATTACTGAAAATATTGAGGAAAATGATCTAACATCCATAATGAAGATAGTGACACTCTGAAATAGCTCAATTATTGTTATTTTTTTTCTCCATTCAGAAATGAGTGAAGAATGAAGAGAAGATTATCAACTTAAAAGGAAGAGAAACACCTGTGGAAGGACTATTCAGATTCCTGCCAACATGTAGGTTGGAGCCAAATGGATGCTACTAGACAAAGGTTACTACTGAAAGCAAAAATAAAAATAAGCCTTTTCCTCTGACATGAAATTCCCACACCTGTTAAAAGCTACCTCTGAAATAAGAAAATAGATTATAATTTATTTCTGTATGAATTCTGTGTGAACCTTCTAATAACATCCCAAAATTTAACTTGCATCCATTGCCCTAAATCAGCCAGTGTCTACTGCAGTCTTGGATAATGTCATCTGGACTTCTGCCCCTTCTGAACCTGACATACAGTGGTACCTCAGGTTAACTACTTAATTCATTCTGGAGGTCCGTTCTTAACCTGAAACTGTTCTTAACTTGAAGCACCACTTTAGCTAATGGGGCCTCCTGCTGCCGCCACACCACCGGAGCATAATTTCTGTTCTCATCCTGAAGCAAAGTTCTTAACCTGAGGTACTATTTCTGGGTTAGTGGAGTCTGTAACCTGAAGCAGATGTAACATGAAGCATATATAACCTGAGGTACCACTGTATATTTAATGACCAACCACTCAATTGGCTCATTCTAAATGTTTCTATCTATATATGTGAATAAAGGCTGCCTTCCCCCCAACCCAAACAGGGAACTCACTTCTTTAAAGAAGATGCAAACATGGATCTTCATCACCTGACTCTGCCTGAAGAAAGAGAGTCAGTACAATTCAACTTCTTCTTTCATACAAACTACAATGAACATTTCAGTTCTTTGCATCTATAGCCCAAATCTTGATCTCAGCAGCTAAATACCAAGAGAACGACTGAGGAGGAGTCACATCACTGTTGGATCAGAACTGATGCTGTGAGGAGGAGGAAAGAGGAAAGCTTTGGCACACTTCAAATATATGAGTGTACCTCCCCATGCTGTCCTCTTCAAACATCACAAAGAATATATCCTTATTCCTTCATGCCACAGGATGAAGCACAAAACACTGCAGAGGACTCCAATGTGTTTTTAGGGAGTTGACAGAAGAAAAAAGATGTTTCATTTGCTTGCTACATGTGTGTGGTATAGATATACACTGTAAAATGTAACTGCAGTCATTATACTGGTTTTCTCAGTGCACTATGCATCAAACTTTCAAGGCTTAAACAACATGCTCTAATTTGTTTCTTATTGAATTTACAGCAGATTTTAACTTTGATCTGAAAATCAAGCCACTTGTCCATGTCATGTGTTGAAAGGGTACTGACAATTCCTAAAATGGCTTAAAATGATCTTATAGGTGACTGGAAATACTTTATATGCTCAAGTAAAATCAGAGGAGATACAATAAACTTTTGCATGCCTTCATCCTTATTGTTACAGTATGCATCTAAATTATGCACCAACCCAAAAGGTTGAAGCCAAAGGGTTGGAATCACCCTTATCAATAGTTTTGAACAACCTAGTGTGCCTTGGTGTTGGAGAAGGAACCCCTGGCATTTCAGGGCAACTTGCTAAACTCTGTGGTAGTTCCATCAGAATCAAGCTCAAAATTCAAGATCAAAGAGAAGGGCCAGCAGATGCTATGTAATGAAAGATCAGTTCTCAGGGCAATGTGTGTGCCAGGGTCTCCAGGCACATCAATGGTGTCCAGGAGATGCACAGTGGTTGAATTCTTGCTCCATCAGTGAAGTAGTGGTCATATTTCTGTGAATTACAACTGCTCTGGGATGGTGGGGCCACCCAAGTCTGGGGAGAAGGCAATGGGCTAAAAAGCTTTATGTATTGGCTATTATGCTATTTCAATGAATGGAAAGGGCTAATACACAAGAGCAATCAACTGCAAATGATCCTTGTACCACTACCATAGTAAATTGCAGCACAAATCTTTTTGAGGCAAATTGCAAGAACACCTTTAGCCAATTAAGTTAAAAACAAAACAAAACAAAACTCAAAAGGGTTAGGACTTGAAAAATGGCCAGGCAAACAAGCTTGTTTTGTTTTTTTTTCCCCTTCCTGAGGTACCATAACTTTGGTGTTAATCAGAAAAAAGCTGAAATGAAATAAATGAAACTTAAAAGAAGAGACCAAGTTTCTGGAGGATGAGTCTCCCAATGAACCACATGCAGCACTTAATTCTGCAAGGGATGTGCATTTGGAATTAATGATGCATTCAGCAAATAAAGGATGGATTCAGATGGCAGCATCCTTCACAACTCATTTAGTGCTGTACATTGGAAGAGGGGCAAGGACTCACAAGAGGATATAAGTGGTGCACATAGGAAATGCAAGCACAACTTCTGTCTCCACCATTAAACTGAATTTAAATTTAAATATTTTATTGTCACTTGTATACAGTGAGATTACATGAGCACCCCACACTCAGCTCTCTTAGTCTTAATTCCCCTCGTTTACTGACGCACACCCACCAAATCCAAAAGTCAGCTGCCCTGTTGTTATCTTTTCATTCAGCAGCCCAACAGCCCACAGATAGAAGCTGTTCTTTACCCTGTTGGTGGGACTAATCATGTTTGTATATCTTCTGCCTGAGGGCAGGAGATCAAGAAAGTGCCAGCCAGGGTGTGAATCATCCCTGAGAATTTTCCTCACTCTCCTGAAGCAGCGTTCTTCTGCAATGTCATCCAGTGGATTCACAGGATAGCCCATAATATCTTGTGCTGTATACACCACCCTCTGTAGGTACTTCCTATCAGTTGATGTCAAACCAGCGTACCACACTGTGATGCAGTATGAAAGGACACTTTCTATTGTGGACCGGTAGAAGGAGATCATCAAATGTTGATTGACATCGTTCTTTCGCAATACTCTGAGGAGATGGAGTCTTTGTTGGGCTTTCTTAACCACCTGGGTTGTATTGATTTTCCAAGTAAGGTCTTCACTGAGATAAACTCCTAGGATGGTAATGAGACCATGAGACAAGATTTCAGACTCTTGAGGGACAGGGGCTTTTTCCTGAAGGTTTGACCCTCTGGTCAATGTGTCTCCTGAGGTTTCCCTTTCCAGTGCAAAAGTGCAAACTCCTCTGCCAGCCCATTTAGCTCCTCTTCTCAACTGCCAATATTTTGCTTGTGATATTTGTAGGGGCCAAAATCATGAACCTACTAATCCTTGTCTAGCTTTCATTTGGATCAGCAAGAAAGGAACTGCACAATCTCCCTGTGGTTTTACAGGGAAGCTCTCCTTTTTTGAAGATAAAACCCTCCAAAGATAGCTCAGTTTCTCTTTAAAATAACAAGATGTAGAAGGAATCACTAGGTAAGAAAATGTGTGGACTATTTCTATGAGACGGACTTAGAAGGATCTGAGATAAGAGTATACAATGAATGGGGAAGGTAGAATATTAAGTACTATGTGAAGGAAAAGGTATATAAACATGAATAGGATAGCAGTCTCAGATACAAAAATGCAGTTTTTTCAGTAGAAATGGGGGAATGTCAAATGATGGTCACTCAGCAATTATGGATGGATGGATGGATGGATGGATAGATAGATAGATAGATAGATAGATAGATAGATAGATAGATATAGATATATACTGTAATGCTTTGCTGAAAACCAATAAAATTTAAGCAAAGTGTTTCTCTGTTCTCGGATAGCTTTTTAATTGGACACAAATATGATGGCGTTCCCAAGTCAAGGAAGGACAGATCTAAACTGTTGGGGAGGGGGAGCTATTAGAATATTTCAAAGGAGATCAAGGGTATAAACCTCAGAGATGGCAGAGAAAGCCAACAGAAGGTTAATCAATTCTCCTTTTAACTTTCATAAATAAGATCACGTTTAAATAGAAAATGAGCTTATGGAGAAGACCATATGTGAATGGCATTTGGCGGGTGGGGGAGGTGGACTGAAGGTTATGAAATAAGCAATTAGCTTTTCTAGTAAAGAGCATTTGAAAACTGAAATGCTTAATTATCTTGTGTCATTCTTTTCACTTTGCCTTCATATGGGGATTGGGAAGTGAAGGTAACTAGACAAGACAGTGCCATCATCCTGCCTCCTAAGTTATTAAGCAGCTACTGGTACAGGCATAAGCCTCTCCCCGAGTCACCTCTATATATAACTTTGGAAAGATCCACATATAGACAGATGTAATGCCTGTTTCATGCATGGGAAAGTCAGTTTCAAGTAATCTAGGAAAAGAGGCAAGCTTATAAAATGAACATGTTATGAATGCATGCTATTGCTGATTTCAGCACAGGCATTATACTATATTGCTTTTTTATACAGAACTCACATAACTATGAAAGATTCCAATTAACTTTTGAACGATATATCCTTAGAACGATGTCAAAATCAGAATCATGCAGAAAGAGTATGATATATAATTTTATTAGGCTAAAAGCTCATGTGTCCATTTGCCAGGCACCAGCAAAACCAGTATTAGCAATATTGCTACGAGGACTATAAGCATCGTTTGATTTTAAATGCTGTACTGTACTAAAATTGGAGAATGTCCTGCATTTGTCAGAATCTGACTGTGGCAGCATCAGGCTGTAAATGGCTTTAAAGTCCTAAATGGCTTAGGTCCAGAATACCTTAGGGATTGTCCCTTTCCATAACATCTTATCCACTCCTGCTTTTATTTTTGGATTAATAGACTAGATTTTTATTATTTTTCAGCTGCTGAGAGCCTGTTTTGTTTTGTTTTGTTTTGTGGTGCTCTAATTACATTGTATTTTAATATATATATATATATATATATATATATATATATATATATATATGCTGTAAACCACCATGACTAGCATATTTACCCTGGATAAATTAATCAATCAACCAAAATCAGGGGGGGGGGGAGAATAATTTTAAAAAACAAAAAAACTGACCCCATTTCTAGACACCCCAAACCAGCCACCATGCCAAAATCCTGGCACAATGACTGCTACTTCAGCATTCATTTTGTCCAATACTACTGTACAATAAGTACTGTATTCAGTAGCATACTTCAACTTTGGATGAATGATTTACACAACATCTGCATAGATTATATAGAGTTCTAGAGGATGGGAGTTTAATACACACACACTACTAAATATATATGTGTGCAGTTCTTTTCTTTTGGCATTTTGTATTAGGCTGCTTGTCAGCTAGTTTGAGAAAAATCAATGAGGCAAACAATGCGATGCTAGCCTGAGATACGCCTGCTGGACAGAGCTATGGGATCACAACCAAATTGATAGTAAATGTTCATAAAGTCATGCACAACAATATCATTGTGTCAGAGCAATCCTGACCCAGCGAAAGCTAAACACTAGCAGGACCAAAAGTGGGATAGTGGCGCTGGGAAAACAATTAATGATGCTACAAAGTAGTCAACAGAGACAGAATCTTTACTGGTATGAAATTAGCATAGGTAAAATTAGCTTAGCTAAAAGCACCCACCCACTAAAGTCAGGTGAGAGTCTTTGTGCCAAACACTTTACTTCCCAGCCACACTGCTGAATGTGATTCCAACTAACTCATTAGTCTATCAATGTATTAGGGATATATCAGTCCCAACAAAGTTAATACAGCTCACGCTTAACAGACAAACAGCATCACAGTGCCCTGGGGTGTTTGCCTATATGACTCCAAAGTATATGAAAAATGAAAATCTCCCAAAACCCATTCAAAGAAAACAGGGGAAATGCCCATAAACATCCTCTCCCTTTTATGTCAAGCAATTGTATTTCTGGGAACATAACATATCTCTGCAGAAACATGAGTTTATAAGGTTAATTGCAACTGAGTACTTTGGCAGCATTCTGCAAATCATTTATACTTTAAAAAAGAAGAGATAGCTAAACAAGAGATTTTTCTCTTAACTTGCATATGAGCCCCAACCATTTTCCCCTGTTAAAAAAAGTACTCTAATCGTACTCATTAGCAACAAGATTTAAATAAGTAATTGGTGTTTTCACTTTGTGACCTTGAAGGAGAGCACAGCTTTCATGTACTTTGCATTCATTATTGCTAACAGAGTTCAGGGTCATCTGGCTTCTCCACCTCCACCCCCCACTTTTCTTTTTTAAACCCACTTTTTATAGGGATACTTCTGTCCACTGTGATCTGTGTTAGAAATCTCATTTACAAGAAGCCAGCCGAGCTCAAAATTGTTTTGCCTGCTCTAAATGTACAGTTTAAGCCTTTTCAGCTCTGGAGATTTGGCCCATTTTATGGCTTAATAAAGATCAGCAAATAAAATGAATCTGGGGTCTCAGCACAGTTGCTTGTGGATTCCTGCCAACATCACATATCCAATCATTCAATTAGTGTTAATAGCACTGTTTGCTTAGAATCTTATATACACAATAGGAGGGAAAGTTTTAGGTCATAATGTATTGGCAGAGGTTTAGGGACAAGCTTCACAGCATCATATATCTTCTATATGGCTGACAAGAGCTATTACCTCATTGATCTAAGTAGCATCAAATTCATCCTTATTTAAAACAACATGCAAACAAGCATTTCCAGCATGTCCACATAATAACTGCCACAAAAGATTCCCCCCCCCCCGGTATATTCAAAAGCTGCCCTACTTTTCTGGATTACATGATAACAAAATAGTACAACCACTGTTTTGTTTTTGGAGCATTTTGTATAAAATGTCTGAGCTTTGTAGACAAATCAAATAAATTCACTGTTTCCACACAAGATTATCAGGGTGGAATTCAACCGTGAAGTAGTACAAATGTTCTATCTGCACAAGCATATCAGCTTGCCAGATGGAAAAATTCCCCCTCTGCTCCTCAGCTGTTGTAGGGGTCTCCCACCCACCCCCCAGCCAATTTCAGGGGTGCGGGGAGAGGGGGGTAAATCTTCATTGTGCAAGTGAAAACTCTCGTGAAGAGCTTCTACTGACTGGGTTCATTAGGTGAATCCCACCAGTTCTACTGGTGGCAATTTGTACTCTCGGCATAGCACTGATGCAAACTGTACATAGTACTGATATACCCTAAGGGTCTAACCAGATATGCCATTTTTCTCACCTGTAGCCCTGGTGGTCTTGCCTATTTGATCATAAAGAACTGGTACAGCACAGCACCACCATCCCTGCAGTTAGATTCACAGTCATAGAGCTCAGTTTGTCTGGTCTTTTACTCTATCCTAAACAAACAAACAAAAAAAACAACCACCCACTTTGCCTAGTCTGTGCAATAAGTTTTATTTCCAAGGCGATGCACTTCTGTCTTTCAGGAGATGAATCTTCTGGACTGTACTTGCTCTTTGATGTTAGGTTGGTTTGAATATTTTCAGTTGCCAGAAATCAAGAATGTACCTGGATCTGTATGGTGTATGTATGTGTTTATTCTACTCTTGATTGTCCTTAAATAGTCATATTTTGAACTTTTGGGTCAATATCTGTTATACCACTAGTCCCAGGGTATCATCAAAAGTCAGCCAGAGGTTATTTCTCCTTAAATTCTAAACCTATTCCAACCACATTTGATATACTGATGGCAGTTCAGATGTTTCAATTGATGTAAAATGTTTCAGAAAGTTGGTTATTTATTTATTTAAACTGCTTATGTGCTGCTGCCTTTCTGAGGCCCTCCTGAGGCAGTCTACAAAAGATCATTAAAACCTTTAAAAAACAAAACAAAACAAAAACACACACAATAAAGTAACTAAAAACAGCAGCAGTTTAAAAACCCAGCTCAAAACATTTTAAACAGGACAGTTTGAAGCACATATGTTTTAAAAGTACATTTGGTACTGTATAATTTTAGAAGAAAGAAAGAAAGAAAGAAAGAAAGAAAGAAAGAAAGAAAGAAAGAATCTACAAAATGTTCCAAGCAATCTGATGAATATTGGCTCAGGAAATAGGAGAGGGTTTTCACGAGTTCTCCGTAGGGGAATTCCATAAAGAATAAAACAGCTCTGAGTTGTTGCAAGCTTTTTCCCTCTCAAAAGTTCCATTTTATTTCACGCTAACATTAAGCTCTGTAATGCCTTGGAAGTAGAATGTGAGAAATGTAAAGAGAAATAAGGCTTCTGTCTTTAATCTGTGGTATTTACTGCTAGGGATATATCTGGGCTGCCTGAATAACTTTATAGAACTCCATAGAACACAAATATAGAATGTATTATAAGCAGCCTGTAGCATTCATATTCATATCTCTATCTGCATAATCGTATACACACCTACTCAAACATGAGCTCCATTGTGTATTGGATTGCAGCCTTAAACCGTTACAGTGGTACCTCGGGTTAAGTACTTAATTCATTCTAGAGGTCCGTACTTAACCTGAAACTGTTCTTAAGCTGAAGCACCACTTTAGCTAATGGGGCCTCCTGCTGCTGCCGCGCCGCTGGAGCAGGATTTCTGTTCATATCCTGAAGCAAAGTTCTTAACCCAAAGCACTATTTCTGGGTTAGCGGAGTCTGTAACCCGAAGCGTATGTAACCTGAAGCGTATGTAACCCGAGGTACCACTGTATATTAAAACATGACAATTGAATTTAATATTGTTTTTGACCTGGTATAAGGCAGGGGCAGCCAAGATTCTGCTCTCCAGATGTTGTTGGGCAACTCCTTTAACTCTAGACATTGTTGGGAGATGATGGGAGTTGTAGTCCAGTAACATCTGGAGGGCATCATGTTGTCTACCACTGGTATAACTTTTTTTCCTGAATAGTTGAGGTACTCTGTACATTTGTTGCAACATGTAGCAGAAGAATGAGTGAGCAGTTGACTTTTTAAAATGGTGAACTTTCCATTCTACTTATTTGTACTCTATCGTTCGTTCGTTTTTTCATATTATTTCTCTAGAAAGAATTTTTTAAAAACATTTGTTTTGTTTTTTCACTTGGTCAATAGCACGTTGTTGTTTTTGAGGAGTATCATCACAGTCAACATGCTCCCCACCTCCTAGGGTGATGCAGACAAATCTATATTACTTGCCTTTTTCTGTGACTAGAAAAATGTCAAGATGCCTTTGTTCTAGTCACAGAAGTGGCTGCTGCAGTCAGCTGTGTGTCCCTGCTTCAGACACACAGAAAACCAAGGAGAAAATCCATCAAAATGTTATGTCAGCACCAGCTCTCTACTTCATCGCTTATGCTAATTATTATATTTAGCCCACTTGAAAGTAGATCACAGTTATTTCCATCCCATTTTCTTTCAAGCTGTATACTTAAGGTTGGGGTGTTCATTTAATTTTGTAGATCAATAAAGTTTCAGTGTCCCTGGATGACATAGGAGATTATTATTCTGCTTTGATATATTTTATTTTAAGGATTTTCTTAGATAGTAAATATTGAATGCATATTTAATCTATGTGTGCTTAGATAGGCTTGTGATGAAAAATACAGAAAGCAATACACTGAATTAAATCAAGACACCAATCTATGCATTTCCAAATGAACACAAACTAGTTAACAAACAGAAGGGATGCATCCTATAATATATTTTTCCCCTAATAAATAAACAGGACATTTAAATATATCATTTATTTCAAAAAGTTACACAAGGTATTCATTTTAGGAGTTGCATCCATGTATGTTTAATTTGTTTTTAAGAAATCAATCATAGCATGGTTACCTATAATAAAGGATTGAGGTAGAAAGAGGTTATTTTGGGATTGAAGCAACAAAAATCTATCCAACTGTAGTTTCCCATCTTGAATTTAACAGGGCTGAGTGAATCTCACGTGTGGGGCATGTTAGAAAATACAGAGAACTACAATGTGCATAATGAAGCTCTGTTTCTGCACTAATGTCCTCATCCAGTAATCCATACTTGAAAGCAAGCTCATGAACATAGATTTGCAATGAGAAATCGCATCCCCGATTTAGTGGCAGAAGCTGTTAGTTCACCAGTGAATTGCCTCATAAGTTGCTGCTGTTGCCATGTCAACCTGGGGGTTGTGCCAGGCTGTTTTAAACCAGCCTGCTTCAACCTTGGGTCTCCATATGTTGTTGGACTGCAACTTCCATCATTCCTGACCACGAAACAAGATGCGACTTGCAGTCCAACAACCTCTGGTACCCAAGGTTAGAATCATAGAACTGTAGAGTTGGAAGGGACCCTGGGGATCATCTAGTCCAACCCTCTGCAGTGCAGGAATATGCAGCTGGTCCATACAGGGATTGAACCTGCAACCTTGGTGTTCTCAGCACCATGGTCTAACCAACTGAGCTATCCAGGCCTGAAGAACTATGTTTTAGATCCAATGCATGTGGTAGGTCATAGTCCTCATTTGGTGTTTTCTGTTGAGTAGAATGATACTGATGACTAAATGGGGGATATGCTAACAACCTCCTTGCCAAATTCTAGGCAACTCACTATCTTGCGAGTTTCAGAATCAGAATGTCAATAAGCCTCTACTTGGGTGTTGGACAACTGGTTTGGTTCACCCCCAGAAACTGATGGTTCTGAAGGGATTTCTAGCAAACAGTGACAGTGGCTTGGCTGAAGAATTTTAAGTTATAGAACTGTGGCAACTCCCTTGCATGCTTTATTCATGTCATCCCTGGCTCAAAGAGCCTTCCCCTACCTCTGTTGACCACAACTCCCACCAGTCCCAGCCAGCATGTCTGCCTATTTAAGAGAAGAAATAGTCTTCAGGTGGCTTAGGAATTGCAGTTGTAAGACTGCTTCTGAAAAACGTTCTCTAATCCCGACATGTTACATAATTATCAACACTCATTTGTAAGCAAGGTCCTTAAGTGTACCATGGCAGCTCAACACCAGGGATTCTTGGATGACGCTGATGATCTGGAACTCTTCCAGTTAAGCTTTTAGCCTGCTTTGGGGAATGAACCTGCCTCGGGCCAACTATTGTTTGAATCACCCTGTATGGTTTTTCATGCCCATAAAGCATGGTATTATTTTGGATCTCCTGCCAGGGTTGGTAACTGGGGACACCACTTTGAGATGGCTCAGTCAACCTGATGAGATGATTCAAGTGATGGTCTTGGGCATTTCTGCTCCTTTCCTCATAGGGAGCTGCATGCTTCTGTCTTGTCTCCCATATTATTTGATATAGAAAAACCTCTGGTAGTGTGCTAACCAAGTCATCCTTTAGGCACACACAACCTAGTCACCATGAACTATCCTACAAAAATGTCAAGGTTAGGTTCCTGCAATGAGTTTGATGTAAGGCTGCATGGTAGGCTCATCTGGAAACTGCAACTGGTTCAGAATGTAGCAGTCAGACTCTTAGCTGAAGCCACAATGAATGTTTTATTCCAGTACTTTGAAACCTACGTCAGCATTCACTTCTTTCTGGGCACCAATCTGGGTACAAAGAGAGTGTGTGGGAGAGAACAAGCTGGAAGGTTAAGTAAAATGACCCATACTTGTATTAAAGCACAATAAAGTGTGTATTGTTAGCATACAACAGTTTCCAGCCCTGCTTCCTAATACAAAGAACATCACAGAAATGAACTTTAAAATGAAATTTCTCAAATAAAATTAAGACTGCAATCCTTAGCACTCATTGAAATAGCAGGGGACTTTATGGCCTGTTTTTACATGAAGACAGCCTGACATTTTTTTCCAAAATGTGGCAAGATGGAGTTGGGCCACGAAGAAGCCATTTCTAGCCATGCAGAAATGTTGGAGGCCCAGAAAGGGTTCATGGCTCCCCAATGATGAAATTTCCCCCAGTTGGAGGTATGTTTATTCTACTTGCTGGCATCCTTTGTCCCCTACTGAAAATACATCTGTTCCATTTGACCTGTCGTGCTGACAGTGCTTTTGTTTGTTGTTTTGTGTCTATGCATTCTGCTGCCACTGGTTATTCTTATTTTTTTATTAGATTTATATACAGGGCAATTCACAAGATAAAAATACAGGATAAAAGCACAAAATAAATAGTTAAAAACAATACCCCCACAAGGTAGAATAGAATAGAATATTAATCAGCAGGAGGCTTGGTTGTTGTTTTCATGTTTTTTCATTGCTGATGTTTTATTTTGTATTTTATTGCCAAGTTCTCACTGCTCTGAGAACTTTTATAGAAGGGTGGGGAAGTCTACAAATGTAACAAATGATGATGATGATGATGATTCAAGATGATGACATATATTTTCTCCCTATCAAATGCTTGTAAATGGAGCACCTCACCATTAAAACATAGGACTGAACACTGGGCCTTTTCACTGACGACTGCTCAGACCTCTCAACTCAAAGGCGTTCTCAAAATGGAGGACATAAAAAATAAATAAGCCCCCAAACATTAAAAATATCAAAGAAAATGCACACTAAAGGGAGAGTGAAACAAAGAGCTACAAGCCATACTAGTCCACAGACACAGTAGAGGCCTATAGCCCTCGATTCTTCTGCCACATGCAGTCTTGGAGAAATGCCATGGCACTGTAATTATCTCTCCTCCAGCTTTAACTACAACTGGGAGTCCCAGCTATTCATTATGAGGTGATGATGACAGCTCCAGGAGGGCAGGCAGTAACTGACTTGCTGAAAATCACACTGAATATATAGGGTGGGATTCAACATCTCACGCCCAGTCCTTCTATCTATGCAAGCATTTCAGCTAGCCACCCTCCACTCCTCCTCCTGCACACTGTTGACTTACTGGTACAGAAAAGAGCTTTGCTGAAGCATCAGCCATATCCTAGGACATGGGGGTGGGGGAGGTTTCCACCCAGATGTTACTGGACTACAACTCCCATTGTTCTTTTCAACTGGCTACACTGACTTTAGGAACCGGAGTCCAACAACACCTGCAGGGCCTCAGATTCCCCACCGCAGTCCTGTGCCTTCTCATGTGACGTGTAGCTTGAGCCATTCAATTCCATCATCCCAGACAGTTTGCATGCATCTTTTATGCTCCTTCTCATTGCATGAAATACAGTGTGATACATACTTTTCAAATTAACAGGCAGGTTGCTATTGCTGGGATAAGAACTGCCTTGCTGCATCAGATCAAGAGGCCAGCTGGCACTCTACAGTAAGCAGAGATCAAAGAAAGTCACACAGGTATGAAACAGGGGAGGCAGACATTTCCTGCTCTAGTCTCTAGGATCTGGTAATATGTACGAGGTACACTTCCTCAGAACAGGGAGGATTCACTTTTAGCTAGTGCAGTTAGCAGCCGTTAATAGACATTTCAAAGCAAACAACTATGATCACAGCTTGTGGCAATGAGTTCCATAAATTAATGCATTTTCTTTGTCCAAATCTACAGTATCTTTAACAAAACAAAATAAGAAATTGAGCTGCAAGAACTGCACACAGTATTCTAAAGTGGTCCTAGATTTATATGGGAGTATTAACTTACTTCCTTTTTTAAAAAAAAATCAGTCCCTCTCCTAATAAAGTCGCCTTCCCCGCCCCCCCTGATGCCACACACTGAGCTGATATTCTAAGGTGACTTCAAGCTCTCTTTCCTGAGTTGCTGCAGCCAATTTGCACCCCATCATCATTTGTATGAAGTTCAGCATTTTTGTTCCACTTTTCACTTTGGGTGGGGAAATAGATATAACTATCTTCCTGGGTCTCTTAGCAGGCTGTGGGAACGGAGGTGAGAGAGAATCAAAGGCTCCTATTTTCTGTGATATCATATTTTATCCTCTGCTTTTTGTACTTCTAACCATGGAAGGCAAAAAACCCCAACAAAAAACAAACTTACAGTAACTTTCTCTTTTAATATTCTACTTTAGGGTCCCCACCACCATCTTGATAGTAGCTTTCCTTTCCTCTCCTTCTCACACAGCCTGTAATGCTTGTCCTTTAGCAGGTATTAAAAGTCACATTAATGAAATATGAAGAAGGCAAGCCAGTTTGTCAAATGTTTCCAAAAGCACCCTGAGAAATAAAATTGAAATTCTATATGCTGGGGTAGCTAGCATAGTGTTAACTGGGAGCCTGAGTGCAGCAACCTGTGTAGGGTACTGGGCTGGCTCTACCCCTGCTATATGCACTTACATGGGAGTAAGTCCCATTGAAGTTAGTGCTAGGACTAGCTGAATATTACCTAGCTTCAAGTGAAAACACCCACAGTACTTTATTTTTTAAAAAATATATTTTTATTAAACCATTTTAACAAAACAGATCAAAATAACCCATTACATTCCCCTCCTTTCCCCACTCTTCCCTCCCTCCCCCACCCCCTAAGCTCCCCTCTCTGATTTGTTTGCTCATTTTATTCTCTGCATGTTAAAAATTGTACATATCATTGCCTTCTCTGTCATATATTCTGCTAATAAATTTGTGGGTGTTTATTCAAAACCTGCCAAGGAGCCCAAATCATTTTGGTGGGTTTTTTTTAGATAGTTTGTAAAAAGTCACGGTTGTCCTTCTCAGATAATTTATATGTCAACTTTGCCAACTCCGCATAACTCATCAGTTTTTCTTGCCATTGTTCTTTCGTTGGGGTTTCCTCATTCTTCCATCCTTGTGCTAACAAGACTCCTGCTGCTGTTGTTGCATACATAAAAAATTCTTTGTTTTTCTTGGCAGGTCTTGTCCTAAAATCCCTAGCAAAAACGCTTCTGGCTTCTTTACAAATGTCATTTTAAACATTTTTTTTTCAATTCATTATATATCATCTCCCCAAAATTTTTAACTTCTCTACATTCCCACTACATATGATATAAAGTACCTTCTTCTTCTTTACATTTCCAACATATATTTAACCTGGTTTTGTACATCTTTGCCATTTGTACTGGTGTAATATACCATCTATACATCATTTTCATAGAATTTTCTTTCAAGTGAGAACAATCTGTAAATTTCAAATCCACCTTCCACAACTTTTCCCAATCGTCAAATTGTATATTATGTCCTATATCTTGTGCCCATTTGATCGTAACTGATTTGACCTCCTCATCTTTTATTTCCCATTCTAGAAGAATACTACAGTATATGCTTTCTTCAGCAGCTTCACTTCTTCTTCTATAACCTCATTTTGAAATCTGGAGGTCATGTAGCTAAACCCTTTTTTATTATCTTCCTTGTACATATCATATAATTGTCTATTATGTAGCCAACTCTGAAAATGGTCTTTAATTTCTCCATAATCTTTTAATTTCCATTTCCCTTCTTGGTCTCTCAGTAAATCTCTGTATGTAGGCCACTTCCCCCTTTCCCCAGCCACTTTGAATAACGAAGCTTCGATTGGTGATAGCCACCAGGGTGTTTGTTGTTCTATTAAATCTTTGTACCTCTCCCACACCCTCCATCCCCACAGTACTTTAAATAACATTTACAAATTATGGTTGGACCAGTCTAAAGATCCATCTAGTCTGGCATTCTGTTCCCCGTGACCAACCAGATGTCTATGGGTAGGCTTCAGGCTGGACTTCAGTGCAGTATCTCTCTCCCACTCATGTTCTCCAGCAACTGATATTCAGAGGCCTGCTGCCTAGTAACCACCGATAGCCTTATTTCTCATTAATTTCTCTAATCCCCTTTTAAAGCTATCCAAGCTGGTGGCCATCACTACATCTTGTGATGCTGAATCCTATAATTTAACTATGTTCTGGTGTGAAGAAATACTTCCTTTCATCAGTCCTGAATTGACCTTCATTGGAAGACTGTGTTCTAATATTATGCGAATATTATGCTACTTTCAGTACTCTTTGACTAATTTTACAAATCTCTATCGTGTCCTCTTTCAAAAGCCACAAGATACTTGGATGGTGATACACTGGTGGTCTTCAAGGCTTCTTGGGTTGTTTTCCACTTATTTTTTTCACACAGGGACATTTTTATAAGGTGTGTTTGGGCTGTACTCATCTTGAAAATGTGCTAGACAGCCCTCATTATAACATCACAATACAAATAGCAAATGTATCCAAGAACAGAGTACTTAAGGGGCCAGGGAAACCATACAGGATCCCTAGAGTTTTCAGAGACTGAACTGCAAATTTGGAGGCTCAACCTTACTGATGACAATGTATACATTTTATTACATCAGGGAAGGTCAAATGAACAATTCTTATCTTTTGGATTGTGTTCCATGGCACCAACATTCAGCAGGCAAGAAAACGACTATGCTTCATTTGCCCAGGCGAGATCTGGGGACTGGAATGTGTGCAAGGGCTGGTAAGCAGCTGATTTTCCCTATGACAAAGGTGTTCCCAATCAACCAGAAAAAAAATAATTATTTCATTAAAGGATTCTACCCCAAAGTGCAAAGGTACATTATGGTATGTCGGCAGTTAATGCTGTTCAGTTGACAGATGTAAAATAACAAAGCCAAAACACACATCAATGGGAAAAGTAAACTATCATATTTATAACATCAGATTCCTCTGTGTTGAACAAGAAGAGAGGTACAAAAACCTGCCTTTCAAAGTTAATTGCCTAAAATACCCTCCCAACCAGCTGAAGAAAGCTGCATCCTTCATCTATTACTAGCAACAAAAGACAACAGAGTAAGCAATGACTCCAGTTAACCCACAAGTCACTGGTTCTGTTTCAAAGCCTCACTTGCTTTCTGTTCCTCTGGCCACTGCTGCTTAGCAACCTCAACAGTGCTTTCATAGTCTATATTTATTCTAGAGGGATTTCATTCCCCCCCCTCCACTTCTTTTTCTTTGTGAAAGTCTATAACGGAGATTTTTATTTTTTTAAAGAAAAGAAAAAAAGGCTTCTTTTTCATCTCTTAACTGGACATCCCAATGTTCTCTTTTTGTAATAAAATAAATACAATCAGATTGTGCTTGGCCAATAAAAGAAGTGCTGGGCATCTTCTATTTACTTGGGATTAGAACCACATCTCACACACACCCTCCAGCCTTTGGTACCCATATTAGGAGTGTGCTTGGGCTTTGAATTCCCTATCTACAAATCACGGTCCCTTGTGGAAATGGACATGGGTCTTTTGTCAAACTCTCTGTTTGAACAGATAGCTCCTAAATAAATCTTTTCATTGTCTTGGGGAATATCCTGTGCTCTACTTCACTAACGCTTTCAAGTAGTCGTGCAGTTTCTGAGTAGTTGGCATTGGAGGAGGAGAGGGGGAGAGATTGTGCCGCATCACTGACTCACCGGCAGATCTTGCATCATGCAGAGTGGAGAGAAATGATATTCAGAGACCAGTTTTCACTCTGTCTACGCAACAAAAGGCACAGGTTTTTCAATAGGTTTGTGGTTTGTTGTTTTGTTTTTTTGAAGGGAGGGGGAACACAGTGGTAGAGGCAAATTGAAATGAGAGGAATTTCTCTTGCTTCACTGACCTGGGGGGAAACTAGGAAGATGGCACATGGCAAATATATATATATATATATATATATATATATATATATATATATATATATATTTGCCATGTGCCATCTTCCTAGTTTCCCCCCAGGTCAGTGAAGCAGGTCAGTGAAGCAAGACACGAAATTAATTTTTCAGATTCCAAATTGCTCTTTAACATGGAACACCACCACAAGAGAATAATCATGGAAGCCATCGAGATAGAGAAACACCCTCACAACATGAACAAGCGTGACGATACGTCCCGCCTGCCAGACATCTGGAAAATAGCCCTCCCCACAAAAACCGACACCAGAACCAGAGGCACACAGAACGCCATCTCCAATCAACCACACCAGACCCAAACCCAGACCCTCTCCACAGATAAATTACAGACACCATCCAGTAGCCAAACCATAGTGGCACCTCCGGATGCTGCACCCCCCTGCAATCCCTACACAGATCTGGCTGGCACAGGGCACAAAACCACAGCTCGCCCCTATACACGAAGCCAAGCCAGAGCACAACTAAGTGCAGTACAGCCATCTTCTCAGAAAAAACTCTTCACAAGCTCAAGAGGTCAAGACACGAAAGCTTTAGCAACTAATCCACACCTAATGACCCTCCTAAGTGGTACTCAGAATATCACTCAAGAAATCACTCAAGATATCCCTCAAGTAATTAATGAACAAAAGAAGAAAAGGCACACTAACCTGGGAACTTCCTCTCTGCCCAGAACGTTGGAGGCTATACACCACACCCCCTCAACAGTATTTATAGGAACTCAAACACTGAGATCCTGCTCTGTTCCAGTAACAAGAAGCCGAAAGCACCAGCCTGAAGATGACGAGTGAGACCTCGTCGAAACGTCGCCTAGACACCCCAACTCTTACACGGGAAGACACCCGAAGACACCAAAACCTGCATTCCTGTACCCGTGAAAATCTACGAAAGCATATATATATATATATATATATATATATATATATATATATAGAGTGTGGGGAAAGTACACAATCCGAGTGTCTCTTTGTTTCCACACTCTTTTTCATGCATTTTTCTCTATATAACTTTGTCCAGTCTTTATTTATAGCAGGGATAGTCAACCTTTTTATACCTACTGCCCACTAATGGATCTTTCTTGATGGTAACATTTCTTACCGCCCACCAGTGCCCAATAGAAGGAGGATTCAGCTTGTGCTGTAGAACCCCCTACTGCCCCCCTAGAATCCTGAAATGCCCACTAGTGGGCTGTAGGGACCAGGTTGACAACCCCTGATTTATAGGATGGGCACTAAGACAGCACAGCTATTGCTCTATCATCATAAGATATGGGGGAATGGAAGACATGGAAAGGCAGGGTAAGAACCTGATAACTACATGAACTCCTGTCCACTTAAAAGGATCATTATGTGATCTTGAAACCAGAGTTGTAACTCCAAATGTCAGAGAGCCCTGCCACTGGGAGCGTAAGTGGAGACACTGTTTATTTATTTGCTCTGTCTCACTCACTGGATCATCACCTTGTCATGGTGAGTTGGACTTACACATCACTTGGGAAGACGGGAGAACTAATGCCAGTGTACTGGAAGAAGCAAAGATCGCCAGTGTCAAAGCAATGATTCTTCAACATCAACTTCGTTGGACTGGTCATTTGTGAGGATGCCTGATTATTGTCTTCCAAAGCAACTACTCTACTCTGAACTTAAAAAAATGGAAAGCGTAATGCTGGTGATCAACAAAAGAGGTTCAAAGACTCTCTCAAGGCAAATATTAAAAAATATAGTATAAACACTGACAACTGGGAAACACTGGCCTGTGAGCACTCCAATCAGAGAACAGCCTTTACCAAAGGTGTCATGGATTTTGAAGACGTTTGAACACAAGACGAAAGGGAGAAATGGGGGGCCACTAGGGGGCGCATTGGAAGATGGCCGACAATACCATCTCTCTGACCCACACGGGGTAATTAAGAGGCTGTTATGGGAGTAGGCAGCCTCCCTTGTTGCCCCAAGGAAATGGGGAACACTGCCCTTGCCTGCTGTGCCCATAAATCACCCCCTAATTCGAAAGAAGGGGGTGAGGGCCCTAGGCAGAATGCCCCCGTGTGGACCTCGGCTCTCCTGGACGCTGTCTCTCATCGCGCACTAGCTGCAGCAATTTGGAATAATTAATTACAAAAGAAGCAAATGCACATATTTCAAGTGAAGAAGGGGAGTGAAGTCTGGTAATTTAAGTGACCTCTGCGAAAGAAGACAACAGGTTGGAGAAACAGGACTATTTTACGATGAAGATACACCAAAGGCTGGGTATGTTGACAATGGGACTGAATGGGGGGGGGACCTTTTTTACTTTCCTTCTATGTGATTTACAAGAACCCCTCCTCATTAGAATCGTCGGTTGAACTGACCCAAGCAGGATGATCAAGGTCTGTGTGGAGATAAACTTTAACCAAAAGTATGCTTTATAGAGATCGAGAAGCAATAAGAGCTTTTGGAATGGCGCAGCAATTAATTCGGAGTCGCCATCTTGCCAAAGGATTTATAGCCGAGAGAAGGAACGGACTTGTTTTCAGACTGCATTCCTGGTGAATCTCCTCAGAGGTTTTGAGAAAGGAGGCAGATTGGTGAAGATTAATGACGCTAAGACTGTTTTGATGTATGGAAGTGATGTTACATGGAAAACGTCTGGATATGGCTACTGGATAAAAAATAATAATATCCACGCAGGATTACAAACTGTCTAACCAGCTTGTGGAGACTATCAGAGGTCACAAAGAGAAAGGAAAAATATATGAAAATAACAACAAGAGATGTGGAAAAACAAGAAGAAACAACTGGATAGTACTGTGAACATCATAAGGTTAGATCTGTGGACATTAAAACAGCAGTAAGAAGCAAGAAGCTGATTGGATCCCCTTCAGAACTTGAAATATGGGTACCCCCAACAAAAATTTAAATTTCGGCTGTGTAATTTGGAATTTATGTAATTTGGTTTGATTTGATGTGATTGGTCGGTTAATAAAAAATTATTCTTAAAAAAAAAAAGACGAAAGGGAGAAGTGTGCTAAGAGGAAGTCACGCTTGGCAAACCCTCACTGTGATCAACTCCCGCCCACAAACCTATGTCCCCACTGTGGTTAAGATCATGTTCATGGTAGACAATCTTACTTGGCTATGAGTGATCACCAAAGAAGAAGAAGAAGATTTGCTCTGTGTATCAGATGCTTTTTCATACAAAATGCTCAAGGCAGCTTACAACATTTAATTGAAAACAATTAACATGCTCAATTCAAATGCTAAGTATACAAATCCAGGGCCATAAAATACTGGAAGAAACAAGCTATTTCATAATAAAACCCAGAAAAACAGAACAAAACCCATTTAAAAAATATAATTGAAAACCAAACTAGAAATGCTTTCTCAGTCACTGGCAGTATTCCAGCAATGAAGAAAACTGACTAGTCTCCCTCAGGGAGGTTGTTTTATAACGTAACAAGGTAGGAGTGCCCTACTTTGTACAGTCACTCACACACTGCACACTGTGTGTAAAAGTATTGCAGAGTCACCCCTCTGGCAGATCTAAATTGGTAGACCTAGTGTCCATCTACTGGTGGAGCTACATCCCGAAAACACCTTTCCACTCACTTTGGAGACTTTCAGTCCTTTCCCTGGCTCCTTTCACTTCATCCAGTCCTTAATTAATTTCATTACTTCTAGAAGCAATTTTACAGTGCCTTCCTCACTGCATCCCTCATCCCCCCCCCAAAAGCCAGGTTAACAGTACTGGACTTCAGCGTTGTCATATATTACTTTCCATCTCCCTTCACCAAAATGGGTATAACAACACTATGTTATTTTGCAGGGCTTCTATGATCCACACTTGTTTAGCCACAATCCTGCCCCCTGCAGTATGGATGCAATAATGATGAACTTTATTTGCCTTGGCATTAAGAGAATAATTTTCAAAAGATTTACAAACTCAGAAGAGAACCTTTTTTTGTTTGTTTTTGTTTCTAATCCCAAATTAAAAAGATCACAAGCCCCTACCTTTGCTACTACCTGTTGTTGAGTTGACACACTATTCCTCAATCACTGCTACACTAAAATGCTGGATACCTGCTTTGGTTTCAATGGGGCAGCAATCACTTCTCCACTAGGAAAGACTAGAAGAAAAGGATTAGCAATAAGCCAAGAGTCTAGATAATGGAAGTTCCACTTGAGCTTTCTCTTTGTCTAATTGGTTAGCTCTGCTTCCCTAAATGTTAGTCACTGCTATGGCTTCATTCGTTGGTTCAAAACCACTGAAAGGTGGGAGTAGGCTAGTTTCTCACACACACACACACACACACAAAAAGGAATTTGGCCTCATATCTTAGGTTCTACAAATGGTAGAAACACTCCTTTTTAATGAAAGCTGGGAGTTGGGGAATTATGGTTCATCGAAGATTCTGAATTAGAGAAATGTGAGTGATCTCTTGCTTTGGTGTGCATTGGCAGGATGCGCTGGCTGCATTATGTGGCTGCACAGTATTTAATTCAATGGTCCAAATCCTACTTAGTACTTCATATTAAGGCTAACAGTGTGCGTTAGTCATAATGAAGCAACTAACTAGAAAATCATTTCTTGTTTATCTCAACTTTCCACAATAGATTAGTATTCATTTTGAAGAACAAAGGAACAGGGAGGCTTTCCCCACTGTATGTAAATGCATATGATAATATATTACCCAATTCACACGTGAGAGAGGTGAGCTTTATGATCAATCTGGGATAATGTTGCTGAATAAATTGAAAGCTAAGCATGCATGAACAGGTTTAGTTGTTTTGTTTTTACCACATATGGTTATTAATGTGCTTCATTGCATAATGCAGAAAATGGGGTTAGTACCAAGCCAGATATTTAAAATAAAATGGAAGAAAGCAAGAGTCAAATTAGAATAATAGCTGATACAATAGCTGAAATTAAGATGCATGAAACAATGCTGATCTTATGGGGTCAGGGAAAGCCTGGGCAAAAAGATAAGTCTTCCCAAGACATTTGAAGTAAATGACAATTGGTGCTTGATGCATGACAGAGGGAACGGCATTCCGCAGTATGAGGTCAACAGCAGAAAATACCAGTTTTGGGGTCACTGACCTATGATTTTCTGTAGGGTACTGAGCCACAAGTAGAATTTCCACAGATTATCTATGTGAGCTTACAGATCTACACAGGGGCAGGTGATCTTTCAGGTAGCCCAGTCTCAAATTTCTCATGACTTTAGGTTATGAAGACCTTGAGTATGGCTTGGTGACTGACCATAAGGCAATGCAGTTCTCTCAGCACAAGTGCAATGTTTGTGTGTTCAGGTGCTCCACTCAACAACCAGGCCACAGCAATATGTAACCAGCTGCATCTTTTGGATCAAACCTATGGAAAGCCCCAAACAAGAGGGTGTTTCCTTTTACTGCTGCTGTTGCCCCCATAACAGGGAAAGGAGAATTCAGGTACTGTCTTCCCCTTCTCCTGCTCTCCACTGCAGCCGCAGCAGCATTCATAGCAGCAGTGGGAAAGAGATCTGCTATTCCTTCCTCCTCTCTTGTTTCTCAGTTTTCTCACATGGAGAAAATATTTACTTACTTACTTACTTACTTACTTACTTACTTACTTACTTACTTATTTATTATTATTAGAATTAGACTTTATATATCACCCTATAGCCAAAGGTCTCAAGGCAGTTCACAGAACAGAATGAGGTTTTGGGGAGAAATCTAGAATTTTGAGACTCAGAATGGCAGTAGCTCTGTATATACAAGGGTACTGCCAATTATCCTACCCTTGATTAAAGGAGTTAGAAACTCCTTTCAGATACACAATGAACATCTATGAAGTAAACACTGTACTCTCTATACTCTCCTGAAATATTCCTGCTCTGAACACCATGCAATGCATAGAAACTGAAATGTGGAATATATGTTTGGGGAGGGGAACCATGATCAAAGCGACATTCACATTTAAATCCAAACTAAGATGTACAGTGACAATGACATCATTTTATTATTATTATACAGCCTTTTTCCATACAGGGAGGTTACCACAGTAGTGGATCATAACAGCTCCCCATTTCTCTTCCTGCTGTTAGGATTGCGCATTTCCCCCCATTAAAAATTCCTGCTGGACTCAGCACATTTGCCAGACCTGTTCTACACTAGAGGTTGGTTCAGGAAAACATTAACCTACGGCTGCTAAGAGCAAGGAAATCAATACTGTAAACACATAATGTAATCCCCACAAAGGATGCAGCTAATATCACATGTAAATAATGAGGAAACCTTTATCTATACAGGTGTATGGACCTTCTCCCCTCCCTCTGCTGCCATCTGTTCAGTACGATTGGTGGCAGATGCTTTATTGATGAAACCGCTCTGAGTTTCATCTGTGAACAAACCGTGACTGGTGGGGGTTCTCCCCCGCCCCTGCATCTTTCCCATAACTATAGGTTTTCTGATGGTTTGAAATTTAAGTCTTGCCATTCTGCAGTTCTCCCAGCTGGTTTTGGCTTATATAAGAGCTCAGCTACAGCGCTGCTGAGCAAATTCAAAGAGGTTAGTCTGCTTTCTGTGGCTTAGGAGATAAGCTGCACAATTGTTCAGAGTTCATGGTGTTAACTTTCATGTATAGAACGTGTGGTGGGCGCTTTAACTCAATTAACTAATTGAGTCCGTACTTCAGTGTCCCAGGGTCAGGGACCATTCCTTTCCCCCTATCTGTCTGTCTGTTTCTTCTCCTTACAATGAAGCCTAGCCTAGCAATGCCTTTCTACGTAGTCACTGATTAACAGCAGCAGCAACAACCATAATAAATCCAGTGCAAAAGAAAAGCAATGGCAATGGAAGTAGACTTGTATTTTGGGTCTTCAGCAAGAGAAGTTTATTAGCATATGCAAATGCGTTTCCACATAAAGACAAGGGCTTGGAGACAAGTCCAGTGCATGAGCTGGGAGATACGTGGGGGGGGGGGTGGATTGTGCACAGAAGCACTGTTCGCCTATTAAGAAAGTTCAGAATGGGGGGAGCACTAGTGATTGGGGCTCTGTTTTTGTGCCCCTTCCCCCCCACCGCAAGACCAAATAGGTCATCAATATTGGCCAGAGTATTGGGCAGCACAGGTGGCTGATGGGAGTGAAGGGAAAGTGGATAAACTGAGATTAGATGTTGAAAGGCAAATTGGTAAGTCACACAGTGGTTGCTGGGATAGTGCAGGTGTTCAGCACAGGAATGCTTGACTGTGCCATTACCTCTGCTTGAGTTGCTGAAAAGAGAACTGAGGCAGTCACAGTTCATCTCAAATAGCCCTTTCACCTCAGTCCTGCTCACATTTGCTACTTCCAACAATAACAGAAGAATCCCAGATGTGTGTTTCCTTGAGCAGAAAATTACACACACACACTTTTTCTTTTTCTTCAAGGGCTGGTACTCAGATTTACTAACTACATGGTACCTGCTCAGAAGTTTGAAAGTGCTACATTTCCTCCATAGCTGACACAGAGAATTAGTAATGTTGTGTACAACTGAATGATCATAGGCTTCAGAGAACTTCCCTGCCCGTAAACACACAGACTGAGGTTTCTGTCATCTGAATTCACATTCAGTGACAGGACTAGACTAGACTAGAAAAAGTACCCTTCACTGGTTAGGACATGAGAGGTTTACAAAATACCATTCAATGGGTTCAATAATAATAAAAAACGTTTACAATCTTAACCATTATTTAAAATAATGGTTTTAAATTCATGCCATCACAGCACTACAGCAGAAGGCAACACCCATGGCCGAAAACACATCCACCTCTTCCAAAAGCCCTGAGGAAGAGGAAAATCCACAGATGGGTTGCCACCACCAAGAAAGCTCTGCCCTGAATCACTAGTCAATGAGGTTCCCCATCAGAAAAACAGCCCGCTACAAAGGTGGCATGTAGGGAAAGATGGGTCTCTACTGACTTGGGATGGTGTTGCATGCCAGTGTGTTTTTCTGTTGGATTGTGGCTATTATCACAATTAATGGTTACTTTAAGAATTGAGGCACCTCTATGCTATTAAAATACCTGGACATTCACAATGGGTTTCTGAGATGGACTGCTAAAATTCACATTAATAGGTTGGAGAGAAGACACAACTTTTTTTTGCTTCTTGGGGTTTTCTCACTCCTGCTATGCTTGTCTTTGTACAACACTGTGAAGTTCACTAGTGAAAGGGGGAGCAATGAGTGAGGAGTATTAAGGAGTGGTTTGTGGTCCGGCATGTTTAACCTAGTGAATTTATGGGACAGCTTTGCATCTGCCTTACTAACTCCTCAGTTCTGACTGGCTGATTTGAAAACAAGTAAGAGGAAGAAACAAAGAAAAATAATTTCACAAAATAAAATGTTGGATTTTCTAACACATTATGGCAATATTTATGTATTCTTTGTTTCACTTATAACAGGATCTTTAGAGAAATCCATCCTATCATCATCATCATCATCATCATCATCATCATCATATATGCCTCCATTTTATTTTTATTGTTTTTGCCTTCTTTCAGCAGCTTTCTGCATTCCAACAGGATCTCTAATCCTAGAAACTCAAAAACTGAGCTCACATTGACAACCACAAAGAATCACTATCCCAAGAGCTAAAATCACCAAGAATGATAATTCAGGTGGTGGAAACTGCACAAATTAAGAGGTTTTTGTATTACATTTTTTAACCACCATGATCCTAAAGCCCTCTTTATATACAGTACTACACATCCTTATAATTTAAACATAAGTGTTATCATAAAAAATTAGCCTTCATTTGAAAATAAGTCATAAACAAGAGGGTTCATTTAAGCCTGCACTGAGTGTTCCCCCTCCCCAACTGCTAAACACAGTTGGATAAAAATGTAGGACTTCTTTTTTTAAAAAAGAAGCAGATTGTGCATTCCTAGCAGAGATGAGCCTGGTGCTGTTACCACCACCAGAACTTCAATTGCTGAAGAGTCGCACAACTATGAAGAAAAATGAAATAGCCGCTTCATCTTCTTGTGCCATTTCATAATGTGCCATATTCCTGTCCAGCCAGAAACTCCGTGGGGCTTACTTCCAATTCTGTTCACACAGAGGATTTGTCTGCAAAACTGGACTTCCGCTATCTTCTTCTGAAGTTGTGGTAAAAGGCTCTGAAGCCAAAAAATCTCGCTCAAGGATTCAATGTATGATCATAAACATTCCTTCACAAAGAACATTCCTAGACACTGCATTTTTTGCAAAGCAAAAATGGATTTCACATAAATAGTTAAGAGATGGAAAATAAACCTACCAGAATACCTAGTCCATCTTCTGCCCTTCTCCGTTCCTGGCCAATAATGCAGGTGCTCTAGTGGTTAGTCTATCTGCTTGAGTTACACAGACAAAGGACTTCTTTCTTGGGGCCAGCAAAATAGAAGCCAACCCTCTTGTTACAAACTGCCAGTCTTTCTTCATAGTCTCAATCTGTTTAAAATATGAAGAGAATATTTCATTCAGTATTACGTGGGCAGCAGGGACACTGAATGACTGCTGCATTCATTCAAGAAAAGAGGAAGCTGCTATGGAACCCATAGCAGAGCCCCCTCGTGACAAGCGACCTCAATAGCTGTGGTGGCCTTTCAATCAGTGAGATAGCTCTTCACAAGTAAAACCTACCGAAAGGAGGTGGGAGTCAAACAGAACTCAATGGTCTGCAACTCATGGTTTACCAGGAGAAAACTGTCGTCTGAGTATGAGAAATATAGAGGCCATGGAGCTTCTGAGAAAAAAATGGGGGTGCAAAATGACTGCAATTTTTGTCTCATTAAACCCAGCTTGCAGTCGTCTTACTGAAAACTCGAGATGGACAGATCAGCTTAGGTCTGTCCTGTTTCATTTTTGCTGGCACTAACAAATAGGCCTGCTCTGTGTTTGAAGCCTGGAACTGATTTTGGAAAGTTTGCATTTAAACTGCATGCATTATTAACTGCATAATTGTACACATTTCACCCCAAATTCAGATTGTTCAATGGAGAATGACTTCTGTTCCCACCATGGAACTTCCCTTCCCTCTCCTCTCCCCACGTGCCCCTGGAGGGGAGAGAGGGAGGGTAAGTTCCATTGCGTGGTTGCAAGTTGTCCAGAGGGAATAATGACTTTGTCAGATGCAACCCATAATTTTGAGAGCAATTTTTGCACACCAAAATGGCATTGCAAACTCTGACTGGGTGTTGCATTTCCATCTGCAAGCCAATTCTGGCCCATTGGACTGAGTCAATCTGCTGTAAAAAGCCTACCAAATTCCTCCTCCATCCTTATTGGGAACTGCTTTATTATTTTCAAAGGAGAAAAGTTGTCATGGCAGATCATTGGTGCCCATCTAATCTGAACTGAGCTAGTTTCATACATGGGATTCTCTAACATAGACTCTTCTCTGGGTCTCAAAAAACTCTAGTGGTTTTAGGGTAATGTTAAACCAACACCAATAGTGGAAGAAATATGACTTTCATTAACATGACTTCTGAATTCTCTGTGTCTATAGTATCCAAATGGATATGACCAGACCTACTCCCATTAAAGTCTGTAGAACAAATGTCACAGCATAATTTTCTCAAGACAAGTAATACAGTTTTTTAACAGCTTGTCCAATAGAGGGCAACAGTAGAAACATAATTCTGAAAATTCCACCAGTCTATGAGTAGAAATACAACAGTGCTGAAGGTATTGAATTTTTTGTTTTACACACAGCATCTTATGGGAGTCACAAAGCTGGGGCATGGTCCCAACTGGTCCCTTCATGTTGGCAGTAGGACTGGATTACTACTGCTTTACCAGTTGTCCCACACAAGACTATTACTTGATTCCAATGGTGTGAGACAAAGGTGAGGTATTGTGGCATATCTGACACCCAAAAGCCCAAGAATCCTGATGTAGGGTCGTAGTTCAGTGAAACAACATCTGTTTTTTCTATACTCTGACTATGACTTTGTCAGATGCCAGACAAGGGGAGCCTTAGGGACATGAAGGTTCCTTATGCAAATCTTGTATGTTTGAGACATAACAGTTATATCCTAATTGTCATTAAACTTTGAGCAAATTAAAGAGGTTTCAGTATTTTATAGAAATTAATATGGGGATGCTTTATATACCACAGGCTGTAACAAAAACTGCTTCTTTACATCAGTGCAGTTGGTGAAGATCCATAGGATTGATCTGTAATACACTTAGGCTTTCCCCTCACACTATATACGCAGTAACTGCTTTACTGTGGAGCACAGTGCACATCTATATAAGAGTAAAATAGGTATTTTAGTGGTGGTAAAATACAAACATATTGCTATAAAAAATACTTTCCCCCACCATTCTCATGTTGTGTCTGAAGATCCTAAACCAAATTAAACATCACCTTAACCACTAGCCTGGTTCCATTTAACTTTTGGAAGAAACTGAGCTAATAATGTGGTCAGATGAGCAGTTTATGGATGTGTATAAAGGACTATGGCCTTTTAACACCTCCTAAAAATAAAGCATCACCAAACATGACTAGGTCCATTTCAGTAGGTCTTCAACAACAGTAGAATCAAGGTTTCATTTAGAAATATACATGATGAACTTTCCTCTTTCAGTGCAAAGGAGAGGTGAAGCAGAAGCCATTAAGAAAACAAAACTTAGATCTTGGTCACTGCAATGTTGCACTACAAACAGCACGGAATACTGCTCTTATACAAAAGAAATGACAGGCTAAGGGGCTGGAAGAAATAAAAACGGTTTGAGAAATGGTCTATAAATACTATAAAAATTTGCAGGGTGCTTAAGAGCTAAAAAGGTTGTATTCAACTAAGTCTTGCCCAGTGTAAACCCATTAAAATTAATGAGCCTAAGTTACCTATGACCATTAACTTCAATGGAATTTAATACCACACTAAGGTGAACGGTGCATCAGGGTGAACGGTGCATTTTGGCTTGCCAGACCAACTGATTCCCCCTCTTCTCCCCTTCACACTATTCCAGGGGATCTCATGGCCTCTCTAGAGCCAATTCAGGAGGTGTAAAGATGGGGGGGGGGTCCCCATTGTGCAAGGGGAAGCCCTTGTGACAGCTGAATCCTGCCCAGCATCTCCATATGCCTGAACATCTTTCTGTGTCATTTTGCTTCAGTAGTCTGAGCAAAGTAATCAAAGTATTTATGCAATGAATTCAGCCATTTGTCCCGGTTGATGTGTTTTCATGAAATGATCAGTTATAATATCCAAATATTATTCTTCATTTGTAATGACTTATGAATCATTTGACCAAAAATTACAACTTATGGAGGCTATGCTGGCATTTCTTAGTACAATTATTCATTGTGCATGGTTAGTCACAACCAGGCTTTCGACAGGGCACACTAGATACTTTTCAGAGATGCAGTGAGGGGGGTAGGAATACGCCATATGTTACATTTGTGTCATGGGAGCCATGCGCATAATTTGAGAAGCACCAGCCATATGGGAGGAGCTCAGTTTTACCTCATGTCATTTTTTAACCTTCTAGGTCACACCCACAATGTACATTTAAAGCAACATTGTACCACTTTAACAATCCTGCAAACTGAGGTTCATTAATGGTCCTGACTTCACAGAGCTACAGTTTATAGCACCCTAGAAGCCACCAACTGTTAGGGGTAGATGAACTGTAGTCAGAAGAGGAGGGCACATCCTGTTCACCCAGGACCCACTGCAACAGATATGTCCCCCCAAAATAGTGAACACCTGCATGTTTAACAGTCCTGCAAGACATGAGAGTGTAATGAGTAATCTTGCCTTGCTCCATCTTTAGAAGCTTGGTGAGTGGATGTGCCAACCTGTTGGGAGAGCTCCATTGCTGCTGTGCAGTTTTAAGCACCTTGTCCTGATCTTGGACTACACTTTCATCACTGCCTCTAGCCTAGCTGTGACTTGATACCCATGGCTGAACTTGTATCTCTTCTTTGTCTCAATAAAGATCTCTTCCTTACTCACAAGTAAAATCCTCTGTTGTGGTGGTCTGGGCTGGAGCCATGGCAGGCTTCAACCTTGAAATGTGTTGTAAAGTTACAAAATGGGTTAAAAAGCATTCCAAACTTTGGAGAATAGGGTATAATCCTAAAGCATTTTCGGTGCAAACTATTCAAGTTCCGGTCAATAGCTTCCAAATTCAGGACATTACTCTTTCCTCAAAGGGACAGTTTTTAATTCAGATGCTCCTGACCATGTTGAGATTCAGGTTACACTATCACTGCAGCTATTCTAAAGTTACAAAAGCAAGAAAAAAAATCATCACCTTAAGAGCTGGCCTGGTTCACTTTTCCTTCACATTAGAAGGAAACTGAGCTAATGATGTGGTCTAATGAGTGGTTTATGCCTTCTGACAAACCAAATGAGGTTTGTCAGCATAGGCTCTAGGCAGCATGGAACTGCTGCAATTTTACATCTCATTGATTACCAGAATGAGGATTGCAAAAACATTCATACAGCATCAAATATCCTTCACAGACCACAGAAATTCAAGCCTTCGCAGAGAAGAAATAAAATGAAGCAACTGGGTAGCACATTGTTTTCTATGTGTATATTGTGGCAAACTGACCTCTATATAAACTAATAATAAAACAATAAGGTAACAAACTACAGAGGCTGAAATTCCATGGGTTACATACAGAATTCCATGGGTTCTGGACTGGGTTACATGTAAACAGGCAGTTCAGGCACCAATGATACACTTGATTTTCATGAAGAGCATCAGAGTGTTTATTGCACAGTCACAGAGAATGTGCACTACACCAGCAATAAGGGTATATAACAGACAAGTAACATTAAAGAGGGATCTACAAAATTACTACTATGATTCTAAGACTTTCATGGTATTCCTGCTATATAAATAGCAATTATTAGTCTTAATTATAATAAAGCAAAATTGACACCCAGGAGTTGATTTTTGGGTGAAAGGACTGTGAGATCAGTTCAGTTTTTGCAATGTAAACCAAATCATATGCTCAGAGTGTTCTCGGAGGCACCCCATTCTTTAATCCTAACTATGGCTTTTGCACCTGGCTCTAGTTGGTAGATATTGAGGTTTTAGCAAAAAAATAAAGTAGAACTGTCAAGCCTGAAGTCTGCCCAAACCTGTCATAAAGTATGCCTCTGAATAAAAATATAAGAACATAGAACTAGCCTGCAGGATTAGGCCCATGGCCCATCTATCACAGAGGCCAACCAAATGTCTGTAGGAAGCCTGCAAGATGGACCTGTTCTGAACACAACAACACTTGGCCCACCTGCGATATCCAGAAGATAATGAATGCCTTAGGAACACAATTGCTATTGCATTCTTTTAATGGTTATCTCCAGTGTGTTTTTTTCTGGGGGTATGCAGGGGTATGCATACCCTTAAACATTTTGTGAATCTTTGTACTTGTGTCCATTTAGTGTATTTATTTTTCCCAAACTGAACTATAAAATGGTGATTTTCTTGAATACAAAATGAGTACCCCACAACAAATTTTTTTAAAGAAAAAAAGCACTGATTATCTCAATTATTTACCTGTTAAAAAGTAAACTAACTAAGGCTGCAATCCGATAACAACTTGCCAGGGAGTAAGTCCCATTTGACTCAATTCACGCATATGGTTGCTGAGCCACCTGAAATGAAAATTTCTCTTCTGCCACAACATTGCAATAATGCAATTTGTTATTGACCACATCAACTGATATACACAGAAAGCTTCTGTTGAGTTAGGTAGGAGCTGATTTGTAGATTGCATCAAGGGTGTGTGTGCAAAACAACAATGGAATCCAGCCATACATTGGAGGAGCCAACAGAAAACACAGCTACAAGTACTCAAAAGTCTACCACCACCATGGGAAAAAACCTATACGATACAAGGCTGACAAAGACCAACCTCCCACAATCCAGACCGCCATATGCAAAAACTAAAAACCACTTGACTCAATCAGATGATCTCAGAGACAGACCATTCGTTGTCATCTGTACAACCTATTTATATAACACATGAATTCAGCATTAGAAGATACTCTAGAAAACTATTTTACAGATGGAAGATACTGGGCGGGCTAAGAGGGTCATGGTCTAGAAAGGCAATCCATCTATGACAGAGAACTCAAAACCTTGCAAAGCAGAAGTAAATGAGCCAAGTGCTCAGATCAAGGAGAAGCTCTATGATGGAGACCACTCCAAACAAAGATCAAGTCATTCAAATAAGCATGCCAACTTAATTACTTCCTAGAGGTAATAATTCTATGCCTTGCATAGTAGCCCAGACACGGAATGCCAATAACATATGTTATTATCAGGGAGTAGTTGACTATATGAGCGTCATGACAATTGCTGGAAACTGGGCCATATCAGAGAGGCAATAAACAAAGGTAGTCATCATAGGTGTGGCAACCTCTCACATGGACAAGGCCTTTAGCTTCTTTACAAGTGTAACTAAATCCAAGGGAAGGGTGCTGATCTAAATTAAAACCTCCAGCAAAAATAGCAACATCCTTTCATTAAGAAGCCTGAGATTGAGCAACATATTTTTTGAGGGAAAAGAAACAGGTATCTTTTTCCTTCAGAAAAGGAAATAATATAAAGATGCATAAAATCAGGATGCAGATTATAGTGGCTATATAGGTCATAATGTACGCAGGTAAACAAATAAAGGGGCAAAAATGAAATCTTGTTTTAACTTTGACATCTGAGGCCTCACCAGCATATGCAGACTTAGGCAGTACAATCAACTGTTGCACTTCAGACTACAGGCAGAGATACATGTAACCCCCCCTTTTTTTTTACAAGCAGTAAATAAAGATCAGTATATCAGGAACAAATACCAATGCCCTCTTGTACCAGTGGCGTAGCGTGGGGGGTGCAGGGGGGGCCGGCCGCACCGGGCGCAACATCTGGGGGTTAGGGTTAGGGGGCGCAAATCCACGGGTTAGGGGGCGCAAATCCACGGGTTAGGGGGCGCAAATTACTTGCCTGGCCCCGGGTGCTGACAACCCACGCTACGCCACTGTCTTGTACCAATTGTTTACGAGCAGTGTGCTGTTTGGAGTCACACAGAAAGCACACGAAATGTGACACTGCCACTGCACTGACTCTGACTGAGCTGTTATTTTGCCAAACCCAACTGCGGAAAGAGCCAAAAGATGAGGAATTTACAAGGAACAACATCACCACAATCACACTGGAGAAAAAGAGGGAATTAAATTTTGGGCTCCTCTCTGCAGTAGAAGTCATGGAGATATAAGTGACCAAGTGACATAAATGCACATGTGACTTTGACCATACTCTATAACACTCCAATAGATGGCTTTGGAAAGGAATATCCCCTTTTCTTCTAAGGAGAGCTGGGGGGGGGGGGCAGAAGGGGGTTTGCCCATGCTCTCAAAATAGAGATGTTTTTGAAATATTGCTTTCTTGCTCCAACCCCTCCTTCCCCTTCTAATAAACTTTGCATGACTACGCTGTTTATCTTACTCATGTTCACAATTTTCACACTCAATCATTCTTTTTAGGGTGGTGGTGGGAAATCTCTAATAGAACTATTCTGTGATACATGGCTTTGGCATTTAATATAGTTGAGGTTTTTTATTAAATATGTATATAATAATAATTTATAAGGTCACACATCACACTGGCATCTGGGTGACCTTATAAAAATCTAAGCAGGAGGTAAATAAAGACTAAAGATACGTGTAGGGGATAAAATGTCAGATGTCATATTTCCCATCCCCCAATGTACATTTGTTAAACCTAAAGCACGAGTTAAATATATATGGCATTATGGGTGGCGAAAAAATCCCATAAACAATCATTGTGGTTACCCTTTTTATGTGAACATTTTATTCTGTATTGTAAAAATAATTTCATCCGATAATTTCTGGCTTATCTGTGAATCTTTCAGAGCTCGGATATATTCAGCTGCATTGTTGTGGTTTTGCTATTTTATTGGCTTTCACTGATTATTACTTTTGTACTCGTTACATTATAAACCACTTTGTAAAGAGCAATGCAACGTCTGTGAATAAATAAAGCAAGAAACTAGTGCACAGGACTGGGCTAGACAGCACTTAAATCCACACGTGCCAGCAGTACTTTCCAGCTGCACATTTTCAAAATGATCTAGCCTGATTTCTCCTTTAAAAATTATGCTGTTCATTCACATTTTTCCTAGATGCTTACACATTTGAATTTATTATTTATTGAATGCTCCAGGGCCTATAGGCTATGTGTTCAGTAAAGCCCAGAGTGATATGGAAGCCCAGAACTAACATTCCCTGAAAAATACCATCTGGCCCATGTCACTGGGCATATTGTTCACCCAACATGTGATAACAGCTTCTTTTTTCTTTGTGACAGTTATGCCTGTTCTTTTTTGATGCTCCCTCAGCAGTGCAGCCTTATAAAACTAAGCATTTGCTCGAATCTGTGTAAATGCCTTTCCCCCCGAGTTGAGCAAAGATCTTAGAGTGCCCTTTGTCATTCTTTGACCCAAACAAATACAGTGGTACCTTGGTACTCGAACGGTTTGGCTCCACTGGTGGAGGAACAGGAGTGCAGAGCGAGCGGACCGCCCCCAGCACCACTGTAGGATGCCATTGCGGCTCCCCCCTGACACGTGCCATGCCCCCCCAAGTGCCAGGTGCCACACCCCCACGGGTGGCATACCACGCCCCTGGGGTGCGCACCATGCCTCCATCTGCTCTCTGCCCCCAGTAGTGGAGCATGCAGCTTTGCCACTGCTTGGCTTCCAAACAAATTGGCTCCCAAACACTGCAAACCCAGAAGTAAGTGTTTCGGTTTGTGAATGTTTTTCAGAAGCTGAACATCCAACGCGGCTTCCGCGTGAGTGCAGGAAGCTCCAACAGCCAATTGAAAGCCGCACCTTGGTTTTCGAACGGTTTCGAGAGTCGAACGGACTCCTGGAATGAATTAAGTTTGAAAACCAAGGTACAGTGGTGCCTCGCAAGACGAAATTAATTCGTTCCGCAAGTCTCTTCGTCTTGCGGTTTTTTCGTCTTGCGATGCACGGTTTCCCATAGGAATGCATTGAAAATCAATTAATGCGTTCCTAGGGAAACCGCCTTCAGACCAGGTCCGGGGACAGTCTGTCCCCGGACCTCTTCTGAAGGCTGGGGGGGGGGGACAAGGCCTTTTGTTCCCACCCCCAGCATTTTAAAAAACCCTGGGACAGCGGAGGACTTCTCCGCTGTCCGGGCGATCTTAAAATGCTGGCGGGCGGCATTTTAAAATCGCCCCGGGACAGCGGAGGACTTCTCCGCTGTCCGGGGTGATTTAAAAGCCCCTGGGAAGGCAGGCAGGGGGGACAAAGACTTTCGCCCCCCGCCCGCCTTCAGAAGGTGTTCCCGCCCCCCCGCCCGGCTTCGCAGCAGCGTTACGAAGCCAGGCGGCTGGGGCAGGTGTCCCCCCCCGGCTTCGCAGCAGCGCTACGAAGCCCGGCGGCTGGGGCAGGTGTTCCCCCCCCGCCCGGCTTCGCAGCAGCGCTCCGGAGCCCGGCGGCTGGGGCAGGTGTTCCCGCCCCCCCCCCCCGCCCGGCTTCGGAGCACCGGGAGAAGCGATCTCCCCGCAGCCGCTTGCTTCAAAAGAGGTCCGGGACCTCTTTTGAAGCAAGCGGCTGCAGAGAGAAGCGATCTCCCCGCAGCCGCTTGCTTCAAAAGAGGTTCGGGGGCAGCGGGAGCGCTTCCCGCTGCCCCCGGACCTCTTTTGAAGCAAGGGGCGGTGGGGAGAAGCGATCTCCCCGCCGCCCCTTGCTTCAAAAGAGAAGACCCGCTGTCCCCGGGGCAAGCTTCGTTTTGCGAAGCAAGCCCATAGGGAAATTTGTCTTGCGAGGCAACTCGAAAATGAAAAAACCTTTCGTTTTGCGAGTTTTTCGTCTCGCGAGGCGTTCGTCTTGCGGGGTACCACTGTACCACTGTATGTAATGCACCCCTCCAGATCTCCTACTGATGACAACTTCTTTTATACACTTGCTTGTGCTGTCCACTTTCTACTGTGTTTTGCTTCCCCTTCCATTTTTCCCCATCTTGGGAGACTGGCAACAATCACAAACTTTAAGGGCACTATTACCAGCCAGCAAATAGTGCAGCAACATATTTATTCTCCAAAATAAAATGCATTCTGACAGAGTTTTAGGGCATTTGGAGTTACCAAGAGTGAATTCACAGCAATCAGCTCATCACTAAAACATTTATATTGCTACACATTCATGGACAGCTGCAGCTTCATGGCTAAAGCGATGCTGCAGAGAGTATAGCCATCTGGATTTCACAGTGGCAGAGAGACTAAACAAGAAGTCCTACACTTCCAAACATCTGATCAACAGGGGACACTTATGAATAATTTCCATTAGCTGCACAGCACAAGCTTTTGTTGCTCAAGATTCCATACAGTATCAGCAATGATGGGCATACTTCTTTGACAGAACCATTTAGTACTGTAAGCAATGATTCATTACAGAACTCAGCGTATGGGCAAGCCTATTTATTGTGAACAGCAGGCAAAAGTTTATTGACTTCAGTGATTTAAAAACTGCAAACAGGATCTTGAACTACTTTAGCTTGCAGGGAATGGGGAAGGAGAGGGAGAATCACTCAACACTTTCCATATAAAGTAAAATAGAAGCATTTTAGCATCTCATTTCAGTTTATTAGTATGAATGAATGGTGGTTGTTTTGGAAATTCTTACTTGAATGTAGCCAACAATATGCACAAGTAGCATAAACTAATATTATGTGAAACTCAAAATCCTGCACGCACTGAAATTTGGAATAGATTTGGAAGTGCCAGGAATGAAGCAGAATACATCTCTTTTGTGGAGCAAGAAAAGTTCCAAGAAACTAGAGGGCAGGTTTTGTCAAAGTACTAATCCATGCTGGAGTTTATATTTTCCCATCTTTGTGTTAGAGTCCAGCAATGAGTTTCAGTAAATGGAGAGACCCTCTCTTAAGCACTGATTCACTCTTCAGAAGTGGTGGTCAATGCAATTCTTCACAAAAAGGATACAATTATTATTTTAATTTTATTTATTAAATTGCTATACCACCCTTCATCCGAGAATCACAGGGTGATTTATAATATAAACATACATAACCACATAGCAAGGCAACAAACCAAAAGAACACCCACCATACACACACACACCATTTAAAAGCCCATAGATTGTTTAATTAGCCAAAGGCCTGGGAGAAGTGGAACGTAACAAGATATGTAACAAGGCACCAGGTGAGCCTCTCTGGGGAGGGCATTCCATAAGCAGGGAGCCACCACAGAAAAGCCTGTTATTGTGTTGCCACCCTCCAGACCTCTCATAGAGGAGGCACCCAAAGCAGGGCTCTGTTGATGATCACAGGGTCCATTGCACTTCATATGGGGAGAGCTGTTCCTTACATAAAACATATGGTATGTTCATAACAGGTATTCTGTACGTTGAAGATCTTAGCTTGCTTCCTTTCCTAGGTCCTGAACTGTTGCCTGGCCACATTGATGGATTGCATGTTGACTTCATCCAATCAATTCATTGGTGCTGTTCATCACTTCAGTGTAGGAGAGATTACCTAGCTTTGGAGCTATGGTTTGTGCTGGATGGTTTATGCCTGGACCTTGTGTTTGCTCCTGGAAGTCCTGGTGGATGTTCTGGAGATGTTTATCAGCTCCTTCCTTTCCCCAGTCTTGCAGATCTGGTCATTGTCACTTATGCTCTGGTCACATCCAGATTGGACTACTGTATGTGGGTCTATATTTGAAGATTGTTTGGAGTCTTCAGATCCTGCAAAAAGCAGCAATCCAAGTGGTTCCTGGTATATCACTTTTTTCCCCATTTGTGCTGGCTTCCAGTTAATTTCTGGGCACAATTCAGAGTGAACTTGCCCAGGCAATGCATCTGAGGCCATGCTTTATGTTCCACTACATTCAGAAACGTGCTTGGCAGATCACAAGAGCAGTCCGTCTTGGTCGCAGCACCCAGATTGCAGAATTGACTCCTAAAAGAGGTTCAATTCAAGGTGGATGACTTTTTAAATTCCCCTGTGTTTCAGTAATCAAGTGAATATCATTGTTCTTATTCTTATATTGTGATTTTAATCTGAAAGCCACTTTAAGGGCTAGAGACTAGAGTAGAAATTGCCTATATTTCTCCATGGTTATGCCCCAATTATGGGACTCCCTCTTTGGCAACATGCATTGTCCCCACATACATACACACTATACATTTAAAGCATTCCCTACCAAGAATCCTGGAAACTGTATTTTGTTAAGGGTTCTTCTCTGTGAGGCATAAACCACAGCTTCGCAGGGCTGGGAGAGATGTGATTTAAATGTATGGTGTGTACATAGTCTCAGTCTAAATCTAAAGACATTCCTGTTCATCCAGGTATTTAGTGCTCAGATGTGATGGTTTTGGGCATCTTAGAACTTACTTGCTTTGCTTAGATGTATTTTCAAAAGTTTAAAAATGTTCAATGTTTTTAACTGTGTATGGCTGGCTCTGTTCGCCTTTGAGGCAGGATAGAAATTTAATGATAAATAAAACATTGCTCCCTTTTTGTTAACCTATCCTCAATTTTCCAGTTTCTTTGACTTAGGCAGATATCAGGATGGACAAACCAGTGGCCCTTACATATCAACTTACATATAGTTTGCATTTGAGGAAATGAAACATTAAAAAAACACACAAGCTAGGTGACTAGAAATAAGAAATTCTGCACACAAACATTGTGAAAGCGTCCCTAATGTTATCAGGACTGGATTGGGAGGCAGCAAAACTGTTGCCTTTATATAAAACAGATCTAGCCATGCATGCAACTACACAGCTAAGCTAAATCACATTTATTGATTGGAAGGGAATGTGTGTCGCCTCTTGTATCAGAAGGCTATGCAGATATCCTCCATAGTGAAATCTGTCCAAGCAGACTGAATAATCTAGGTTTAATATTTTAAACCACACACAAAAAGGCATGTGTGTATGTGATGTCAAGCAAAATAACTGCAGCCACAGGAACTGGGGAGCGGGGCTGAAGCTTCTTAAAATAACTTTTTATTTAGCTATTTTAAGGAGGATTCAGTCAGCAAATTTTAATTCTCTGAAATGTGAACATCTCACCCTAGTTCCAGATCTCCAACAATTGATGGCAGTAGACCCCAATTCCATTATGCATGATGAGTATTTGAAGTAAGAAATTACTAATCAAGCCACTCCAGATTTACAGTCATTAACCACTGACCTTGAGTGCAATGCTATTAAGTCTGCGCCTTTGGAATTCACCCCAGTTTCATCACCTAGATATAATAGAATTTCTTCTGTATTAATAATTCACCTTAGCTTGACTGATTTTGGCAGCCAAACCCTTCTGAAAATTTCAGCTTTGAGTTTCCTACCCTGCTTTCTGGAGAAATACCGTATAAGCAACACCTGGATTTAGGACTTGTAAGCTTTAGCACACATGATGGCAACTGCAGCACTGTTGAAAGTTACCGTTTTGTTTTGTTTTTTGACTAAGGGCTGAGTAATGACCTAGATTTAAATCCCAGCGTATTCCACTGATCAACCTTCTTTTTCCTTCCAGACAAATTATCCCAGCTCCATCTCAGGTGTAAGACTCCCACACAAATGTGAAGCACTGGATTGATTCTGCTGCTGCTCCATTGGTAATTTCACCCCCCCCCCCAAGTCAGCTTTCATTTCATAGGAGAAAACCATTATGGCATGTTTGAAACAACTTCTAGGTATCTGTGATGCTTACACAGTAAGCAAAATGTAAGGAGACTGCCTGGTTAAGTGCATTTCCAAACAAACAAACAAACAAAAAACAGAAAACTCCATTTTTAAAATTTATTTTTGGCACATTGCTTGGGTCTCAAAGTCAGAAGCTAAACCTAGTTTTGGACTGCACTACTTCAGGTTGTGTGTGAGGGATCCACTTGTCTAAATGCTCTTAAATACCATAAAGCAATCCCCTGCATATAAAGTTGCCTTCTCTCTGACATGCTAGTTATGTTTGTTGCTGAGGGTGGAGATGATTTGTAAATGGACAAGCATACATGCAAGCGTCTAAATATAGTGTAAAAGTACTATATTCCTCTGGAAAGGATTTTATAAATTATCTGCTTTGCTGTATATGTAAGAACCAAGTCTCACGGAAAAGCTAAAGAGTAATAATCAGCATTTTTTCAAAGCCTTAGGGTTCCTATGTGCCTGAATTTCAGTTGGATTGGATATAGCCAATCCAACAATTCTAGAAAGCCCAGTTATCCATTTCATTCCCTCCCCCTCTCTCTCTAAACATCACTACAGTATGCCACCCCATTGATTCATCTCACATACGGTAAGAGGCCTAAGCCTCTTGCATGACACCTAGTATGGACTCTCAGGAGATGGTCCTCTATATCAGACATGAATGAACAGAAACAATAACAATACATAAAGTACACAAGTGTTTAAACCAGTGTTCTGTCTTTCTCCCTCTCTTCTGCAAACCAAATTTCTTTGCATACTATATTATAACAAACTGTAAACTAACAGGTGGTTACAGGCTAATCCTACCATTTCCACGGGCTTTTGTGGCACAGAGGCTTGTGCAACAATGTATATGGGGAAAGTGGGACAGAACTCTTTGAAATATGTACATTTTTCTAAAGAACAATAAATAGTTAATCCAGGAACTGTTGGCACTAGACTTGGCACTAGGACCCAGAAATTAACGTGCACCCCCCCCCCCCGAACTATACAGTACTGAATGCAACAAGCAACTGTCCTTATGGTAAGTGTGATCCATCCAGCCAAGGAATAATGCTCGTAATAAGTCCCATTGATTTCAGTGGTGGAATTAAACACATGCTTAAGTCTCCCCCACCAAAATTAATGGGTTTTTAAAAAAGTGATTAACTCTGGCTGCATAGATGTTATAAAGGTAATTTTTATGGACTGATTTTAAAATGCAAAAGCAACTACACAAGGGATGTAAAATGCCTTAGCAGTGAAGACTGGGTAATTCTTATTTTTTAAATGAACTACTAACCACTCTGATACTTTCCCCATTTTTGTAGGGGTGCCCTGAGACTGGGGTGGACTAGGGAAGGACAGCTGGTAGGGTAAACTGGATATATGATTGTTACATTGTTATATTGCAAAAAAAATATCAATTAAAATTACAAATTAAAAAATGAGCTGAGAAAACTATAAGGGGTGTTAGAAATCAAGACTGGAAGTCAAAGGATCTGGACCTAAATCTGTCAGAAACAGGGGGCAGAGTACCACATAATTGTTCTGTGCTCCATAGCATCAGGTAATGGCCAATATTGGAAAAGGGCTGCTTAAGATTCGGTACAGCTGTTTGCAGCTACTTAGGCTTTCCTAGAAACTTATTCCTTTCGTCTTGTGAAATACACAGGGTCCCCTGCACTGAAGATCCGAAGACATAATTATGATGTTAAAAAGTTCTTTTAACCCCCAGCACAAGTTACAGCCAACAAGCAATGCCTATTTATAACATTTGTATTCCACCCAACCCCAAGGATCTCAGAGGAGTGTATCTGGGGTCACTCCATTTCAACCAGCACTCCATTAGGCAGGTGAAAATAAGATTTTGGTTCTCCCAGGCCAACTATTTACCCTGCTTAGAAAACAAAGGTATTGGTCACATCTTGAAAGTAATACGAAGGAGGCATTTTCACCCGAGTGTAGATTATTATTACGCCCAACATATATCACAAGCACACTTCTATAGAGATCATTCAAAGCACATTTTTCACCTCTTAATTATCACTTAGGTTAAAGGCTTGTGAAGAAATATGCTAGCACATTAAATGTCCTTCTGAGGCTGGATTGCCTGACTTGCCTCTGGCTTCTAATAACCTGAACTGTTGCAAGGACTAAGATGGAAATACACTGATTAACAGCATGCAGTTCTGTAGAATACCTTGGGACCTTAACATTTCACTCGTCAGTTGGGATTCTTGTTATTCCTAATCACACCATCTACCTGTCCCTTCAGGCTTCATAGTAATGTCATGATAAGATATCTCTTCCCTCTTTCTTTTTGTATTTCAGTTGCTATGTACCTCAAAGAGATTAGCCATCTTTTACTTATGACCTCATAGGATGCATCTATATATTATCTTTTTGCTTAAAAGTTCAGATGCTATTTCTGGCATCCAGGCAGAAGGATTGCTAAGCACTATGCCCTTTACTTTGAGCAGGGTACATTCAGAACACCAGATGTGGTGTTCTCTCTGATCTAGGAAAATAGGAAGTTAATCAACAACTCTGATACAGGATACAGTCTGAAAAGGATTCATCTCTATTTCAGCACATCTCTGCTCTTCCTCTGTTCTCTTCCTCTTCCTTTTCAGACTTCCTCTTAGGACTGATGAACAGAAACATGTTTCTGATTGGGTTCCCTCCCTCCCTCCAGCTTTCATTGACTCATTCAGCTGAGCTGGGATGAATTTACATGAGCAGAACTAATCCAGCAAAAGAATATTAGAGGAAGTTCAGATATTTAGGAGAGAAAAATGAGATCAGTCCTGCTAGGGCTGTGTCCATTCAGAAAGTGACTGAATGTTCTACCCAGGTTGAAGATTTGTTGTGCCTGAGATGCTAGCGCATTATGTTCGAACCTAGCCTTCTCCATATTCTGCTAGATTTTCCACCTTCCTTCAACATTAATTGAAAATGCCCTAGAGTTGTAATGTCCAACTACACATTAAGTTCAACCAAGGGAGGATTTTCCATTCGGTTCCTGGTCTCTCAATCAGTTTAGCTAAGCCAAATTACCATATACCACAAATAGAGAGCAGGTGTGCCAGACAAAGACAAAGCAAATAGATGGCTCTCTCTCACATAAGCCGCACACCACCCCAAAAGTCAATTGTTATGAAAAATTATCAAGCACATTGATAATTACAAATTACAGTTAGGGATTCCTATTTGAGCCAAAGGCTTAACCAAACATATCTATATATGTCTAGCAAGAAGCATGTCCCATTGCTCTGATCAAATCAGTCCCTGGTGAAGTTTTGACATTTGTATTTCTGGTATTCTTAAATTTTTAATTGCAATTGTCAGAGCTGCTTGAAGATCCTAGCTCACAGAGGATCACGCTAGCCAGCGATCATTAAGTAAAAGTCTTTATTGAATTACAGTTTCCATTCTCACGCTGCTGCGCGCAAACTCTACGTCTAGTAGCTAGATCGGCGAAGCTCCGTCTGAATCTCCGCCCCTTGTGCACCAACTTAATATCCTAGCCTTGCTCCACCTTTTCCGCCTGACTGTCCTCCTCTGGGTCCCTCTACCCCCCGGGGCCTCCTCCTTCCGGGATTCTTCTGACGCTGACCCGGACCCTCCTGCCTCCTTGCGCCGGGCTTTAGGACCTGGTTCCCTTTCGGGGCTGCTTACTGCGCCGCCTTCCTCTGCATTTGAACTTGGCGCGCGCGCCCAACCTTCCACCTTCCTCTTAACCGTTTCTTCGCTCCCCGATGGAGGTGTGGCCACTCCTGACTCATGCCCTCCCTCCTGTGGCGAGCTGCCAGCGCTTCCCCCCTGGCTCCCTTCCTCTTCCCTGCTTCCTGGCGGTGACGCTGGTCCCGATCTCCAGCTGCTCCCCCCTGAGTCCCTTCTGGCTCTATCTTCCTGGGGTGCCCCCCTTGACTCCCCCCTTGCCCTGGCCACTGGTGCTCCTTTCTGTGAATCCTCTGATTCACTGGAAAGACTAGGAGATCTCGGGTCGTCGTCATCACTCATCTTTTCTTCTGCCTCCTCCCCTTCGCTCTCTGTTTCCTCCCTTGCCCGTGCCTCTGCTCCTAAACCCCTGACATCCATCCCCCCCTCGAAGCCCCCCATTCCCCCCTCCCCTCCTTCCGGTGCTGGAGCTGGGGGCTGCTGTTGCAAAGGGACGAACGTCGGATATCGGTCGCTTCCCGTGGCGGGCCTCCATCTGAAGTCTTCCGGTTCTTCCTCCCTGCTCTCGTCGACGACAGTCACCTCCGCTTCCATCTCTGTGCCGCCGTGCTCGAAACCAGGGTCGTCCCCGAAAATGTCCATGTCCGTCTCTCCCTCACTTCCTCCTGGCGGCGTTGCTCGTCCTGAGCATTCCAGCCACTTTCTGCGGAACTGCTCCTCTGGCCTATCGTCCCACCAATACGAGGGTTCTGAGGCGGATCCCGAGGGTGACCCCTCCGGGGAACGGACGTCTCGTGTCGGTTCTTCGTCCGAGTCGAACCCCCGGAACGTGCTGGCCGAAAGCGTGGGCGTGAAAAGCCAGTCGTCGAAAAAGTCTGCTGGCATAGGTCTATGTGGGAAGAGGGCATGAAACTCGTCTTTGAGCAGAGGTTCGTCTAAGGCGTAGCCCGGCACCCAGCTGTTCGCACTGGCCGGGGTGCCCTCCTTGGCGAGAAAGTATTCTACCCCCTCTTCCCCCCATCTGGAGTCCAAAATCTCCGTGACTTCGTTGATGCGCTCCTTCTGTGCCACTCCCGCGTGCCCTGTTCTGTCTCTGGCCGGACTCGGCGCCGTTCCGGGTTCCTGGAACCTGTGCGGTGCCTTGTAGGGAGTGAGCACCGATCTGTGGAATACCGGATGCATTCTGGAACCCTCCGGAAGTGCCAGTCTGAAAGCTACCGGGTTGACCTGCTCTTCGACTTGGTAGGGCCCCAGTTGCTTATGCCCTAGTTTCTTCTTGGCCAACGACCTGGCCGGCACTGCGTGGGCTGCTAACCAAACCCAGTCTCCCACGTGGAGCTCTTCTCCAACCCTTCTGTGCTTGTCTGCTTGTACCTTGTATGCGTGCTTGGCCAGCTCCAGGTGGCGCCTCAGCTGATCGTGGACTTCCTGCAGCTCCGACGCGAACGCATCTGCTGTCTGCGGCTCCCCCTCCCCCATTCTTTCCAGTCCCGGGAAAGTTCTGGGGTGCCTCCCGTTGTTGGCGAAGAACGGCGTGACCCCCGTGGACACGTGCTTCGTGTTGTTGTAGGCGAACTCGGCAAGCGGCAGGTAATCCACCCACGTCGCAGGCTGTTGATTTGCATAACATCTCAGGTACTGCTGCATGATGGCATTGACCCGCTCCGCTTGCCCGTTGGTCTGCGGGTGTCTCGCCGACGCCAGGTTGATCTTGACGTTCAGGAAGCCCATCAGCTTCTGCCAGAAATTCGAGATGAACTGCCGCCCCCGGTCGGACAGAATAGACCGTGGCAGACCGTGAACCTTGAACACGTGGTCTATGAACAGTTTGGCGGTTTGCTCCGCCGTGGCCACCTTAGCACACGGAATGAAATGGGCCATCTTGGAAAACAGGTCCACCACCACCAGCACTGCCGTCTTGCCCCTTGAGCTGGGCAGATCCGTGACAAAGTCCAGGGCCACCCTTTCCCAAGGTTCGACCGGAGTTTGCAGCGGTTCCAACAGTCCGGCCGGCGGTTTGTGCACTGGCTTGGCCCTCTGGCAGGTGTCACACCTCGCCACGTAGTCTGCGACCTCCCCTCTCATTCCAGGCCACCAGAAATCCCTGGCTACTAATTCCACCGTCTTCTCCTTGCCAAAGTGTCCGGCCGTGGGCGCGTCGTGCAGCTGCTGCAGCACCTTGGCTCGAAGTTCGTCTCCCGGCACGTAGATGGCCCCTTTACGGATGAGCAATCCATCTCTTAGCTGGAAACCGTCGGCCGCTGCCTTGCCCCTTTGCACCTCTGCCATCTTTGCTTGTGCGAAGGAGTCCCCCTGCAACGCTCGTCGCACCGCCTCTAGGTCCACGGTCGCCGCGGCGCACGCCCACACTGTCGGTGCGAAGATGTGCATGGCGGCCGCTGGTGTTGCGTCCTCCAGATACTGTGGCTTACGGGAGAGAGCGTCTGCCATGATGTTGGTGTCCCCCGGGACATACTCTATTCGGAAGTCGAAGTTCGCAAAGAACTCAGCCCAACGTATCTGCCTCTGGTTCAGGAACTGTGCCGTGCGCCAGTGCTCTAGATTCTTGTGGTCCGTGCAAACCTGCACCGTGTGCTTGGCGCCGATCAGAAAGTGCCTCCACGCCTTGAACGCTGCGTGAATGGCCAGCAACTCCCTGTCCCATATGGTGTAGTTCTGCTCGGACTTGCTGAGCTTCCTGGAGTAAAACGCTCCCGGTCGCCACACCCCCTGCGGGTCTTTCTGCAGCAGGACCGCCCCCACGGCTCTGTCCGAAGCGTCTGTCTCCACCCTCATCGGCTTGCTGGGGTTGACATGAAGCAGCTGCTCTTCCGACGCGAAGAGACGCTTGAGTGCCTGGAAGGACTGCTCCGCCTGCTCTGTCCAAATGAACTTCTTTTTCTTGGAGCTAAGCGTGTCAGTGATGGCCGCCGTCTGCATCGCGAAGCCCTTGATAAACTTGCGATAGAAGTTCGCAAAGCCGACAAACCGTTGGACCTCCTTCCGGTTGCGCGGGCTCTTCCAATCCAACACCGCTCGAACCTTGGCGCTGTCCATGGCGAGCCCCTTGTCAGACAGCTTGTAGCCCAGAAAATCCACCTCCGTCACGTCGAATTGGCACTTCTCCAGCTTGGCGTAGAGCCTATGTTGCTTTAGCCTGCTCAGCACTTCCTTGACGTGTTTGTCATGCTCCTGCTGCGACTCCGAAAAGATCAGGATGTCATCTAAGAAACAGACGCACGTCTTGTAGAGAAGTCCCGCCAACACGTGATGCATAAATGCTTGAAAAACGTGGGAGCCATTTTGCAATCCAAAAGGCATAACTCTATATTCGTAGGTCCCCAGTGGCGTGAACATGGCTGTCTTCCACTCATCACCCTCCCGCATGCGAATGAGGTTGTACGCCCCCCGCAGGTCCAACTTGGTGAACACTCTGCCCTTCCGTACCTTTGCGAGGAGGTCGTCAATTCGGGGCATGGGGAAGTCCGATGGCCTAGTCACACTGTTCAAAATCCTGTAATCCACTACGAGTCTCTTTTGGGGCGTGTCCCGCTTCTTAACAAAGAATACGGGACTGCCCCCCACTGCCTTGGACTCCCGGATGAAGCCGCGCTGCAAATTATGATCAATGAACTCCTTGAGTTCTTGCAGTTCGTCCTCTGACATGGAATACAGTCTCCCTTTAGGCAGCGCCGCCCCCGGCAGCAGGTCAATTTTGCAGTCATATGGTCTGTGAGGGGGTAGCCTGTCTGCCTCCTTCTCGCAGAAAACTTCCAAAAATTCAGCGTACTTGTGGGGAATCGCTTGCAGCGTGCCTAGCAGCAGCTGTGACTCCTCTTCCTCTCCTTCCTGCCTGGGCACGATGCAGTGTTCAGCACAAAAGGAAGAGCCGAAGGTCAGCTGCCTCTGGTACCAAGCCATCGTTGGGCTGTGCTTGTCCAGCCAACTCATGCCCAATACAACGGGCGTGTCAGATAGTTGAGTGACGTTGAAGCTGATGATTTCTCTGTGATTCCCAAGTCGCATCACCATTGGTGGCGTCTGCTTCACCACTTGCCCCCCGAGCAGCTCCCTGCCATCCACCGTGACAACCTGCAGGGGCAGTGTGGCCGGCAGCAACTGCACAGCGTGCCTGTCGACAAAGTCCTGCCCTATAAAGTCCGCATTGCTGCCTGAGTCAATGGTGATTGGCACGTCCATGGTGATTCCATTGGGCAGCTGGAGAGATGCTGTGAGCCTCACTACTGGTTTGGGCGGGAGGGGGTTCACGGGCTGTAAAATCTCTGGGGACTGCGTCACTAACACGTCTGGCTGGGCCCCAGTGCCTCTTCCTCCAGCCAGACTGTGTCGTTTCCCTGCTGTGGTCCTCCTTGCTGCGTTGCTGCAGTCACCATTGCTGAGGCTGCAGTGAGCTTGTGGGGCCTCTGGGGACACTCTTTTGCCATATGCCCTGGTTCCTCACAGACGTAACACTTCCTGTTCCCTCTAGGAGGCTTCGCTTTCACTGCTGCCGGTGCTAGGGCTCTGGTTGCTGACTGAGCCCTTGCACCTCCAACCTCCATAGGTTCGGCTCCTCCTCCTGGCGGAGGCGTGGATTGCGCCCGCGCTGCTTCTCTGGGAAGGAAGGAGGGGCCCCCGGCTGGTTCGCGCCCTCCACGCCCTTCGTCCTTGCTCCACGGACGTCCTTCCAGCCTCACCCCCACTGCCAGTGCCCTCTGAACGACCTCCTGGGTGGTTCGGGGTCTCTCCCCCCTGGCGATCTCATCTTTAATCGAGTTGTGCAGCCCCTCCCAAAAGAGGTCTCTTACAGGAGCCGAATCTCTGTCCCACTCCAGGGCACTGACCAAGGCGAAAAAGCGGGCATGATACTGCCTGACGCTGGCCCTCCCTTGTCTCAGCCCATGCACCTCCTTCCGTGCAAGATCCACGTCAATACTTGATAAAAAGCACCCATCCATCGCTTTAATAAAGGCATCCGCATTCTGGAGCGCCGGATCCTTATCTCTCCATAAATTACGTAGCCATGCTTTCGCATCCCCATGCAGATGGGACATGATGAACCCCACTCTCTCTTGTTCATCTCTAAAGTCTTTATGCAGCAGTTGCAGTGCGCACAGTACGTCGGCTCTAAAGTTGGGATACTGTTACAGGTTCCCATCGAAGTGAGAGACCAGCCCGCCTGTCCGTCTCGCCAACCCAATTCCCTCCTGCCGGGGTGTCTGCTTTGTCAGCACGTCTAACCTGACCTGGAGATCCCTGCAGGCGGCAGCTGCCTCCTCCTCTCTCTTCCTGGATGCGAGAACCTCGGCGTTCAGTTGTGCCACTGCTTTTCTGAGGTCCTCTATCTGCTGCTCAGCCGTCATGTCGTCTGCCGTTCGTGAGCTCGTTAGTAGGCACCTGTTTCTCTCCCCTCCTCGAGGCTGTAGATGCCCACAATGGAGAGACGGAGCTTACTGTCAGAGCTGCTTGAAGATCCTAGCTCACAGAGGATCACGCTAGCCAGCGATCATTAAGTAAAAGTCTTTATTGAATTACAGTTTCCATTCTCACGCTGCTGCGCGCAAACTCTACGTCTAGTAGCTAGATCGGCGAAGCTCCGTCTGAATCTCCGCCCCTTGTGCACCAACTTAATATCCTAGCCTTGCTCCACCTTTTCCGCCTGACTGTCCTCCTCTGGGTCCCTCTACCCCCCGGGGCTTCTTCCTTCCGGGATTCTTCTGACGCTGACCCGGACCCTCCTGCCTCCTTGCGCCGGGCTTTAGGACCTGGTTCCCTTTCGGGGCTGCTTACTGCGCCGCCTTCCTCTGCATTTGAACTTGGCGCGCGCGCCCAACCTTCCACCTTCCTCTTAACCGTTTCTTCGCTCCCCGATGGAGGTGTGGCCACTCCTGACTCATGCCCTCCCTCCTGTGGCGAGCTGCCAGCGCTTCCCCCCTGGCTCCCTTCCTCTTCCCTGCTTCCTGGCGGTGACGCTGGTCCCGATCTCCAGCTGCTCCCCCCTGAGTCCCTTCTGGCTCTATCTTCCTGGGGTGCCCCCCTTGACTCCCCCCTTGCCCTGGCCACTGGTGCTCCTTTCTGTGAATCCTCTGATTCACTGGAAAGACTAGGAGATCTCGGGTCGTCGTCATCACTCATCTTTTCTTCTGCCTCCTCCCCTTCGCTCTCTGTTTCCTCCCTTGCCCGTGCCTCTGCTCCTAAACCCCTGACAGCAATTATTTTTACTTGCTCTTGATTTTATTTTATAAGCCTTTCACAGAAATTTGTAAGGGGAAGGCTTATGTATAAACCCATAATCAAACTTTGTTTATGCAGAGGGAGGAAAAAGAATTTGTGATAACAAAAATGAAAAGCCAAAAAAATACAAAAGGAAAGGAAAATCTCACATACTATTTTCATTTTGTAGAGCCACAATTAGAGAGGGATCACTGAATGAGAAGTTTCAAGGATGATAAAATATGTAGAGGAGCAACCATAAAAAGAAGTTGAAGATTCTGGCAATAAACTGACTACAAAGGTTGTAGGAATGCTCCAGGCATGCCATATATATTGCCTTAGGGAAGGAGACAGGGCTAGTTGGCTCTCTTCAGCTCTAGCAAAAATCTAGTGTCAGCAAACAAGCATATCTTCTTAGCTCTAGCAGGTGACAAGACGCTAATATTTAAGTAAAATACAGAGGCCTCCTACATACGCACAGTATAATTTTTCTCACATACTACATTAAAGAAAATGGTTAGAAGTGATGCCCTGATGGTTGAAAGACTATAATGACAATTTTTAAGGGTTTGCCAGAATGTGTATATACTAAAAGTGGTAAAGCAGTGGGCCCTGCACCAAAACCCCTGGCATAGAAGCTGCATGTCAGAACTCCCACTGAGTAATGTGGATCACGTAGCTCCCCATGGTACTCCAGTGACCTACATGCAATGAAACAGGGGGCTGGCAGCTAGAACACAGGTGGTGTAAATCTGAGTTATGTATACCACATGGGTGAAAACACATGTTTCTTGTCTGGCTGTATTAAATCTAGACACTGCTTTGGAGATGTGTGGAGGATGACATGGAGGAAATATGGAGACATGCTTTTTTCTTCTGCAGGTAGTAAGTGTGTTCAGATATATATATATGTACACACACACACACACACACACACACACACACACATCCACATTTCCTCCAATGACCCTCCTTATTTTCTCCCCACAAGGAGTTTGTGAAGTAGGTTAAGCTAAGAGAGACTGGTCCAAGAAGAGAGCTTCATGATGGAGTCGGGTTTTGAAGCCTGATCACCCCAGTCTGAGCCCAACTGCCGACCCCCGACATCACATTGTCTTTCTTTTAAACTTGTGCAGATTTCAAAGTTCTTATTCTTCAACCTAATTAATTCCTTAAACAATCAAACAAACAAGCACAAGCCAGGTTGCAAAACAAATCAAGCTAGTCAACTTTAAAACCTAACAGATGGGAAACAAATGCCAAAGAAAACATGTCGTACTGGAGAATTTAGAGAGAGACTGCTAATCTTGAAAATAAAAGACAAATTAATTTAAGTACAAATTAACCATTTCTTTCGAATCATGTCAAGACAGAAAAATGCACTTCTATACCGGCGGTGTTAAAATTAAAGCATTCTAAATCTCACCCTATTATACATTATTATTTACTGATAAGAACCAGCAGAACACTGTCCCACCCAGGAAGCATAACAATGTCTTACATTGTGTAACTTATTTTCCTGGGTTTGGCTATAAAAGGGCACAGAAAGCTGCCTTATACCCAAAGATCATTGGTCCACCTAGAGCAATTTTGTTTTTACTTACTGGCAGTTTCACTGAGACTTTTCCAAGATACCATGAATTGAATCTGGGACCTTCTGCATGCAAAGCAGTGTATTGCCAGTGAGCTACTGCCCTTCCCCATTCCTGTTAATCTGCTCACTAAGCATTTCTGCTGAGGAACAAGGATGGAGGTCATTTTTACCAATTATTCACCCTCTGCAGCCCCCCCCCAAAAAAAACCCCTCCTACTTTGGAAGGGTGGTGCACTCTCTGGAGCAGTGTTTGTGAATAAAAGGGAAAGGGGCAATCAGCCAAAATCACCTTCCACCACCCCTTTCTCCAGTGTAAGCCTCAGCGAAATCTCAGGCACTTCTATTTGCCAATGGGTCACAGTGGATCCAACTAGCATTGTTCTGATTCATGAACTGAGAGTAATTAATCCCTATTTGTTGGCTTATTTTTACCATTTTTCTTTCTCCTTAATGACTGCATGGTTTGTTGTTCTGGTTCTTTGGTACAATATACTTTTATTGTGTTATGGAATGTTGAAAACTCAATATGCTAATGAAAATTAAAGTTACATAAATTAAGAAATTTGAGATGGGTATCTATAGAAGAACAAGAAGCTCTTATTATTATCCCCAAGGAATCAGCTGACCCCCTGTATCTCATGTTGATGCTGAATAACTGTGCACAACATCCGGGCAGAAACAGCACATAAAGAAATTCCATGGCAGATGCCATCAAAGTGTAAAACTCCATTTTTCTGGAGACAAATTTAATCACAAGCTATCTGTTTGATCCAATGGCGGATGATTCAGTTCAAGAAAGTGCGGACTAGAAACTTACAGCTTTGCCGCTTTGAAATGTCTCCTCGGGTTTTGGAATTCCAAAATACCTTATCTTGTTGCCAAAGAGAAACCAATGGCAATAGCAATTCTCCATTAATCCACTTTTGATTTCTGAATCCAGTTTTGATGTATGGATTTTGTATTTCTGAATTTTGTTTGGACAAAGTTTGTCCCCACTGCCACTGCCAATTCCTCTCATAGAAGCTGAATAGACCTGGGGTCAGCAAACTTTTTCAGCAGGGGGCTGGTCCACTGTCCCCCAGACCTTGTGGGGGGCCGGACTATATTTTTTGGGGGGGATGAACAAATTCCTATGCCCCACAAATAACCCAGAGATGCATTTTAAATAAAAGGACACATTCTACTCATGTAAAAGCAAACTGATTCCTGGACTGTCCGCAGGCCAGATTTAGAAGGCGTTTGGGTCAGATCCAGCCCCCAGGCCTTAGTTTGCCTACCCATGGACTAGACTGACAATTGTTTCTTAATTGTTTCTTAATTGTTTCTTAATTCAATGACACCTACCCTCCCAGCATAGGCCCCCTGAGATGGCTATCTCACTCTCTTCTGTCCTGGTGTGGTGGTGAAGAACCTGTTTCCATGTCGCAGTGTCTGCCCTATCCTGAAAACATCTGACAAGTAACAATGGGAGGCATTTTCCTTATCAACTCGCCATTAGGAATACAGAAGCACAAATGAGACACTCACAGTTTTTATTGCACACTGTTAATTGTAGGCACAGTAAGTACTGACAGCATCACTTTAAAAAGCGGGGAGGGGGGGGAATTGCCAAACTTTTTGCTCTTGCTTGGCCTTTATGCCTCTGAAACAAAGCAGCTTTCCCCATCATCACATCCATAAGATAGGCAATGCTGTACTCCATCAGTTCCTTTCCTGTCTGCTATGTACTTCTCCAACTAGCAGGAACTAAGGGAGGTAAAAGAAGGAAACCCTGATAGGATCAGCTGGCTTCCCGTTGGTCACTGCTGCTGTAGGTCTTTCTTGTGTGGTGTGCCCAGCACCAAGGGAAAGAACATCCTTGCCTCGGCAGATTGCCTGTAGAGAGAAAAGAAGATGAGGAGAGTCCTGAATAATGGCTAGCAGCTTCATGTGAGTGAGGTTCACAAGTGTGTGCTTAAGAATGCTGCAGCCCAAGTGCTTTCCCATTCTGCATGTTCTTCCAGCCCCAATCGGTGTGTCAAAATAACGTACCCAGGCAATACTTCCTCCTCCAGTTCAATGTAGGAAGTTCCACTGGAATGCTCTTCAGCAACTGTTTGTTCTGCTCCATTATCTCCTGATTCTGAGCCTGCAAGGGGAAAAAATAGTAATCATGTGTTCTTGACCAATGGTAGCAAGCAGTGAAGATGTGCTTGATAGTCCCCCTAAGCAAGGCTACACAGAACCTTCCCTAATGTGTGATGAAAACTTACCTGGGTGTAGGTGAGTTCTGCATTCCCCAAGGCCGACATGCCCCGTTTTGCCATATGAGGCAAGTTGGGAAGTACCATCCCACCCTGCCACTTCTGCACCGTCCTGCCACCACCACTGCAGAAGAGGTGCTGGCATTGGCACCTATTTCTGGCAAGATGTCCCCAGAAATTGGTACCAATGCTGGTGCTGCTTTCTCCCCAATGGCAGAGGTGCCAGCAAGGCAGGGCGCTAACTTGGGGACTTCTGCTGCCTGAGGCAGCTACTTCACCCTGCCTCATGGGTCAAGCCTGGCATTCTCCAACAGCATTGTCTTTTCTGCACAGTAGTTATTTGCCCAATATGGGAGATACTTCCCACATTGTAGGAGGACAGCATGACCATGCATGTGTGAGTGCTCTAAGCACCACTTGGAGCCAGGGGAAGGAATGGAAGGTGTCCAGGGGTCAGTTCTGGGGCATAGGCCTCCCCCAACCCTGCTAAGCCCTTTTTTGCTTACCTGTGTGTGGTATCTCCTTTGGGTAGTCCTGGTTGCAGTGGTGAAGCTGGCATTCCTGCCTCTTGCTGGTCTCACAGTACAGCCTCTGTAAGTATTCTGAGAGGAATGTTATTCACCTGCTCCCACCTCTTTGTTCTTAGCCCTGGCTGTTTGTTTTTTGTACAAAGTGATCCCTTTCAGCAAATTGTTCAGGTTCCCTGTTACAAGAATTCTCTGTTGTATGCTGCAGCTTTCTAGACAAGAGGGTTGACTGGTGTAGAAATGCACTTCACATCCTGACATAAGAACTGTGCTCCTTTGTGGGTCCTTATAAAGTCCCAGATCTGTGCCATGATGGAGTTAGTCAGAATCCCACCTTCAACAACCCTCTGCATGTGTTGAGATTCTGCATTAACACATGAGGGAGGGCTGCAGGGGTGAGTGTGTGGTCTCCAGTCCACCACCAGCAATCTTTGCTTTCTCCACAATTCCTGAGGGAAACTGCATAAAGCAAGGAACCTTCTATATCAGACTTCCTCAAACTTGGCCTTCTAGATGTTTTGAGATTACAATTCCCATCATCCCTGACCACTGGTCCTGCTAGCTAGGGATCATGGGAGTTGTAGGCCAAAAACATCTGGAGGGCTGAGTTTGAGGAAGCCTGTTCTATACCCATGAAGACTCATAACACATTTTACAACTCTGGAACAAAACAGGATTCTAAAATGCACAGGGAACCTAAGTAGATGGAGAAGGCTCTCTGCTTCACACAGTCACATGGAGGGCCACAAGATGGGCAATGGGACCAGAGCTGACACACTAGTCTCCTTGTCCCCTTGTTTGTTACATTGACCATGAACCTGTGTGCCTGAAGAGGATTAATGAAGAAGGTGGTTGGAAGGAAAAATGTGAGTGGAAGTGTTGAGCTCTCCATTGACTACAACAAATTGTTTCTACTTAGTGCATCACAGTAATGCTCTTGTCAGACTGGGACTGACAATGAAGTGAATATAAGCTGCCAACTGAGTTTGCCACAGCCCTAACATTCCCCCACCATACTAGCAGTTTCTGCCAATGCGTGCCACAAGACTACCAGGTGTTGTTGGGCTGTAACTGCTACCAGCTCCAGCAAGCATGGCCAAGAACCATCCTGTACTAAATTATTACAAATCCACTGTGTTGCATCAGTGCAAAGAAAATTACTAGTGAAGTCACCCCCATGCAGCAAGCATAACTCAATTATAAAATAATCACAATTAAGTAAATAAATATTACATCCCCCCCCCATACACCATTAAACTTTAGGGCTGCAGTCCACAACTCACCTATGCTTGTTTCATCACATGCTTCCACACAAACAAAATTAAGTACATCATTTCAATTGGTTTGTGGATCATATACTGTTCATTGATATTTCTTGATCTAATGCACGCTGGGGGGGAAATGTTTTGCAGATCATTTGTCAATTATTCTGCTGAAAATTCCTGGAGAGCCATGGAACTGACTCATTCAGTTAGTCCATTCAATAGAAAAGGCCCCAGTGGGAGTAGCAGATTGCAAAGCTCACCACAAACATCATCTGCCTGGAACATGTGATCCAGCCAGGGCATGCAAAATAATGCTCCTTTATTTTTAGTTCTCTAACTGCAGGGAAGGACTTAAATCCTAACCCTGAGTCTAAAAAGCTCACATCAAGACTTGCAAGCTAACATGAATCACACCCTGGGCTTTTAAAACACAAAAAGAGAAATGTGAAGAGACAAACTACTGAATACTTAAGAGTGCAAGCAATTAAGCAAGTCTAAAATGCTTTCAAAAGGACCTTGAAATCATCACAAAACAAATGGAAGATACTACATAACAATCAAAATTGTGAAATAATAAAGTGTATAGAAACCAAAGGTGACATGGCCAAGGTAATATAGGATGCTGAAAAAATCCCATTGCACGTGACATTATAAAGGGTATAAAATGTTTCTAATTTAGGAGTGGGCCAAATTGTTTTCCTCAATTTTGTTGTCAGTTCTTGGTGTGGAACATTTTGGTAACTTAAAGGTAAAGGTAAAGGGACCCCTGACCACTAGGTCCAGTCGTGACCGACTCTGGGGTTGCGGCGCTCATCTCGCTCTATGGGCCGAGGGAGCCGGTGTTTGTCCGCAGACAGCTTATGGATCATGTGGCCAGCATGACTAAGCCACTTCTGGTGAACCAGAGCAGTGCACGGAAACGCCGTCTACCTTCCCGTCGGAGCGGTACCTATTTATCTACTTGCACTTTGACGTGCTTTTGAACTGCTAGGTTGGCAGGAGCTGGGACCAAGCAATGGGAGCTCACCCCGTCGCGGGGATTTGAACCGCCGACCTTCTGATCAGCAAGTCCTAGGCTCTGTGGTTTTACCCACAGTGCCACCTGCATCCCTTACCTTCCTTGGTAACTTACATGGGGACAAATAAGGCCGTCTCCTCCTCCATCATTTCCTCTGTCTGTCTGTCTGTGTATTTGAGCTTTTCCAACCCCAAGAAAGTGCCAGATAATCTCTCCTCCCCTTGGATAATTTGCATAAAATGGCTTCCCCAGTTTCTCTTTGGAAAATTTCAAGTTGCCATTTTCACACATATCTAGTAGGGACGACTGCAGTAGTCCAGTCTGAGGAAGGGTGGTCAATTAATGCACAGATAACGGAGGCCAAGACCATCCTCTCTAGGAAAGGCTACAACTGAGCAAAGCTGGAAGAAAGGTATGACTAGCAAACATCACCACCCAGGTATCAGGGGAAAGCACTGGATTCCAGAGCCCCCCAAACTGTGTACCTGCCCCCGACTTTTTTTTTAATGGAAATTTATCTCCTGACCCAATCTGAGGCTCAGAAAATATTGCTCACACCCTGCTTTCAAAATCTTTCCTTGAAGAAATAAAACTCTGCTGCTTTGCAGTAAAAGCCCACATCTCATGGGGGACCCTCTCATTTCTAATGGAATTATGCCTCAGGGCCAAGGAAAGCAACAGAAAAATCTCAGTGAAGCATCTGCTTTGAAAAGCTGGTTCCTGGAAAACAGGCTGCAGGAAGGAGGGGGCTGCCGAAACTACAAGTCCCAAAGCTTCTTGCACCAACAACATCTAGCATCCAAATTGCTCAGCTACCCTGAGAAAAGTTCACGTCTCAGGGTCCTGGCACCTGGGCTGCAAATGAATCCTTCAGGGCTAGAGGAAAGGAAGGAGAGACCCTACAACAAAATCTCGCTACAGCCACCATCAGAAAATGGGGGGAAAGATTGGCAGTTGTGGAACAGAATATTCAGGAACTCATAGTGGGAGGTTGAGACAGCTCATGGGAGTTGGGTGGTGGGTGTGATACACTTTTTGGAATTGTGCAAAAAATCTTTGTGAAGCCAGTGTGAGATCTGGACCCAACACCACCCTCCCCCCTGCCCATCTGAATACAGATGAACTTACAAGAACTCTTATTTATTATTACAGGAGATATATAAAAGAAATCATATGACACTTATTCATTTTTAGAATAATATGTGTGATATGGGGGCGGGGAATCTCTCCATTGCATTACAATACTTGTTCAAAGATATGTAAATCTGTGCTGGAGGTATAAACTGCAGGGGGGTGGATCTATAATATCTTCCAGTAGTGAGAAGCAGTGATGCAGTTGTAGGGTCTATGGTTATCAAGTGCTTGTTTGGACAACATTTAGTTTTTCATCTTGCATTGCAATTGCTATGTAGCTTCACAAGGCCTGAGATAACCTCTATCATTAAATGAGACTCAAATGCATTCTACCTATACCTCCCCAAAATGCATTATGCACCCAGCGGGCAGCATAGGAATGTACACATGACCTCAAACAGTACTAGCATACAAGAAGGTGCAGCACAAAACTTTCTCAATCAATATTATTAATGTGATAGTATTGGATTTGACCTCTTCTATCCTTGGCAATCATTTCTGGAAAGGCAGGTGTGTTACGGGATTCTGCCATTTTACCCATTCATGTCCTACAGTCCGATTCTGAACCGGCAAAACAATAGATTTCCTAATGAAGGCCACAATGTAGGAAACCCTGCTCATTGCTTTTAATCAGCTGTAATCACTCCTCCATTGAGAAACTATGGCGGAATCAGCAGGAGTTCTTGCTATATCTGCACATGCCAGTAGCATTATTTAATGAGCTTAGACTAACATCAGCCTTGAGTTCTCTGCAAATATGGTGTTGCAAGTGAACATCTTACTAGGAAACCTAATTCAGATCTTTTTCATTCCCACAGAAACTGAATGTGCTGAAATACATTAATTACTATACTTTAAACTATTATTTATTATTGAAAGGGCTTTAGGCATTTCTTGCAATAACTGAGCACCAAACCTTAAATATACTCTGCTTGTCTTGCTACCCATAAGACAATCTTACCCACATTTAAGAATAACTATGTGATTGTTGACCCCAAATGGTTATGTTCACATTTCAGGTAATTCTGAGTAGTGGATACAATCCTCTCTTTTTTAAAAAGCACATATTCAATAGTATAGGATGTTCCATTCACGCCAAGGTATATGAATCCTGAACTAGTCAAGTTAGTGGGTTTGCTGAAAGCACACTCTATGTGCATGGAATCCAAATAGTACACATTTATTTGGTTCAACATGAAAAGAAGCTTGTGATCAGCAGCCTGATTCCTGTCACCTGTGGCAAGTAGGTTTGCAAAGAACTGCCTACAATACACATCCACAGCAAAAGCAGAGTGCACAGTAAATAGAACCTATAATCAAATATCCCGAACAGTGCAATTGAGGCTGGCCTTGGACATAAAAGGGAGCAGTCAGAAACAGGATTCTCAAGCGATTCCTACACTTTCCCAGCTACGCTTCTGATGTAATGCCCAACATATTGACTTATGCATCTCTGCTGTGTGGGATGAATAAAGTAGACAAGCATCTCTGCTGGGGGGGTTACCAAGCTGCTGTTTCAGATGTTACACTGAAACTGTCGAAAGAGGGTAAAGGCTTGATCACACTTTCTCTTTCCGTCATTCCAATTGATAATCCATCACAGTAATCTGCAATCTGAAAATCCCATTTAGCCATGCACCTCTCTATAGGAGATGTTCAAAACTTAGTTTTGTTTATTTATTTCATAAAATCAATACTTGATTATAAAAAACAAACAAACCTGAAAGTGGCTTACAAAAGATTATTTATACTATGAGTCAGTGACCCTGGTTTTTGTGAATGGGGAATGCTCTTTGACATTTCCCATTGGCCAGAGCATGAAGCAGAGCTGCCAACTGTCTCCCCTGCTGTTTGCCTGGCCATAGAACCCTGAGCTTTGGCGCTGGAAGCAAATGATAATTGTAAAAGGTTTTGATTTTTCTGGAAAAACCCATCTTATCCATATGATCACAGATGATGTTGTGCTATTCCTTTCTGTTCCTGAAACCTCATTATCTGCTGTCATGCCTCAACTTGCTATATATAGCAAGATATCTTTCACTGTTAACTTCATCTAATTTGAGTGAGTGTATATGCACCTCGTCAAACCTACAACTGCAAAGTCAGAAAACAACTAGCCTGAAACTCTGTACTACCTACCCACCAACCTTCCAATCAGCAAGCCCAAGAGGCTCAGTGGTTTAGACCACAAGGCCACCCACTCCCCTGAAGCGAGATGAGCACTACACCCCATAGTCACCTTTGACTGGACTTAACTGTCCAGGGGTCCTTTAGCTTTTACCTTTCCTACCTACTTTAAATACCAGGGAGTGAACATACCTAAGAATTTATCTAAACTATAAAAATTGAACTTTATGCCCTTGATTAAAAAAAAATAACAACTAAGCTAAAAAAAACCTGGTTAATGCTAACATTCTCATGGTTGGGGAAAGCTTCTATAGCAAAAAATGATGCTATTACTGCAGCCATCTTTACTTATTCCAAGTATCACCAATAAGCATACCCATATCTCATGTTAATAGATGGCAAAAAATATAGGGTCAAGAACAGGGGTTGACAACCTAAGGCCCATAGGCCACAAGCAGCCCATGGGGGTCGTTTAACTGGCCCATGGACCCCTGCCGCCCATACAGTTGGCTCCCGTGTGCCGTGCTAAACCAGCGTGGAGCAGAGCAGGGACGCCTTCCGTGATGCTGGCCAGCTTCCCATCCTCTGCGCTGGAAGGAGTGCCAGAAATAGTGTTTGTGCATGCATGCATGTGTGCGTGCACACACACACTCCGGCCCACTGCAGCATCTGTGGGACTGTGAACCGGCCCAAGCCACAAAAACTTTGCCAACCCCTGGTCAAGAAAGAAGGGTCACAAAAGGAGGAGGTATAGTGATACCTATCCTAAAATGGTATAAATACTCTGCTCACTTGCACAATAACCTTTTGGTTTTCCAAGGCTTACGCCAGCTCCCATAGTTAAAACTGGAGGATGATAGAGGTCACGACATTATGCTTTCATTCTCTTATCAGAAAATGGACAACAAGACACCAGAAGACATTATTAACCCCTTTCTAAAATCAGATTTGACCATATGGAAGCAATGGAGACTGAAACGTTTACCTTTTGATTCCCCTTTGGTTTCAATAACTCTTTCTTTCACACAGCAGCCAAATCAGCCTCATTTGCTAGGTGGGAAATGGTAGGATTATATAAACTCAACAACTTTTGCACTGAACAAAAGCCCCTTGCAGCTCCAAAAATAAATTTTATATTGGGAGATATACCACGTCTCTGGTTATAGATACACCAGATTGTACATTTTCTATATCAGCCAAATATAAAGACTCAAGGATTATGCAACTTAGTTTTGGGTTGCTCAACAGAACCAACCCACTGGGAAAGGAAATCATCTCCCAACTATATAAAATCCTCACAAAATTGGCTACCCTTCATCTCACTTCATTAAAACTAAAACGGGGGAAATATTTTTTTGCGAAGAATTAGAGGAACAACTCTGGGAACAAGCCTGGAATAAACTACCACTTGGATCAATCTCAATCAGAACTCAAGAAAATACTTTAAAGATAGCACATTGCTGGTACATGTGCCCAGGTGGATTATATAGAATTAGTAATAACACATTCAACCTTTGCTTGCGAGAATGCAATTTATCTAGTACACACGTGGTGGCTTTGCTCCAAAATTATTCCCTTTTCGGAAAACGTTTCTCAAACAATTAATCAAATGATTGAACAATTGCTACAACCAGACCGAAAATTAGCCCTGCTATCTTATTTTACTCTTCAGATTAAGAACATAACCAATAAAGACTGTTCTCCACTTACTAACTGCAGCCTGAGTAGCGGTTGCTATATATATATATATATATATATATATATATATATATATATGCAGGTTTTGGTGTCTTCGGGTGTCTTCCCGTGTAAGAGTTGGGGTGTCTAGGCGACGTTTCGACGAGGTCTCACTCGTCATCTTCAGGCTGGTGCTTTCGGCTTCTTGTTACTAGAACAGAGCAGGATCTCAGTGTTTGAGTTCCTATAAATACTGTTGAGGGGGTGTGGTGTATAGCCTCCAACGTTCTGGGCAGAGAGGGAGTTCCCAGGTTAGTGTGCCTTTTCTTCTTTTGTTCCTTAATTACTTGAGGGATATCTTGAGTGATTTCTTGAGTGATATTCTGAAATCACTCAAGATATCCCTCAAGTAATTAAGGAACAAAAGAAGAAAAGGCACACTAACCTGGGAACTCCCTCTCTGCCCAGAACGTTGGAGGCTATACACCACACCCCCTCAACAGTATTTATAGGAACTCAAACACTGAGATCCTGCTCTGTTCTAGTAACAAGAAGCCGAAAGCACCAGCCTGAAGATGACGAGTGAGACCTCGTCGAAACGTCGCCTAGACACCCCAACTCTTACACGGGAAGACACCCGAAGACACCAAAACCTGCATTCCTGTACCCGTGAAAATCTACGAAAGCATATATATATATATATATATATATATATATATATATATATATATAATGTTGTTGTTTTGAAGCCTGGATTTCACAAATATGGGACATTGTGCTTAAAGACTAATTAATCATTTCACAAATGGAATATCAATCTGGCAGGGAAAAGACTCACGCCTTCTATACAACATGGTATCCTTTTATTGACTTTGTTAAGACAATCAAACATGGCTTTCACCCTCCATCAAGTCCTGAAACCTTATGGAGAGACAGTTTCATTTGATTGCCTTTCTTGGAACGTCTCAAACTACAACCATAAGCCACTACTTTTCTTTCTTTTCTGTTCAACTACTAAGCTCTGTTTTCCTAATATAGGTATGTTTTGTTACTTGAAAGTAACTATCAATTTTTTAAAAAAGATAAAACAGTAAAATCAAGAAAAATCCACAACTATACTTTTAAAAACATGCAAAAGTAAAAATACTGAAACAGATTAAAATTGCCTGAAGTTTCTAAGCATCTGGGTAGGCTGGTCTAAACAACATTTTTAGCAGACGTTGAAAGAGTTCTGTGAAGGCCTAAACCAGGTCTGTGTGCCAAACCCCAGCTCTTTAGTCCCTGTGCCACAAGCAGGGATGAGGAGATCAATCTATTCCCATATCAATCTGCAATTTTTCAAAAAAAAAGCATCATGACTACTGAAAGTAAGCTGGTTGATACAGTAGTGTCATTAGCCAATATTGACTGCTCTCAGCAGCCAGCCAGTCCCTGACAGACACAAACAAACCATATTACTTTTTATCAGAATTTGGAAGGCTATTATGCACAGAAGAGGGAAACAAGTTCTTCCAAATCCTTGGTTAGAGGAAAAATAAGTTTTGGCAGACACTCAGAACCTCAAACAGGTGCTGAAATGTCCTGCCTAAACAATTTACAGGACTGAAATATAGGCAGACAAACTCTCATGCACACGTTCAGAGTAATTAAGTGGATTATATGTTTTTCAATACTCCCATAATGTTATAACTGTACGTGGAGTGGGATATCAGAGCCACAAATTCTTCCACAAAGTCTAACAGCTCTGAAATCCATGCGGCGGAGTAACTGAGTCAATAAATATGAGAAGTGTGGAGCTGTTCTCCTGGGATTTGTACTAAGAGACATCCAGGGATCAATGAAGATGAGCCAAAGTACTAGCATGCAGCCACCACTGCATGTTTGTGTGTGTAAAATTGTTTTTTTTTTAATTATTGCTTTTTAGCTGTTTCTGTTTTAGTTGTAAGCTACTTCCGTTGAAAACAGTATTTGCTGGGTGAGGAAACCATGCCACAGGTCTGTCCTAATCAGGAGAACTTGAATAGTTGCATATATTGCTGAGCAACAGAACTTACTATACAGGCACCCCCTTTGCTGGGTTTCAAGTCACATTCTTATACTGCTGAAAAGACCAGAGAGCGGACAGAGATGTCTCCACCCAGTGCCCATTACCTGATTTGCTTCCACATGCTGAACTCCAGTTCACTGGAGCTGCTATCTGTCACTTGCTCATGTGCAACTGCTGCCTGAAATGTACACACCTCAGCTTAAGTTGTCTAATCAGATGAAAGCTGGTCTGACGTATAGCTCATCAAACAAGACTACTTTGCAAGAAGCTACAAGATACCCAAGGATTGTGGCTACCATCATGTGTACTCAGCTTCAAATACCAGCAGTCTGAGGTGGAGTAAATGGTAATGTGTACACAGCATAAGATTCCAACTAGTTCCCATTGAGTTAAAGATGAAACCACATGGAGAAGGGAGGGGAGATCAGGCATGGCTCTTTAAGAGACAGTTGACACACAAGGTCCATTCAAACCATACCCAGTGCTTACTTACTTAAATATTCCTGCACAGCCCTAATTGATCACACTCTACTTAAAGCAATTACTTCATTGCCTGTAAAGTGCTTTAATATAATAGTGCATGTAAAGGCTTGCTACTGCTAAAGTGCACCACACTATTTAAAGAATGCTTTAACAGCCTTATTGTGGAGACAGCCCATGAGAAGAAAGAGAGCAAGGAAATCTGACAACCATACAGAAGATACTAGAGCTTAATTTGTTCACCAGCTTTCCCTTGGCACTGTTTAGATTTAAGGAAGACACACATGTTTGCAATGATGCTCTCCGTAGTTTGCATTTACTTTGCATTATGTAATGCAAAATGTAAACACTCTGCAGCTGCAAAGGCAATGGAAAATTAGACCCACTAAGGTTCCATTGTCCTGTTGATACCAGAATGCTTCAGACAAAGAGACTTAGAGTACAGCCTGCAGCCCATTTGTCTTGCTTGCTGCAGTATTTAAAGAGATACAATTACATTCTACTTTCACATAAACAGTAGGGCTAAGCCAGCCAAGGAAGCACTTTTAAGCCACATTGATGTCAATAGGGAAATTGGGCCTAATGAAGTAGTTTCTCTTACACTGAAACCCACGGGACTTCAGATTGTTCTCTGGATTGTGCCTAGCATGTTTTATGGATAGTTGTTATTTTGGGGTGATGCGATTGGACAGCAAATAAGTAGATAGCAATCGGATAAGGAAGATAAAGGATGAGAGCAACAACTCATATTTCTCCTAGTACTGAAAATCACACACATTCATTAGAATAATGAAGAAATATAAATTGTTATCCCTACCACTTTGTTCATCAGATACATTGCCAAATGCACAGAACTCTGAGCTAGCTTAAGAAGCTCAAGAAGTAATACAAAGTTTTGGACAGCATGTAACAGCAATAAGCTAGTTCCATCAACTAGGAGTTAGGGAAAGAACTATGCAAAGATGTAAAGCATGAGTTGGCAAACTAAGGCCCGGAGGCTGGATCCAGCCTGCGGACGGTCCAGGAATCAGCATGTTTTTACAGTTTTTACATGAGCTTTTATTTTACATGTGTGCTTTTATTTAAAATGCATCTCTGGGTTATTTGTGGGGCATAGAAATTCGTTCATTTTCCCCCCTTCAAAATATAGTCCGACCCCCTCAAGTTCTGAGAGACAGTGGACTGGCCCCCTGCTGGAAAAGTTTGCTGACCCCTGATGTAAAGCATAGCATTTGAAATGGAAAGGGAACCTTTAGAAGTATGGATAGCAGCTGATGGTTTGGCAACAATTGTGGTCTGCCCCAGTTCTGATCTGTGACTACCAACAAGAAGGAATGACATCTGTCATGTTACTTTCCCCAAAACCAAAGATGCTTCATACATGTAAGCTCACTGCTTATGTTCAGTAATGGAAGCTTCAAATGTTAATGAGCCTTTATAGTAGTTCTGTGGTAGAGCACATAATCCCATGTTCAGTCCTAAGCATCTCTAAGTAGGACATGAAAAACTCCCATCTGAAACCCTAGAGAACTGCACAGTCAATGCAGTGTCTTTTTTTTTTAAAGGAATACAGTGGTACCTCAGGTTACATAGGCTTCAGGTTACACACTCTGCTAAACCAGAAATAGTGCTTCAGGTTAAGAACTTTGCTTCAGGATAAGTACAGAAATCGGGCTGTGGCGGCACGGCGGCAGCGGGAGGCCCCATTAGCTAAAGTGGTGCTTCAAGTTAAGAACAGTTTCAGGTTAAGAACGGACCTCCGGAACGAATTAAGTACTTAACCCGAGGTACCACTGTAATTTATTTCAGTTATTTTTTAACAGTATCTGTATTTCACCCAATAACCAGCTTCTCACATTCGACTACAAGAAAATCAAGTGATAAATAATATTTTGACTGTCCCCCAAGTGGTTCTTTCCTTCCATTTCAGGTGATTGGTGCTTGTCTTGGCATCAACAGGCAAGTACAACAAGCAGGGAGGGATACTGGAATTGACTGTCCTGAGCATTGTATGGCATCAACATGGTGCTGGGGCACTCTTACCTCTCAGTGCCAGCCAGCTCAAAGGATGGAGAAGGGTTGCCTTTTCACCCTGGAAGCAAAAAGGTGCTTCCTCAGCCTGTCTTTTGGTGAGCAGGCCAGGAACAGCAAGGATCAGGTAAGGTTGTGCCAGAGTGGTGTCACTCAGACATCATCATTATTTATGATAGATGGTGTTTCATTCCTACCTCTTTCTACATTCTGGAGTATTAGCAATAAAGTTGTGGCCCTTTAAACCCATATCTTGTTTCATGGCCTTCTCTCAAGGCAAAATCAAAAGCAAGGGAAAGCAAGCATCAGTGAGATTTTGATTAGTTTACCTAAATGCAGCTATATTACATAAGCTTCTCATAGCCTAAGATTGCAGGCAGTGTTCCTTTTCTTTGTTCCACCTTTAAGAGGAGTGTATTATATAGAGAGAACCTTCTCGGTGGTGGCACCACTCTGTGAAATGTCCTCCTGGCACTGACAATATCATCTTTTCTTTTTTCTTTATGCTCTAGTTAAAAACCTTTTAATTTGCCCAGATATTTTGGAGGATAGTATTTTAGCTGATTGGATGGTTTTATTCCTCTTAAGGGTACTGTACTGCTGGTTGCTCAGTCCCTGCTCCTGCCAACCTAGCAGTTCAAAAGCACATCAAAGTGCAAGTAGATAAATAGGTACCGTTCTGGCAGGAAGGTAAACAGCGTTTCCGTGCACTGCTCTGGTTCGCCAGAAGCGGCTTAGTCATGCTGGCCACATGACCCGGAAGCTGTACACTGGCTCCCTCGGCCAATAAAGCGAGACGAGCGCTGCAACCCCAGAGTCGGTCACAACTGGACCTAATGGTCAGGGGTCCCTTTACCTTTACTGTTGGTTTGTATTTCAACCCAACATGTCACTGCACAAAAACATATATCATATTTCAGCCTATGCAATAAGTATTTTATTGTTTATACCATCTTTATTCCAGACCCCACAGCTTAATCTTCTTTTCCCCCTCACAATAACTCAGTAAAAGAACAGACGTTTAATGGAAACCTTGTAAAAGATGACTGAAATATTAAGCAAACTGGGCTCAAAGAATTTAAACTTACAGTATGATCCTATGCATATCATTTATATTGATGTCAGTAGAATTTACTGCCTAGTATGCTTAGGGCTATTGCCTTAAGACTTCAAAAAAATGAAAGATGCTTGATAAACAATATCAGAAGCAACTGCCAGACACAAAGAACAACAGATCTTCTATATTTTGTGTGCAGAGAAGTGATTTCCATGGATGCAGCTTTCTTTCTTTCCCCTAATTCTGCTTGACAAAATGCACCTGCCCAAACTTCTTCTACTGCATAGCTATTTAAGAACTAAGAGCACAAAATAAAATATTGGGGGAGGGGGGACAGGTCCCACCCACATAATCAATCATGTGACAAGGCGCATGCAGACCATTTGAATGGCAATGCCCATCAACTTTGAGGGAGGCAGCCCCCTCAAATATTTTATTGGGGGCCAAAGACCCCTCGGGCCCTAGAAGTTGGCTTCTATGGCTAAGAGTCCAATACACCTGCTTCCCTCCCCACCTGGTGGACTCCTGTACAGCTCCCACCAGCAAGATGGGACTCTAGATGGGTTTAATGGGAGCTGAAGTCCCAAACATTTGAAGGGCACCATGTTGGGTAAGTCTGCTATACACTGTCATGTTCTAATTTCTAATAAATCAAGGGTCTGAGATGATTGTTTCCGATGGGTGCATGGTTGAGGCATCACCAAACTGCAGCACTATACATTAGACTCCTCATAGAAGTATGAAGAACAATCACCTATCAAGATTGTATCGAGTCTTTGATATCCCTTTTAGCCCAGGCAAGATGAATTCACACACTCTACGGTACTAATCTGCTAATTGCATTATAAAATAAGCCGTTCCCCACAAAAACTCAAGCCGCAATGAACTAGTCGGTCTTCGTATATGGAAAATGTGTTTCCCAGAAAGGAGTCAATTGGAAAGAGAATTGAATCCTTCTTAACAACAGGATAACAGGGAAAGGAAAGCAGGATAACATGATATGGAAGGGGGGGCAGGAATAAATCCACAAACTAACCATAACTATTTGATTACAGTCCTATAGCACGCCAGGGCAACAGGAGAGCCTCAATTGCTACTGCAAAAGTAGTAGTAGTGCCCCATTAAGATATCTATTAAGATAAACACCAGGAGAATCCTCTTGGTTTCGGCTGCAAGAAAGCCTCTTTGCTTAATATTATCACTTTAGCAGATTGCATTCAGGTCAATGACATTTGAATGTTTTCCAGTCTAGCATGCAGAAAGCCAACTGAAATCTCCTAGACCACCTGATATCAGCTTCCTCACTCTCAGACCTGACAAGGGAATTAATGAGCCACTGCCTCGCATCTGGAGGTGATGACCCTGCTGATTGCATCGCACATGAGGGAGCCTTGTGTGCTGGGTCAAGGCTCGACACCTGTGGATGTAGGCAAAGCGAAAAGGACAGAACTGCCTTTGCCTAAGCAAGAAGCTCCTCTTGTTGAGGGGTCCTCTGGTTTCCCATGTAGCATCTCAAATATGCAACATGAACTTTTCAGACAGTTATTTCTGAAATGTGTAAGGAAGAAGATGCAAAATGAATTTGGGGATGGCCCAGAACACTTCTTATGCATAATAAAATAAAAACTCAGAGGGAAAACCTGCCTGTCGTCTTTAGGCTTTATGGGGTGAAAATCCCATAAATTGCAAGCGCTGCATCATTAAAATGCTTCCTGGCTTCTGAAAGTTAAGCTTACACCAAGCTACATGAATCCTACTGCTGCAGGATAAATACTGAGAGATCCATTTGTTCAACAGCTATGTCCAGGCTCGGAATCTCTGTGGCTTTTCAAGACAAAGGAGCATTAATGGTTTCCTGTTTTTCATAGCTATGATTATAGATTAGGGGTTATCAGAGTAAACCAGGAACAAACAATGCAAAAAACCCCCCATTAATTTTAATTCTATTTTTTTAAAAAATGAAACAAAAACCAGTCAAACATATTGCAGCAAATGATAAACTGACTTTCCTTCCATCTGCCAGTACACTTTCCCATTCCCCCAACCCACAGTGATGGTTTTGTTCCCTGGCTTGCAAACTCACAAGTGAAGGATCTTTTTATACATGTTTCTGAATCTGCAGTAAGCCTGATAGGCATTGTAGTCTGCCCAGAAGTTACAGGGATAAAGATTCAACCCACGCAGGTTTGCTGTTGTTTCTAATTGTCAACAACAGCTACACTTCACTCGCCTGGAGCGATCCAATTAACATACCACCACTACGGAAAATATTGTAATATTTTCAGTGTCTCAGCATGAGGAAAGTGTCTCATACTCCTCTTCTGCTGTGGAACTTGAGCTCCCAGTTAGGGCTCTAATCTAGAACATTAACAGTTTGGGATAGGAACAGGAAACAGGCAAGCTTTTCTCTTTCTTCTTTTTGTAGTGAGTTCTGTATAAATATTTGTTGTTGTGAACTAGATTAAAAAAGACAGGAAGAAGGGAGACAAGCTCTTCTAGAGAGTGGGACACACACACAAACACACACACAAAAAACACACACAACATGCCCTGAAATATCACTATGGCAACATTTATACAATGCACAGAAAAAACTGCAGCTTTCTGTATTTGCTTCCTTGGATACCAAATGCAAATGCCCCCTCTCTTGGTGCGTGTGTGTCTTTAAGCCATTCTTTAGTCTGCAACAACATTATTTCCCATCCCCTCTCCTTTAATCAGTACAAATGGATCATATACATACTTCTGCCACATTAATAATCAACCACATATTAGCTAAGCAAACACACAGCCATCACTGCAGGAAAGTGAAATGAACAGCTTAGAGATTTTCTAGTAACATGTGTACCCTTTCTGCTGTTGCATGAGGGTTATGCAACACTATGAAAATTTACCAGTCAGTGCATAAAATATGTTGCCAGTCCTTTGATCAGTCTAGGAAAGTCAACAATTACCTTTTCAGGGAGAAAAGTTGCTTCCTTTTTGTAAGCTTAAGATAAATCACAGCCCAACATCACATCTCTCAGCTTTTTGCAAAGTGAAATAAATCCTGCTTAAAGAGAAAATGGGCTGTCCACACTAAAGGGTCTATTGCTATAAATAATGGCTTGCAGGATCAAGATCCCCATGGCTAGTAAACCTCTGCCATTATCAATTAGCAATGTTGTTTCTCTAAAAATTAATTGAGTTGGTCTTTAAATAGGTACCCACATCTTGAGAAAAGGATCCACATTAAATTCTGCTTACAGGATTTTGCATCACTGGTTATTCTTATTAATGGACCAAAAACCTCTTTAATGTGAAGACACATTAGTAGAAAGATATATTCTTACACTGCAGTTCTGCAGACTATACTTTCTCATTCAAAATGCCCTGTAGATAATTTCAACTCCCCCAAAATGCATATTTAATGCCTTACAGCAACTCATTCCTTATTCTAAAGGAACAAGAGGAGAAACCTTTGCAAAATTCAAGTTATAGCCTTCAAGTCCCTTATAATGCATGTACATATCAGCATATATTGTATGCACACACTGTTTTTATACTGCCAATTTTTATGGAATGTAGAGCTATCTCATCATAAACTGTCCACATTTCCCCATAACTCAAAAGTATCAGGACAGAGATATGTAAATGCTATACATATATAGGACACACAGAGAGAGAGAGAGAGAGAGAAGGGAGAAAAGGAAACTTTCTAAGATATATTCATAAGATAAACATATACTGTTATGATGTTGGATCTTTCACTGGCTTTCTGAAAAGACAAAGCAAAGGACTAACCTTCTACCCAACAGAAACTACATACACCTCAGAAGTGTGAAACCATTGCTTCCAAGATTTTGATGGTAAATATTTTGCATCATTAACTATCAGGCGGCAAAGAATCATTTTCATTTTTAGATTAGCTAATCTTGGATCGTCCAAGACCAAGCACAGCACATGAAACAAGCCTTTTAGAGCCAGTGCTTGTTCCTTTTCACTGGCAATTCATGCATTTCTTTTTTTATACACAAAATTGTTCCCTATTCACACACTCCAGGCTGTCACTTTCCTAGCTGCCTGATGTAATTGCAGAATTGCTTACCCCTTTATCCTGAAAAAATAGGAAGGCATCTTGGCTAATTATCAGATGCTGATGAATGTTGCACTTATATTCTGACACAGGCAATAGAAAACAGAGTCAGCCACATAAAATTTCCACTCAGGCGACTATGGAATCAGTGTTGCTCATCCAACATAAGGAAGGGGCAAACCAAGGTTTTTGAGCATGTTTTAGGTGCTTCCAACATTTTCCCTGAGCAATATTGGAATGCACACCTGAATGTCAAAGTCCCTCCCATTACAAGATGGAGAGTACTAAACTCCAGTCTGAGCCACATGCTTTTAGCTCCCATACTAACTGGATTTAGCATCTCTGCAAGCGCGCAGTCACTCCTACACAGCAGTGAGGTTTGTTCCTGTTGCATCCCCAGTTTGTGACCATTCCCACACACATACTTAGTGACATTTCAGGGCTTAGGTAGTATCCTTGTAGCTTCTCTGGCCCAGCATGAAATAGTGATGGCAGTACCCTACTGTCAAATGGCAGGGTGGCTTTGCCTAATGATCTCGGATTTATGGGATAACAGCAGAGTGATCCTGTGGCAAAAGGATTGATTTTTCCACACTATCTTTGCCTTCTCCATCTCCTTTCGGGACTTGTTTGGCACCAGCATAATATCCATTCATGCTCCATCACTGCTGCCGCAAGAACTGTCCATAGCAGGACAGCAATTTATGACAGAATTTGCACAAGCAGGATAAGGGGGAATCAACCAGTTTCCTAGACTGACTAATATATCCCCCCCCCATGGGCACCAACAATAAATAATTGCCTGAAAACATAATTCAACTTGCTTAATTAAGGGAAATATTTAAAGAATGGAAGCGACTCTTTACTGGGTGTCTTGTTAAAGTCATTGCAGGATTAGGACCCGATTCACAATTCCCTCCATGTGTATATGTGTGTTTGCGTTAAAAAATATCTGATGGACACACTTGGAAGCTGGGTCAAAGGTTTACTGCTTTCCAAGTAACTAACACTCAAATCAAGGGCCAAAGCAGGGGGGTGCCTTTGAAAAAGAGATGCTCTGATTTCCACCCCCTTCTTTCTAGCAGGTGATTTGAAGTATATCTCAGAATTATGTCTAATGCTTATGCTGCTGGGTAGGAGGGTAGGCAGTTGGTGAAGCAACTTCAGAAGTGACTGTCCAAATGGAAAGAGGAGGAAAAATAATAATGAAGACTTCCATCTTCCAGTAAGAAAGAAACAAAGGACTGGGATTGGAGGGAGGGTGAAAAGTTCATTGAAGTACAATATTTCCCCATTGCCCCCTACATCCATTTTGATTTGCTTTACGTTTTCACCTGAAGTCTTTCAGGGTTATTCTCTGCACATGGAGGCAAACATGGTAGTATGAGTCACATGTGAAAAAAGGAGTCACATTTAGCAAGAAGGTAGTGGTGCATACAGGCAAGGAAGGCAAAGCAAAAGAGACAGAGCCCTTTATGGAAGAAACAGCCCCCAACTTTTCTTGCCATTCCACTGTAAGTCAAGCTAAATCCTGGCTCCTTTCTGATTTTGCTTCCACACTCTACATCCACATACAGATGAGATCTTATCCTTTGGTGAACAGAGAGTTAGTATTCTTAAGTGGACAGGTTATCCAGCCTGTGATTCCCAGCTTCAGTTTCCCCATCAAAGAAATAGGCCACAATTATTGGCTCCCCCACCAAGTTAGGTGAGGACCAGTCAACACCAGTGCGCTGTTGGCATTGGCACAGTGAGGGGTGAGGTTGCGATCCGATGCACACTTACTTTGGTGCAAGTCTCCTTGAACACAGTAGGACTTATTTCTGGGTAAACATGCTGGGGATCAAGCTGTTGCCCCCTGCCCCCCAGTCCTAAAGGACCCGCTGAATCCAATGGGCCTCTCTTCCGGCTAGAAGTCGGAAAGCTGAATGAGCTGCAAACAATCACAGAATTACTAATAGTAGCTGAGATCAGATAGTGACGTCTCTGCTGATGGACCCATAATCTCGCTGCCAAAGGCATGTCCTGGGGGAGCAGGAAGGATTTACCCAGCAAACCACGGCCAAAAGGAGCTAAGAGGTAGAGAACCGGAGTGCGCTTGTGGTGTGTGTGTGTATTTGGGGGGCAGCTCCCTAAATTCTCTCCCCTCAATCGCCTTTTGTAAGCCATGGGATGCCAAAGGCACAGCCTCCCTTTTCCCACCTGCTCGCCTTATTACCATATGCCCACGTTCATACACCATGTCTGCCCCGCAAGGTCTGCCAGGATGGTGCCCTTTACATAGGATCCCTTCGATTCCCAATCTCCGTCTTCCCCAAGTCCTCTCTCTCTCTCTCTCTCTCTCTCTCTCTCTGTGTGTGTGTGTGTGTGTGTGTGTGTGTGTGTACATCAAACTCCTCAGGCTGTCATTAGAGACCTGGCAGCCTTCGGCCAGTGAGCGAATCAAGCAACGCACCGTCACACACTGCAGGGGCTTTCCGAAGGCAGTATCCCTCTCAAGGCACAGACATCACCCAGAGAGCCGCAACGTCGGAGCAAAGCTCGCTGGCACAACCGCCCCCCCCTCCCCGCAAAGAGAGAAAACATTAAGCTAGGATCGAGTTTCGCGATTCTCCCTCCCAGCCCAGGCAACCACCCCCAACCCCAAGGGGAAGAAAAAAAAACCCAGTTCAAACTCCATCACATGTGTCTAATGGCAGGCAACAAGACACGCGAAGCAGAAAGCGAGAAGAAGAAAAATGGCACTCACTGTCTTTGAGAAATCGCCCAGAAGGAGGGAAATATCCAGAATGAAATTCCGATGGGGAAAAGGGGGGAAAAAGAAAAAAGAAAGGTGTGGGGGGAAAACAAAGGGGGGGAAACAGAAAAAGACCACGGAGGGCAAAACTACATCATTTCGGCAGCAAATCCAATTTGACGGAAAGGAAAAAAGAAAGGAAATTCAATATCCATCTGCAATTTTCCATCTAGAGTTCAGTCCAGGCGGGCTCGGGCTCCAATCCACCGCGAGTGGGCTGCTTCCGCGGCACCTTCCTTTACATGGTGCAGCTCCCTGCTCGCCTCCCCCCGTCGCTCTTAAGGACGTGGCTGCTGCTTCAAATGTCCCCGCGTCTCTCAACTTGCGCCTTCGTCGCCGGGGGCCGAAGCGAGGCGGGCAGCTGGCTTCTCTCTCCCGCTCGCTGCTCAAAAAGAGCAAGCGGAAGGTCAGGTCTCTCCGCGCCGCGGAGGGAGAGTCTTTCTCCTCGGAGAAACTTTTTTATTCCAGCCTTGGATCTTCTCCGGGGATGCTGGATCCTCCCCGCCCGCCCCCCAAACTCCCCTTTTCTTCCAATCCTCAGCCACCTTGGAATCCCTCTCGGTGGGAGAGAAGCGTTTTTGGCTTCTGCGGAAGGTTTCCCTTGCCTCCGCCGCCACCAGCGGCAGCCCCGTCTGTCTCAAACGGCCGCTGTTTGGTTTAATAACACGATTTTGTTATGTCTGCTCTGCTCCGGCCAAGCGGCTCCTTCTCTGCGAGCGGATCCATGTGCGTCCACGTTACATCGGGGGTTCCCACGGCCGCGCTTCCCGTGTCTCCCCCTCCGCCCTCCACCGAGGCGCGTCCCCTTGCAACATCTGAAATTATTCTCTCAGAAACGCCAACTTTGGGGCTCTTCGTTTCTTCTCTCCCTCTCTGCCCCCCATCCGCTGCACTCACGCTCTCCCCCCTCGCCGATCCCAGGATCTGATTAGATTTCCAATCACAACCCAGTGCGCAATCGGATTTCTGATTTCAGCCAGGAGCAAGCCAGCAATCCGGAGCATCCGCGTCTTCTCCTCGCCAAACTCTCCGCGTTATTATATCCGTTCGCCTTGCCTCCAACTCCTCTGCATTCCCCCCTCCCAGAATCGCACATCAAATGCAAAGAGATGCTGATGGTGGCGGCAGCGGCGACGAGCTTGGTGGCGGGAGGAGGAGAAAGCAGGAAGAGAGAGAAAATAAAATTCCCACCAGCTGTTAAGAATCCATCATCATCATTTATTTTTTTTAAAGGAGAGTCCGCTCCCAGGGTGGGTGGCTTCGAAAGCCCCTCTCTCTCTCCGCACGTCCTGCTATTGCTTCCCGATCCTTCCCGGCGTGCAAACTCCCCCTGCGGGAGGCGTCCTCTTCTCCTCCGCGCTGGATTTCACCAGCGTGGGGCTTCCCTTCCTCTTCATTTCGCCTCCCTCTCCATCTTTGCACAGCCAGCCTTTCCAGGACCGACGATGCCCGTGATCAAGTTGTTCTTTGGGAATATGGGGTGGCTGGTGGGGGGGGGGGAGTGGGAGAGAGAGAGAGGCGTGCGCGCACACACACCAAACACCCTTAAAATAAATGTAAAGTGGGGGCGGCGATGATGATGGCCATGATGGGAGGGGGCTGTGTTCCCTGGCACCCCCTCCGCTCCCCGCCCCCCACCGCCGCCTTCCTCCTCCTCCTCCTCTTGCAATTTCGCGGCAAGCCAAGCGAGGAAGGCGATCTGGCGCCCGGCTCTCTAGCTCAGCTCCACAAGTTGGACTCCGCGCCCGCGTAGCGGCGCTGGGCGGTTCTCCCCGCCTTCCGGCACATGTCAGTCCCGCTGGCACATTCCTAGGAGGAGATCGGACGCGGCTCTTTGCAGCCCTTCCATCACTCGGTCACACAATTGGGCGGCTCGCTCTCCGCCCTGCCAGCAGCTCCGCCTTGATCTCTCCCTCCCGCCTCGGGGAAGGAAAGGAAGAAGCCGGAGATCCAGTTGCAGGCAGCGCGCTCGCGCTCTTTCGCCTTTTGCGCTAGGCAATGGCACCCCGAGATTTGGAGAGAGGCCCCGGGCCAGCCTTATTGCTTACAAGCTTTCCTGCTCTCCGTCGATCTCTCCCCCCCCCCCCCGCTTTACCTTCGTCTCTCTACATCCCCCCCCCCCCTTGTGATCAGTAAAATACAATTACCCAATTACCTCCCATCATCTTAGCACTGATTGGTCAATTGCATTAGCACTTGATGTCAGGACAAAAGGCGCTCCTGCGATAGGGCACTGCTGCCACCCGGCGGAGAGCTGGGAAACAGCCTTGGGTCTGTTAACCTCAAGGAAACTTCTGAAAGTGGGGAAGGAGTAATTGAAAAACAAGGGCTCATCTTGAGGAAAGGAATGTCAAAACTCATTTTCTTAAAAGCCTGCCTGCAGTGTTCACAGGTGCACGCCTAGCCACGGAAGGGGGGGCAGGGGAATTAACCAAGGAAAATGAGAGTGCACAAGGCATGTTGATGCTTTCCTGCTAGATCTCTCTCTCTCTCTCTCTCTCTCTCTCTCTCTCTCTCTCTCACACACACACACACACACACACACACACTTTATTTACAGCCCCATACCGTGCATGTTTACTCAGAAGCCAGCCTCACTCTCTTCGACAGGAGTTTCAAGTAAATGGACATAGGATTGCAGCAATAGTCTCATTAGGGCTCAGTGGTTTCACATCCACCTCTACCCAATGTAACAAAAAAATATAAACCACCAAAATATCTTTAAAGGCCTTCAGATCATGGAGATCAGTGGAAGGTTCAGTAGGGAAGGCTAACGATAAAGGTGAGATTGCATGTATGCCCTGCCCCAGGGACTGCAACTCCCATTATCCCTGACCATTGGATATACTGGTTGGGGCTGATGGGAATTGGAGTCCAACATCTGGTGGGCAACAGGTTCTCCGCTTGGGATCCAGATATGAGGAAGGAGAGAAGGGACTTGCTCTAACCCAGACTTCTGGGAGTAAGATGACAAGGTACTGCATGTTTCACTGCAGTTGTTACAAAGGAGGAGACCTTCAACACAGTCCTTCTACAGAACTGGTGGACTTGTTCCCACCCCGATGTTTGCGCAACAAACTCCCATCAGCCTCAGACAGCATGGTCAATTGGCAGTGATACTGGAAGCTGTATAATCCATCAACATCTGGAGAGCTACAGTTTTCTTATCCCTATTCCAGGACATGCACTATCAGAGTAGCACATCTCCCGAGGTTCCCAGTTAACATTTAAATTTTTCTTTCTGAATATATTACAGGAAATATACATTGAATGGTAAATATAAATATTCACCGGGCCTCACTGAAAACGTGCATATAATTTTTCCATGATGAGCGAATGTTGCACATTTTCCAGTCACCATAACACAATCCCCAAAAGGCTTTGAGGAATGTGCATATATTGATGAATTTTGCCCATTCTCTGGCTATTTTGCATAATCCCCAACAGGGCTTGGGCAATGCACATGTCTTAAATGCTTTTTGTACATGCTCTGGGCACATATATTTAATTATTATTTATTCAAATTATATCCCTCTTCCTCCAAAGGAGCCTTTTTTGCAGCTCAGTCCCCCTTTCACCACTTTCAACTGTTCTCTGAATTATTTATTGAATTAAAAAAATAAAAAATAAACATATTTATCTGTAGCCCCACCCTTCTTCCTGCTGATCATTGGGATGGTATGTTGTGGGTAGTGTAAATTTAAGCAGTGGGTCAGAAGCAGCCTGGAAAGTGCAGATTGCACTCAACAAGAAATAGAAAAAAAAAGCATGATTATTAGAGACTATGTATAATGACTGGAGAATGAACATATTGCCCAATGAGTATATAAAATGCAGTCGAGATATGCACTTTCCCCAAAGCCTGTTGGGGGATGGTGCATAATGTTCAGAGAATGGACAAAATTCAGTCAAAAAATTGGAGATTATATATTTTGACTGGGAAATGTGCACAATTCCCTGTTTGTGGAAGAATAATTTACGCATAATCCATGAAAGCAGATGAATGTGCATAGTGGCCAGTTTTATGCACATCAAACACTCAATTTACACATGAGAGAACCAAGTGAATGACAACCAAACAAATATATTGGGTCCTCCCCCCCCCCTTTCTCCCAGCCAGTTTCTCCTGACACAACACACATGGCTGTTGGGCTTCACATTTCAAACACCCCCACATTTGTGTTACTTTTTCAGGAGTGTGTGGGTTACTGCTAAGCTGAAGTCTACTGAAGAGGGGTCTGAAGAGGTAGGGAGTTGTTCCACAGAACATAGTTTGCCCTAAGCATAAATTGTTCATCATAGCAGGAAGTTCCAGAGCCGCAAGCTTCAGAACTTTTTTTTTTAATGTTTAACATTCAGCATGCAGAAACAATTGAAGACTGAGAATCCAAACTTGATGAAGTTTCACACATCGTTAAAGTTTTCAAGGGTGGACAGGGACTGGGCAATCTCCCAGTTGACTCATGCATAGGGGAAGTCTTCAGAATCAAAAGCTGCTGCTGAAAGCCAAGCATATCCGAATATGATTCATTCCACTCCTGAATGCTTTCCTCTCAAAATTAAGCAGACAACTTTTCTCTTTCTTCCCAACTCCTGTTATTCCCTGGAGTTTACACCAATGAAAAAAATATTATATGCTATATATCATTCTCTTTCAGCTCCCCTTTAGATAGATAGATATAGGTAGATATGTAAATATGGTGGATAGATACTGATATTGCTATAAGAGTCACTGGATCTATGCCCACTAAGTGCATTGAGTTTAAAGGGGATTTACTCCCAGGTTAAGTAGGTATTGGATTTCAGCTTCCTTTGTGGTTTGAATTCTTCCCAGCTACAATATTCCATATTTTCCTAGTATTTGAAAGCAGCTAGTGTTGAAGTGAATATGAAATTAATGGATAGAATGATTTAATAAGACATCATCAAGGGAGTAGTTGTTGTCATCCTCCAATCCAGATTAGGTCAGAGATTTATGCATAAACCATTGAAATAAATGGGACTTTAAAATGTTAAATCTTGCTTAATCATGCTTGGGCTGCAATCCTAACCATATCTCCTTAGAAGTAAGTTCCACTGAATGCAATGTTTCTTGCACCCATGTAAGTGGGGTTAGGATTGGAGACCGGAATTTTTTTCTGTGTTTGAGTGCTGTCAAAATGCATTTGTATGGCATTATAAAAAGAAAAAAGGGTTGAGGGAAAGAATTCCACATGCATGTCCATTTCTCTTGAAAACAAGATAACAGCATTTAATTTGGAATATTTTATTACAGAAAAATATATTTTGCCTTTTTTCAAGTTGCAGTTAGTTTAAACACTTTCAAGTGGAATGGCTTTGAAGCTATGATCTGAGGGGCTAGTCATTTAACTTTCTCTGGTTTATTAGTTGATAAATTATAATAGCCATATTAAAAATAATAAAATTTAAAAGTGGAAATTAAAGCCTTAGTCTCAGCATATTAGAGCTCTGATATGTGTTTAATCATATCTATTTCGTTGACTATATTATCTCTATTTTTCAGTGTATATATTCCAGAACTAGTTAGAAATTCACACTCTAAAGTAAATTGCAGTAATATTAGGGGTTACTAAAATGTATATTTTTGGCAAAGTTAAAAGGAATATTAGACTGTATTCAGAGCTGTGCTGTATCTACAATTTGAGATTTAAATGAGACTCCTAAAAGCTGTGACTCCCTTTAAAAAAAGGAGTTGCTGGGAATCAGAAGTGGGAAGAAAACTGTAACATTTATCTTGAACTTTGGCAGTATTCATCCAATTCTGCCCCCAAATAGCCATTTCGTTTTGGAAATAAACATTTTAGATGTGTCCAGCACACACATGCAAAAACCTATTTGCCTGTAATTTGGCAGGCTTTCTCCACTTAGACAACCAATTTAGCTGAAACTTTCATCCACTTCTGTCAAAAGGAAGTGAAGTTATAGCCAGATTTTTTGATTTCTCTGTAGTGAATGGGTTAGGTGGAATGAAGCAGTCCCAGACCGCTGAGTCCAGTCAAGCTGCCTCTGAATGCTCTGAGCTGAGTCATGTTTACAAAGTGTGAAACCGGGGCATGATTTCAATCTTGTGGTCATCACACACAGCCCTTGGTCACAGATTTATAAAGTTATTCAGATATTATATTCCCCATGGGGAAAATCCACATTTAAAACTGAATTAGATTTAAGTGCCATGGCTTCCTCACAAATAATCAAGGAAATGTTAATACTGGTGGTATACAGGTGTATGGGATAATTATCACGGAAGATTATTGTAATCTCGAGGAGATAATGATCTAATATGGTCAATCCTTCCGTCTTTCGTCTCTTCCTAACTCTCCTATCTGTGTTTCATTACTTTCAATATCCCTTGTGAAAAGGTCTTTGATGACACTGGTCAGCAAAGCCTTTTATGTATAGCCTGGCATTTTTGATGTAAAGTAGTTCTGGTTGAGCCTGTATTAGCCCAACAGGTCTATAAAATATCTGTTTTGGGGGCATGTCGGTCAGAAGCTCAGCAATGGCCACAGTGCTTCTCAGTGGCAGATTGTAGCGCTGCTTGGTAATGTATATTTTGCTTGCTATTTGGGAATAGAATCTTTAATCTTCTCACCCACTTGCATTTGTATTGCTTCTGAATCTAACTTTAAAAGAACCATCTTGCATTTGGCAGAACAACAGGGTACAGGGGGTTACTATTACTTAGGTCAGCACTTCCCAAACTTTTCCTCTTCTAGGCAACTTGAAAATTGCTGCCTGCTATAGCTACCATAGCATACTGTGTTAGAAGCTGTATGGCTTTTATTACATGTTTACAGACATACTGCAGTCTGGGAAGCCCTAGTTTACTGCAGGTGACATCTATGGTTTATTTGTCTGGTTTTTCTTCCTAGAAGCCTTGGGAAGAAGGAAACAACTTTGGGGTCTCCAACTGCTGGCATGTAGCAGATAATTGTCATATAAAACATTCTGATGTTAACTTGCCAAATACTTCCATTGCATCATATAGTGTCACTAGGAGGTTTTGCCCATCAAATCAAAGGATTTTGGATTTGGGCCACCCAGGCTCTATCCTATCTTTTCTTCCCTCAAGACAGGAGGCAAGTAAAGGAGCTACTTTCCTAGGAAGCTGCACTGGGGATGGGCAAATGTTCAGAACTCACACACATTGTGGAAATCTTTCATGAACCAGAGGGCTTCAGCTTTTATTACACATTATTGGCCTATGAAAACTGTGAGTATATTGCAAATGCCAGTCCTCATATGGCAGATGCAATTTCTCTGTGATGTCAACTTCTCGAACAATCAGAGAATGAGTTGAGGAACTGGGAATGGAAGAAAACACCACAAAGGGCATCTATTTGCATGGAATTCTGCCTTTAGAACATGACAGAAACTGATTGCCAAGGATCAGGCTTACTGGATAGCTTTTCGGGAAGGAACCAAGCAAGTCCAGCAATGGGTCTCCGTGCCTAAGACAGCTGCTGTAGGACAGAAACTTGCTCTTTCCAATAACTCTCAGTGACTTCCTCTCTCCCTCTCTCCATATATATACCTGGCTTTACAACTGATAAGCTCAGTTAAAGGATTCGTCTACCCGGTCCCGATTTGTGCCTGCTAAGCTCTATAAGTAGCTTCTTCCTAACAAATGCTCTGCTCCATGAAAAGCTTCCACTCTCCAGCTCCAATCAATTCCGTTATCATGTGATTGTGGCAGTGTTTGTGCAAAATTCTCCTTCCCTTTCCCTTCTCTGGATCATGGCATTGCCACTGTTTCCCAAATGAATGTACAATAATGAGGATGAGAAGTTCATTTTAGAATAAATTTGCTAGTTCCAGAGCTCTGTGCAGAATTTGAAGGCTACATACATGCGCCTGGGAAGTTGCATGTGACTTGTATTTCATCTAACCTTGAATTAAGCTATTAAGCCCCCATTTCAGATTTCGTCTGGTTAGGAACAGAGAACTATTTCCTGGGAAGGAAAATATTAAAATGCTGCAGATGCTCCTTGTTAACTTGATTCCAATCCCCACAGAGCCTTTTTCTGTTTGTTTGCTTTTGCAGCCGTCCAGCTGGGTTAACAGCGCAAGTCTCAATCAAGAGCAACAATTTGTGATAGAAGATGCCTGCATTTTACATGCATTCTTTTCAATAGGAGGCAGATTGCTTCATTGAAATGTCTGATGATCGTTGGAAAAGAAGCTAGTGGCATCTGTGCATCTTTTGAAACTGTGGTTGATGGAACATCTCACAGTGGAGAACAATAAGAAGCTGTGAACGTTACATTCCAAGTTCATTATTCATATATGACAATGGTCACATTCCCCCTCTACATGGGAATAATCTCACCAGTCATATATGGGGAATATCACATTTATACAGTGTTCCTTACTAGTTGCTTTATTTTTTCATAATGAAAAGGAGTATAGCTGGTGATTGAAAGAGTGAAATTACCGTTGTCTCACTTCATGTCATGCTGGTACTGTATAGATGTTTGGATTGTGATCCTCTCCTAAATTATTCTGCCCTAATTTCTTCCTTCAAGGCCACTGCTGTGGGAAGTAACCATGGCTGTGCTCACATTAGCATCTTAAAACACACTGAGGTTGGGATTATTTATTATGCTGTGTTACAAATCACATCAGTTTGTCATTGTACACACCAGTATGATTGGATTGTCTGCTGTCTGTCTACACCAGGGGCAGAGAGGGAGCATAGAGGTCTTCACATATGGTCAACATTTACAAAATGAATTGGAACTCATTTGGGGGTAACTGCCTCCAAATGCAGTATTTCATCATCATCATCATCATCAACTTATACACTCTGGGCAGCTTCCAACACAATAAAACATCAAACATTAAAAACGTCCCTAAACAGGGCTGCCTTCAGATGACTTCTAAAAGTCAGATAGTTGTTTATTTCCTTGACATCTGGTGGGAGGGCATTCCATAGGGTGGGTGCCACTACTGAGAAGGCCCTCTGCCTCGTTCCCTGTAACCTCACTTCTCGCAGTGAGGGAACCACCAGAAGGCCATCAGAGTTGGACCTCAGTGTCTGGGCTGAACGATGGGGGTGGAGATGCTTCTTCAGGTATTCTGGGCCGAGGCCATTTAGGGCTTTAAAGGTCAACACCAACACTTTGAACTGTGGTTGGAAATGTACTGTGGGAGCCAATGTAGGTCTTTCAGGACTGGTGTTATACGGTCTCAGTGGCCACTCCCAGTTACCAGTCTAGCTGCTGCATTCTGGATTATTTGCAGTTTCCGGGTCACCTTCAAAGGTAGCCCCACATAGAGTGCATTGCAGTAGTCCAAGTGGGAGATAACCAGAGCATGCACCACTCTGGCGAGACAGTCCGCGGACAGGTAGGGTCTCAGCTTGAGTACCAGATGGAACTGGTAGACAGCTGCCCTGGACACAGAAACTACAGGGAGGGATGTGGATAGTGGTTAACATCATGTACACAGCTTCACAAGCCAGTTGTGGGAGAGCACTGAATGAAGAGAAAATGGGAGTGTGTACAAAACGCCAGAGATCCAGGTTCAACCTGTTATAAAAAATCTCTCTGTGTTACGGGTGCTGTAAATAAGGGCTAAGTTAAGTGTTACATAAAATGTTAGGCCACTTGGAAAATGCACTCCCTAGATTGAATTGGTTGGAGAACTGCATCACAGGATTTTGTGATTCACATCTGATTCACCAGCTGTGGCCGTTCCTGAATAGAGATATCCTGGTCTCAGTAATCAATGCTCTGATAACCTTATAATTGTATTATTGCAATGTGCTCTCCAAGAGACTACTCTTGAAAATGATCCAGAAGTTCTGGTATCACAGAATGCCACTGCCTGGAGGCGGAGTGAGGTGAGACCATACAATGTCTATGTTGAAAACATTGCAGCCGTCTGTACTGGGTAGTTGCTGGGATCAATTGATTTAGGTATGCAAAGCCCTAAATGGCTTGGGGTCCAAATACTGAATGTTTCCCAAGATTTTGGAAATTGGTTTGGAAATGGGGGAAAATATTTTTTATTTTTTCTTTAAGCAAGGATACAGAATCATGGCCAACAGGAAATGGGACTGAAATGTGTGGAATTAGATCTTGGCAATGAAGATCTAACAAATAATTATGGACTACCCTTGGAGAAAACTTCACCATACTGGATCAGAGAAGGACTATGATTGGCATTTAATGATAATAAAAATTGAAGAGCTTCTTTTGGCCTTTTTTTGGGGGAAAGATGAACGTGAAAGGATTGGGAAGTGATGAAGGGCCCTGTGCAAGAGGCAGGGTAGAGAGGATTTCTCAGGCTGAGGGAAGAGGGCAAAGCTCCCAGGTGAAAGTTGGGAGGGTTCACTCTTCCATGTGTGAAATAAGGGTTAAGATTTATATTTGACAGAGGCCTTTGCCATTTCCTTTTATTCTTATTTCTCTTCTTCATTTCCTTCTTTTCTTTATTTTTGCTTTTTTATTTTTCTTCAATAGATTAGTGTGATTTTTATTGTATTTTATGTTGAAAACTTTAATGAAAAATTCATCATAAAAAAATAATCCAGCAGAATGTGCTCAACACTGGATTCACTTATACTCTTTTTTTTCTTTTTTACAAATGCAGCTGCAATTATCTTCCTATTAACTGAAACTTAAAGTGTAAGAACAAATCAATATAAATAATAACCAGAGTTTATTTCAAAAATATGTTTATCTAACAGCAGCAATGAATTGTCTCATAAAATATTATCACAACTGTAGCTAAGGAAGGATTTGCATGCCCTGGAACAGCAATAAACCAAGCAGCACTTATCCCATGAAGGAAAAGTTCTCAGTGGCTGGATTATGGTAATTCAACAGAATGCCATAGCAATTCATTGCATTGATTGGAAGCAAAGTGCACCACAGTTTCTGTACAGCATTGGGGGGGGGGGACTCCCCAAACCCTAAAAATACAGTCCTAATAAGATCAGTAACTGTGACATCTGTGACTCCATGGATCTCTTCATAAACACACCCACAGCCCAACTGGTAGTTTAACCAGATGCCTCTTATACAACTGTCTGTCTTCTCTCTTTCTCTCATATATATGAGTGTGTGTTTGTTTGTGTGTGTGTGTGTGTGTGTGTGTGTGTGTGTGTGTGTGAGAGAGAGAGAGAGAGAGAGAGAGAGAGAGAGAGAGAGACGTAAAATGGAATCACCCACACATTATAGCATCTATCTATAATATATCTGTCTATCTATCTCTATCATCTATCTATCTATAATCTTCTGAATAGTGAAGGGAAATAAAAAGGAAAGGGAAAAAAATCAAATCATTATTGAATATGATAATACTGCTTGGCTCCACAGCATATCTACACAAGTTTTATGGCAACACAACATATTCCTGCTGCAGGAATCGTATGGATAAACATTTGCTGTCACCTGACCGGGGAGGGCGTGAAGTAGTTTTCAAACTACAGAAGCATTTCTTCCTACTATCCTTGTATCCTCTGAGCTGAAGCATAACAATCTAATATGATAATAAAGATGTTCCCCACCCTTCATCAGTCTTGCCATCTTCACTATTCACTAAGAAGAGTTTGGATTTGATATCCCGTTTTATCACTACCCGAAGGACTCTCAAAGTGGCTAACATTCTCCTTTCCCTTCCTCCCCAACAAACACTCTGTGAGGTGAGTGGGGCTGAGAGACATCAGAGAAGTGTGACTGGCCCAAGGTCACCCAGCAGCTGCATGTGGAGGAGCGGAGACATGAACCTAGTTCCCCAGATTACGAGGCCACCGCTCTTAACCACTACACCACACTAAGCTACAGGGATGGTCTGAAAATTGTTTTGGTGTTTTCTCTTTGGTGCACACAAAATATTATCCATGTTTTGATATGTCGCAGGAGTTTGATACATTGTCAGACGGCTTTTGAAAATTTAAGTTTTGTTAATTTTGAAATTTTCCAGCTGACAGCAAGTGATCTATTGATTATTCCCTTCCTCAACGCAGTGTCGGAGTGAGGGCAGAGTTTAAGAACAGAGACTGAGGGTGAAAAATGTGGCTGAAGCTTATGCAGTGTTGGCATTGCAGAGAGCAAAGATTCAGATCCCCAATAGCCTGAATTGAGGCAATAACCTAGCCCATATGCTGTTGAAATATTAAGGGGGTGGAAGGCAGAGTCAAGCCCACTGCTATTGATATGCTCCAATACCATCAGTGAATGCCTTGCATTCTGGCCAGCAAACCACAGAGCCCAACCTCAATAACAAGTTCACTCCAGGATTCAGTTGGTTACTGTTTCACCTCCCCTGTAGGAAACTTTGTCTTCTTAGATAACAGATGGGGACAGAAGATGAAGAGAAGGGAGGTCTAAAGTTAGGCAGGTGCCCCTGTTCTAACCCTTTTAACATGGGAGTGTCTCCACTTAGACTGGAGAGGGACGCCTCTTCTCAGCCATCCTGTGCGATGGGGGCAAGGACCAGTGAACTGACCAGAGCAATAGCCGGTGATGGGACCACTCTCAGCCTCACCATATGGCTAAACTGCAGGCTTCATGGCAGGTGGTTAGGCTAAAGTGTGAGCATCTGAGAGACAATTGTGGCATGGATTGGCAAACAAATTCATTGGGTAACTGGAGAGCAGAAAACACACACGCATATTCTAACACCTCTAGCTCAGTTTGCTGTATGTAATATAAAGGTTACAACATAATTTATTAACTCTGATTCTGGCTTCTTCCCAGTATATATTTCTACGGCTTCCTTGCCATCTGCAAGCTTACAGTTTCCTTAGCAGAGTGCCCGAGACGTTTGTAAATTCTGGTAACCAAACTGCTTTCACAGTATTTGCTAGCTAACACTCTCCAGAATAGTTGCACACTTTCTTTTGTTTTGATGAACTGCAGCCAGTTTGTTTGTTTGCTTGTTTGTTTGTTTGCTTGCTTTTTTAGAAGAAAAAAAATCTATCAAGACTACAGAGTATGTTTGTAGATACAGGAAGCTGTATGATAAAAACAAATATGTATCCTGAAGGGCAATTAATGTGAGCCTACATTGGAAGCGCCATACAGTATTTGAGAAATCAACAAGCAGTGATTCCAACTCTAGGCTTGTTGATCCAAGAAATAAACCTATGTTCAGAAATGTTTAAGTGTTTGGGCAATTTTGCAGAGTACTCCAGAGGATATTCCATAAGTTTTACCATGAAGCCATTTAAGGGGTATTCCAGTGGCGTAGCTAGCCATTCGAGTGCCCAGTGTGGCACACATGTCCTGCAGCCGGGGGCGGGGTGAGCCACCCATGGGGGTGGGACACTCTGTGTGGAGCCTCTCCCTCAGCTTTAGGGTGGCTGAGGGTGAGGCAGTGGGCAGACGCAAGCCCCACAGTGCCATTTCAGGCAGCACAGAGCCTGCAGGCACCCAAGCCACCACATCACTCCCAGGAGGGACGCGTAGCTCAGGCACACTGCAGGCCCCGCTGTAAGTGCCAGCCACGTTTTGTTGTGTTTGTTGACTGAACTAAAATGTTTCATGAGCCCATTTTTAAAAAAAACTACAACTCACATTTCTGTCATTTTGTGATGACACCTGGGCACCCACCGCACCCCCTTCCTCCACCACTGAGGTATTCCAGGACTCTGCAAAGTGGAGAGAAAGCAGCCATCTTTGAACCACATGACATACAAAAGTACTGTTGTATAGGAGCCAGGTTCACCCATATACCCAGCATTGTGGTATATTATAAAGTCACACAGTTGTACTTTCCCTAGACAGTTAGGGAAATCTCCACTAAGAATGGGAAGGGAAGGCTTTTCTTTGCTTTGTTCTGTTTTTTTGCAACATATGTAACAGACATTCCTGAACCTGCTTGCAGATCAAAATGCAACTCCAAGTTAGATTTCACACTTCTCTGGATTTTACAATGCAGTCTTGGTGTTCAAAAGGTGCACATATAAATGCATATTTTATGTAAAAGATGCATACAAAATGTAAATTTTATACAGAAGTGCAAGAACTACAGGATTCACTTTGTATCTGTGTTTGAAAGCAGGGTGATCTGTTTTGGGTATAGTATCATAGACAAATAAGTCCAGAAGAAGCCTTTCAGTTGTGGCTTCCTGATTATGGAATGCTCTTTCCTTTGAGCTCTCCAGGGACATTGCCTGGGAGTTTGTGTTGGGCCTCCACTACGACTTCTGGTAGAAAACTAGAAGTTGTGTTGGAGCCCTGTGGTGTGGGACACAAAAAAATTGTGGGGGTTCAGGCCCCCAGAGTTGCACCAGTGTTGTAGTCTAACAACATCTGGAGGGCAAGACATTTGTTACCTTCGACAGAAATTAAACCGAGGTGGTAAGAAAAATGTAGAAAATGAGGACTCCAGAACAGAAAGGCAAAAATAAAAATAAAATGCGCCAAGCACCAGGAAATTTATTCCAGGAAGTACTGAAGATTTTGTGTGTGTAAGACAAACATACACAGTTATCAGAAATAGTAGTTTTGGAGAGGTTGGATGAAGGAATACAGTCAAAATAGAACTTAGTTGAAAGTTCAGAAGAGAGATGCAAAAGTGATGATCACTCTAAAAAAAGTAATGATCTGTTGTCTTGAATTTGAAGATGGCTGAAACTAGTAAAAGCACAGTAGACACTCAGGAAGAACTCAACAAGAACTTGAAAAGTAAGGCAGAAGTTATAATGGAATAAAGACAAAAGTGAGAATTTGGTTAAAAAAAGAGATTTTGAAATATTGCATTTCAAAGGCACAATCCTATGCTTACTGTAAGGCCTTAGGGCAGGCATAGGCAAACTCGGCCCTCCAGATGTTTTGGGAATACAACTCCCATCATCCCTAGCTAACAGGACCAATGGTCAGGCATGATGGGAATTGTAGTCCTAAAACATCTGGAGGGCTGTGTTTGCCTATGCCTGCCTTAGGGGCTTCTGAGTGCGGTGCAGTTGTGGCTGGTGCTCATTGGGACTGGTAGGGTCAAAGGCAGAAAGGCCAACACTAGGTGGATCCAGAGCGAATGGCGGCTTTCTGTAGCAATCCCCTCCTCACCAGCAAACTCTATTGCGGCAACTCAAGAAATCAGTAGTTGCTTTGTTGTTCTTGCTGTCAAAGCCCTTCATGCCATATACAGCTTCCTTTGTTCTTACAGAGAGCAGGTGACAGGCAGAGCCAACTAAGCCTAGTTTTGTCTCCATCCCGTTCCCTCCTGAGGCAACACGGAGATAAAGGTGGATGAGGAAGGTAACAGACGGGGCACCTCCTGTCCTGGATGGAAATAAGCAGCCAGCCAGGTGGAGGCTGGCTGAGGGCAGCGAGCGGTTGGCAGGGCAGCACCCTGTTTGCACTAATGGTCTAACCTCCACTAGTGCAGGGAACATACAGCCCCATAAGCAGAGATGAAAGTATGCCAGTAGGATGATGCTTACACCCCCAGTCTTCCAACAAGCTGATGGGAAGCTCCAATCACATAGCTGCCCACTGACCATGTGCCACTGACAAAGCAATAGAAAATGGGGCATACTGGGAATGAATATGGAGATACTACATTCTCTCTGCCCCCAAGCCTCTCTTCCCCACTGACATTCCCCAGGAACCGGTATGATTCTACATCTGCCCGAAAGCTGGCATAGTTGATTACTTTTCCTTGCCACTGCAGCAAATGGGAGGTAAAATTGGACATGTTGCCTGGTTTCCCTCCCATCCAACAGCAAAACAGCAGCACAACAGATACTACAGTTCCTCTACTAATGGTTCTTCCCCTCCTCAACATAATCTCCTCTGTAATCTTTTTTAAACCATTAATTCATTAGAAGCCTTCAGGTAAAGTATTTTTCAGAAGTAAAATGTCAATTAAAAAAGGGGGAAGTGATATATCAGGCACAACTTTAAATTCATGAAAAAAGATTGAAAAGAAGTAAAGCAAAAGAATTAGGAATGTATTTTTTTAAAGGGGGGTGTTGGGAAAGTGTGGAATCTCAGCTATTTATTTATACTCGCTTTATTCCTTTATTTCCTCCCTCTTCAACCTGAATTTTAATAAAAACCAAGCCAGTCAGTTTCAGCATGCAATCCTACATTCACTTTGCAGCACACAACCTAAATGCACAGCTGCATGTTCTTGCTCCAGACTGAAGAAAATGGATACAGCACTCTCCAAGGACAAGGACTCTTCCGCTAGAAACACTACATACTACAAATGAGTAAACAACTAGATATGGAGGGTTATTTATATATGTTAGAAAGACAATACCTGACTTTTGGCAATGGAACACCTCAGAAAAGTGACATGAAGAGAGGCAGGACTACTTCCAACCAGTGAAATCATTGAAGTCATTCCTGAACTGTATTACTTCAGACTACAAAAGCTGGGTTGTGTGAGTGAGGGCTCTTTCATGTGCACTTATTATGGGTTAGGTTTAGAAATATTGGTGTTTCCTTGCCTATTATTTCAGCAATAAGTGTTCTCAAATGCTTTCAATAAATTGTTGTCAGCTCGCAGAATAAGAAGGAACTGTGCCAACCTATACAAGTCTACTCAAAAGCAAGTCTTGCTGAGTTCACTGGGGCTTTTCTCCTTTATTTCCGTGTGTGTGTGTGTGTGTGTAAGGGACTGCAAGGGTCATTTACTCCACCCCCCCCTGCAATGCAGGAATCTTTTGCCCAACATGGGCCTCAAACCCACAACCCTCAGAATATATTTGCTTATTGATATATATGGAGGAGCATTCAGTTATGCTGCCTAGCATTTACCGCAAGCAGTTCTACCACTTCATTTGCTGTTCGTGTGAACTACACCAGACAGAATGAGAGACAAAGAAATGGGAGGAAAGGCGGAGGGAAAACCTCTGTGAATATGTGTCTGGGGAAACCTGACAAAAATACAGAAGAACCCTATCAAGAGAAAAAGGTTCATGGCACAACTAGATAATAACTTCTTCTTCCACATATGCTGTAGGTGCAGTTTCCTGTATTCTTTTCAAGTATTCACAGATGAAAGTTGGTGCCGTTTCACAGTAGTTTTAAAGACACTTTCATTTCAGTCCTCTATTTTCGGGTGCTTATAGATTTTGAAATAAATTACCCTCTAGGCTTGAACTTTCTTCCTCTTCTTCTAAGCCCCAAAGGTGGTAACAGTTTCAGGAGAGCTGACAAAATTCCATTTGGCAATTTTTTTTTCAGAGGCTCTGATATGAGTGTAGAGAAGGGGGATAATACTGTTTTCTCAGCATGTCAGATATTTGGGAGCCTTTTCTCTCTTTCTTCTCGTGTAAGAAAAAAGTGAACAAACAAAAATTGTGTCCCTTTTTGAACTGCGATACTTGGCACATGTTTCATCCTCATCAAGTGCCAACACAAACCTGGGAAACAACTTGGTTTGTCATAAATAGCTTCATGCTCAGATCAGTAGAGTAGGCATGTGGGCTGCTTTTCAAGGAATGAATATGACAGCAGGCACAAAGTCAGTTCTCAACTATGGATCTCCAGCATGAGGAAGAGTTGTAATCCAGTGATAGAGCACATGGTTTACAGGCAAAAGGTATCTCTTAGCTTGGAAAGATCTCGTACTTGGCCCTATCCATCTGGTTTTAATATTCACATGTATTTAACAATGGCATGGGGTCTCTTAATGGGGAGCTGCTTCTCATGCTGCTGTATGTGTGTGAGAGAGGGGAGTGGTTGTCAATATCTGACTGAACAGGAACAATCATGATGATCCATTATTTTTTTCATTTCCTTAGGCATGCCTGAATGATTCCTTGTTATTCACAATGTTACTAGACAATCACATACAAAGGAACGTAATGACAACTCAAGTATTTAGCTGTTGGGGTGGGGGGGGCGGGAATAAGAGATACCTATGCAACCACATCACAGTTCAAATTTAGTGTGTTACTGAAATCATTCCTAGGCAAATTGTTCAGATACTGTACAGTTATTTTCCTCTCAGTCTGCACATAATTCCCCCAATCCAAAGAATGCCATCTCCCCAGACTTGCTTTCTGCTCTCTGTCTCATCCTACAAAGCACAACTGTTGTTCATCTTTGCTCCGCCAACACTACCACCCTCAACAACACAACAAAAGTCTCCTGCTCCTCAGCCAGTCTTCTTATTCTCCATTGTCACTGAGTCAGGCTTGATAACACTATTCCAGATCTGTCAATTAACTCCAGAAGCCTCAGGTTGTGTCCATCTTTAAATGCACTGATCTCATGAAAGGAACAACAACAACACTTATTCAGACAACACACAACATTTTCCTTCCCCTTTGTTGAATGTGTTTACAGGATATTTGCTATTTATTCCATGCATCTAGTGAAGAAAGTTCTGGCTTACATATAGAGCATACCGCAACAAATGTATTAACACTTTAAAAGTGCCATCGTTGTACATGTGTACTCAGAAATGAGACCTATCCAGTTCAATGGGACTTGCTCCTAGATGTACAGGACTGCAGCACTAGGTTATCTCAGTATGCAACAGATGAACACAGTTACTCTCCCAGAATTCATGAATTCATCTTCTCTTAATTTATCTTCTCACATTATGGTGTGCATGCTGCTATTTCTTTCTCAATGTGACAAACTTTCAGATACACCTTCAGGACATAATTGTTGTGATGCCAAATAAAAATGCAGAAGTGCCAGTTTAAAATGTTTGCACAAAAAGAAAATCCATCATCATGTATCACCATCATTAACTATAAAGAGGGAACACAGATATCTTCCACACCCAGAAGATTTTTGAGAATAAGATCTCAAAAGTTATGCGGGTATCATCAGAGGCTGTTCAAAATAAAGTTGCGCCCTCACATATCCCCGAGAATGGAGCTGAGATTTTATGTGGAAAATGAGAGCTCACCTTTATATCCTCCCTTGTTGGTTTATTTTCAAATTTAGATCAGCCTTACCTTAAGAAATCATTTTGGATGCTTGCACTGAAGTGACAGTCGGCACGATAAAAAATATGACGGCTGGTGGTGAAGGTGACATTGGTCCTGCAGGAAAAGAGACATGGATATTACAGATTATCAAAAATGCATGTGTCTTGGGTAGTTAAATGAAAATCAAGGAAGATAGATACATGTGTTATATGAAGGCATGTCAGTTTAGTCGAGACAGAAATTGTGGGTTGGAGGCAATGATGTAGTAGGGTGTATGGGGTGTTAGGGGAGTGGCAGTACCACTGATGGAGGACGTGCCATGCTCCTTCTGCCATAGTTTGTCCACCATTGGTCCCCTGCACTCAGCTCTCCTGTGTTTCCTAGAACTGTCGGCGTGAGACAGCAGCCACACCCCAGGAAAGAGCTTCGACTGGTGACTAAACCAGGTGAAGCTAGCCAGTGGATTATGCACTGCCCAAGCTTGCACCCCAAGGAGGTCATTTTGGCGCTGCTAACACAGCAGTCTGACTTTACCCCCTGGAGACACACTCCACTGTTTCTCAAGACAGACAGATGCCAACAGTGGCAAAACACAGTCATTGCTCAATGTGGTAGAAATATGGACCTACATACAAGATACACGTTGATCTACCCACATGTAGGTGAGGAATCATATAATTATTAGTTGCCTTAGAGTTTTTAATTTGATTCAAGACATGTAATTATTATTAATATTGATTATTTTCAGTTGTTATCTCTGAGAAACGTAGAAAATAACAGGATATATTTGTCTGAAAGTTTTCAAACTTACACGACCCTTTAAAAATTAGGTAAGGAACCAAATGCTATATAAATGATATATAATACTGTTTTATAATTTATGACTGTTTTGTAGTTTATGATAATTTAGAATTTAAATGTATTTTCATGTAATATGTTATACTTCCAGCTGAAGAAGGTGAATACATCGAAAAAAGGCCCTGTCCTGGTTTCTGACTTGTGCTCAATGATAGAAACTAAGACCTTCACACCGAATCTGACTGTGGACTAACATAAACTTATCTCTATTCATAAACTCTTATCTCTAATTCTGTAACGAATTATTGTGTTATACATATCTTTATGAGTTTGAGTTTGTAATCTCTATTTGAATTTGTAATCCTTGTCAGAATACATAGTTTTGAATGGATTAGTTTTTGTTACTACTGACCACTGATTTGCAAATAGGGACCACTCCCACTATTGAAACTTACATTGGCCTGAGTTATTGGTGTGCTTTTTTCTTGATGCATAGCAGTGGCCAGAAATTTGCCCAGCAAACTGCCTCACCACTCCAATTTTCAATAGCTCGGGTTGTAAGATGCAACTTGTTTATGAGTTCTGCCTTGCAGTGAGCCTCTCGCAAACCAAATCTACATTCTCATTTTTCATTCAGAGTTGACTTCAGCACATGGTTAAAGAGACATGAATATTCCAGAATATCTCCATATGTCAATTTACTACCACAGGCTAGGCTCAGACAACTTCTGGAAATTTTTAAAAATATGTGATGAATCATTGTTTGGAGAACTATTGAGACAGTTGCACCACCCCACCCACACGATGAAATCCACTTGGGTTGACTTCACCCTGTCAAAATGGGTTTGTCACTGATCAGATGTAAAAAGGAAGAATGCCCTTGACAATTTCTCCACCCAAACCAAGTGCCATAGCATCTGACAGCAAGGGGGTGCAATGTGTAGAGTAAGAGATGCTGCACTCCTTTGATACTCAGCTGTTGAGCAGTGTAGGAGAAGGCAAAGAGATTTCCCCCAATAAGATGAAAAATGATTTTTTTTTTTTAGAAAAGGGAAAGAAACAAGAAACAAGGCAGCAAAGTGAAAATAATGCAAAGCATGCATACTACATATGTAATTAAACTTGTAAGACATCTTTTAACTCTGCGCTCTCTGCTACTGACATGATAGAGGCTCATTAGTCCACTCACAAAAAAATGTGTGCTTGAGGTCAGGGCATCAAGGACTTCCTTGGAAACCTCTGGAGAAGCAAACGTTTAAGCAGACTTTCTCATGCAATAGGTTTGGTTTCAGTAGTCTAATATATGCGATTTAATCTCGGGTACTACTAAGTGAAAGGTTTCATTTTGTTTCATTTTGTTTCGTTTCACAGGAAGAGCAAAGCTTCCCCACCCCCATATTTTAGTGCTGGCTGTAGCTCGTACTTCTGAAACACAGATTATCTCCTTTTCAATATGTAAACATTATTGACACAAACAACCACAAGGAAGGTTTAAAGATGCATGAGTAAGAATATATACATCATCTACCTCTTCTTCTTTTTTAAGATAAGAAAGAGCAAAAGACAAGGCCCCAGCCCACCCCTCAAAAATATGAAACCAAAATGGATTTTGGTGTTTTAAAGGTAAAAGGTAAAGGTACCCCTGCCTGTACGGGCCAGTCGTGTCTGACTCTGGGGCTGTGCGCTCATCTTGCTTAAGAGGCCGGGAGCCAGCGCTGTCCGGAGACACTTCCGGGTCACATGGCCAGTGTGACATCGCTGCTCTGGCGAGCCAGCACCAGCGCAGTGCACGGAAACGCCGTTACCTTCCCGCTATAAAGCGGTACCTATTTATCTACTTGCACTTGGGGGTGCTTTTGAACTGCTAGGTGGGCAGGAGCTGGGACCGAAAGACGGGAGCTCACCCCGCCGCGGGGATTCGAACTGCCGACCATGCAATTGGCAAGTCCTAGGCACTGAGGTTTTACCCACAGCGCCACCCGCGTCCCCTTTTAGCTGGTGTTTTAGCTGGCCTAATAAAAAATATTGCCCTACTATTGATAATGGAGGAAAGTTCTCTCACAAAAGCCACTGCATCAGCAGTTTGGAAGGCTTAATTCAGTCTGGAAGGGTTTCTGCACCTGTAACTTTTACCCCAAGTGGGGCGATGTACAGCCATTTGTAGATTTCCTGGTTATAGTGAATGGGTAACATATTTTAGAACCCAAAACACAGGCTGAAGTTGAGGGCAGCCAGGAAGATCTGACAAGTAATGTGAAGTCAGTGCCAGACCAAAACATTTTACTGTTGAAAATGGAGCTCATATGCCTTCTTCCTGCTGAACCCAACATTTTGAAAAGTCTTGGTGCGCCAACAAGACTCCATCCTTGCATTCATCCATCCTCTCTCATGGCACCACCTGAAGCAGATTGCTTCACTTTACTCCGTGGTAGAATTGGCCAAGTGTGAAATATGCTGGTCCTGTGAAATCCTTGTCACTACTGTGTTTCTGAATGCATTCAAAACACAATGGGAGATACAGGTCTCATGCTGCGCATGCTGAACACTACCTGAGTGTTTCTGAATGAATGTCAGTACAAACCATATCACCCTAATGACACCAGTCCTGTCAAGGTAAGTTCTCATTCTGTGAGGATATCCAACTAAACAAGCTGCTATCATGCCAGGATAAGTGGGAGTCCATGTACAATGAGATTGTGATTCAGTAGTTTTACCACTGGGGGTGAGCAAAAGGACTTGGCATGTCAGACATGTAGCAGAACCTTTTCTTTGATACTGTCTTGGAAGATTCAAATTTAATTCAAAGAGCCTGGAGCGATTTAAAGATGGAAAGAAGGTCAGATACTAAATGCCCCCTTACCTGCATGAATTTTTTTTACAAGCACTATTATCACTGTGCGTTCTGACTGTAGTCAGTTTAATTAACAACTATGCCATGTGTTCTGTCCTGTGGGGCTAGATTGTTCCCATATATGCCTTCAAAGAAGAGAAAGAACACTCAGATCCTACACCAAAGTACCTCAAATCCTATTCATTATTGAAAGACCTCAAATCCTATTCATTACGACAAGAATCACCAACAACAAGCAATGTATAATGCAAGGAAATTTGTGTCGTAAGTGATTGTGGTCATGGATTCTGTTTTCTGCAGTTGACAGATAATTTATTACAGTCAAAGACCAGCTCACATAACATAACACAATAAAAATAGAATTCATAAAGATAAAATATACAATCAGAGCAGATTGCAGCAATAGCTCATGAGTTAAAATTGAGATATATACATACACCTGTACAACTGAGATTTGGACTACCATAAAAAATTGACCCTGAAGCGCCCCAAAGGGTGACTTCAGCGTTTCCCTAGTAAGCTATTTTATTCTAGAGGATGGTCTGTGCCTACAAATCTGGGTGCAGAATCTGGCTACCAGCCAGGTCATCTTATGATCTTTGCCTAAGAGGAGAGAATTAAGTTTAGACTTGTCTGAAAGATCAGCGAGCCTCTTCAGCAAAGGATCAATGGTGCCTCTACGTATCTCAACATAAAAAGGACATCTAAAAAATATATGTTTGAGGCTTCCTATTTCCCCCAATGGGCAGGCGCAAAGTCTCTCTGTGTACGGGACCCTTCTATAGGAGCCTTCCAGAACCGGTGAGGGCAAGGCCGAGCTTCTAGCAAGAGTAAAAGCCCTTCTTAGTTTTCTGGATGTGAGAAAATAGAGATATGCTGCTGGAGCGGCTACGTATCTCCCGTTTTCTGCAGTAGTTAAATAGATTACTAGACAAGCAGTTTCCTGCTTGGTTGTTTGAGGCCTGCAGAGATGGGACAAAATGTACTGGCACCAGTTGGAATCACACGGTTTGGCAGGCGGCAGAAACCAGCAGCTAGACAACTGTAGGAGAATGGGTGAAGGCCATCTGGAGACAATAAAGATAAGAGAGGAAGTCCACGTTGGGACTATCTTTACACCTTGTGGTAGCAAATTCCATAGTTTTATCTGCCTTTAACTCCCACCATTGTGTTTCGCTGGATGACCTCAGATTCTAGTATCATGAAAGGGGAAAACTTCACTTTCTACACGCCATGCATAATTTTGCACACCTCTCTCATGTCCCTCATTTGCCTTTTTTAAAAGCTTATAGTGTTTACCTCATAGAGTTGTCGTCCTTTTCTGCATCTTTCCCAGCACTGCAATATTTTTTGTTTACCAGAAGTGCACACAGTATTGCTCACTACTGAGGGAATTAAATGCAATAATAATTATATGTGTTTGTAGGAGGAGGGATTATTGGTTTTGTATTGTTATTGTTCTCCTTTTTATTATGCATTTATGTTCTCCTTTCATTTGTTGTCAACCACTCTGCGGTCTTTGAATGATGGGCGGTATACAAATTTAATAAATAATAAACACTAATAAGAAATGTAAAGGCACAGGGGGGCAGATTCTATGGTAGAAAGTGAAGATTCAATGTGTAGCTGACGACAGCAGGGAGAGCCAAAAGAGAAATTTGCCTTTCCCCCCTGTGCATTGCAGTGGATATGAATATGTGAGGGCAGAAAGGTCAGAGAACAAGGCCTTGAGCGGTGAGGAAAACTCCAAGAAGTTGATAACTCTGGATGATGAGACTAGTGAGTGACAAGAAGTAGGTAAAGGAGGTTAAGTGGTCCTAAGGATATAAGCACATTCTGGTCCTTTCCTACAGAACAGTGTGGGAGTATAAATGACTGCAAAGCAGAGAGTGAAGAGTGAGGGGGAGACAGTACCACAAGAATAATTCATTCCATGATCTGACATTCATCAGTAACTGTCAAAACAACACCTTGTGCACACACAACAAAACAACACAGAAGAGGGAAGGAAGGCAGAGAACACGTAAATTGCACTGCAGTCTAACATTAAGCAAGAGTAAGCAGGGCAGAATCACACTTAGCAAGAAGCTCCCACTTGTTCTCTTTCTGTCAATCATGGCTGTTGCTCCTACGGCCCCAAAAGAACTCAAGGATGCTCTCCAAGTAGGCTGGAGGGGACCATGTGCCCATCCCAGAAGAGCCATGCTGCAGCAAGACAATAGTGCAACAATGGCAATGGAACTTTCTGGGGCTGGAATTGGAGACCAGTACTAGTTCGAGGCAAGAATAAGTTTCTTCATTGTACCAATGCTCAAACTCTTATCTGGGATCCCTTCAGTGGAAGGCCTCAGAAGCTATGTCACAACTATGTTTCATCACACATTTTTAATGGTGTCAGATTTGAGGCTTCTATAAACTCTGACAATTCATTACTTAAACATCAAGCAATGGTGGCAAGGAACCTATAAATAATATGGAACCCTCCCAACATGCTTTTAAATCAATTTTATTACTCCCCATCATAGCTGTCAACTTTTCCCTTTTCTTGCGAGGAATCCTATTCGGAATAAGGGGATTTCCCTTTAAAAAAGGGAAACGTTGACAGCTATGCTCCCCATAGCTTCTGATAGTAGCCAGGTCTGAGAGTGGGGGATTAAGCTTCAAGGTGAGCTGTCAAATGAGTCAAGTGAGAAAGTGAGCCCTTGTCCCTGTTCCTGCTAGAAGACATGATTGCAGAATTTTAAGGCCCAGAGGCTCCATAGAATTAGCTGAAGGAAAAGCAAAAATGAGTATTCAAGGTCAAGATGAAAAAGGGGAAGAGTCAACACACAACAGATCAGTAGATGGGATAGGCATAAAAAGGAGAAAGGGTAATGACTAGGAACTGTAAAAGCAGAGGTTAAAAACCATTGTCAAGAAGTCAAGTACTATGAAAGGAGGTTACAAAGAAGAGGATAAGGGACTGGTACTGTTAATGTGAGATATAGAAAAGGGTGTTGGATGTTGGGGGAACATACTGCCTGAGTTTGTTGTGCAGGCTTGAAATGGTCCAATAATCAACTCAATCTTCCAAGTTTTAAGGTAATGTTTAATTATGGAGACACACAAAGCGCAACATTAATAAGTAAATATTCACAATTCATCTCCAACTTGGAATGGGTTCTAGAAAGAATCCCGTGCTTTGTACATACTGGAGCTTTCTTTCCATTCAAGCACCTCCATGCAATTGCTTTTAGTGGTAAAAGGTATGAGCTGATAAGTCTGGCACTAATAAATTTACAGTGTGGCTTCCCAAATATATGAAACTCCCTGAGCTGTGCCAGTGCAAATAGCAGTATGCCCTATCAGGCGGCGGGGAGGGGGGGAAAGCCTATGGTTATCTGGAGACACAGGACATTGAAATCATGATTAGCTCTGTGCAAGGCTGCTGGCAAAAAGGAAGGTAGTATTATGTAAATCCCTATGGATCTGAAATAATTTTCCAAGCCTGGCATGATCACCATTCAGTTTTGCCCTCCCCATTTGCCATGCAACTCCCTGACAATAAATAATGAAATTATTCAGCAGCACTTTCCCGTACAATCCTGGCTCCTGTTTGGTCCATTTGGATGCTCCATCCATTTCCTGACCTTTTGCATTTTTTTGCAGCAGATGTAGGCTGCTACAATGGGTCTAGCTGGAAGAATCCCCTGAATGGTTGTATTGCCCTAATTTCTGTGCAGTGCAATGCATAGAATATGTTCATAAGAACTTCAAGGATTTCATCTAGGATGTAAGTCAATTCTTTTTTGTTATCTACACTCCTTGCCTAATATTTCCATGCTTCCAATAAAGAAGTGCATGTACATGGGGTGGGGAGTCATAGTTCAACAGCATTAAGAGAAAATGATTCAAAAATATAATCAGCAGGTCAACAAGGCATGCTTTTGTCAAATAATTTAGCTTGCCCTAAGTGAAGTTCTCTGGCCCCCAGCATCTGATGTCAGAGCTTCCTGTTCACATCTATAGTTCAAGCTGTCCTAATTTGGTTTTATGGTTCTATTTTGCATAATATGTGAAAATTACCCAGTTATTCTTCCCTTCTCCATCAGAAGAAATGCTCTAGCAGACAACTCTTCTTTATTCATCTCTCCATCATTCAAGCATTTAGCTATAGATTCATGATATATATTTATGATAATATATATATATTAAGAACACAAAGAGCCCCCAGTTTCTCAATTTCAGTTTTTCAGACACTAGTTCAAGCTTCCAGCCTGGGCTAAATCGACATATAATGGGGTGCTGGAGTGAGCCTTTGTCTCAAACTTAGGGGAACAATAGGGTGATATTTAATTCAGTTTTACTCAGAAAAGACCCACTGAAATTAAAAAAAATAATTGTGTAAGTTAGGTTCTTTAATTTTAATGGGTCCGCTCTGAATATAACTTAGTTGAATTTGTTATGTGATTTGAGATCTAGAGGCGTACATCTATTTTTACATGTCCTGTTTGCATGATTCTTGGCTCTCACAAACATCTGATAAATCATGAGGGGGGGGAGAGTGTGAGAATCAAGGAAGGAAGGATCATGCCCACATGTATGTTAACTCAGTAAACATACTATTTTCATATTTCTGTTTTTCGTGGCTGTTTTAAGTTGCTGTCTTCCAGCAATGTTGTACAACTTTCAACTTTTTACTTCCTCATGTCACAAACAGAATACCAAAATATAAGCATATATTTTAGATGTGTAAGCATTCCATCATTTCCCATTACATACCAATACAGTACCATCAAATTAGGTTAAACTTGAGGCAGAAGTTCCAATGTGTATGATTTCTTCTTTGCAAAAAAAAACACACACAAAAAAAAACACCCAAAAACATATCACATCACAATTGCCATTTCTACAACATCTCTCTTTTTCTGGGTAGGTGTCTCCAAGCACAAACCTATTTCATGTGTAAGTACTGGCAATGGTAATGAGATAGTATTGCTCCAGGCTCCAGATTGCTTCACTAAGCATGGGGAGCTTGACTGGAAACAACAGACATTTTGAAAGAATGAAATGCCAACAACCCATCTTGCTAAAATGAATCCTTATTGTTCCAACTATAAACTTTGTAAAAGGTCAGCATGGAAAAATCTGTGAGTTTAAAGCGTTCACAAATATGGCAGAATGAGACCTCCTAGTGGTGCAGCAATAAAACTGCTAGAGCATTTGCAAAACTAAGCAGGGTCCACCATGGTTTCAAATGAGATCCCTGCATTGCAGGGGTTTGGACTAGATGACCCTTAGGGTACCCTCCAACTCTACAGTTCTATGATTCTAAGGCACATGTTTATAGAATCATAGAATTGTAGAGGTGGAAGCGACAATGAGGATCATCTTTTGTCCAACATGGGGCTTGAAGCAAGTTATCCAGTTGTACTCATGGTTATATATATACTTATTATTACATTTTTTTTGGACGCGGGTGGCGCTGTGGGTAAAACCTCAGCACCTAGGACTTGCCGATCGTATGGTCGGTGGTTCGAATCCCCGCGGTGGGGTGCGCTCCCGTCGTTCGGTCCCAGCGCCTGCCAACCTAGCAGTTCGAAAGCACCCTTAAGTGCAAGTAGATAAATAGGTACCGCTTATAGCGGGAAGGTAAACAGCGTTCCGTGTGCTGCGCTGGCTTGCCAGATGCAGCTTGTCACGCTGGCCACGTGACCCGGAAGTGTCTGCGGACAGCGCTGGCTCCTGGCCTATAGAGTGAGATGAGTGCACAACCCTAGAGTCTGGCAAGACTGGCCCATACGGGCAGGGGTACCTTTACCTGTATTATTACATTTACTGAAGTGTTTTTACAGAGTCCAACAGTCACTTATGAATTAATATACCTGGACCTAGTGGAAAGAAAGACCATGGCTGGATTTCCTTTGTGTGTCTCCTCCTTGAGATGTCTGGAGGGTGGCAACATGAGAACTGGCCTTCTCTGCAGTGGCTCCCCGTCTGTAGAAAGCTCTCCCCAGGGAAGTTCACCTGGTGCCTCCATTATACATCTTTAGGCGCCAGACAAAAACGTTCCTTTTTAACCAGGCCTTTGGTTGATTTGATTGACATGCTTTTAAAAAAGGGGGGGTTATTGGGTTGTTGTTGTTTTTTTATTAGGTATTTTGTGGTTTTACATCTTGATTTTATTCTGTGAACCGCTCTGAGACACATTAGGTATAGGGTGGTATATAAATTCTAATTCTAATTCTAATTCTAATTCTAATTCTAATTCTAATTCTAATTCTAATTCTAACTACCGCATTATTATTAAAAACCTGAGCATTATGCAATGTGATATTCCAGGAGTTTCTTACAGGGGTATGGCCCCTACAGGTCTCTGCATCAATCAGGAAGCTGGAAAGTCCAGATTTTCCTCAATCCTCCACAGAAGAACCTGCTACCACCACCTGCTGATTAACGGTGAGAAGTAGGACCCTCTTTTTTTTTTGGTTGTGTAATTCAGTACCAGCATATAAAGTGAAACCGGGTAACCTAGAATTGCCCAGACCAGAGCACTTTCATACATTTTGAAACCAGTACAAATAATTATTTATGGGAAACACTGTTTCAGTTTGAGTGTGGAACGTCCATGCTACATAAGTATGGTAACCATGCCCAAACTGGTGGTTTCCAGACATGGCTGCATTCCAACCCTCTTGAGTCAGACAGAGTGTTCAAGGAGTCAGGGAGGCAAAACATCTGCAAGGAAGCAGATTTGGAAAGGCTGAGCTATAGGGCAACAGTTTGAAGCTTTGGGGGAGTGGAATTGCTATCAGAGTATGTAATGCTGTAATGACAGGACCCTGATTTATTCATTCTTCTTAAACTTTATGAAGGGCTTAAATGCATAAACGTGAGAACTGACTGAAAATAGGGCTACTACTGCGGAAAAGCTCAGGATTGTGGCAGATGTTCTTTGCTGTCCTTGGTACTGAATTTACTGTTGCAAAGCTTTGGGCTGAAGCTCTGTGTGGGGAATGTAACACAGTTTGCGGTGGGGGGGGGGCAACGATGACATTTGCACTAATCCATATACCAAGGATGTTTTATGAGGAAGACGCTTACCATTCTTTTATCTACCAGTGTGGTGTAGTGGTTAAGAGCGGTAGTCTCGTAATCTGGGGAACCGGGTTTGCGTCTCTGCTCCTCCACATGCAGCTGCTGGGTGACCTTGGGCTAGTCACACTTCTCTGAAGTCTCTCAGCCCCACTCACCTCACAGAGTGTTTGTTGTGGGGGAGGAAGGGAAAGGAGAATGTTAGCCGCTTTGAGACTCCTTAAAGGGAGTGAAAGGCGGGATATCAAATCCAAACTCTTCTTCTTCTTCTACAGTGTGGGTGGGGGATGCCACACATAGGAATTTTGAATACAGAAGAGGAAGGAGCAACATGAATTCTTGATTCTAATAGGAGGAAATAACATCTGTTAACACAATGCTTACTGACAGCAGTGAAGATATCTCAGAAATTATTAGCCAGGTGTGAGGATGTTTCTGAAATTCTGCAGGTGCAGGCAGTGTACTGCTGCCCTAGCCACATTCCAGCTTTGATAATATCATACTTTCAAAAACCACATCTTGTGAAGTGTAAATTTCCCTGTCAATTTAAGCTATTTAAGTTATGTGGTGTAGCACAGCTGGTACATTATATCTTCTGCTTTTGCATTCCAGCTATGATGTGAGTTACATTTAGGGATGCTGCAAAACTGGACATCAAGTCCCTTTGATATCTCTGCACAAGGCACCACTCCATGACTGCCTTCTGGAGGCTCTGCACCTTCCCTGATTAGCATGAATGCTGACCTTTCTGGCAATGTATAATGACAAAGTATTGATTTCACCATTCAGTATGTATTTATCTATCCCTAACCCATTATTTTTCTATGTTACTGTATTGGTTATTTTAAGAATTGACTTCTTCAAGTGCAATCTGAATGGTATTTTAATAAGGGAAAATTGGTATTTTAGTACAGACAAAATGAAGGATATTTTAATAATAGGCCCAACTATCTTAATATGAGATACAGTACAACTGAAAAACAACAACACTCTATAACTTGATCGTTAAGAATTTTGTTAATACCGCTTCTTTTCCACTGCTGCTAGTTTTGTCTAACCTGGAGGAGAAAGAAAACCTGGCCTATGGCTCCCATAAATCACCACCAGGATCACCATTGCCACTTGCTGCCTACATTGCACATAAGCAGAACAGTTATCACCGGAATCTAGATACAGTGGTACCTTGGGTTACATACGCTTCAGGTTACAGACTCCGCTAACCCAGAAATAGAGCTTCAGGTTAAGAACTTTGCTTCAGGATGAGAACAGAAATCATGCTCTGGCGGCACAGCGGGAGCAGGAGGCCCCATTAGCTAAAGTGGTGCTTCAGGTTAAGAACAGTTTCAGGTTAAGTACGGACCTCCGGAAAGAATTGCCGTATTTTTCGCTCTATAACACGCTCTCAACCATAACACGCACATACTTTTTAGAGGAGGAAAACAAGAAAAAAAATATTCTAAACGAAACAGTTGATGTATGATTTTTTTGGTTCATGCTGTGGCCACAGACATGTGATCTGAAGGTGAGTTTGGGGTAGACCAATGCAAAAATCCTGAGGATCCATGTGGATCCGTGCTTTGTAACCACATTTTTGCACCACTGCGGCCCCAGGCAACAGTGGGTGCATGATTTTTTTGGTGCAAGCTGTAGCCATGGACATGCTATGTGATCTGATGGTGAATTTGGGGTGACCCAGTGCAAAAATCCTGAGGATCTGTGTGGATCCGTGCTTTGTAACCATGTTTTAAGCGGGGAGGGAAGGAAAAGCACTCAAGGGACAAGGGACACGCGTGGGGTGGGTTGAGAAGGATGCTGTTAATAATGCAGAAGAGGGGTATAAGAGGAGAAGGCTCTTATAAGAGGAGTGGGGAGGAGAGAGAGACAGAGAGCCTGCTTGAAAAAAACTTTGCTGTTATTTAGCGAGTGGGGAGGAGAGAGAGAGAGAGACAGACAGAGAGCCTGCTTGAAAAAACTTTGCTGCTATTTAGCTAGTGGGGAGGAGAGAGAGAGAGACAGACAGAGAGCCTGCTTGAAAAAACGTTGCTGCTATTTAGCGATTGGGGAGGAGAGAGAGACAGAGAGCCTGCTTGAAAAAACTTTGCTGCTATTTAGCGAGTGGGGAGGAGAGAGGGACAGAGAGCCTGCTTGAAAAAACGTTGCTGCTATTTAGCGAGTGGGGAGGAGAGAGAGAGAGAGACAGAGAGCCTGCTTGAAAAAATGTTGCTGCTATTTAGCGAGTGGGGAGGAGAGAGAGAGAGACAGACAGACAGAGAGCCTGCTTGAAAAATCTTTGCTGCTATTTAGCAAGTGGGGAGGAGAGAGGGACAGAGAGCCTGCTTGCTTTAAAGGAGCCAACCGGACTCGTGTAAGCGGCTCCTCTTCTCTCCCACTTTGCTCCTTTAAAGCAAGCAGGCTCTCTGTCTCTCTCTCCTCCTCACTCAGTGGCTCTTCTCCCGCTTTGCTGTTTCAAAGCGAGCCACGGAGGAGGGAAGGAAGGGGAACCATGGATCCTCTGCTCACGACTGCAGCAGATCCCCCCGCCATCCGTAGGCATTCGCTCCATAACACGCACAGACATTTCCCCTTACTTTCTAAGAGGAAAAAAGTGAGTGTTATGGTGCAAAAAATACGGTAAGTACGTAACCCGAGGTACCACTGTAGACTCTTTCCTCTCTAGACTTGATAGCTAACCCGTTAGGCAAGAACAAGTAGAAATTCCATGTTTTTCAACTGTTGCTATAGGGCAGGCATCCTCAACCTCAGCCCTCCAGATGTTTTTGGCCTACAGCTCCCATGATCCCTAGCTAGCAGAACCAGTGGTCAGGGATGATGGGAACTGTAGTCTCCAAACATCTTGAGGGCCAAGGTTGAGGAAGCCTGCTATAGGGGAAAAGCTGTGCAAAATGGACTCATTTTTTATTATTATTTACAATTAGCACTCTTTTAGTATCCCAAGGATAAGATGTGTCAGGGCATGTGTGCTGGCCTCATCCCATCCACCCCAACTTTTATGTGTTCATTGCAAGGCAAAGAGACAAGCTTATAAGCCCCTTTAGAACTGAGTGCTCAATGCCCCACACCTTCCATAAGCTTAGAACTTTTTAACTCCTGAAGATGGTTATTGTGTATTGAGCTGCATATTACCTGTGTGCCAAATGCCACCTTTCTGTGTTGCACTGGATATGCCTTAACCATTGGAGTTATATTTTGGTTCTTTCTGTAGTCATAAAGAGTTGTAGAAATGTCCATTCTTCAGATTTTTCCCCCCAACAGTGATCAGGATTCCTTGAAGCTCTCTAAGTATTTGTCTACCTATCCTCTGTGAAGTAATATATACTGTATGCTCTTGGCAACGGTTCAGCCCAAGTTCCCTTATTTCCTTTTATCTCTTGCAAAGTTCTGAAATTGAATGCAGTAGAGGCAAGTCTAATTTCCCATCCTAATGCAAATTCCTGTGAAACAACTGAATTTGCATCAGGACTTGAAACTTGAGAATTTTTACACCATCCCTATTTTGTATGCAAAAGCTTTTGGATCCTTCTGGATTAAAGTGAACCCATAAATATGCATTGTTATTAGACACAAGAGATTTTCTTGAATGACATTTAAGGTCATGCCAAAAACAAAGATAGATATAGCGTATGTTAAAAGTAGACTTCAGAAAGAAGTGTTGTAATTTCTTTTCAGTTGATGCAGATATCTTAAAGGTCTCATATATTGGTAGGTAATACTGAAAGTGAATCTCTTTTTATTAAAGAAAAATTCCAAATGCAATCCAAATGAAATGAAATGTCAGAAATAACAAGATGCTTTTGGCTCTAAGGAAATGACACAGCACCCATTTAAGATAGCAGGACTGCATTATATAGTGCTGATAGTGAAATGTGTTAGTTCTGTTTTACAATGTTAAAATTAGAAAGAATTCATTTTATTTTATTTTTTGCAAGAGTCCTAGAGAATCTAGTGGTAAGATCAGGAATAATGAAAAGGTTGGGCTGCCTTAAAATTAATCCATGCATTATTAGAAACCAAAAAAGAAACCAAAAGAGATTAGAACTACGAAACTGAGAACAGCTACATAATACTCCCTTTTCTTATTGTCACAACCTGAGAAGGGAGTTTGTCTATACTGGGTGGCATAATGCCCATACGATGGCTTATGACATGATTAAAACAACAATTCTCAGTAATGTGTACATAAATACAACCCTAATATGAACCATAAAACAGTCACAAAGCCTCCATCAAATTCACTGACAGTGGTGGCTAGAATAACCCCACATTTTCCCAGCGGTGAGACAATGGGAAGACTTCCTCTAGATCTAAAGACTCAGGCAGGCTGATACAGGAAGAAGTGTTTTTTTAGATACCTGGACCCTGTATTGTTTAGACATTGTATGTCAGCATTAACGCCTTACATTCAGCCTGGAAGCAAAGAGGCACTTTTGTTGCTTCCTCATGGAGTGCCAATGGAATTCCACGGACTTTAACTCTGAAACTGGATTATTATATTTAAAGATTGCCAAAATGTTGAAAGCACTGTAGTTTGCATAGTTTCTCCTCCCCAAAGAAGGGAGAAAACCTATTACTACTTTATGCTATCCAACCAAAGAAGTCAGAATTGATTGGGAGAAAATAAAAAAAAGCAAATATTCCCTAAAGGCAACCTGAAATATCAATAAGCTACATTAATATTTTTGAATACTAAAAAGAAATCAATGTGTTTTCTAACCTTGGCCAATGGTTAGAAAACACATCTTTTGATTACTCTCAGAACATTATACAACACCTTGGAGTAAAACACAGAATACCTTACATTCCTGAAATTAAAGAGAAATGCAAGCAGATAGAATATAACTGTCACCATAACACATAAATGTTCACCTAAGATTTATTTTTAAGAAAATGGCAGAGGGAAAAGTCAAATTTTGAATCTTTGTGAAAAGATGAAGCTTCAAAGCAGAACTTGCTAGATTGATAACATAACAGCAAACCAATGTTCTTCTGTGAAAAAACTCCATCTTTCAGCACATACATCCTTAACTATACAAAAGCATGAGACAACATGACTACCATATTAGCTTTGCTTCCTCAAAATACACATTGCTTTACATTATAATTTATTTTTTACATGACTGAAAAGTGTACAGTGGTACCTCGGGTTACAGACGCTTCAGGTTACAGACTCAAGAAATAGTACTTTGGGTTAAGAACTTTGCTTCAGGATGAGAACAGAAATGTGGCAGCAATGGGAGGCCCCATTAGCTGAAGTAGTACCTCAGGTTAAGAACAGTTTCGGGTTAAGAATGGACCTCCAGAATGAATTAAGTTCTTAACCTGAGGTACCACTGTAATTGGAAATGGTGACACAATTTTCTAGTCTATACATTTGTTAGTTATTCACATTATTGTGGGCCTAGGCCTTGCATTGACGCAGGAACCCATCAAATATCAATTTCTGATGGGAAGCAGTTCACATGGTCAAGAAGATACTGGATAGTGTCTAGCTGACAGTCATGCGCAAGAAAAGGAGAACTCAGCTACAACTTAGGAAAGGTTGTCATGACTCACAGAAACTGGGTCACCACCAGTATTCCAAACACTAGAACTGGGTAGGAATAAAAAGTATATAGCAGAGTGGAATAAACAATAGTGTTCCTCAAGGATCTGTGTTGCTACTGGGGCAGATTAAAGAACAACGAGGTGAAGAAGTTGGAGCATGGCACTCATGAAATTATTATTTGACAGTAAATTCCCAAGCAGGCTGTGAAGAGCTTCAAAAGGATCTCTCCAAACTGGGGAAATGGGTAGCCCAAGTGTAGATGAGATACAGACTAAGTGAAAAATGATGCAGATTGGAACAAAAGATTGACATTCGCTTAACGCTCTCTGTTAATCTGTTTCCTATGAAGCTGTTTAGCTACTAATTGCTCTACAGAGGTTTTGATAGTCTTATGGCCACAGTCTGGCTGCTGTTTTAGTTGATTAATTTATTTTAATTAGTTCTGACTTAATAATGTTTAATAGTTTGTTAGTTTTAAACTATGTTGAAAGCTGTCTTGAACTGGGAAAGAGATGAATAGATTTGTAAGAGAGAGCTGGGGCGGGGGAGACTAGTCACATCCCAGATACACAGCAACTATATTAAATTATCCTTGAAAGAGATATTAAAGCCAAAACAAACAGCTCACCTACACAGTGTGTTCTGTCAACTCTCAACAGTAAGTTGAATGTTACAAATTATCAGAGAAGAAAACAAAATAGCAAGTCATTTAATGTCATTTAAGGGTACAAATTGGGTTCCAATGGGAAGAAAAATATACACAGATTATACCTATAGACCAGGCATAGGCAAACTCGGCCCTCCAGATGTTTTGGGACTACAACTCCCATCATCCCTGACCACTGGTCCTGTTAGCTAGGGATGATGGGAGTTGTAGTCCCAAAACATCTGGAGGGCCGAGTTTGCCTATGCCTACTATAGACATTCCAGATTTCCTAAAGTTACAGCACATAAACAGACACATTGAATGATCCATACAACTACATACAAATGCTCAGTGCTTTTTTCTGGGGGGACACAGGGGTACACATGCCCCTAAACATTTTGTGATTCTAAGTTTGGCCTCATTGAGGGGCAGTATTTCAATATGAGTAGAGTACCACTAAACATTTTTTTTTAGGGAAAAAAGCACTGCAAATACTTATGGTTTTCTCCCTACCATTTTGCATATTAGTCAGACTTCTTTTTAAAAAACAACAAGCCATAAACCTGGCAAGGCTCAGGTGGTTCAGACATAAGATAGTTGATACCAGCAAAGCACAATCTGGCCAGACCCACCAAATTCTGTGTATATATCTGTTTAAATCAGATTCCTCCTCCATTCCTACCAGCCAGGTAACCAAAGGTGATGTTTTTCTGGCTAGTACCTTTGTGGGCTTATTTACAAGTCATGCTCTGGAGCAAAGAACTCAACATTTCCCTCCCACATGCTCCTGGGAATTTTTTTTTAATTAAAAAAAACACTTGGATGGATTATAAATTGAATTAAAACAGAATACTGATTTGGTATCAGGGAATGATACTTTGCTAAGCAGGGTGGCCAGTGCACATCAAAGCATGAAAAATTTTCACTGGTCTCATCCACAGCCTGCCCCTTTGCACCAGTGCATGAGGAACTAGGAAGCTGAGGAGAGTGCTGTTGTTGTTTAGTCGTGTCCGACTCTTCGTGACCCCATGGACCAGAGCACGCCAGGCACTCCTGTCTTTCACTGCCTCTAACAGTTTGGTCAAACTCTTGTTGGTAGCTTTGAGAACACTGTTCAACCATCTCGTCCTCTGTCGTCCCCTTCGCCTTGTGCCCTCAATCTTTCCCAACATCAGGATCTTTTCCAGGGAGTCTTCTCTTCTCATGAGGTGGCCAAAGTATTGGAGCCTCAGCTTCAGGATCTGTCCTTCCAATTAGAACTCAGGGCTGATTTCCTTCAGAATGGATAGGTTTGGTCTTCTTGCAGTCCATGGGAGTCTCCTCCAGCACCATAATTCAAAAGCATCAGTTCTTCAGCGATCAGCCTTCTTTATGATCCAGCTCTCACTTCCATACATCACTACTGGGAAAACCATAGCTTCAACTAAACGGACCTTTGTCAGCAAGGTGATGCTACCTGTTTACAAATGTGACACTCATAGTTCATAATCTTTTCAGGTGGGTGCCCCTTAACAGAAGGTACATGTGGATTACCACGAAAACAAGCAAATGAAAAATCTCACTCTGACCTCAACAACAGAAGACAACACGTGGAAATGAAGGGTTGGCAGGCACAGTAGGGAGTTGTTGTTTGTTAGAACCACCCCACCAAAGAGCATTGCTCCTCCTATGAAGTCTTGCACAAGCACATGAGAGTAAAAAAGAATAAAAAATAAGGTCGCTTGCCAAGAAACATATTTCACTCCAAGTGGCAAACTCCTCCCCTCCTTTGGCAGTTGCCCTATGGAAATGGTTATTGAGCAAATAACTGATATGTGGATTGTTATTTTTTGCTTGTTTGCTTTTTGTTCTACCAGTGCTATACGGATATGGATTCAGAAAGATTTACTTTCTTCCTTATAAAGCCTGAAGAATAACTTACAAGGAAAAAGAAAGAAGGAATATGCAGTGAAAGATGGTTATTTGTACCCCGCTATGCCTTCATCTCGGCACTTTCAAATATAGAATTAACAACTGACAGCCATCAGTTGTGAGTCATACACACTGACATTTTCTCTCTCGTCTTCACTTCTTGCTATAGAAATTGCTCATATTTCACTCCTGCCCTCCCACCTCATTTCCAAATTCTAACCATAAAATGAGTTGATATAAGAAGGGCTGAATAGAATAATGTGTCTTTCAAAAGCAGAGGGTGTTAAGCTACATCATCATAACCTGATATGTCACATAGCACTTTTCTACTCCTCAAATGGTCAAATTCTGGATGGGGGGTATGATCAAACGTAGCAAAGGAAATATTAGAAAGAAAATGTTCTTAAAGTCAGGACAGTGAATCAGTAGAATCAATGGACATATTGCTGAGTGATTTAAAATGGATCAAGAGGCATCACATCTAAAGATGTTTTACCTTGGGTATTAGATTAAGTATTAAGGAAACACATATTTTCCCAAAACACAGAAATGTGAAATTTGGTGTGCAGCTAAAGTCAACACAGCCGGATTAAGGTGGCTGTAAATAATATTTTTTAAAAAATCTTACTCCATTAAAACACAGGACATATGGACTGTTATAAAATAGAGACCAGGTGTATGTGTGAATGTGTTTGTCTGGCCATACCTACACATATAATTTAGAGTGACATGAATGATATATATTGATGGTGCTATAAGTAATAAATAGTGTATTTCACCTTGTTATAAATAATAATAATATATTATTATTATTATTATTATTATTATTATTATTATTATTATTATGTATACCCCGCCCATCTGGCTGGGTTTCCCCAGCCACTCTGGTCAGCTTCCAACAAAACATTAAAATGCACTAATTCATGAAATATTAAAAGCTTCCCTAAACAGGGCTGCCTTCAGATGTCTTCTAAAAGTCTGGTAATTGTTGTTCTCTTTGACATCTGGTGGGAGGGCATTCCACAGGGTGGGTGCCACTACCGAGAAGGCCCTCTGCCTGGTTCCCTGTAGTTTTGCTTCTCGCAGTGAGGGAACCGCCAGAAGGCCCTCAGCGCTGAACCTCAGTGTTTGGGTAGAATGATGGGGGTGGAGACGCTCCTTCAGGTATACAGGACCGAGGCCGTTTAGGGCTTTAAAGGTCAGCACCAACACTTTGAATTGTGCTTGGAAATGTACTGGGAGCCAATGTAGGTCTTTTAAGACCAGTATTATGTGGTCTCGGCGGCCGCTCCCAGTCACCAATCTATCTGCCATATTCTGGATTAGTTGTAGTTTCCGGGTCACCTTCAAAGGTAGCCCCACATAGAGCACATTGCAGTAGTCCATGCGAGAGATAGCCAGAGCATGCACCACTCTGGCAAGACAGTCCACCAGACTGAGGATCAACAACAACTTGACTCAAATACTTTGTGCCATTTATTTCTGCATGAAATGGCTGTATGGACTAATAAAAAGGAGGATCAGCAGACATCAAAATGAGGTGTGAGTCATGGCGCATGTCATTACGTAATGCATCAATGATTGCAATGGAAGCTGCATATACAAGAGATCAAAGGAGCAAACTTGATATAATGCCTAATGCATTACTTCCACCGAATATGGTAACTACACATCTAGTTCCTCTTTCCCTTCCATAGCATCTGATACAATCTACTTATGCCTAGCATTCCAATGTTTTGCATCCTCCTTCGCTCTTCCTGTTCCAGCCCCCCCCCCCATCCAGCAGCAGCCAATGAAGGTGGAACAGGCAAATGAAATACAAAACTTTATAACATCACCTCATGCAATGAACTGCACTAGGAAGTATGAAACTGGAGGAGGGATGGAGTTGTCATGACTGGGACAGGGGCAGAAGTCTGAGGTCTGCTGGGAGTCAGAATCCATGGGGCAAGCAAGTTACCAGGACTGGAAAAAAGAAGTCAGAACCAGGGGAGAAATAAAGAGAAAGGAACAAAGTAGTAGTCAGGTCAGAAGACTAAAAAAGGATTCAATGACATGCTGAAGTTTGGAAGTACCATGCTGCTTAAGCAAGATTGGGACAGGAAGCCTTATTATACTGCTTCCTGTCCCTGAAGGATCATCATGACCAGCTTGGTGAGCAGATGTCCAGGGCCAGAGGGAGTACTACCCTGGAACACTTCCACCTGAAGTTCAGTGGCTTACTTCACAGGGCAGTCATCCTCAAATCCCAGCAGCTTCTGACAGGAGCTTAGCATGTAACTGTTATTGTCAGGACTCAAGTACCACCTATTAACCTGAGGAAAAGATGTCAGTTCAGATAAATTGAATCATGCGTAACTCCAGTTCAGATCAATGGGTTAGGCATAACTGATTCTAATGGGATTTAGGCATAACTAACTTCTAATAATAATAATAATAATAAATTTTATTTATATCCCGCCCTCCCCAGCCGAAGCCGGGCTCAGGGCGGCTAACAACACTAAAATAGTGCCACATTATAAAAACATCATAAGAATTAATTAAAATCAAAATTGATGGCAACCATAAACTAAAGTATTGTAAAGATTGCCAAAGGAGGGAGTCAGGCTGTGCCCTAACCAAAGGCCTGGTGGAACAGCTCTGTCTTGCAGGCCCTGCGGAAGGATGTCAAGTCCTGCAGGGCCCTAGTCTCTTGTGACAGAGCATTCCACCAGGTTGGAGCCGCAGCCGAAAAAGCCCTGGCTCTAGTTGAGGCCAGCCTAACCTCTCTGTGGCCTGGGACCTTCAAGATGTTTTTATTTGAGGACCGCAAGTTCCTCTGTGGGGCATACCAGGAGAGGCGGTCCCGTAGATACGAGGGTCCTAAGCCGTGTAGGGCTTTGAAGGTTAAAACCAGCACCTTAAACCTGATCCTGTACTCCACCGGGAGCCAGTGCAGCTGGTATAGCACCGGATGAATGTGATCCCGCAGCGAAGACCCCGTAAGGAGTCTCGCTGCGGCATTCTGCACCCGCTGGAGTTTCTGGGTCAGTCTCAAGGGCAGCCCCACGTAGAGCGAGTTACAATAATCCAGTCTGGAGGTGACCGTCGCGTGGATCACAGTGGCTAGGTCAGGGCGAGAGAGGTAAGGAGCCAACTGCTTAGCTTGGCGGAGATGGAAAAATGCCGCCTTTGTTATAGCTGCAATCTGCGCCTCCATGGAGAGGGAGGTATCGAAGATTACACCCAAACTCTTAACGGACGGTGCTGGCACTAATTGCACCCCCGCAAGAGATGGGAGTTGCCCCCTCAATCCCATATCGTCCCGTCCCAGCCAGAGGACCTCTGTCTTCGAAGGATTTAACTTCAACCGGCTCCCACGTAACCATCCAGCCACAGCTTCCAAGCATCTGATCAGTGTGTCTGGGGCCGAGTCAGGATGGCCATCCATCAACAGATAGAGTTGGGTGTCATCAGCATACTGATGGCAGCCCAGCCCAAAACTCCGGACAAGCTGGGCGAGGGGGCGCATAAAGATGTTAAAAAGCATCGGGGAGAGAATCGCACCCTGAGGCACTCCACACACCAAGGAGTGGCGGGATGACAGTTCCCCCCCAAGCGCCACCCTCTGTCCCCGACCAGAGAGAAACGAGCGCAGCCATTGAAGGACTGCGCCCTGGATCCCCACGTCGGCGAGGCGGTGGTCCAGAAGTTCGTGATCGACCATGTCGAAAGCTGCTGACAGATCTAGAAGAATCAGCAGCCCCGACCCGCCTCGGTCCAGCTGTCTACGAAGATCATCTGTTAGGGCGACCAGAGCCGTCTCGGTCCCATGACCAGCGCGGAAGCCGGACTGGAATGGATCCAGAGCCGATGTTTCATCCAGAAACCTACCAAGCTGTTCAACAACCGCTCTCTCAATCACCTTACCCAGGAATGGAAGATTCGAAACTGGGCGGTAATTGGATAGATCTAAGGGATCTAATGATGTTTTCTTTAAGAGCGGACGCACCACTGCCTCCTTCAGTTCCCCTGGGAATGTCCCGGTGCCAAGGGACAAATTGATGATATCCCCCAGGGGGGCCCGCACCTCGTCTGGACACGCTCTAATCAGCCAAGACGGGCACGGGTCGAGAGGACAAGTGGTGGGTTTTCCAGCTCGGAGGAATCTGTCCACATCGGCTGGGGATATCCGGTCAAAGTGGTCCAATACTGGACCCGAGGACAGTCGAGGGGCCTCCAGTTCCTTTATTGTATCCAAATTGGCAGGGAGGTCATGGCGGAGCGACAGGACCTTCTCCGCAAAAAAGCTCGCAAATGCCTCACAGCTGTGTGTCGAATTGTTATTTAAATTTGGCTGTCCTTCGAGGGACGTTAAAGACCGAATTATACTAAATAATTGTGCCGGGCGAGAGCTAGCGGATGCAATGGAGGCCGAGAAGTAGGACTTCTTAGCGGCCTTCACTGCCATCTCGTAGGTTTTCATAAAAACCCTATAAGATGTTCTTGAGGCTCCGTCACGGGCACCCCGCCATACTCGCTCTAGCCGTCTGAGGTCCCGCTTCATTTTCCGGAGCTCCTCAGTAAACCAGGGAGCCCGGTTTCTGCGGGGTCGCAGAGGGCGCTTAGGTGCGATCTCATTGATGGCTGCCAGGAGCTGGGTATTCCAGCCCTCAACAAGCTCAGTCAATGAGTCGCCAGGGGGAGCAAGGTCCCGCAAGGCTTGACGGAATCTATCAGGGTCCATCAGCCTCCGCGGGCGAGCCCAAATCGGCTCACCACCTAAGCAGGGTGGGGGTGGAACATCAATCCTGGCTTTCAGAGCGTAGTGATCAGACCATGGCACCTTCATCGAAGGAAACATGATCACATCTATACCGACGCCAAAGATCAGATCCAGCGTGTGGCCTGCTTGATGTGTGGGGCCCGAAACAAACTGGGAGAGCCCTAGTGTTGCCATGGAAGACACCAGGTCCAGAGCCTGTGAGGAGGGAGTGGCATCGGCATGGATGTTGAAGTCCCCCAATACCAATAGGTTAGGGAACTCCAAGGCCCAGCCGGCCACCGCCTCCAGCAGGCCTGACAGGGTGGCTGCTGGTGCGCTAGGTGGCCGGTACACCAGCCAGACAGCCAAGCTCACCTCGGAGCCCCACACTAGGCCAATACATTCAATGCCGGGGATCGATGGCGGTGGTAGAGCCCTGAAAGAACAATCTTCCCGGATTAATAGTGCCACCCCTCCCCCCCGGCCCACAGTCCGTGACTGGTGGAGGACGGAAAAACCCGGGGGCGCCATCTCTCGTAAGGTAACAGTATCCCCTTCACGCACCCAGGTCTCCGTCACACAAGCCAGGTCGACCCCCTGCGAGATGATGAAATCTCGCAGGGTGGCGGTTTTGTTGCCTATAGACCTGGCATTGCACAACACCAGTGACGGAGGTGAGTAATCCTTGCTCACCCTACCCTCGTCTCTCGGGATGGGGCGCAGATTGGAAGGGGTACGAGCATATCCGTATCTCGATCCCCTTCGCCTATGACATCTGCCCCCACCGCCATACCTCCCTCGCCCCTCCACAGTAGGAATCCCAAGCCTCATACTCGCCTCCATTTACAAATTATAAAAGCAAACAAACAAACAAAGAAACAATTACATCAAAACAAAACCAATCCCCACCCCACTCAGCAACCATCCCACCCCAACCCAAAATAAAACAAAACAAAATAAAAATACATGGATAAAACCACCGTTTCTGGTGACACAACAGAGTAAAAATAAAAACACTTTTAAAACACTTTAAAATATATAAAACGTTTAAACATTTGCTGCCGCCGCAGCAGTGTCCTTAGAGTTGTGGCGGTGGTGAGTATGGGGGCCGCCCCCAGGCCCAAGGTGGAGAATGGGCTTGCAGGGGGAGCGGTCCTCCCCAAGACTCACTGGCAGAACAACAGCAGCGATGTCCCGAGGCCTCCTTGGAGCCTTATATGCTGAGGTGGAGTATGGGGGCCGCCCCCAGGCCCAAGGTGGAGAATGGGCTTGCAGGGGGAGCGGTCCTCCCCAAGACTCACTGGCAGAACAACAGCAGCGATGTCCCGAGGCCTCCTTGGAGCCTTATATGCTGAGGTGGAGTATGGGGCCCGCCCCCAGGCCCAAGGTGGAGAATGGGCTTGCAGGGGGAGCGGTCCTCCCCAAGACTCACTGGCAGAACAACAGCAGCGATGTCCCGAGGCCTCCTTGGAGCCTTATATGCTGAGGTGGAGTATGGGGCCCGCCCCCAGGCCCAAGGTGGAGAATGGGCTTGCAGGGGGAGCGGTCCTCCCCAAGACTCACTGGCAGAACAACAGCAGCGATGTCCCGAGGCCTCCTTGGAGCCTTATATGCTGAGGTGGAGTATGGGGCCCGCCCCCAGGCCCAAGGTGGAGAATGGGCTTGCAGGGGGAGCGGTCCTCCCCAAGACTCACCGGCAAGGCGGCAGCAGCGATGTCCCGAGGCCTCCTTGGAGCCTTATATGCCGAGGTGGAGCATGGGGCCCGCCCCCAGGCCCAAGGTGGAGAATGGGCTTGCAGGGGGAGCGGTCCTCCCCAAGACTCACCGGCAAAGCGGCAGCAGCGATGTCCCGAGGCCTCCTTGGGGCCTTATATGCCGAGGTGGAGCATGGGGCCCGCCCCCAGGCCCAAGGTGGAGAATGGGCTTGCAGGGGGAGCGGTCCTCCCCAAGACTCACCGGCAAAGCGGCAGCAGCGATGTCCCGAGGCCTCCTTGGGGCCTTATATGCTGAGGTGGAGTATGGGGCCCGCCCCCAGGCCCAAGGTGGAGAATGGGCTTGCAGGGGGAGCGGTCCTCCCCAAGACTCACCGGCAAGGCGGCAGCAGCGATGCGGATGGCGCTGTGGTCTAAACCACTGAGCCTAGGGCTTGCCGATCAGAAGGTCAGTGGTTCGAATTCCCACAAAGGGGTGAGCTCCCGTTGTTCAGTCCTAGCTCCTGCCAACCTAGCAGTTCAAAAGCATGTCAAAGTGCAAGTAGATAAATAGGGGAAGGTAAACGGTGTTTCTGTGCGCTGTTCTGGTTCGCCAGAAGCGGCTTAGTCATGCTGGCCACATGACCCAGAAGCTGTCTGCGGACAAATGCTGGCTCCCTCGGCCTATAGAGTGAGATGAGCGTGCAACCCCAGAGTTGGCCACGACTGGACCTAATGGTCAGGGGTCCCTTTACCTTTTCCTAACTTCTGAATCAGGACATCAGAAATCTGTCCCATTGTCTTAACTGAGTTCACTTTACAAAAAAAAATGTGCCTCACATTGAAACTTAAAATTCATCTTTCCTCATTCATCTATGAAATCAGAAATCTGTGTAACTGTATACACAAAACCTGCAATCAGGGCTGTTTATTTCTTATTGGCTTAAATGTGATTTCTTCAGTATAATTGAAAGATTGAAGCCTGAATATCCTTTTTTTCCATAAGAAAGAACAAAAAAATAGGAAAAGCAATTCTCAAAATTCTGTACAAAATTTCACAACTTGGTTCAGGAATTAAGAGAGGGAATGGAAAAGTGCAATCTTTGAATATGCTATTATTATTTTCTAGCTTTCACATTTCCCTAGCTTTTTATGATACATTGTAAATCTGTTGGATTTCCTTTAAAGAAAATGTGAACAGACTTATTTATACTCATCAGAATTCATGATTCTCAACATGTCACTTAAAAAAAATAGTAATAATACATGCTTCTATTTCTGCAGCGCGTGATAGATTCTCACCATCCCAACTGTTTTCTCCTAAATCTTAACAGCCTCTCCTGTTTTTGTACAACAAAAGTCATCAGAGAATAAATTAATAAAAGTAGTTACTTATACCCATGATCACTTGCAGGAATGATTTGCCAGAGGTAAATAAATTGTTAATGTTTATGACAGACTCAATTGACCATTATGACGTTCAGCTATAACAAACCATTCCATTATATGAGAATTGTGAAGCTTTTGCTGAACAAAATTAAATCATTGCATTTCTGTGCTTTATTTTATATGCATATAAGAAATGTCAGTCTGACCACTATGGATCATTGCAGACAAGACTGAGAGAGTTCTTAGCAATAAAATAAGCTCTTAATTGTGCTGGAAAGGTCCTTTAATTCAAAAAAAGAGGCTGTTGCTTTGTACAAAGACCTGAAAGTACACATATAATGCCAACACATTAGACCACAAGGTTGTATTGAATGTTGTCCACCTGCTGGTGGAAGGGGTGTCAATTTTTTCTCTCCCCCCTCCTACTGTTAGCCCCTGGCACATCCTCCTAAACAGGTTTATTGGCAGCATTTTATTTCAATACATATGTGCATCAAAAATGGGAGGCCACGTAAAGTTGCAAGTGAACTAAAGAAATCAAAAGGTGAACTAAACTGCAAATTCTCTAGTTCCAGAACTAAGGACCCCTCAAGATGTCCTTTTTATTGTGCATTGATGATTTGTACTTGTCATAGTACAGGGTGGTTATATGCAACCCTGCTCTCAATACTATTTGTGCCTGCACATTTACTGCTTCATTTCCAGTCAGGGGATGTTCCATAAATTCCTGCCGAAATCCTGTAAATTTTCATAACACAAATGATCCAGGACATTGCTGCTTTGTGTGTGCCATTTTTGTTGCACTATATTGGAAGAATGGCTGGGGCAACCCAGCCAGATGGGTGACATAGGGTGGCGCTGTGGTCTAAACCACTGAGCATCTTGGGCTTGCTAGTCGGAAGGTCGGCGGTTCAAATACCCACAATGGAGTGAGCTCCTGTTGCTCTGCCCCAGCTCCTGCTAACCTAGCAGTTCAAAAGCACACCAGTGCAAGTAGATAAATAGGTACTGCTGTGGCAGGAAGATAAATGGAGTTTCCGTGTGCTCTGGTTTCCATCACAGTATTACATTACACCAGAAGAGGTTTAGTCATGCTGGCCAAATGACCCGGAAAACTGTCTGTGGACAAACGCTGGCTCCCTTGGCCTGAAAGTGAGATGAGCATCACATCCCCATAGTCGCCTTTGACTGGACTTAACCATCCAGCGATCCTTTACCTTTACCTTAATAAAATTCTTATTGTTATTGTTATGAGTGTCTGTCCAGAAAACAATAATGCACTAACAGCAGTGACGAACTGAAGAAAAATTAATAAAACAGAATGATTCATGGGTGGTCCCTTATAAATTCACCAATGCACAATTGTTGTGTCAATGAAATGTTGCAGAATATACTCATGAAAACATACCACTCTGAAGGGACCTAAACTTTTTGGAAGTCTTCAGGTGAAACCAGGATTCATGTATTGCAGACCACAATTAACTCATGGAAAGGGGAGGAAAATCATTCATTTCCAATCTGAAACTAAGGTTTTGGCAAACCTTAAATTAGTGCATTCGTATTTCTAAAATCAAAAGTATGTGATTAAGAAATGGATGCACTTTGTATTGCATCCCATGCCTGTGAGGCCTAAAAAGTATTTACAGGAACAGAAGTATTTACTTGTGTCTTTGTGAACATGACATTGCTTTCTTTTCTTTTCTTTGCTAACAAGCTCTTCGTCTACTTGACTGAACATGTCATGCATTAGGACAGTTATCCAGTACTCTAAATGAGCCGAATTGTCACATCTAAAACTGCAAATCCCAACACTCTATTAATGTACCCCTGCATTAATAAGTCTGCTTTAGGAAAGTCTTCAAAATGTTATCATTCCAGAAAGTGTCTGTTTTGCTCCTCGTACAAACTTTGGGAGGAAGGCAGGATAACTGCAGTCCGTGTATTTATTTACTTCTCATTTCAGTTTACAGAGTGCCCTAGGACAACAGTTCTTTGCTTGGCATACCAAGTAAAACACACACAATGCGAAAGACATTACAGTGACATACTGTATACTATGATTATGAAGTAAGGAAGACTTAACAAAACCAAGACAAATCATTTTAAAATTGTGACAATGGAATCCTGCACAATTAAGTACACAGTCCTATGGTCCCTGGAATCACATCCTAGGGGGTCAAAGGATAGCGTTGATCTCTCCCATCTCATGGAGGGTGGGGTCACTGCAGTGAAGGAAGAGGTCTGCTCTTTCAGGCCTCCTAGCTGTGAGCACAGACATTTCTGCTGCCCTTGCAGGTCTGTTGTCAGAGCCTTGGCAGAAGTAACAGTAGACTGGTGGGAGATTGGGGGAGATTTTAGATTAGCCAGAACCCCAGACGTCTCTCAGCTCTTTGAGATTGGGGTGCATGCTACAGTATTCTTAGTGGAATAGGTAAAAAAAAAGTACTTCCAAAAAATCAAAGAATGAGATGGGAATTAGAAAAATCTGCGCAGCATCAAGAGGCTTACAATGAGATTCTCAGAGAATTCCATCCTTACAGGTTAAGTACAAGATTGCCTTAGTCTGAGATACATGTGCTGATGTAGAAAGATGATTTTCAAAAAGAAAATGCAATGCCAATTCTTCAAAATGTTTTCTGGCTTTCTTTTAATATCTTGCAATTAGAGGGATGGAGTGTAGAACAGTCAAGCTGGGCTGCAATCAAAGTACAATTTTATTTTGTGTTTATGTGTGTGAGAGAGATAAAGAGAAGTTATTTTTCCTGCTCTGAGAAACTTATTCTTCATTTTACCTTGCCACTCATCTTGAATTCAATTAAGCTAGTCCTTGGCAGATTTTGCTGCTGTGTGAGTCATATTTAATTGCAACTGTACATTCACATTTTTAAAAAACCGACACTAGTCCAAATACAATCTTTACACAGTGAGATACTAATATATGAACACTCCAGGCCTGCCTCTGCTTCAGAAAAGCAATAGTAGAAATAATTCCATACCAACGCAATCTTTCAAAATATAATGATCAGGGTGTGGGGAGCTGGAATCATTTATCTGCAAGCATGTTCTTACCCTGAAAGGTGTGGTGTACATCTTTTAATACATCAATTAATTAGTTGCAATTACACAACCCAAACAACTCTGGAATCCAGACTGAAATTTTCAAGCTTCCATTTTACCATTTTGCTCTTGAACACGCAGCCTTGCATTTGCCCAGGCAGGAGCATTATGTGACCCGTGAGAGCAGCAAAATAACCAGCTTCTACAAGGGTGATGAGATAAATCAGGACAAATCTTGATTGACAGCAGCAGGCGGGGCAAGAGTTGGCATGGCATTGGGTCCCAGGATCAGTTCATCATTCCACAAGCCCCATGTTGATGGAATGGATGCGCTGGGTTTGGATCACTCCAAACCTGTATGATAGGAGTTGGCTGGTGTTAAAACTTCCTATGGTGCAAGCCAAGCAAGCAAGGTCTCACTGGGTGACCAGGAGGCAGATGCCAACCAGGCAGACAGCTAACCCACACTTGGGTTTGCCATGGTCAATCTGCAGGTCCCTTATGGGGGCTGCCCTATACTATGCTGATCCTAACCAATGCCATTTCTGCAGTGGCGTAGCATGGGTTGTCAGCACCCGGGGCAAGGCAAGTAATTTGCGCCCCCTAACCCATGGATTTGCGCCCCCTAATCCTAACCCCCAGATGTTGCGCCCGGTGCAGCCGGCCCACGCTACGCCACTGCATTTCTGCCCTCGTACAAACAATGTTCCACCTAACAAAGGAAAGCCACTGCTCTGAGCCCTTTCTGGCCCTGTCAACCAGTGCCTCCAAATTGCTCAGTGAAGGCTCTAACCTGAGGTTGGGCGGGCAGGATGCTCTCAAAGCAGAATGGCTGTGAGCTTGAGGGAAAGCAGCCTTATATAGGCTTCTCCTTCCCTCTGCAGCAAGGGCTCATGGGACAGCTTTTCCCCACGAGCCCATCACACAGAGAAGATACTGGGCAAAACCTTGCCCAGTATTCTGCTGCAATCTATGGGCCACAGCACTGCTGGGCAAAGGCGCCCCCTGCTTATTGGGGACAGAACAGGGCTTAAAGGGGAAAGTGGCTTTGGGAGACTTACGTACATATTTATATTTATTACATTTATATCTCACCTTTCATCCAAGGACCACAACGTAGGACATGTTCTGAATGAATCACTGCATTAATGGTCACAACCTCCCCACACCCCCGGGTTGTGGTTTCATAATAATTCAGACTGCTATCCTTCCACTTGTTAAACATTATAAAGTACATTATGAATGAGAAACATACTGGTAAAAAGGTAAAGGTAAAGGGACCCTGACCAATGCCATTGGTAAAGGGACCCTGACCAAGTCCACTCGCGGATGACTCTGGGGTTGAGGCACTCATGTCGCTTTACTGGCCGAGGGAGCCGGCATTTGTCTGCAGACAGCTTCCGGGTCATGTGGCCAGCATGACTAAACTGCTTCTGGTGAACCAGAGCAACACACAGAAATGCCGTTTACCTTCCCGCTGGAGCGGTATCTATTTATCTACTTGCACTTTGACATGCTTTCGAACTGCTAGGGTGGCAGGAGCTGGGACCGAGCAACGGGAGCTCACCCCCGTCGTGGGGATTTGAACTGCCTACCTTCTGATCAGCAAGCCCTAGGCTCAGTGGTTTAGACCACAGCGCCACCCACATCCCATACTGGTACCAGGCTGCAATACAAGTGTCTAGAATGGTAAACTCAAATCCAACACATACAAAGATTCTGACTAACTGGTGTCAAACCAAGGAGTCTCTCCAAAATGGACATCAGAGGATTAGGTGGGCTAGACTCCACTGGATTAGAGTTGATATTTTTTTGGGGTTGTTGTTGTTTTTTTAAAAAAAGGAATCGGGTATAATTTATTGAAAATTATTTCTGGTCAGAATTGCATCCAATTTTTTTGAGGGCATGAATCCTACCAAATTTCAGGAGAATAGGTGCACCAGTTTTCCTGCAAGGGCAGCTGTTACTGTTTCTATGTGTGTAAGAAAGGAATAAATTAATCTCCGTAAGTGTTTTGACGGTAAGTGGTCTGAAAATTGCAGACATAAGAGAGTCACCCTCTCAAAAGCCAAATAGGTATTTTGTGCAAGGCACCTTTAAAATTGATTTTGAGGTAGGAGGAACTGAAAGGAATTCATTTTCAGATAACATCATGCCCTCCAATTATAAACTAGGCCAATCCTGAACCTGGTGTTTTCTTAAACTAGAGACATAAATTTCAGTTTTACAAAGCTGATGTCTTCCTCTCTTCTACTCTTACATACTGACCTTTTTCTTATATGGTAAGTTTAGAGTCATAGTTTCGCTTTTAGTTAGATGTTTATCTGCTGTTTTTTAGAAGTCGCTGAGATTGCTGAGATGCCGCAGTGCAATTCGGGGATTCCTACTTACGGTAGATCTTGCACAGATTCTGTTCTCCTTAATAAGAGAATTTTCATATAGTGGTCTGTGAGTTTCTTAAGAAAGCATAATTAAAGTATGCTGCTGATTTATCATGTGCATGTGTGCTTGTTTGTTTCATTTCTGGCATCTGGGTGAAGGCACAAGAAGCAAATGCTGGGCAAGGTAGACTCACAATTCAGTCAGTCAAAATGGGAGTATGGACAGGCATCCTGTTGAGTCAAGCAATTTAGAAGTGGAGTGATTTGAGCCAAGAAAAGCTATTTGCGTAAATTCAACACTGTTGGCAGGCTCTGTCAATAGCAGCAGTAGATTAATGGATTATGTTTGAATAATGAAACTGTTTACATCAGAGCATTTGATTTTTGTAGGCATTGTATACATGTTATACATTTAGTTCATTGTTACGAAGATATAGAAGGCTTTGTCTGCATATGTTAGGTGCTATACAACGATATGCATGTCAACATATCCACAGTTTGCATTCTCTATTCAAGTAAAGGCATGTCAGGACATCTATTCATTCATTTTTAAAATGGAATCTATCTGTCTGTCATTTTCATCAGCTATCCCAAGGGATAAGTGAATCTAATTCTTGTCTGTTTTTTCACTTTAATTCTGTTCCCTTCCCTGTCCAAATTAATCTGTGACAATGAGAATAAAAAAGGTGCTGAAATATACATTTCAAATATGCAATTTTATGGGTGCTTTCTTTTAAAATGTGAATTTAAATGTGTGTTTTCTCTCAAAATAAATATTTAAACCCAAATCTTTATATGTTTATACTTTTGAAAACTGTTATTATTATTTTTTTAATGGGAGAAATCCAGTGGTAAATTCTGTTTCAATCATCACATGAGTCCTAGACATGTGTAGACCCTTCCTGAGAAGAGGAAGACAGTTTAGAATTACAACAGAGCTTTGAGGGAGGTCACAGCTCAGAGGCAGATGAGCAGAAAGGTTGGGAAATAATGGAAGAGTAGGAGGAAGAAGAGAAAACACCATGGGGGTGACAACTGATGGACACAGTGTTTTTAGAAAGCATTCCAGACCCCCCGCTCCCAGAACCCAGTGAGCCTTGAAAGTAGGAGAGCAAAGAGCTCAAAGGCAGAGGGTGCTTAGGGATGACGCATGAGAGAGTGGGAGAGACGGAAGGGGTGGAGATTCACTTGGGACAACACCATTATCCAAGAGGCTGTGTTCCAAAGCCTTTCTCTCTAAATGCTGAATAAAAAGCAGATGGTAAAAAACTTTTCCTTGTCTTTGTACGTTCCTGGGCAACTGGCCATGGGAGTTGCTTGCAGCCACCTGACAGTATCTAGTCATTTCATACTGGAGTTCAGAAAGATCAAATTCCTCTAGTATCCTTACATTTCCTCCTTTTTCATGTGCAGACTAATGTTACAGAAGGACAAGGATGCTGCCACTTTGACAGCTGCTGCTGGTTGAACATGTCACATCTTATACGGCAGTATGGTGTTTTGGCACTCAGTGTGGCCAGGGCAGAGGAGAGAACATTGTAATGGGGCAACAGTCATTGAGCTCCATTTTAATTTTTTAGGAAGGAGGAAGTGAAACCTTCATAGTTCACGAGAAAGATTAGCATTTCCAATTGAACAAGTAACACACACTCATGTCTGGCTCTCTTGAAAATAAGTGCTAGGGTCAAAATGGTGCTTTTGTTTGTTTGTTTTTTGCTTAAAATGCAACTTAGTTCATGATTACGTGTGTTAGCTTTTAGTTCAACGTCTTCATGTTCAAGGGATATGTGATCAAAAAGTCACTTTTTTTGCGCTTCCACCTCCACTTTGCTAATGTAATGCAGAAAAGTGAGTCACACAGCTATTCAGTATTGAAACATATAATTGTGCCCTGAACACATACACTGAATTTCATTATTGTATTTTAATGTTCAGTGGAGTTATTGCATTACAAACAAACTGACCAAGCAATCAAAGCAAATGTGCCTGTTATTAAACCAAAAGCCTCACTTCACTTGGGATGATCAGAAATCCTAATTCTGTGAGTAATGCCTATATAAAATATACAAAAACAAAGCAAAAGCAAAAAAACCATTGTGGAGAATAAGTGGCTGAAATGGGAGACTATTAATGCAACTGTTTGCAGTTAACTAGAGTGGCTGGTCTGTATTCATTCTCTTTGCCTTTGAGTCAAAGGCAAAACTAACACGAAACTAAAAACAAAATAAATAAATCATGCTTACTAAAGAAACAGTTCAAGGGAACTTGAGCACTGAATTCCTGAGAAGTGATTCTAAAATTCCATATAATGGATGCATAATTTGTGATTATTTCAAGAAGTCATTATTTTCAAGAAAACATATGGCATGAATTTAAATATATATAAAGATTTGTTTTCTTGCTTGCTAACCAAGGCCAGGAGAAAAACTCAAAATGGTGAAATATGGAAGACTATTCCATGTAACGAAATACAAAAAATGTCAGTATATTTTACGTCCCTTTTAATATACTTTTAAGCATCTATACACATATCGGCTGTTGTCCTTGCAGTGAAAGATGTGCTGCCCTGCAGAACCCATGTCTTTGCAATTCAGTTTGGACTGCCCAGAAATCCTGAGTCCTTCCATGCATGTCAGAAACAAAGCTGGAAGGCTACAGAGAGATGAGAGCAGGAAAGTGGGGCTACAGTGTGCATTGTGTCTGACTGGAACACTTCTTAGTGCAGAGAAGAGGGGAAATGCTCACCATCTCATAACATGAAGTAAGCTATGGAAGACACACATACACACTGACCCCCGAAAACACTTCCACAAACTTTTCTTGCCCCCTCAAAGTAGTTGTAAATTGTCCACCTGCTCAGGGTCTCCTAAAAGCAGAAGGGGTTTTTTAGCTCATCTCCATAATCTGAATGAGAGCCAGATAACTGTCAGAAACAGTCTACCTGTGTGTCTGAGGGACTGCAATTTGTATCATTATTTATACATGACAGGGACCGTGCCGAGGAGTGCTGCACTGAAGAAGAATGGTGGGAGCCGCCCCCTCCCCCTGACCCTCCGGGGTGGCACCATCGGCAATGGCGGACTCCCTCTGAATTGGAGGGACTAGCTCTGCGCGAAACGGGTCCTTTCTGCTACGGCGAAGCGGGGACCCTTTTAAAAATCACAGGCGGATGAAGCCTGTGACCATGGGACTCGGCGGGCACCCTTAGCGCCCCCCAACCCGCAAAGGAACCCACTAACGGGCTCCGAAGCGAAGAGGGGGAAGTGGCGCGGTGCTGTGAGTCAACTGCTATTTCCGTGGAGTGAAGCCGCACAGCCGTTGCCAGAGAGCGCTGCCTTTTTCCTGGGACAATTTGGGTTCTAAAATAAGCACCCGTGAGTACTTAAACTTTGAACAATTGGGCTTTAAATAAGGACTGGCGAGCAGAAAGGAATTGGACTTAAAATTTTTATTTCTATTTGGTACTGAAACGGGAAGGTCTAAACAGGAAGTCAGCCTTCCGTTTCTTTGTAAACAGAATAAAGCAAAGACAATGTAAACTAGAGCTCAGAAAATCACTTCTAAAGGATTGGCTTTCATCATTTAAAATTGTTGAACCCCCCTTCGGCAGCAGGAGAAGAAGGGGGATCTTTTCTGGACTGTTTAAACCTGCAGAAATGAGTTTAAAGTAAAGTAACTTTCCATCTTCCTGATCCTGGAGCGGGGTGTCAGGACTGACGTTTGACGCTCATTGACCAGAGACAAACGCTTTTGACAGATAGCTAAAAGAAGAGAAACATAGTGATTCCATTGTTTCCTTTCGCACCTTAAAGGAACAAATATTGACAAAATATCTGAAAAAAGGAAACTCTGTTGCTAGACTTGTCTTTAAAAGAAAGATTAAATAGAAGTTTTTCCCCTAGAGGGAGACTGTGAAACTGTAACCAACTCCTGGGAGCTGGCAGCTGTTACAGATTACAATCGTGGGAATAGACATCTGACCTTCAGGACAATGTACTCAGAAGCTCTGTTGTGTGCTTTCTATAAAACAAATGCCCTACTGGAACAGCTACATGAGAAGACGAATTTGATGGCTGATTCAATTAGAAATTTTGAACAGGCAGTGGGAAAATATGTGGAGCCCACCCAGGAATTAAATCAGGAGTGTGCCTTGACAGAACAGGCCCAACAGGAATATGAACTTTTGGATTTGACAAATGAACTTGGAAAAAGCCAGATTTGGAAAGAAAATGTTTGCTTTGGTCTGGAAATGGGGGGTTGGATAGACCCTCCTATGCAGGGATGTTTGGACTTTTCAAGTCTGGCAATGGGCCGTGAGATGTTTGGGATTGTGGGGGCTCTCAATTTTGGAGGGATTTTGAAACATGTCTTTAAATACCACATGGAATTTAGTGTCGATTATGGAAAAGGGGCTGATCTGTCGAGAAGGGTCAAAAATATTGCTAAGCTGGAGTTCCCACGAGTGAAACGAGCAGGAGACAAGGGAAAATACAGTTACAAATATGAAGAAGAGCTGCAGAAGGGACATGGAAGAGACTTAAGGGCCTCGGATATTAGGATACTAGGTTAATGCGCTAGATTGATGGGATAATGAGGACTGACAAAACCCGAGACCAGGAGGAAGGGACGCTGGATGAAGATTGGATTTGTTTTTATCTTTTACAAAATTGATGAATGTTAGAAAAATTCTGGAATGAAATTACTTGGCTTTAGTAAAAATGTTTAAAGAATTATGCAAGAATATTATGGTTATGAGAAGTTGGTAAAAATAAGATTTAAGTTTTAAGTTTCAAGGTTCTTTATAGTAAGATAAGATTAAAATAGTTTAAGGTAATGTAATAATGGATTTGTTTTTAAATGTTTTTAAATGTTTGTGGTGTATTTTTTTCTTTTTTTTCTTTTTCTCTTATTTTGAATTTGTATATGTATGGTTGAAAGTGGCTTGTTTTTTTCTTTTTCTACTTTGTTTTTCTTTTGTAACTTTTAAAAAAAATTTTCTTCAATAAATATCATTTTTTTAAAAAAGAATGGTGGGAGCCACCCCCTCCCACTAACCCTGAATCTTTCCAGGAGCAGGAGGACAGCATAGATTTGGAACAGTGGTTTGCAGAGGGGCATAGTTCAGAAGGCAGAAGCTGGGAAATACTGGATGGCAAACAGCTAGCAGAAGAAACACTAGAAATATCTGGATAGCATCCGTCCCCCCCCCCTTCTCAGAAAGTGTCAGAACAGAAGCACAGAGGGTACAAACTCAGATTACAAGTCATAGGAGTGACACAGATTAATAGGGATGGAAGGGAGAGTGTCCCTTAATTGGGAGTACCACCATTTCTAGAAGATGTGTTCTTTGTTCTCTCGCTGTGATTATTAAAGATTCTAACTGGTAAGGTGTTCCTTTTGTTTGATGTCTTATCCACTGCCATGCGGGGAGGAAGCCGATTCCTCGGAGCCTGACAATACAATTCTGTCAGCGAATGGTTTCATTTTCTCCTTGGTGTTTTCTAAGGAGGTTTTTCTTCAGTAGAAGGAGTGACTGGCAAGAGCAGTTGGTGACTTGAGTGTGGGAGGTGTTGGAGTGATTGAGTGGGTGGTGCATTTGCAAGTATTGGCGGTTGTGAGTCAGTGGAATGTGGTGAGCGATAGTGAGTGAGTAGCTGATAGTGTATGATTTGTGTAGATGTAAATCAGAGTGTGGTGTGTAACGTTTTATGAGTCAGTATGCGCCTTGGTAAGAGGGAGGCTGGAGAAGGAAGGGCTCGCCAGTGTGGGGCAGCTGTGAAGAATGCCAATTCCATGCTATGGATCATTAGGAAAGGATTTGAAACCAAAACTGTCGATATCATCATTTTGTCATACAAATCTATGGTGGGACCACATTTGGAGTACTGTGAACAGGTCTAGTTGCATCACCTCAAAAAGTATATTGTAGAATTGAATATGGTTCAGAAAAAGGCTACCAAAATGATCAAGGGGATTAACCACTCCTCTATGAGGTTTGGGACTTTTTTGTTTAGGGAAAAGGCTAGTTAGAGGTGACATGATGTTTACAAAATATGCGTGGTATGGAGAAAGTGATCAGATAAAAGTTTGTTGGGATATTATTTACTTGTTCTATTGTATTGTAGTTTTATTTAACACGGCATTGCATTGCCTTACATTGCAGTTCCTCAGTTTCACTGTTTCTTTCATATCTGCACATATATAGTGTTTGTTATTTTGTAAACTGCTTATAGACTGTATTGTGCATTGTATGGATATATTAAGTAAATAAATAAGATCAGTTTCCATGCTTGTAGACCAAGAAAACAAAATCAAATTCCAAGTTAAAACGTTTAACATGGAGACAGTACCCTGAAGGTGAGTGACTTTTTCCCCCAACCCATGAACATCTCAATCTCATCCCATAACGGTAACCTATCGCATTTACTCTTAGTTAGTCAGCTCTTATATATTTAAAATTTAAACCTGAAAAAGAGACTGACATACAATAATATATATCTGAAAATCCAGTTAAAATAAGATTTCGCAGCACAATACTTGTTTCTAGTTTTATTAGTTTTAGCAAGTATTTTGTAGTGCAGTTGTTGACCCATCTTTCCAGAAGAAGAGTTTGGATTTGATATCCTGCCTTTCACTCCCTTTAAGGAGTCTCAAAGTGGCTAACATTCTCCTTTCCCTTCTTCCCCCACAACAAACACTCTGTGAGGTGAGTGGGGCTGAGAGACTTCAAAGAAGTGTGACTGGCCCAAGGCCACCCAGCAGCTGCATGTGGAGGAGCGGAGACGTGAACCCGGTTCCCCAGATTACCAGACTACTGCTCTTAACCACTACACCATACTGGCTCTCCAGAAGCAAAACTATCTATATTTAATAGAGAATACTCCCACTAAAGAGTGCACAGATTTCCAGCCTTCAACACTCCATATATTATTTCTAAAACTCCATCCTTTTAAAGCTTGTGGCCCACCAGACATTGCTTCCCACCAGCCCCAACTAGTATGGCCAATGGGCCAGGTATTTCTTTCATTACTTAAAGATTCTTTTCATAAAATGAACAAGCTGGCACCCTTGTTCTGTTTTCACAGTGTGTTCATAATTACAATTTTTTAAAAAGTAAAACTCAACAGAGCAAACTTATAATAAGGTAAAATTACATCTTATGAAATAATATAATTTTCATAGTTGCTAGTTATGGAGCTAGATAGTTGTTGTTGTTCAACAAGATCTGGAGGGTAAAAGGTAAAGGTGATGGTAAAGGACCACTGAACTGTTAAGTCCAGTCAAAGGCGACTATGGGATGTGGCGCTCATCTCACTTCAGGCTGAGAGAGCCGGCGTTGGTCCACAGACAGCTTTTTGGGTCATGTGGCCAGCATGACTAAACTGCTTCTGGAGCAACGGAACACTGTGATGGAAGCCAGAGCCCACTGTCTGTAAATATAGCTCAAGAGTTAAATGGGTCTTTTTCCCAGCTAAGAGTCTATAGGATTGCAGCCTGAATCCCATGGGTGGTGAGCTAATTTTCATATAGGTTTTTTGTGGTTTTAGGAAAAGGTTACAAACCACCATGACATTTTCCTGTTCAAAACACCTACAATTCTCTTATGGAAATAGGTGACTATTGAATTTATCGCTGATGGAAAAATAGTTAGCTGTTAGGAAAATTATATTATTTCATGGATGTAATTTTACCTTATTATAAGTTTGCTCTGTTGAGTTTTATTTTTAAAAAAATGTAATTATGAACACACTGTGAAAACAGAACAAGGGTGCCAGCATGTTCATTTTATGAAAAGAATCTTTAAATAATGAAAGAAATACCTAGAAACCCTGTTATTATGCCTTTTTATATTAAAACAAATCTAAACTTATTAAAAGACCTTGGAACACAGCTTTTCCACTTCTGCTTTCCCTTACATTGTTTGAGATGATTTGCTGTATTTAATTTTAATTATTTGAATTAGCACTGCATATTTAATTATAAAGCACTGAATGTGATTAATGCAAACAGTAGGAACCTTGTTGTCAAAAGACAAAGAAATAGGCATTTTCCATGAACACAAGGAGTGGGGGGTTTTGGGGGGTTTTTTTTACTATGCTCTCTCTGGCTAAAATATAACACACACCTGCACCAACAATTTAAACCAGTTTAACAGTAATTCCAGCTCCTAGAGAACCCAGTGAACTGTGTTTGTTTAGAGGGTGTTTTGAAAGACTTAAGGGACACACCAGTCAGGATGCTAGACAGGAATTGCATGTCTCCAACCTGAAAAGAACAGATACAGGAAATACCTGATACAACAAAGTCCGGTGTCATTTAGTGATTAAAACAAAATACACCACTATTGTTGAAAAAATAAATAAATCTGTAATGGTAAAAAACATGTCGGAAGACCCTACCATTTGACAAAGTAAGGAGACTACCTCAGGCGGCAGGTACAGTGGAATGCAGATTGGTGATAGGACATTGGGTAACTATTATTATTATATATTTATTTATATCCCGGCACTTTCCCTAGCAGGGACTCAGGAGAACAGTGTATGTAACACACAGCCTGCCCATTGCTAGCTTGTTTGTGTTTACATACAGTGAATTACACTGCCTCATCACCAGTGTTGAGGTAAGATCCAAATTCATGTCTGGTGAGCTTTGATACACAAGAATGTTAAGAAGAGTCAGTGGCCCAACTAGTCTAGCACCTTGTTCTTACATTGGCCAGTCACATACCATAGGAAGCATACAAGACTGGCCAGTCACTTACCATAGGTAAGCACTTCCCCCTTCTGTGCTTTCCAGCAAATGAAATTTGGAAACATATTCTCTCTGACAGTGGAAGAAAGCTATCAGGATTAGCAATCACTGGTAGTCTTATCTCACATGAATTTTTCTAATCCTTTTTTAAAGCCATCCAAGTAGGCAACCATCACTACCTGTAGGGTGAATTCCACAGTTTAATTATATAGTGATCAAAGAAGTACCAACATTCAGCTTCATTGGAAGTCTTTGAGTGTTGTAAGAGAGGGACAGAAGCTTTTCTCTATCCACTTTCTCCATACCGTTCAGACAGAGGCGTATCTACTGCGAAAATAATGAAGCTTAAGCTTTAGGGCCCCTAATCCAGGAGGGGCCCCAGAAATGACTTTAGTCCACATTGCATCATCATCATCATCAATGGGTTCAGTAGACTTAATTGGAGTTGTATGGATCAAATTGATTTTTGTTGTTGTTGTATATATTTCAACAATCCCAAAGTTTGAGAGACAGTAGCACAGATGTTGTGAAGATGGTCTTAACAACCCCACTGGAGAAGATGACAGTGGTTACCCAGACTTGGTTGCTGGTTGAGAAGGGGTTCCTATAACAGTTCATGCTTCAGGGTCCAAAAAATGTAGTTCCGCCAATGTGTACAGAATTTTATAAACTTCTGTCATGTCATCTCTTACATTTTCTGTAAACTAGAAAGCCCCAAACATGACAACCTCCCCTCACAGAGTAACTCTATCCCCCTGATCATTTTGGTTGCTCTTTTCTGATCTTTTCTAAAGCATTCTAAACTTTGTTGTTGCTGCTGTTGTTGTTTTTAAAAAACAAATAAAACAGCAAAAACTATATGCCAACAGCAGTTATATGATATAAAACATATCTGAAAAAAATGAGAGAGCACAAAAATAGCACAAGATCACTAAAATTTCAACCATTCATATTTCCTGAAAGGAAACAATGAAAGAAACAGTGGGTGACTTAAAACTAAGAGGAAGAAAGAAGAAGAATTTATTGAAGAGGGAGGAGAGGGGAAGAAGCAAGGTGAATAATTTAGAAGGGTTTGTAGTTCAAGGTAGGAGAGAGAGAGAGAGAGAGAGAGAGAGAGAGAGAGAGAGAGAGAGAGAGAGAGATGGAATAAATTAAATGAGTGGTCCACAGGTGAGTGAATACTCAGACAATGACAGCCCTGAGCAATGACAGCCCTGAGCTGGGATCATTTGTAGATCTCAGTCTTTGCCTGGGGTACCTACTTGAATAAAATATTGAGGGGGGCAAGTAAGCCCCACCCCACATAACTGATCACAAGGCACAGCACACACACACACACACACACTATTTTAATGGCAATGCCAATCAACTTGGGGGCCAGCCCCCTCAAATATTTTATTGGGGTTCCCTTCAGCCCTCTGGAGTTGGCTCCTATGGTCTCCATCACTCTAGCCCTATTTAGGAGCTATTAAAAGGTATAAGTTAATGCTTAAATTACCACCAGCACGCTACTTCTGTCCCCCATGCCCATTTTCATCAGAAGTGGAAAATGAATGTTGGCAGCAGGCAGCCTCTTGTATCCATACAGTGCCCCACACACTTTGAAATCCTGGAAAATTCATAAACAGGGATTTTTTCATTCTCCTGGGTTACCGTTTATATTTCCATAGTTACTCTGCAGTGTTACCAGTCTCTCTTTCCTCTCCCAATCTCTTCAAACAACTCTCAAAATATCACCAGAGTTCTCCCCCCAATCTTCACAGAGAGAACTTTTCCGGACTCTAAAGACAGTCCTATGGGCCACATATGGCTGTGCTTTCAGGCATCCCACAGATGGTTACATATAAATTGTCTTACGAACTCAGTGGGGACAGAGAAAGCATCGCATTATCAGGCCATATTTTATTACAATCTCTACTCCACTTTACCTGTGGAAGTTTCAATCAGCAAAAAGAAAGAGAAAAACGAACTAGGCAAGCTTGAGGTGTTTGCTGAAACGTCGAGAAACTAGAGTATATGTCCCAGCTTCGAAAGCTACAGAAGTTAAAAGACATCTGGCATGGACATATTTTTATATGATAGTTCGTCATGGATTTGAACCAACACCCCCCCAGAGAGATTAAACAGCTTAACAGCCAGATGCAGCAGATTGGTATTTGGCATATGTGGAGCTGATAAAGTTACCAATTTCAAAGTGAACAGAAAGGATTGCAAATGTTCCAGCCACCACAATCAAAAATGGGAATTCTCAAATTTAAGTTTGTAGGTAAGGCATGGAGAAATCTGTTGCAATCAACTAAGAATTGTGGTCCTTGAATTGTTCCGTTGACCCATGATCCATTGCTTTCAACAGAGGACTTTTTAAGAGTGGTATAAGAGACAGAGGATACTTCAATAAGGTTCACAGATTGAATTTTGCACATCAGATTTTAGTCTTCTGGCACAACAACGCACCTCTAAAAGAACCACAATAAACTTTGTTCTTACATTTGAACAAGAGCTTGTGTATATAGCCTTGACTGCATTAAAACAATGAGAATAAGAGTCATGCCTCCTTTTTCAATTCTCACTTCCTCATACTGGTTTAACATGTTACTTCCATTCAGTTACAAAGAAATCAGTTTAGAAATGTTTTTATATCATTATCCTTAAACTTCTATCCCACCCTTCCCCCAAAAGGAACCAAGGGCAGCAAACATCAAAATATTAAACCAGTACAATTTAAATTAGAATATAAATGTATTTATAACATTTAAGAAAAAATCAGTACCATAAAAAACACATCAAAAAAGAACATCTAAACACGTTTAAAAGCAGAGTTATTAATTTCATGGTTGCCATGGCCAGTATCTGCCATCAAATTCCAGGGTAAACTGGAATGTTTCTAAGTTTCTTCTGAAAGCCAATAATGAGGAAGATAGATGCACCCCACTCACGAAGGCATTCCACAAATGAGGAGCCACCACCCAGAAGACCCTGTGATGGGTCAATGTCAACCAGCATCAGCACCAAGAGGGCCCTTCCTGCTGATTGTATGGCCCAAGGTGATTGATAGTGGGGAAATAGCTCTTTAGGGCTTTTTGAGATAGATAGCATTAGCACCTTGAATTGGGCTCAGGAGCTTACTGGCAACCATTGCAGAGCTTTCAGGATCAGCAATACATGATCCCACCTACTAAATGATCAGCTGCATTCTGCAGTGCCAGCAGTTGTTGGACTATCTTCAAAGGAAGCCCCATGACACAAGTAGGAGATTACTAGAGCATGGACAACAGAGGACAGACTATCCCTGGCCAGGAATGGCTGTAACTGGTGAATAGCCTAAGCTGGGTACAAATACCCTAAGAGACAGAAGCCACTTGAGACTATGAACCTGTTCATTTGGGGAAATTCAACACTTCCAAGGACAGGGCATACACCTAGTTTTTGGACATGGGAACCAACTATTCACAGCTCCTCTTTCTTGTTAGGGTTCAGCCTCAGTTTATTAGCTCCCATCTAGCACTTTACTAGCACTATGCTTCAAATCCAACAGTTTCAGATAGATGTTAAATAGCAAAGGAGATAGAAAGCACCCTTGTGGGACCCTCACAATTCAAAAGCCCTGGGCTGAGCAATTACTTCTAGTGACAGCCCTGCAGTAGGAACAAAACTGTTCCCTCCCTCTGAGTAGCCCCAGAAGGATAACACAGTCAATGATGTCAAAAGCAGCTGAGAGATCAAGAAGAACCAAAAGAGTCACACTCCCCCTGTCTCTCTCCTGAAAAATTACTTCTTGAGACATTTTCGCAAAGCCCTTAAAAAAATATAGGAGATGGACAAATTGACATATTTAATTTCTACCATATACTTCAGAGAAATTGTGCCGATAAAATAGCTTTTACACCAAATATCCCCCACCTTTTGATATAAATTATTTGTAGCAAATTATTTTATAAATTATTTTATAGCAAATCTTTGCTACCTTTTGATATAAATTATTTCCCCCTGTAAACAATCCTTCAGCTGATGGCTAATTAAGTAATGCTAATTAATTTTGTCATATGTTCAGAAAATTCTGGTAAGCTTCTGATGGCCTGCACATTCACCTCCCCTGGATGTCCTGTGATCTGAAAATTTCAATGCTTGTCGGGCTCTATTCAGCAGAAATAATCCCGCTGACAAAAGTGCCACGGGCTGTTCTCACACCTTCATTCTGTCAGACAGACTGCTATTTTAAAGAACTGTTGCAATCCCTCACTTTGTGTGCTGTGTCAAAAGCCTTTGCACGTTGTGATAATTCTTCAGTGTGTACAGAGAGGGAGGCCATATTCATATCATATGTTTAAAGCCCTACTGTACTGTTTCAACAGTCATGATGCTTCTGACAGAATCCTGGGAACTGTGGGCTATATTTAACAAATGAGTCCCATCTGTGGAAGCCTACCCAAGGACTTCCACTTCTGCTACAGGGCTTTCACCCCTCTTCACCCTCATGGAACTGGCTCTGAATGAAGTTCTGGAGAACCCCCAGAACAGCACACAGTGAGAGGAGAAGCAGGATTGTTCTGTCTGGCAAGCTGAAATGCTTTTTCTCATGGAGTGTGTTGAAAACACGCCCCTGGGAAGGCTACCAACTTCCCAAGTCTTTGGAGAGTCTCTCCAGTGGTTCTCCAGCTGTCAACGTTTCCCTTTTTTTAAAGGGGAATTCCCTTATTCCGAATAGGATTCCTCGCAAGAAAAGGGAAAAGTTGACAGCTATGTCCCTGGCTGTAAATCTGCCTCAGTCCAGAGAGACCGATGATAAGCGACCCTTCTCTCCTGAGAAGAGCACGCCAATCTTCTGGCATATCATAGCAGAAGAAAGACTCTATCGTAGTTCCTAAACTACTTTATTTACAGTCTTATAATACAGAGACTCCATCAGCACGTCTATGCTCTTTGAACACCAGTACAGAAAACTGCGACACATACAGAAGTGAAACTAACTTCCAACAGTACAGGTCCATTCTAGAACTCCCAGAAAACTACAATATGGTGCAGAGTTTCTTAATCCTTGGGCACTTCCATTTGTTAATACCTTTATTACAGACCTAGCCTAGTTATGAAAAACAAGTGGGGAGAGAGAGAGATCTTTGATTGCCCATTCATGGAAAAATGCATTGTCCTTCACAAACACCTTAAAACCATGTTGTGTTCTACATTCTGATCTTGCCTTCTCTTGAGAGGGGGGGGGGGAAGCATAGTGGCTGAAAGGGAAAGTCAGTGGGCCATTCCCTCTCATTTTTAGGCATGTTGTGGGGGAACTTCATCTTAGACACTTGTGGCTTGCAGCTGAGAAAGGCAGAAATGGAATGGTGAGGGTAAAAAAAAAGAGGCAAAAATATACAAGCAAACTGATTTATACCAAGCATACTCTTCTTCCCACTTGGCTCCAGCACTCTCTGATGCTGAATAGACAGCGGCTGTTTGGCTTTTCTATAGCCATCTGACCTTTCCCCAGTGTACATTAGCCTCCAGCTGATCCAACCTCAGTGGCCTTTTGGGGCTCATGGACTTTGTCAGGTTTATTGGACCTTCAATATTCTGAGCCTCAGGAAAATCCTTTAGCGCAGCCCTTCTTATCACAAAGCAATTACTAGATTTCTTTAGACTTGTTGAAATTCAGGGACAGAACTTACCACAAAGGTTAAGGAGTCAAAAAATCAGATTAGATCTTGGTTTCAATCAGTCCTCCTGACTTCACCTCCCAACCAGGCATTCAGCTTCTCAGGGCACATGACACCAGCAGGCAGTGAGGTGTGTGTGTTGCAGGGAATCAATTTGACATGTAAAGGTGTCTGAATGTGGAAAATATGTTTGGTCCAGATTTAAAAAGGAATTTTTGGCTTTGGAGTTATCATTATCATCATTTTCCATGCTGAGAGGACAGGTTATCTCTATGGTTTTAACTGCTTTTAATGCTGTATTTTTATATTGCTTGTACAGTGGTACCTTGGTTCCCGAGTGGCTTAGTTGTCAAACAAATTGGGTCCTGAACACTGCGAACGTGGAAGTAAGTGTTCTGGTTTGCGAACGTTTTTCAGAAGCCGAATGTCCAATGCAGATTCTGCTTGAGTGCAGGAAGCTCCTGCAGCCAATTGGAAGCTGCACCTTGGTTTTTGAATGGTTTTGGGAGTCGAATGGACTCCCAGAATGGATTAAGCCTGAGAACCAAGGTACGACTGTATTGTAGTAATCATTAAAAACAAAAATATAGTAAACAAACACCTTTCACCGTGGCTGCAGCATGTCATCAGGATATTGGATGTAAGGATTGCTTTGCTATGGACTCACTCCATCCACACCTACCATAGAATTGCTCTGCAAAATAATATTATTTAGGAAGCCAAAAAGCTTTCTTCTTCATACACCTCCCACAATATGGCTGCTAAACCTGATGACTATGTTCTACCTCTACTATCAGAGGTGGTATGTTTCTGAATGCCAGTTGTTGGACACCACAGGAGATGGGAGTGCTGTGTGCTCAGGTCCAGTTAATGTGCTTCTCATGGGTATGTGGTTGGCCACTGTGAAAAATAGGACAGGCATTGGCCTGATCCAGCAAGTTCTTCAGTGTCCCACCATGGCTAACCTGATCCATGTGGAAAGCCTCAAAGCAGGTCAGGAGGGCAACAACCTGCTCTTTCCCCCCAGCAACTGGTAGCCTTTGATTGTGGATGTGGTGTATATTAGCCATCACTAGTACTAGCCATTGATAGACAGCATTCATATTCAGAACCCTTATTTGCTGATATTCACAGAGATTATAGCAAGTGACACTGATATGCAAATGGAAGCTTGGTTGTGAATGCAGGTCTTATAGGAAGCTTCATTATACTGAGTCAAACCATTAGTCCATTTGGCTCAGTACTGGCTCATGGACCAGCAGTTGGTCTCAGATAGGAGTCTCTTTCCGAATCCAACCTGGAGATGTGAGGGACTGAACCTGGGGCCTTTTGTATGCTGTACCACTAAACTCCAGCCCTATGCTGGACTAGGGTATATGTATTCCACTCTGATCTAGGAAGCTCAATTCCTGGTCAAGTAGCCTTGCCAATATCATTGTTTAGGAATCAAGCAGGAAGATGAATCACTGGAACAAAGTTAAACATGGCAGAGTATACTAGCATCCTAAGCCAAGTGCATAAACCATGATCCATAACCCCTCTGGTGCACAGGATTCTCTCTGTGGGTTATGGCAGAGAGAGATTCCATGGCAATCAGGAGACTGTGTTTGTGTAATGTAGATCACAGCCATCAAGTGGAAATAGATCCTATAGATCCCAATGTTTCTTAATACCATGTAACAATTGAGAGGCATTAAGTTTGCATTATAAAATATTTTCAGCTAAATTTACACAGCAATAATTACCATCTGGGCCCTGTGAAGTTACTATTTAACTCTGAATATTTGAGCTCTGCTACTTTAATCTTTTAGCTAAACCCTCACAGCTGCTCAGCCTGATATACAACTCAGTCCTTGGGATATTTTTCATGCAACTGACTCAAAGTAACACTCTTCCAATAACTGACCTTCTGCTATGCCACACAATCACAGATGACAATGGTTCATGCCTCGAGCTGTTTCAACAAGTAGGATAATCTGTATGTTGCTTTGGCATTGTGTGCAATGATCAAGCAGAAGTTTACAGCAAGATTAAACAGAGTTAGATAAAACTGGATTTCAGTGGCAGAAAAAAATGGTGTGCTGCGGAATGAGATGATCATTCAGGGCATTATAGTAATACCTCTGCAAACTATATGACAATGTAAAATGTGTCTGTGTTTGTATATCTGTGTTGTTAGTGCTCCACAAAGTTCCACAGTACAGGAAAAACCCAACCCACTAGGTTGGAGATAGCAGAGATTGAACTCATCAGGGTGGAGATAATTTACAATTTCTACCAATGAAAAGAGGCAAGAGCCCAAGTAAGATGGAGATTGGTAGTCCTGGGGCTGCAAAATAGAATGCAAAGTAAGGCAAAGGTAAGACGCCGGGCAAGGACTACGGTACTTATTCAGAGTTCAGCACCATCAGAAGAGTTCTGAAGCAGAAGCCGCAAGTTGTCTCAGTACTGACCTCGAAAAACTGCCCAAGTGTTTATACTCTTGGCTACGTAGTCAATACTCAGCCTCCCTCCCCTGAGCATTGTATTTGGCAAGGTAAAGGCCTGTTTTACTTTTCCTGAAGCCATTGTTTTCTTTCAGGAACAAGGGTTTCAAGTTGCAGGGTCTTCTTTGGGAGAAAGTGCCTCAGATCTCTCCAGAATCTACAAAATGTCCATAGGCCAATCATTGGAATCTGGTGGAAAAAATGCCTCCACAGTGTTCTGTGTCCTCCAGAGTCTACTGGGGTGTGAAACCCCTGTATCTAAGGATTATTGGTCCTGACCCATGAGAGCAACATAAGCATCACTCAACATACTTCACAACACACTTTGTGTTTATTAGACCAGAATTAGGTCTTCTATTGCCTGGGAATGATGCTGAACATCATTTCCTGCAAAGGATGATGAGACTTGTAGTCTAACACCATTACTCACAATCAGAAAATGTCATTTTTCACCAGAAAGGAGACCAGATGAGGCTCTCCTATCATCACTAGACTTTCCTCCCTATCCTCCTATTCTCCTAACATTCAAGGTCTTTGTAAGATGGGAACAGGTAGCGGGTAGACCAGGGTGCCTGGGTGCAAGAAGAAATCAAGCAGGAGGCCTGTTTAAGGGGGACAGGGCCTCCCTGGGTTCTGCCTGTAGCAATTCAATCAGTGATGCTCACATCGTTGAGTACCCACCTTTGTTGAATGCCTACTTCATTTCCACTTAGGATTGATGTATGGAAATGACAACTGATCTCAGTGAAGCCACTGATATCTAGTAACGACAAGAAACTCTTTAGATGGAGTAAAAAAGCTGCACCGGCTGTTTTATATATTTAATGCTAACATTCCAACTGGAGGCTGGCTGTTAGAAGGTAGGGAATGTTGGCAAATATAAGCTAGCCTCTCAGATAGCAATTAGAGCAGTCCTTGCCAACCTCACTAATTAATTATCTATACAACTAGCTTCATAGAGAATGTACTCAACACACACTGCTTTTTTGAAAACATAACTGAATGAACGTGACATCCAGTGAAAGATAGAATTTAAAAATAAAACCCCAACAACTCAGTTAATACAATATCCTCCCCCCACATTAGTCTATTCACTGGTTACAAGCACAACAGACACCTCACCCCGAAGAATCAACCGCTTCATACCAATTGCTTAGGGGGACCGTGTGGAAAATATCAGTTTTGTGTTTGTGTGAATTCTTAGAATAATTGTCGCCACTTTAATAAGATCAGAATCTTATTAAAGTGGTGACAATTATTCCAAGAATTGGAATAGGGGCATGTACTATGACAATATAATTAAGTTGACAATATAACATGGAGTTTAGTGAATTTCACCCTGAAGCTGTCATACATACTTGGTGGAAAGGCTCTCTCCATATTGGCCAGTACAGGTCCTGCAGACTGCAGGGGAGGTCTGTTTTTTTATCTCCTCAGCAAGCGGAACTCATGATGTGGTGGCACACAACAAGGCTTTCTTGGTAGCACCAACCACACTTGCTGAACTTCCTCCCTGTGGAAATCAAACTGTCTATGCAGCTGCTGGGTGACCTTGGGCCAGTCACACTTCTTTGAAGTCTCTCAGCCCCACTCACCTCACAGAGTGTTTGTTGTGGGGGAGGAAGGGAAAGGAGAATGTTAGCCGCTTTGAGACTCCTTAAAGGGAGTGAAAGGCGGGATATCAAATCCAAATTCTTCTTCTTCTTCTTCTTCACTCATGTTTAGTCATTAGTTGAAGACATCTCTTAACAAGGAAGGTTTGGTGAATTAATATTGTATTGTAGCTGCTATTTGATTGTTTTGTAGTATTCTTCTGTACATTGGATATACCGTAGAGATGTTATTATTGCTATTGTTACTTATTAATTGCCTTTCATATACAGTATGCCCAGAGACAATACAGGAAATGTAATAAAACAGCTAAAAAAACAGTTATTGAAATAGTAGAAGTTAAGTTTTAAAACAATACAAAATGGAGACCTATTCATCCAGTTAGGAAAGCTTCATGGCTCAAATGTCTTCCATTGTTTCCAGAAAGTGCAAATAATGGGTGCCTGTTATATCTTGACAGGAATGCTGTTTCACAGAACAGGGGCAGCCATGCTAAAATCCCCTGTCCAAGTTATAACTGTATCTCTTTAATGGATAGTTTTGACTCACTAATGTATATGTTGACTGAATTGTTACCATCTAGCTTCATGAATCTGACAGTAGACATGACTCTGATCAGTTGGTCATGGTGCAAATCCATAGCAGAGAAACGGTCAGTAGGGGTAGCTAGCTCACAGTACAATGCTAGACATGTATGTTCAGTTCTATGAAGGAGTTCTAGGACTCCACATTTTAAAATATAATATTCTTTTCCAGCATGTGTTTATATGTAAAGGTTGTTTTATTGCTAGTACGTTGATTTAGGGCCAAACTAGGTTATGTAAGAAACTGCATGATCACATTTCACACACAATGTTTTACTTTTTGTTGACGTTGAGCAGCAATCTGGGCGGGGTGTTGTGAGCCAGGATTGGAGCCACAGTGCATGTTGATTTCATTATTTCTCCCTATACATTGAAACTGAGCTTTCAAGGCAAATAGGTGATCATCTGTCAGCCTGGAAAAGAGGAGACAGAAAGGAGATATGATAGCCATCTTCAAATATCTTAAGGGCTGTCACTTGGAAGAAGGAACAAGCTTGTTTTCTCCTGCTCTGGAGGGCAGGATCAAGCCAATAGTTGCAAGTTACAAGAAAGGAGATTCCAGTTAAACATCAGGAAAAACTTTCTGACAGTAAGAGCTATTCGACAGTGGAATGGTTTGCAGGCTGGATGGCCATCTGTCATGGATGCTTTGGAACAGATTCCTGCATTGCAGAGGGTTGAACCAGATGACCCTCAGGGTCCCTTCCAACTCTAGAGTTCTATGATTCTATTCTGACCTGACACATAGCCGCTTGATATGTGTTTTTAGCAAATGAAAAATGTGCTGGCATTAGGAACTGTGAGGCCTGTCTTCAGGTCTTAGCCCATAACCCTGTCCCTTATTACCTCTTTCATATCCTAAGAAGGCATCTTGTGTGGCGTTTCCTGCTTTCAGCTATGCCAGCTCTCAGAACTTGTGTAATAGCATTTGGGCCCTTTTTGCAAGTGATGGTTATAAGTAAAACGCAACCGCATAACAATGGACTAGGCTCTTTATGTATCGGCTAAGTGAGAATGAATCATTTTGTTCCTTTTTTCACCTGGAGATTTGAAATCTCAGTGATGCAAAAAATATCAGAGTGAAACAAAGTCCATTTTTAATAGCAACCTGAGCAACACCTTCAGACTGATAAAATCAAATATTTTTGCACGCTTGACTAATCCAAAGAAAAAAGAAAAAGGATTTGGGATACAGACACTCTGGGGTTAGCCAAAGCTGGTTTAACAACTTGACACGCACAGAGAACAAAGAGCTGCAGCAGGAGACTTACATAAGGCTCCCAGGAGGGTATTCCACCAGAGTTATAACATTTCCAAATATGCTGTATATTGCAAGTATTACCTTTGCTGTTGCATAGGAACAGATGCACTGAAAGAGACCCGTTTTTAATAAAGCAATTTCCATTTTAAATAACATGAGGTAGACACTGTAGAAATAGCTTCCAATCCCACAAGAGCCAACTCCAGCTATTAAAATGCAGTGGTGTCCCTGCCATACAAAAAGTGGCTGCTGTGGCTCCTCAAGCATGGGAATTGTGGAGAGCAGGAATGGTTAAAGCTTCTGCTGCCAAAAATTAACACTGTTAATTAAGCTGTTGCTTTTGTGCAGTGTGTGTGTTTGGTTCCAACATCTTTTCATTTTGCTGCAGGCATCTCCCTTTTATTTGCTTGAATTTTACACTTAGTAATAAGATGGAATGTCACCCTCACTGAACTTGTAAGAATGGTTTGATTGCTTTTAAAAACTGTTTTTTATTTGTTTGTTTTGCCCATTGCTTTATTGTCTTGTACACTGCTTTGATAGCTTCAGGATGCAAAGTGGCATAAACATTTGTCATCATTTGCAGTCACGCAGAATTCCTTGTAATTTTTGCTGTGCTTCTCCAGATAATATACTATGCATCTAGGCTATCTTCATTCACTCTGAACACTTTATTTTTTGGCAGGGGGAGGGGGAGGCAATACTGATGCCAACCTGCCACCTGAGTGTCCAGGAGCACTGAGAGATCAGGGGCAGCCCTAAATTGCATCCAGAACAGACAAAAGAGCCTTTCCTGGCTGTACCGGCTCTTATGTTTGACTGAGCTTCAGTTTATTTGACCTCGTTAAGTCCATCACTGTTTCCAGGCACATGTTATGGGGATCCCCTACATTACATTGATCAGATGAAAGGAAGGGGAGAGCAGAGCTTGTAGCACCATCATGCTGAGGGAAGCTCATCCCAAATCTCTGATGACTTTACCCCAACAGCTTAATGTTACAAAACTTGAGAAATTTACTCTGCAGAACTCTACAGGGCAAATCCTGTTGGGAAGAACACTGGTCTCCCAGTACCACCATCTGTCTTCTGCCAGTGAGTCATGAACAGAAACACTGAAACCCGGTGCCTCCAATTTCTGCAGAATATGGCATCATCAGTGTACAGAGGACAGAAGAAATAGTATTTTCACACTTCCTCAGCTGCAAACTGCCATCTATGCTGTTCAACATCTACTAGGAGAAGTCATCAGAAGACATGGGGTTTGGTGTTATCAGCATGCTGGCAATGCCCAGGTCTATTTGTTTTTAATCAGACCATGTAAGGCAGTGGAGTTCTTGATATGTGTTTGGATCAGGAGTTGACGGAATAAGGGTACATAAACCAGTCTAGATAGTGTGGATTGATTGGCTGGATTTGACTATCGGGATGGCTTGCAGTCCACTGTTAGATCCACATGGAAGGTGCTGTTAAACCTTGCCTTCTTCCTGGATTTCCCGGTGGCAGCTGTGGCCCAGAGTGTCTTTTATGAATTCTGTCTAATATGCCAGCTACATCACTGCTAGAAGAGATTGTGGCACTATCATTTATGCTCTGATGACTTCTGTTTTAAATTGGTGTAATGTGCTCTAGATAGAGCTGTCTTTGAAGGAGGTTTGAAAAGGTCAGCTCGTAAACAATGTAGTAATCCACAAGTTAATATGCATGATCTAAAATTTCTTCTTTTTACAGAAATCATTTCTTTTGAAGCATCCACACTTGCTAGGGCCTTTTCAAAATGTTTGCTCTTACTTTAAATGCCTAAGTGGCTTGGCTGCTGATTCTCCTCTGTTAACCCCCAAACACTTAAGATCTTCTGATGAGACCCTACTCAACTCACAGCTGGCTTTAACTATCTATGAAAGCAGGGATCGAGCAGTCAATTGGTTGGCAGAACCTTTCTAAGCAGCTTGCCTGTGCAACCTCAAATTCAATAACTGACATTTGTCCTTCTGCTCAGGGAAGGCCAAGCACGCTTGCAGTGCAAACCCCAGAGCCAGTGTGGAGGAGCAGTTAAGAGTGGTAGACTCATAATCTGGTGAACAGGGTTTGCGTTTCTGCTCCTCCACATGCAGCTGCTGGGTGACCTTGGGCTAGTCACACTTCTCTGAAGTCTCTCAGCCCCACTCACCTCGCAGAGTGTTTGTTGTGGAGGAGGAAGGGAAAGGAGAATGTTAGCCGCTTTGAGACTCCTTCAGGTAGTGATAAAGTGGGATATCAAATCCAAACTCCTCCTCCTCTTCTTCGTCTTCCACATCTAGTGTGGCATATTAATCAAATCAGTTATGTGCCCTTTTATCTACTAGGTGCTCCACAAATGAATCACAGCAGGCATCAGAGATTACTTTAGTTTCACAATGAAAAATGTCCACCCCACAGCACATGCAACATTCAAAGTGTTGGTGCTGACCTTTAAAGCTCTAAATGGCCTTGGTTGTCTCCATCCCTATCGCTCAGCCTGGACATTGAGGTCCTCCTCCAAGGGTCTTCTGCTACTTTCCTCACTGTGAGAACTGAAGTTACAGGGAACCAGGCAAAGGGCCTTCTTGTTAGTGGTGCCCTCCCTGTGGAATGGCCTCCTTTCAGATGTAAAGGAGATAAAGAATTACACAACTTTTAGAAGACATCTGAAGGCAGCCCTGTATTGGGAGGTTTTAACGCTTGATGTTTTTATTATGCTTTTAGATTTGCTGTAAGCTGCCCAGAGTGGCTGGGGAAACCCAGCCAGACAGGCATGGTATAAATAATAACATTATTATTGTTATTAGCCAATGGGTGCACTTATACCAGAATGATAATGGAGGCAAATGCAACCTGATCTAGAAAGTGTTGTAAGCTTGTGATCCATATGGAAGAGTATGCAGCGGAAACAACTGTCTAAGATACAAGGCCCCTCAAAACTCTGCATGGAACCACCAGATCCTTTAATCTTGACAATGGGTTTAAGCTCAAGGCATTTACAGCCAATTCTCCATTCCATGTACATTTCGTTCAAAGCTGTTTTAACTAGTGTTGCCTCTTTCAAGCACCCTAAGCTTGTACTGGAATCTAATTTCTTCTTTGGTCTCTGCTTTAGAGATGAAGTTAGATTTCTTTTAAGATGAAAATTATTCAAAAATATAACCTTATTTAAATTGTTCAAAATCAGCGACCGAATACAAATTATAGCTATGAGGCCTTACATCCCAGAATGTTGATTCTTGTGATATCTTGGCTGTTAGCCAAGGGGGAAAGAGGTTCAGATTTAGGGCTATGGACAACACAAACTTCCCGAATGCCAGAGAGTTCAGTTCGGGTTCAGTGAATTTCCCATGCATGTATGCTGGACTGTAAGGGCTGTGGAACCCTTCAGGATGAAAGATCTCTGCTGTAAATCTATAAATGAATAATACCCATTATATACTAAATGGTTTGAGATAGAGGAAGTTATAAAGATGAAGGGGATGCCAAAGATACAAAGGAGCTATTAAAAAAGAACATCTTCCACCAGTCATTTCAAAGCATGACAGCAGACATGTGCATTAAACCAGACAACAAGACAGGACCCTGCAATGCAATGCAGGGATTGTGCTGTACAAAAATGTTAGGTAGCATGGTTTTGTTTAATGAGTTATGAAGCTGGAAAGGACCCAATGGATCTTGTAAGCCAATCACCTGTTCTAAAACAAGGCATTATCTATCTAAAGCATCCTGGAGCAATAACTGTCTAAACGTGTACTAAAAAGCTGGGCGAAAGAGATTTTACAGTTTCTCTGGACAACTGATCCAGTTGTTGAACTGGTCTTATATGCTTGGAAGTGTTTCCTAACATTTAACTTAAAGCAATGTTTTTTTAAATTGCCTGGGTAGGAGACAGAGATTTATGTCCCAGCCTCAGGGGTTAGGGGGAACAGGGGTTAGGGGTTAGGGATTGTACCCCACAATCCAACACCATATCTGAAACTTGTTAAGACATCTCCTTTCCTAGAATATTAATTGCATGTGGAATATATCAAGGTACTTCATCCTTTCTGTTTAACATATTATTGTGGTTCTCTGTGTTGTCCCTTCCAGTTAGTCAAAATTGTTGTAAAATGTTGTTAACAGTTGGTGTTCAGGTTCATCTAAAGCAGGAGAGGGGAGCCTCTGACTTTCAGGCCAAGCTTGGCCCAGCATGAGTCCCAGAAAGCCCAGAAAGTTTGTTCCAGAAAGCCGTTTTTCCAAAAATCTGGAAAATGCTGTCAGGTGTGGGGCAGATACAGATGAAACTAGATAAGGAACTTATTCGTAGGAACTGAATCTGCAGCCAACTCCTTCAGAAAGGGGACTTGAAAGTCACCACCTGCAAGCCGAGAGGCAACAACTTCAAGCCTGCTGATCAGCGGAGCTTCATGGCACTGAATAGGCTTTTTACAAGCTTTGTGTGGTGCTTTCCCCCTTATGCCAGGTGATTGACCCCACCCAGCTGTCAAATTCAGCCCATAAGGATCTGGACCAGCAGCCAAATCAAGTCCCCAACCCCAAACTAAAGATTCAGTTTGGTAGCCTTGATTAAACCACAGCAATGTTGATAGTGATTACAGAATCACACAAACGTGCACAAACTGCTTTAAAATAATTCTAGTTGTGTGTTCCTGTATCCATGCACTCACCAAATTAAAGTGATCTAACATACCAAGAAAAATAGCCGGAGAAGCACAATTAATATTTGTGACTTACCACTGTTAATTACATAATTAACAATGCACTTTTCTGTATTTCACCTCTCACTGAACACACTGTTTATTGTCTCCCGAGGGGAAAACTGACTGTGTGTGATACTCCACGTAGCTGATGAAATGGGCTGTCCTCCACAATAGCTTATACCACAATATATTTGTTAACTTCTAGGGTTCTATAAAACTCTTTGCTGCAACAAAGTAACACAACCGAGCCTCCAGAAATCACCATATTTTAGATGGAGCAAATATGAGAACAAGCATATGCACATCAGAAAACAGTGAGATGACTGTAGTAAGTCACTCTATAATGCATACTAAGGCTCTTATTTGGTATAAATATAACCTGTGCCCAGTATTAGTGTTTTCTAATATCTGTAAAAGAGAAAGGACCCAGTCTGCCCCTGCTAAGAGGTATATGGATGTAGTCCAGAGTGCCCTTTTTCTTATTTCAAAAAAGGCGATTGCTTCTCTTTTGAGTACCTCCTTGGGTAATTGGCAATGTTTACAAAAGCAGCCACCGTTTTACATTAGAGGTTCCAGCGGGCGCATTGTGTGTTGATTGCTTTCTCTGTCGATTCATTTGGTTTGCTCAGTAATGAAATATAAATGAAACTATCAAAAACATGCAGCTCATAAAATTTGAAGGGAGATGGACAGCCCTTTTTCAAGCTGACCTGCTCACATTCAAGTCTCCATTCAACCTTGATAGGTTTAGCCTCTTCCCAAAATCTCTGTGCTAGGGCAGCAAGATAAGAAAGTGAGGAAGCATTTGGGGGTGCTCTCTTAATTTGAATATAAATGTGCTTATACCAATCCATTTATTTTGCTGGAAAGTGTTTTTGGTACATATAGACTTTGCCAGTTTGCATGGATTAGAGGGGCTTTAACACATAAACCGTACTATTTATGTGTTAAAGCCCCTCTAATGCATGCAAACCAGCAATATCTATATATACCAAAAACACTTTGATACATATAGGCATATATAGAGCTAATTTTCAGTAAGTGGAGATAGCCAGAAATTTTATCATATAGTATCTCAAACTTCCTTCTCTAATGTGACCCTACAGGTTCGACTCCTTACTGATTCAGAATGATGAGCGGCATTTTAACAATATTGTAAGAAGAGTTTTGCTCTTGGGGAAAACCCTACATCCTTCCCTACAGACTTCAACTACAGCATGCCATCACCCACAGAGGCAGGCATCCACATGCAGATTTGTCTGTTTGGATTGGATGCAGCGCACGATCAATGGTGCACTGGGGTCAGTTTGGACAGTACTGTAGTGAATAGTTCTTTGAGAAAAGATCTGAGGTGAATTGTGTCTTAGCACTAATCTATACCTCTTGGACTAGCATGCAGATTTCACAAATTTCTAAACGTTTTGACACAGTTCTACAAATATCTCAAAATATGTCTTTCAGTATGTTTTTTGTGGAGAAAATGCACAGATAAAAGTGGAAATGGAATGGAATTATGGCTTAAAACGTGCTCCAGGGAAAGAGACCAAATCTAGATGGAGTCATCTATTTCTAAACAAAACCTCGACCTCCTGATGCATTATTTGCAGTAGCAGAAACTCAGATGGCTCCAACTCACCTTTCTACATAACTTGTGCATAGTTAACACCAGGTAACAAGATTCTCAGGGTGCTGTTTTTGACAAAAACAAACCTTGTTGGCATGAATACAATTTGTTTTGGGGGACCAGGACATTTCTTCCATTTGCTTTCCATACAAAGCCAGACAATGATTGACCTTGTTGCAGAGCAATGAAATGCAACACCATTAACACTGGGAGAGAAATGAATATTGTCATTAAACAGAATGTACATATTGGGAAGTGTGAACTGAGAGCCAAAAGAGAACTTAAATATTCTGTTTTTTTTTTTTTATAAAATTTTTATTGGTTTTACAAGATTTTTAAGAAAAACAGACAAACATTAAGAGTGACAAACATACACGTATAGTTTCAAACATATTTTCATAAACCTCCTTTCTAGGACTTCCCCATACCCCCCCTCTCTGCATCCCAATGTCCATAGTTCAATTAGCAACTCCCAGTTATTACTTTCCAATCTCTATCCTCTTAGTCCTCTCTTACACTCTGACCTTATGTCCCTGTACCCCTTTGTTTCTGGAAACTACGACATTTTAACATTCATTAAGTTTATAGTAGTCCTTAAGATAGCTTTTAAATTTTTTCCATTCTTCTTCTACCGTCTCTTTTTGTTGGTCACGGATTCTGCCTGTCATCTCGGCGAATGTCATGTAGTCCATCACTTTCATCTGCCATTCTTCCAAAGTGGGTAGGTCTTGTGTCTTCCAATACTTTGCGATAAGTATTCTTGCTGCTGTTGTGGCATACATGAAAAAAGCTCTATCTTTCTTTGTCACCAATTGGCCGACAATGCCCAAGAGGAAGGCCTCTGGTTTTTTAGAAAAGGTACATTTAAGTACCTTTTTCATTTCATTATAGATCATTTCCCAGAAGGCCTTAATCTTCGGGCATGTCCACCAAAGGTGATAGAAGGTACCTTCAGTCTCTTTACACTTCCAACATTTGTTATCGGGCAAATGATAGATTTTTGCCAGCTTAACTGGGGTCATGTACCACCTGTATACCATTTTCATAATGTTTTCCTTTAAGGCATTACATGCCGTAAATTTTATACCGGTGTTCCATAACCATTCCCAGTCAGCTGACATAATGTTATGTCCAACATCCTGAGCCCACTTAATCATAGCCGATTTAACTGTTTCATCCTGTGTGTTCCATTTCAACAACAAGTTGTACATTCTAGATAAATTCTTAGTATTGGATTCTAACAATTCGGTTTCTAATTTTGATTTTTCCACCTGGAAGCCGACTTTCCTGTCCTGTTTAAAAAATTCCATTATTTGTCGATATTGGAACCAATTTTCCACTTTATGCTTCAATTTCTCCTGACTTTGTAATTTGAACTTATCTCCATCCTGTTCTAAAATTTCCCAATACTTCGGCCATCCGACCTCCATATTGAGTTTTTTCACTGCATTGGCCTCCACTGGTGACACCCATCTAGGGGTTTTGTTTTCCAATAGATCTTTATATCTTATCCAAACATTAAACAATGCTTTTCTAACAATGTGGTTTTTGAAGGCACTGTTAACTTTATCATACCAAAGATATGCATGCCAACCAAAAGCATTATTGAAACCTTCCAGATCTAAGATGTCTGTATTCTCGAGGAGCATCCATTCTTTGAGCCAGCAAAAAGCTGCTGCCTCATAATACAATTTTAGGTCCGGCAGGGCAAAACCCCCTCTTTCTTTAGCATCTGTCAGTATTTTAAATTTAATTCGGGGCTTTTTGCCCTGCCAGACAAATTTTGAGATATCTTTGTGCCACCTCTTAAAACATTCCATCTTATCAATAATCTGCAAGGTCTGAAACAAAAATAGCATTCTAGGCAATACATTCATTTTGATTACAGCAATTCGGCCTAACATTGACAGTTTCAAATTTGACCATATTTCTAAATCTTTTTTAATTTCTGACCAACATTTTTCATAATTGTCCTTATACAAATTCTGATTCTTGGATGTTAGATAAACTCCTAGATATTTAACCTTCTTGACCACAGTCAAACCTGTTTCCTCTTGAAATTTCTCCTTTTCCATATCTGTTAGGTTTTTCCCTAAAACTTTGGTTTTTAGCTTGTTCAACTTAAATCCAGCTACCTGGCCAAACTGTTGTATTATTTCTAATACCTTTTTCGTACTAGTGTTTGGCTCTTGCAAAGTCAATACTAAGTCATCTGTGAACGCTCTTAACTTGTAATGTTTAGCTCCGACCTGCACACCCTTAACCTGCTGGTCATTTCTTATCATATTCAGCAACACCTCCAGAACTGAAATAAAGAGTAATGGGGAAATCGGGCACCCCTGTCGTGTTCCTTTTTCTATCTTAAGCTCCTCAGTCACAACATTATTTACAATCAGTTTGGCTTTTTGTTCAGAATATATTGCAGCCATACCATTCTCAAAACCCTGGCCTACCCCCATCCTATGAAGATTCTTTTTCATAAAACTCCAAGAGATATTGTCGAAGGCTTTCTCCGCGTCCACAAAGATCAATACTGCTTTAGTGTTTATATTCACCTCTAGCTTTTCCAGAATGTCTATAACATTCCTTACATTGTCTGCCAGGTGTCTTTTAGGGAGAAAGCCTGCTTGGTCCTTATGAATCATCTCCATCAAAACTCTTTTGAGTCTTTTTGCCAAAATGTCTGCAAAAATTTTGTAATCCACATTGAGCAATGATATTGGGCGGTAGTTCTTGAGTTGGGTCTTTTCAGTCTCTGACTTTGGTATGAGTGAAATATATGCCTCTTTCCACGATTCAGGTGCCCTTTTCCCTTCAAGGATCTCATTACAAACTTCTCTTAATGGTTGAATCAACCATTCCTTCAGCGATTTGTAGTATCTAGAAGACAATCCATCTGGTCCCGGAGATTTGCCCAGTTGCATATTCTGAATGGCAGCCTCTATCTCTTGTTCTGAGATTCTCTGGTTCAAGTCCATCTTACTTTGCTGAGAGATGTTTTGTAATCCATATCTTCCAAGGAATTTGTCTATATCTTCTTCATTTTGCGGGCCTTGAGTGTAGAGTTTTTTAAAATAACTTAAAAAGCAATTTCTGATTTCATTGGGTTTAGATATATTCTTTCCATCCACCTCTAGACTTGTAACTGTATTTAGTTTCTGCCTTTTCTTCAATTGCCATGCCAAAAGTTTACCACATTTATTTGCTGATTCAAAAGTTTTTTGCTTCATTTGCTTTATCTTCCATTCAATCTCTTGATTCATCAATTCCATATATTGAGTTTGATATAACTTGATCTCTCTTAAAATGTCCTGAGACTTTGGTTTTGTTCTTAATTTCCTCTCTCCTTCCTTTATCTTTTCCAAGATCTTCTCTTTTTTCTCATTTTGTTTTTTCCTCTTTATTGAATTTTGTTGAATCAGAAATCCTCTCATAACCGCTTTACTTGCATCCCAGATCACTCTTTTCTCCACGTCGGTCCTCAGATTTATTTCAAAATAGTCTTTTAGGGTCTTTTGGGCCTTCGTGAGAATCTCCTTATCTCGAAAGAGGGTGTCATTCATTCTCCATCTAAATTGACCAGTTATTGTGAGTTTCATCTCCATCTTCACGGCGTTATGGTCGGAGCAAGTTTTTGGGCAGATTTCCACTTTCTTAATCTTTGGAGCCAGTCCACTAGTAACCCAGATTTGGTCAATTCTGGTCCAGGTCATCATTGCTTGGGAGAAAAAGGTTCCCTCTCTCTCCAGAGGGTTCCTTGTTCTCCAAATGTCTATCAAGTCCATATTTTCTGTCATTTCAAAAAAAGTCTTAGGGAGTCTCCCTTCTTTAGTGACTGTTAGTCTTTGTGCCTTATCCATATTAGTGGAGACCACGCCATTCATGTCTCCCATGATTATCATATTGTAATCCAGATAGTCCGTCAAAGTTTCATGAAGTCTCTTAAAGAAGTCAGATTTGCCTTCATTTGGTGCATAAACTCCAACAACTAAGAATTTTTCTCCTTGTACTTGTATCTCCACAGCCAGATATCTCCCTTGTTCATCTTTGAATATCATTTTTGGAGCCCATTTCTCCTTCACATATATTACAACTCCTCTCTTCTTAACTTTGTCTGATGAGATAAATTCTTGTCCTAGCCTTTTATTTGAAAGTAATCTCCTGTGGGCTCTGGTTATATGAGTTTCTTGTAAGCATATCAAGTCCGATTGTTCTTTATTCAATATATGAAATACTTGTCTTCTCTTCAAAGGCCCATTGAGCCCATTACAATTCCAACTAAGGAATTGCAGAGCCATCTTGTTATTTTCTTAAGGCTCCTCCAACAGCTCCAAGTTGTTGCTCTTCTTCTGATGGTGGTAGTGGTTTTTGTCCAAACGAGAGATTCAGGATGTCCAGTGCTCTCCTCTGTTCTGCAAGTACGTCCACAGTCCCCTTCTGTAAATCCTCCTGATGTCTTGCCAAAAATTTGTCTTTATCTTGAATTGTCTTTATTTTCACTTTCTTTGCCTTGTAGTCAAATGACAGTCCTTGTGGAAACTCCCACCTAAAGCGAATAGTGTTCTTCTTTAGCAAGAGAACCAAATCCTTGTAAAAGTTTCTTAAATCCAAAATGTATTTTGGGATGTCCTTGAAGATCTGTACAGCTGAATTTCCAATTTGCAGGGCCTTTTCAAAGTGTAATCCTAATATTTTATCTCTTTCCTCCTTGGATCTGAGTGTAATCAAACAGTCTCTCGGTGTCTTTCTATCTTGCTTTTTACCCAATCTGAAGGCAGTCGTAATTTTAAATTCGTCTTCCTCAAGGTCCCAGCAATCCACAAACTCCCGTGTCAAGTATTCCACAAGGTTGTCTCTTTCGTTCTCCGGAATCAGTCTTAATTTTAAATTTCTCTCTTTCCTCTGTAACTCCCACAAGGCCAAAGTTGCATCATGCTCATAGACCTTCTTGGCAAGCGGCTCTAGCTTCTCCTGTGTCTCTCCGGCAGTGGCTTTGGCCTCCTCGGCAATTTGGCGCGTGGTGGCGTTCTCCTCTACCAATCTATTTATAGATTCTGTATTCTGGTTTAATCTTGCTGATATTTCTGTTAATTTTTGTGTATTCTCTGAAGTCTGTTTTGTCAAAGACTCCAGGGTTTGGTTTATCTTGAGCAGGGCCTCTGTCACAGCTTCCATAGAGACGGCTGCTCCTTTGTCTTGACCTGTTGTTCCTGCTGATCCGGCTGTTACACCTGAGATTGAACCTCTTTTCTTTGCCTGTTGCAGCTGCAACTGTTGTTGTTGCTGTTGTTGCTTGGTCTTAGCTCTTGTGACGACTATCTCTTCTTGTGGGCCACTCATGTCAAGGTCAATTCCCACGGGATTTGTTCTCCCTTGGAAAATTCCACTTTCTTAAGCCGTGCCGGACTTTACTTTGTCCTCTAGAGGGAGCAAATCAAAATGGCCATAGAGGAAAATTTCCAAGCACCAAAACAAAGGAGACAGTCCAAAAAGTAAGAAAAAGGGAGATTAACACAGTCAAAGTCAATGTTACTAAATACTTATAACTTCAAATTGCCACAGTTGCCCAATTTATACTGTTTCTTCTTATAATATGCAATAGTCAGGCAGTGTGGAAACTTTGTATCAAAGTATCACTTCACAGGGAAAAGTCAGTTCAGTGTACTAAGAAGGCAGACCGTTTCGTAGTTTCAAACAGATGAGACAGTAGAGGTTTTTTTCCTCCGAATAAGTCATGCAGTTAATAGTCAGATTCGCCTCCCCTCTGCCCTGCTTGCTAGAGGGGAGATCAAAGGTTTAAATGTCCGGTTTAGCTGATCAAAGGACGGATTTAAACGGATGCAGGTTTAGAGCTCCGTTGCTTTCGCTTTCATGCAGTCGGGGGGAGGCAGACTTCCTTTGTTTAAATCTCCCCCGTTTTTAGCCCAATTCTTAAAATTGAAAGAGTCCCGGTTATTTTTCAGTTCTTACTCACGGGGAATCAGTCCGAATTTCTTTTCAGGAAGGAATCGGCGCTCTCCGCTTATGGCGACGCGGCTTCACTTCGCAGGCTGGGTAGCGACTCTCAGCACCGCGCTCACTCCCGATGTCGATCCGTAGCCTTTAAAAAGGCTCTTTCACGGTACCGGGGGGCGCGAAGGTGCCCACCGAGTCTCCTTGTTCTCAGGCTTCAGCGCCTGGGATTTTAGGGGTCCCCCGCTTGCCGTAGCGGGTAAGACCCGAACTTGCGAAGCAGTCCTTCTCCGGAGCTCGGAGCTAGGACCGCCATTAAGCGCTGGCACCGACCGGAAGTCCTCGAGAACTTAAATATTCTGAAAGTTGCCCACTTCATTCTCTTCTCCAGGGATTTATTATCGTTAGAATAGAATAGAATAGAATAGAATAGATTCTTTATTGTCATTACACAAGTGCAACATTGTACAAAGTGCAACGAAATTGGATGCCATCCCTTAAAACATCAAAAGCAAAACAACAACAACAACCAAACAAACCACATTCCAGCCACACCCACACCACACCCATCAAACTCCCAGGTCACACTATCGAGTTACAGCATTCAAAAAGGCCACAGCTCTTGGATAGAAACTGTTTTTCAGTCTATTTGTCTTTGATTTGATGTTTCTATATCTCCTGCCAGAAGGCAGTAGTGCAAACAGACCGTGTCCCGGGTGAGATGAATCCTGCAGGATGTTATTTGCTTTCCTAAGACAACGGGAACCGTACAGTTCTTCCAAAGATGGGAGAGGATGACCAATAATCCTTTGGGCTGTGGTTATGACCTTCTGGAGCACCTTCCTCTCCCTAGCTGTACAACTGGAGAACCAAGCACAAATACAGTATGTAAGAATGCTCTCTATGGAGCCTCGGTAGAAGCACACCAGCAGTCTCTCACTCAGATTGTTCTTCTTTAAAAGTCTGAGGAAATAAATTCTCTGCTGGGCCTTCTTCACCAGAGCAGTGGTATGTGCGCTCCAAGTCATGCCCTGATCGATAGCTACTCCCAAAAACCTGAATTCCGCCACCCTCTCCACCCGTTCCCCGTTGATATACAAGGGCTGAATGTCCGCCTTTTTTTCCCTGTAATCCACCACCAATTCCTTGGTCTTAGCCGTATTAAGAGCCAGATTGTTCTCTCCACACCAAACACAGAGCCGCTCCACCTCGTCCCGATAGGCAGACTCATCCCCTCCTGAAATGAGCCCTACCACCGTAGTGTCATCAGCAAACTTGATGATTTTGTTGCTGGAATAGATGGCTGTACAGTCATACGTATAGAGAGTGTAGAGCAGGGGACTCAACACACAACCCTGTGGTGAGCCGGTGTTAAGGCTAAGTGCTGTGGACATGTGTGACCCTACTCTAACCCTCTGAGAACGTTCTGACAAAAAATCCAAAACCCAGAGACAGGTGGAGTTGGAGAGTCCAATTGCCTCTAGCTTGGACACCAGTCTATGGGGGAGGATAGTGTTAAAAGCAGAGCTAAAATCCACAAACAGCAGCCTCACATAACTCCCCGGCTGCTCCAGATGGGACAGAGCAGCATGGAGAGTGGTATTGATGGCGTCTTCTGTGGATCTATTTGCTCTGTATGCAAACTGGTAGTTGTCAAAAGTTGATGGAAGACAGGAAATAATGTGACGGCGCACCAGTTTCTCAAAACACTTCATGATGATTGGAGTCAGTGCAACTGGTCTATAGTCATTCAAACTACTGATTGTGGATTTTTTAGGCAGAGGGACAATAGTTGACGACTTCAGGCAGGGTGGGACAATAGACTGGTGTAAGGACTTATTGAAGATCTTAGTAAAGACCCTCGCCAGCTGATCCGCACAGCCCTTCAACACCTTTCCAGTGATGCCATCAGGTCCAGCCGCCTTCCTCGGATTCGCCATCCTCAAAACCTGTCTCACCTCATGTTCCTCTACCGTGAATGAGGGGCCCCTATGGGCTGGTGGCTGTAATACCGGCGTCTCAGGTGGCTCCTTCTCGAAGCGAGCAAAGAAGAGGTTAAGCTCCTCCGCCAGCAAGGGGTCACCGTCGACAGCACCAAGGTTAGGTTTGTAGTTGGTAATATGCTGAATCCCCTGCCACATCTGTCTTGTGTTGTTGCTCCTTAAATTATCCTCAATCCTCAGCCTATAATCCAATTTTGCCCGTCGAATACCCCTCCTCAAGTTTGCTCTTGCTACACTGTAAAGCTGCACCTCGCCTGACCTGAAAGCCCTGTTCCTTTCCCGCAACAGGCACTGGACCTCTCTATTCATCCAGGGTTTCTGATTGGGGTAAAACGATTTATTATCGTTAGCTGTTGTTCTTCCACCCTTAATAAATTGAATAATAGGCTAACTAAATGCAGAGCAATCAATTGCGCCAGTTATTTATATGAAATGTTATTCATCCCACAAAAGGACCTTGGCATGTTTTTCTTTGCTTTTTTTCACTTGACAAAATCTCTACGGGGCTTTGGGTTTTTTATTTGCTTCAATGAGCCTCAGCTGAATTGAATATTTACCATGTTGCTTAAGCGGTCATGTTCCATTAACTACTTAAGTGCCTCTACCCCAATTGCTTCAAGTTCAGCAGAACCAGTCCCCAAGGAAGGAAACAAACCATTGTCGTGCCCATCCTCCTTCCAGAGCAAATCAGACTGCAGCATAAATCTCACTGCATTATAAAGAAAATTAGGCCTGATTCTCACATGGATAAATTGAGGGATTCCACGTGCACCTTGGTTCAGGGGTGTACACACCCAGCATTGCACATACTGGCTTATCATTCACTGAAGATGGAAGGAGCATGGGAAACAAGGATGTCACAGTTACCATGCATGCTGCCTGACCACCAGCTGAAAATGTGCATGGATTTCTTATGATCCACTGAACATAGAGAACAAAACAGTCTGCATCAATACTGGAATGGTTTTAAAGATGCAATAAGGATTTTTTAAAAAATTGTTTTACTACTTGTTGCTTGCCACTCTAGGCTCCATTGGAGATAGGGCAGGATATATGTTTAATAAACACATTTAATAATAAATTATTAAATTTAGTTTAGTTCAGTTCACCAAAACCGGAGTCATTCAGTTCCCCAAAATGTGAGTCATTACTGTGAGAGCTGGATTTAATAATATTGGAGTTTTGATAGAGAGAAGCAAATTATACACATATTGTTTTGTGGTACCAAAATGTAATTGCTGCATCTACATTGAGGCCAATAAATTTTGCCCAGGAGGTAGTTCAAATATGAAAAATGTGTTTGTTGGGTTTTTTAAATGTAGTTATCAATGAAGTGTACATTATAGCTTTTCCTAGAGTGCAGGTTTTTTCTTCTACTCCAAGATAAACACACTCCTTCTGATCCCTATCTCCTCATTTTAGCAATTAAGTAAACATACATTGCTACATGCAACTATCTCCCAACTAAAATTATTAGTGCTTGTCCACTGTCAGAGAAAGTGGTAAGGAGAAAATGAATGGAATTCTTATCCCGCCCTCAAATATTTGTTTGCATTTGTGGTGCAAACCATTTTATTGCCCTAATCTAGGAGGGGGTACTATGTATTCACCAGAGGTGCCACCTTCTCTGGAGGATTGAAGGGGCCTGCCCTGATGTTGCCTGACATCAGGACATTGTGCGCAGGGCCCTCTGAACATTGAGGGGGCCCAATTCCCTCAAAAAAAGAGAGATTGAGGGTGCCCACAGAGCCTTGGCCCCCCAGGAGCCAGTGCCCTTGCTGTGCACACATCCATGTGCTGGGACAAGTGTAATTGCTTTACTTTGCTGACAAATAACTGCTTGAAGTGATTATAGAAGCACAAAGCCTGGATTTGCTTTTGAAAGCATCTGAATTATAAATAGATCTTCTATGTATCTTTCCTAGCTTACACTTAAACAGGCTAGAAATTAGTGCTTATTTGCAGCAAACAAAAATTTCCAACAGGTACATGAGCAAATTCATTGGCCAGGAGCCTTAACCTGGTTAAAATCAATCAGGAAGCCAATAAGCTGGATTTCATCAATTTGCAGCTGAGAAAACTCAGCCTGAATCCAGACTGACGTTCCACAAAATGCCATCCTCTTTCTTTAACACTTCTGAGTCATGAAACAAAGACAATGATTCCACATGATAAATGCATGCCTGGGAAGTAGGGATATACTGTATATAATAGAAAAGTGGCTATCTATCTAAATATCATTTAGAACAGGGTTGGAAGCATCAGCGGTGGAGTTAGCTGCTCAGGCGCCCGGTGCGGCGCACATGCCCTGCACCCAGGGGCGGGGCGAGCCGGGGATGTGGCGAGCCAGGGATGGGCACACTGTATTGAGCCTCACACGTTGCGGAGGATCTCGCTCACGCAGAGCCGCTCCTGGCCCACACGGCGGTGGCACGAGCAAGTGATCCCACGCAGAAGAGCAACGTGCTCAGCAGGCGCGAGTGCACTCTGCCACCTACATGCACACGGACCCTGCGTGCCCTGGGAGGATCCAGTTGCACCCTCGCCTCCTCCGCCTCCCGCTCCTTGTGTGGCTGAGGCTCAGTGAAGAGGTCCCCAGCGAAGGTTCCCAGTAGTGCCTGCAGCGCTGGATCACCCTCACGCGTGCCACTCCACAGCAGCCCTGCCCTTGCAATCCACTTGTGCAGCAGCGGAGCCTCCATGGAGTCCACCCAATGAGGGGGAGGCAGCTGAGGGGGAGGCAGTGGCTAGGTGCAAGCCCCACTCTGGCCCGCGTGGAGCCTGCGCCCAAGCTACCACCCAGCATTTTGTCACCCCCCTCAGTGGTGACACCCGGGGCGGCCCGCATCCACCGCACCCCAATTCCTGTGCCACTGGGGAGCATGAGGTGTCAGTGCTAAATGTTACCATCTGGACTCTGTAGCCAGCCCTTGGGAATTTTCCTTGGCCAAACCCTCTTTTACCATAGCACAATCATCCATGCCCCTGCTTCATGGCCTCTTCAGGGTCTTCTGCCTGACTGGAATTGTCCTTGAACTATGATGATGATTGATGGATGGATGTGTGTGTGTGAGAGAGAGGGGGGGGGGGAGAGCTTCTTGCTTTTACATGGCTGGAATGTGGCCTACTGCACAAATATAAAAGTCTCATCCTTTGCTCCACCCACTTTTTGCCTCTGGCCCAGCCCACTACTAGTATGCACCTTCCAGGAAATTGTTTTGGGAGGAAAAAGCCATGGTCAGATTGGAAATGGTTCCAGCTATGATTTAGAGCAGCATAGTGGGGAGATTGTTTAAAAGTATGGTTCTTACTAAATCTAGATGCATGGAAAATTAAAATGTCTGGTCATCATGGAAGAAAATATACTCAGAAATACTTTAGTACCATATGCTCCAAGGCTGATCCTTGATTTTAAAACAACAGAGGTCTGGTAAATCCTGATCCTGATCCTGCCACCACCCTCCTATTCTTCCTTGTTCCAGCAATTATCCTCATGCCCAGGGTTGTTTATCGAAATCTTGTTTGAAGCTAATTATTCTGGATACAGCCTCAAGTCATAACCAACTACCCAAGAAAACTCTCATCTTATAGCCCAGAACTTAGAAAGGATGACAAAATCCTGTTTTCGATATTGTGCAATACATGACGCACAGAATTCTCCCTTTGTTCTTGATATGAGTTAATCTGATTGTTGGCAGATGCAAGCCACAATGAGACATGAAATATATTATAATTGTGAAGCTTTTGACTGGTGTCCCAAGAGAAACACAAATGATCAATTTCAGTTGTTTCTTTCTCCCTGCAGGCAAGGAAAAGCAAAGCATGTGTTTGTGTGTGATACACTGAAAATGGATGGCTGGATGTGGGACACCTTTATTCCCTCATTGCTTGTTTACCAAGGATTATTTATCCCACTCTCCACCTAAGGGTCTTCTTCTATGTCTTAATGATTTGTGGGTTCCTTTTATACAGTTACATTCACAAGAGACATCCACTACAGAAACAGGAGGGAAAAAATGCTTTGGGTTTCAAATTCCAGACAAGGTAAAAATATAAATAAATAAAATAAAAAAATTCCTTCCAGTAGCACCTTAAAGACCAACTAAGTTAGTTCTTGGTATGAGCTTTCGTGTGCATGCACACTTCTTCAGATACACACTTCTTCAGTATCTGAAGAAGTGTGCATGCACACGAAAGCTCATACCAAGAACTAACTTAGTTGGTCTTTAAGGTGCTACTGGAAGGAATTTTTTTATTTTGACTATGGCAGACCAACACGGCTACCTATCTACAATATAAATAAATAGTCACCCTGGAAGTCAGACAGTTCTAAGACTGCAGGTATTTAGATTTATGCAATGTGGAAAACTAATATTATCTGGGTAGGATCTGGACTCTGAGTACAAGCAAAGTCTAAGCCTGTCATATTGATTTTCCTGTTTGTCATCATTTCAGGAAAAAGAAAAGAAAGAAAAGTTCTCCATTTTTACTTCCACTTGCCCTTGGGATATTTAAGTTCCTTTGATTGATTTAGAGCCATTGCATTTATTTCTGGATTTCTTCTAGCTAAACTGATTCTTCAGAATGTAATATTTCAATGTACTGGGATCAAAGGAGGCCTCTACAGCTCATCAATTTAATGAGGACTGGTCATTCATTTTTATGAGTTTTCTTCATCTCCTATAAAAAAAGAAAGGGGGAAGCACAAGTGCTATAGATTTGTTATCAAACAGGGGAAAACACAGGAAATGACTGGATGGTAAATGAAATTAATTGGTATCTGGTACAAAAACAAGTTAGCTATAACATTAACCAACAATCTCATTAATTATGAATTTAATTAATAAATCATATTTAACATTGAACTATGGATTTCAGACAATTAAATAAATTCAAAAAGCTGAAAAAAATATTGGGCCAAATTATTTAACCCAGATCCTTTAGTACGTAGAGGATGGGAATAAAGAGAAACTAGGTGATCCTTATGTAAATACTTCTAGAGATTAATTTTAGGTATCAAAGTAGGTATTTTGAAAACCAATGGAAGTCAAATTGGGTAACTTTACCTAGTGGTTGGGGAGAGTAAGAAGTCCTATCTTCAGATGGTATATGCTCCTCGTCCTCATTTTGGGGATAATCTTAAAAAATAGCTATATATAGTTATATAGCAAATGTCAACTAACCTTAAAATAAACTTACATTAAAATGTATTTATACCTTGTCTAAGAAGAAGAAGAAGAGTTTGGATTTGATATCCCGCCTTTCACTCCCCTTCAGGAGTCTCAAAGCGGCTAACATTCTCCTTTCCCTTCCTCCCCCACAACAAACACTCTGTGAGGTGAGTGGGGCTGAGAGACTTCACAGAAGTGTGACTGGCCCAAGGTCACCCAGCAGCTGCATGTGGAGGAGCGGAGACACGAACCCGGTTTCCCAGATTACATGACTACCGCTCTTAACCACTACACCACACTGGCTAGTCTAAGAGACTAGAAATAAATTTATATCTTTCATGGTTTAATATTGTAAATCACCCTGTGATCCTCGGAACGGTGATATAGAAATTAATTGACTGATGAATTAAAATTCTAGGAATTGTGTAGAGGTCCACTATGGAGATAATGGTACCAAGGAGCAGTCCATGTGGTGCCCTGGAGATGTGGTGGACTACAAAATATTTTTCACCATACCTTACTATTGACCCTGCTGGCCGCGTCTGATGAGGTCTGTAGTCTGGAACTGACAGGCACCACATGGCCTATCCCTGCTATATTCCAAGCCTCAATCAGCCTAACCTCAATTAGATATGATTTTTAAACTATATATCTTTCCACCCCTGGCAGTGATTTTATTGGTTTTTGGGTCACCCCAGAAACAGGGGCATTTGACCCCACTACAGGCTCACGTAGGGTTAATTACAGCCACAATGATCAATGCCCAGTTAACAAACAAAACACATCCATATAAAGCAGAAGGGCTAATCACTGAAACATATGCCTTTTAAAAAAACAAAAAAACCCAGTCCCTGACTCACTTCTGAGAAGAGGGAAAGGGAGAAAGATCTTAGGTGTATGTTGAAAGAAGTGGAACCTCCTTAACCTGAATATGCCTAGGCACTAGAATGAAAATAAGCATGCTCACAATCTAAGAAGCAAAATGTGTACTGTCACTGATGTTCCATCATAGCTGTTAATACAACAGTGAAAACCAATATGAAAGATGACAAGAAAAAGTATTAATTCAGTTAGAGATAAACATCAAAGATGAACAAAGGAGTCAATACACATTCCTGAGAGTTGCTGAAGAAAATAATAATAAACAGTTATTCATTTTTTTTATCTCTGCCCAGAAGAATTAAGTGGCTATAACTGACATATGTCAATATGGATTGGAAAGTAATTTCAGTTTGTGTCAGGGAACTAATTTAAAGCCCACAAAGCCTTGGACACAGTTTTTCCCTATTCAACTGCCCCTACTGTCTACCACCAATCATTTTGTACCCATAAAATATAAAGATACGGAACATGGCAAATCTTTACTGTATAGACTCATAAGCCCTATCCAGTTGCTGTCCCTCCCATACCAATTATAATCACGCAAGAGAGAGGGAATGGGTCTTTGGGCCCCACCTCTCATATTTGTTCCTATACCCAACCTTAATGTCCTGAGGCTAAACGTCTGAGGCATGGAGACTGATGTACTCAAATGGATACGTCTGCACACTGAAGAAACTGTTCTGAGCACACACACACCTCAACCAAGCACACAACACAACCTATAATTTCAACCCTAATTTCAGGGTGTGGGGAGACCTTATGGGTGCCAGGAAAGGCCTCTGCGGGCACATGTACACCCAGGGGCACTGTGTTGAGCCTTCAGTCAAAGTCAATCATGTCATAACTCCATATACAAAGCCAACAGAATGTTCTACCAAAAGCCCCACTTTTATACTAGATGAGGCCTGCCCACCACTCACTTATTCAGGGTCAGGGTCAAGATTTAGAATACTGTAGTTCAGTGGTTCTCAACTGGTGGTCAGTGGGACCTAGGGGTCTGTCGCAACATTCACATAATAAAAAAGAGAAATCAACATTTTTAAAAGTAGGGGTACATGGCTTAGCTTTTGAAAAATAGGGTGTCCACAGTACTTAGCTAATTGGGAAACATTGCCATAGGTGAAATAGAATATTTTACGAAGTAGAAAACTGAACCAACAAGGACCGCATCACAGTCTCATTTGGCTTAAGGGAACTAATAATTTCATGTATTGTTAGCTCTGTGAAAGAGCCAGTTGAGGAAAATTAAATTTGCACCCAAGCTGGGGGATCACATATAGCATCACCCTTGAACTTGATTATCTTGGTTTTTCGACCCTCCTCTTAATATACTAAAGTCCAGGCCTTAGCTTTCCCTTGATTCTATTTACAGCTGAATAAATCATCCCAAATAACTTTTGACATTGTGAAACACATTTTTAATGTATTACCCTTTCTGTTGTCTTTTTGTAGAAACTCACTACACACTGAGGTAATGGTAGAATGAAACTTCGGAACCAGCAAAGCATGCTAATAACATTTCTCGAATGGCCATACCTCTGAGTCAGCTCTCCCAGAGTTGGCCTCTTGGGTCATAGCTGTGTCTCTGAAAAGGGCCACATGCCAGGCAAACTAGAGCACTGTGCAGACATTCAGTGAAATGTCCTTATGATCAGCTCTGTCTTCACTCTCATATGAAGAGAGTTCAGAAACTGCAGCTAGTTCAAAATGGGTCAATCACTGACAGGCTCATGGCGAGCTGATCACGTTGCACAGCTGCACTGGCTCAGTCTGGCTGCTTGAATGTTTCTGAACCCAATTCAAAGTGTTGGTTTTAACCTATAAAAACCCTTTATGGTTCGGGGCCACAATTTCTCTAGTAGCACCTCTCCGGGTATGAACCTACCCAGAAGCTTTGATCTTCATCTGAAGCCCTCTGCTAGATGCCCACTCTCAGGGAGGTTCAGGGAGAGGGGCTTTTAGTTGTAGCTCCCCATCTATGGAATGTTCTCCCTGGAGAGATACACCTGGTGCCATCATTAACGTATTACTGGCACCAGGTTAAAACCAATCTCTTCCCCCAGGCATTTGACAGATTACACCTATTTGGGTAATGGCCTATTTGATAAAACGTTTGAAAGCTTTGTTGCTGCTGCCTCTGTTTATGGAAATTGAAATGTATTGTTTTGGTTCTCTGCTATGCCTTTTTGGCTCTTCACTTTTTTGAAATTTCCTTACAGACGTTGTAATAAGTGACTAAAAAGACATAGAATGATACGAGTGTGGAACCGGAAGGGAGCCCAATTGTCATTAATCCCTTTGCAGCACAGGATTAATAAAAATAAGTCAAATAAATAACCAAATAAAAACAACAACAGCCAGTCCCTCCCACAAAAGAAACACAGAAATGTTATTAATTTGCAGTGCAGTGGTACCTCGGGTACATACGCTTCAGGTTACAGACTCCACTAACCCAGAAATAGTACCTCGGGTTAAGAACTTTGCTTCAGAATGAGAACAGAAATTGTGCTCCAGCGGCACGGCAGCAGCGGGAGGCCCCATTAACTAGAGTGGTGCTTCAGGTTAAGAAGAGTTTCAGGTTAAGAATGGACCTCCAGAACAAATTAAGTACTTAACCCGAGGTACCACTGTAATGCTGATTTTCAAAACCCCAATCAAGCAACAGCAATTTCTGTGTAGCTCCCTACTAGAAAAGTCAATCTGAAGGATCTGGTTGGTCAACTGGACTCGGCGTGCTACTGGATGCTAAATGGGTAAGACATGACTAAATCTAGATATGGGCAAATGCATACAAATCTAGATATAAAAGCCATTTTGGTTCTTACACTCTGCCCTCTTTGGACCTGTGAGAAGAACACCAAGGTGTGAATATCTTTCTATGGATCACATGATTCTCTGTTATGGGGCATTTCCCTTTTATTTTCAATAACCTTTTGAAAGCATGAGCCAGCATCTAAGAACTTTACTAAAAATAATCTGGCACATTGTTGGTCCTGTATCACTAAAATCCATCCTTGTTAATGAAATGTCTGCAGTGCCCACTTTGTTGGAGGAAGCAAATGCATTTTCATAGCTTAAAGAGATAATAATAAATCATCTTAAGGTCCAGGTTTATTAGAAATGACTGAAATACATTACAGGGCAGCAATAACTTGAATGGTTGGTTTACCAACCAGTGGGGTGGAATTAAAAATGCATTAAAATTTATACAAAGGAAAGTAAATAGCAGAGAGTTAAGATTGGTTTTGACATAGTTAAATGAAGCATTATTGTGTGTTGTGTGACTAATAAAATAAAACAGGAGAAACATTCCATTTTGGATGCTGAGAGATGGTGGGGGGGACACCCCATTATTAATTAGATGTTCTGCTTGTTTCTCTCATTCTGTGTCAGCAATGCATTTCAGAATGGGGAGCAGTGTGGGGGTTGTTCTCTCTGAGCTTGTGGCACATAAGAAATTCATTTGGATTTCACCAAATGTAAAAATGAAAACTATACACCAGCCTTGTAAACAAGCCCATGAATGTTACTAGCTTGGGGAGGGGGGTTTCCCCATTAGTCTGCAGGGGAAAGATATGCAGTTCTACTCAATGCTATTTTTCTAGAAAAAGAGGTGCCGGAACTCACCATGAGAGTCTCCCTTGTTCTCTTATAATGGCAATGGTGCCCACCTGAGAGGTGCCAGAACTGTGTTCCAGTGAGTTCCAGCTGAAAAAAGCGCTGGTTCTGCCTGTCCTTCATCAACCCTCTATGGTTCCTCTGGCAACTCAATTGTTTTCACCGGTAGTGAACAGAGTACTCCATCCCTTCTGCCAAAGCCCACACATTTTCCATTACAGAATTCCATCCACTCACCTTCATGCAGTTCCTTGTTGCCCATGGCTACAGATACAATGCTGCTTTACGCAGTAAATCAGAGAGACGCCTTCACAAAATGCAATAATACGATATATAGTCAAAAGACTACCATTGTACAGTCACACCTATTATTTCCTTAAAGAGTCAACTATTAGGCCAACTTCTGTGTTGCAGCTCAAAACACACAAGAAGGGGTGAGATGAGAAGGAGGTAGACACCAAGTCTGGAAACGCTACATGTTCAGAGGATGTGCACACAAAGTTGGTCCTTTTGTTAAGAAAAACTCAAAGATGGAAACAACCATTCAAAGGACTGAGCTGCAAATAAAACGTTTCAAGTGTGTTTTAAGTGCAATATACAATGTGACATTAGATGGCAATGGCGAGCCTTATGGAAAATTCAATGTCTTTTAAAAAACGCCTTTAAAAAGCATTTTCAGAACAGTTTTTATATGTGTGTGGATTCCCCCGAAATTTGTTTTCCTACTAAACCTTTACTATAATGAAAATTCTTCCTGGCTGTTTAATCAGGAAAGGATAACCTTTTGCAGAGCAAATTAATACAACTTATTCCAGGTAACTACTGATCGATCAGCTTCATGTTGATATCAAGAAAGATAATAAAGCACATAATTAGACAGTTGGCCTGTGAACACTTAGAAAAGGATACTGTGATTACTAAGGCAAGCATGAGTTTCTCAAACAAAACAAAAAACAACCATGCCAGACAGATCTCATTTCTGTTCTTGATAAAGTTACAAGCTTGATGGATCAGGGAAATACTGTGGACGTATGGTACCTTGATTTCAGTAAGGCTTTTGACAAAACCCCCATGATATTCTTGTGGTGAAGTTAGTAAAATGTGGACAGGATGAGGTAACTGTTAGGTGAATTTGTAACTAGTTGACTGACCAAATCCAGAGAGTGCTCACTAATGGTTCCTCATCATCCTGGGGAAAAGTGGCAAGTAGGGTGCTACAGGGTTCTGTCCTGGACCCATTGCTGTTTGATAACTTTATAAATGACTTGGTTGAACAAACTGGTAACCAACTCCTTGGTTGAAGGAGGACAATCAAGACGATCAAGGGCCTGGAAACCAAGCCTTATGAGGAATGGTTGAGGGACTTGGGTATGTTTAGCCTGGATAAGAGAAGACTGAGAGGAGATATGATAGCCACCTTCAAATATCTAAAGGGCTTTCACAAGGAAGATGGAGCAAACCTGTTTTCTCCTGCTCCAGAGGCTAGGACCTAAACCAAGGGCTTCAAGTTACAAGAAAGGAGATTATATCTTTTTTTTTTCATTTATATGTTTATTAATTTTCCAAAAAGAAGGAAAAAGAAAAAGAAAAAAAATCATACACAACAAAAAAAGAGAAAAGAAGAAAAACAACAGCCAAAGTACAAAGCCAAAAACAAGAATATATACATTAAAGGAATTTTCACCTGAAACTTTACATTGTCGCCTCTTTCTGGACTTCCTTCAGCTTGTCCGTAAATCTTTCGTAATAGTAATTAAGATTGCACATTTCCTAGCTTATATTGTCATTATACATTTCTCCTCTTCTATTTTCTTTAAACAATAACTCTTAATCTTTCACAGTGCTTCTCTAAATCCCATTAGCCTTGTTTGTCCTTTACTAATATGTTCCAGATAATCTACATATTTTCCCCAATCCTTGATGAACCTTTGGTCTCTTAAATGTCTAATCTTCCCCGTCAACCTATCCAATTCCGCGTAGTCTAATAACTTTAATCTCCACTCCTCCGTTGTTGGCATTTCCTGCTTTTTCCACTTCTGGGCAAATATTATCCTTGCTGCTGTAACAGCGTAATATACAAATTTATGATCTTTCTTTTTTATTTCATTCCCTAATATCCCTAACAGAAAGATTTCTGGTTTTTTTGTAAACGTATACTTTAAAACCTTCTTTAATTCAATATATATTTTTTTCCAGAATTCTCTCACTCTCCCACACTCCCACCACATGTGGTAAAAGGAGCCCTCCTTCTCTTCACATTTCCAGCATTTACTGCATACCTTATACATTTTCGATAGCTTCACAGGCGTTATATACCACCTGTAAAACATCTTCATGACATTCTCTTTCACCGTTATACACGCCGTAAAATCCAGACCTTCCTTCCATAGTTTCTCCCAGTCCTCGAATTGTATAGTATGACCCACATCTTTAGCCCATCGAATCATTACTGATTTGACTTCCTCATATCCCAAGTTCCAATCTAACAGCATCTTATACATTTTAGATATTATTTTCACATCATTGTTTATAATTTCCATCTGAAATTTTGAATCTTTATCAGCATACCCTCTATCTTTAATATCTTTTCTAAACATTTCATTAACTTGGAAGTGATGTAACCAGTCATACACATACTCCTTGACTTGCTCATATGGCTTTAGCTTCCATTTCCCATCTTCTTTAGTTAACAGTTGACCATATGTTGCCCAGTTACTTCTCATATTGATTTTTTTCACACTTATCACTTCAAGGGGTGAGAGCCAGTGCGGGACTTTGGGCTCTAATACGTTTTTATACCTTTCCCATGTTTCAATAAGTGGACCTCTAAAAATATGGTTTTCGAATCCCTTGTGTACTTTCCTTTTCTCACGCCATAAGTAGGCATGCCAACCGAACCTATTATCGAAGCCCTCTAAATCCAGTAGCTCCTTATTCACTAAATTAATCCAGTCTTTTATCCAACAAAGACATGATGCCTCGTAATATAATCTCAAATCTGGCAGGGCGAAGCCTCCCCTTTCTCTTCTATCTGTTAACAATTTAAATTGTATCCGAGGTTTTTTGCCCTGCCAGATAAATCTTGAGAGCACTCTTTGCCATTCTTTAAACGTTCGGCTCCCCTTAATTATAGGGATAGTCTGAAATAGGAATAGTACCCTCGGTAATACATTCATCTTAATAGTGTTGATCCTTCCCCAAAAAGACAATCTTAATCTTCCCCATACTTCCAGGTCCTTTCTTATTTCTCTCCACACTGACTCATAATTATTTTTAAATAAATCTATATTTTTAGGTGTTAACCAAATCCCAAGATATTTCACTTTCTTGACCACCTCTATCTGTGACTGATGTTGGATTATTTCTATTACACTTTGGTCCACATTTTTAACTATCATCTTCGTTTTCCTCTTGTTTAATTTGAAGCCTGCCATTTCCCCAAACTGATCTATTTCCTTTAGGATTTCTTCTATTGTGGTTGTTGGCTCCTCAGTCATTATTACTAGGTCATCTGCAAATGCTTTGGTCTTATAGGCATTTTGTCCAATTGTCACTCCTTTAATCTTTTCGTTTTGCCTAATTGAATTCAGAAGTACTTCTAATACCATTATGAATAGTAGCGGGGAGAGTGGACATCCCTGTCTTGTACCTTTCTGTATCTTTATTTCTTCTGTCACGATGTTATTTATAATCAATTTAGCTTGTTGCTCTGTATATATTGCTTTTACCCCGTTGAAGAAATCTTTGCCCACTTCCATATGTTCCAGATTTTTTAGCATGAAGTCCCAAACCACGTTATCAAACGCTTTTTCTGCGTCCACAAACATCATTAAGGCTTGTTTGTCAATCCTGACAGATAAGAATTCTAGCATGTTAATTATGTTTCTTATGTTGTCCCTCATATGCCTTCCTGGAAGAAAGCCAGCCTGGTCTTTGTGGATAGTTTCTACTAGTAGAGACTTCAATCTTCTCGCCAGAATTCCTGCAAAGATTTTATAGTCCGTGTTTAGCAACGAAATCGGCCTATAGTTTTTGACTTGGGTTAAATCTGCGTCTTGTTTGGGGATAAAGGTAATAAATGCCTCTTTCCAGGTCTCCGGGATTTCTCCTTTTCTTAAGATATTATTCATAATCTCCTTCAAGGGGTTCACCAAAATAGATTTCATCTCTTTATAATAACCCGCCGTGAATCCGTCAGGTCCCGGAGCCTTCCCCCTCTTTAAATCTTTAATTACATCCTCTATCTCCTCTATTTCAATTGGCATGTTCAATCGTTGTTTCTTGTCTGCTGGGATTTTCTGCACCTTTTTATCTTTCAAAAATCTCTCTATCCTCCTTGAATTGTTTCTCTCTTTGTTTTTATAAAGGCTTCTGTAATAATCCAGGAACTCCTTTCTGATTCCTTTTGGGTCAGTTACTTCATCTCCCTCTACTATGATTCTATTTATTGTGCCTTGTTCTTTCCTTTTTTTAATTTGCCATGCAAGCCACTTGCCTGATTTATTTGCATACTCGAAGTTCTTTTGTCTTAATTTTTTTATATTCCACTCTACCTCTCTGTTTATTATTATGGCAAATTGGGCTTGCAGAATTTTAATGTTTTCTTTTATTTCCTGGCAGTTGGGTTTCCGGATTAGCTTTTGTTCATTGTCCATTATCTGCCTTAAAAATTTTTCTTTTCCTTTCTCTCTGTTCTTATTTTTGATCGCACTCTGTTGAATAAAATATCCTCTTATTACTGCTTTGCTTGCGTCCCAAACTACGTTGATATTTGTGCCTTTATCACAGTTGTCCGCAAAGTAATCTATTAATTTCTTTTGCGCATTTTCTACAATTTTCTGATCATCTAAAAGGTATTCCTTTAGTCTCCATCTGAAAGTTCTTCTCTCAAAACTCTCCAATTCACATTCTATCGGACTGTGATCAGAAATTACTCTCGGTCTTATTTCTATTTGTTTAACTCTAGGGCACAGTTCACTCGAAATCCAAACCTGATCTATCCATGACATCGACTGGTGTGGTTCAGAGAGAAAGGTGTACTGTTTATCCAATGGGTGTCTAAGACGCCAAATGTCTATCAGATTACAGTTTTTAACCATTGAAAAGAAAGATTTTGGTAGTTTCCCTTCTTTACTAACTCCTTCCCTAAGTTTATCCGCTTCTAAGGAGACCACGCCATTCATGTCACCCATTAAAATGATTTTTTGATCCATATATTCTAATAGTTTCCCTTCAAGATTTCTAAAAAAATCAGTCTTATTACCATTTGGTGCATAGATCCCAATCACAACCAAGTTCTCTCCTTGCCAGTTGATTCGAACCGCTACCATCCTCCCCTCTTCATCTTTAAATATTTGTTTGGCTTCAATCTTATTTTTAATGTACAGCACCACCCCTCTTTTCTTTTCTTTTCTTTATCTGAAGATTCGAATTCATTTCCCAGTCTTTTATTAATTAGCAGTTTTTTATGTCTTTTAGCCACGTGCGTTTCTTGAAGACAAATGATATCCAGATTTTTCTTTTTCAAAAATTGTTCAGTTTTATTCCTCTTTTTTTCTCATTCATTCCATTAATATTCCAACTCAAAATTTTTAACCCCATAATGCCTGGTATTCACCTAAATTTCCCCCTTTCTTCTTTTCTTTCTTTTCTCTCTCTTTTCCCTTATAAATTCGCTGGATCTTCCTCTTCCCCTTCTTCCTCTTCGTCCGATCTACTTCCGCTCGCTTCTTCGCTACATGGAGGTCGGCAATGGCTTCCCTCGACCCGCTGAACAACGCCGCCGCACTCTTCACTCCGTTTGAAGTTACCTGACGGCCGGGTTGGTCGCTTCTGGTCGTAATGGGAACCAGGTTCTCTGGACACTCTCCAGAGACGTTTCGGGGGGCCTCCGCGCCCTGAGGCACCCCCTAACCCTCCAAAATAGCCCGGGGTTTCCCTCTCGGTAAAACCCCCGCTTGTAACGAGATCGCGCCGCACCGGAAGTCCCCAAGAAAGGAGATTATATCTAAACATCAGGAAGAACTTTATGACAGTAAGACCTGTTTGTCAGTGGAATGGACTCCCTCAGAAGGTGGTGGACTTTCCTTCACTGGAGGTTTTTAAACAGAGGTCAGATGGCCTCATGGATGCTTTAGGTGAGAGTCTTGCATTGCAGGGTGTTGGACCATATGACCCTTAGGATACCTTCCAACTCTACTATGATTCTATGATTTAGTCCACTATAGAGCCTTCAGCATTATAATAATTATTGAATGGGGGCATGGGCAGTGATCCTTGGCTAGGGTGTTTTCTTACATTCTTGTGCAAAATGTGGGCTGATATGACCTGATATGAGAGAATCAATATCATTAATCGACCGCCACTGTTGCTGTTTCTACACAAATTGTGAGCATGTTGCAGGTGGAGGAAGAAGTGGTATCATCGCTGCTGGTCCCCACATCTATCTTGGCCTCCATGTGCTCTTTTCAAAGTAGTAGCAGGACCTGTGGATAAACATAGGTATATGTCTGTAGGCTCTGGACATGCTGTCTGATGTCTCCCATTCTACATACAGAAGGCAGGCAGGCTGTCAGTTGAATCTATGGAACCGACAGCACTTGAGGCAGCAGGGTAGCTTAGGGGTGCAGGGTGGGACATATGGGTTAAGTAAGCAGCACTAACCTCCAGCACCTCACCCTGCTCCCTTACTCCTAGTAAGTACTGTTAGAGATAGTGAGTACTTACTCCTAGTAAGTACTGTTAGAGATAGTGAGACGACCGTCTCACTATCTCTAACAGTATGCTCCCAATTCCCTCCGTCTTCTACATGTTCACTGAATAGGCAAAACAGCTTGCATTATGCCACTTCTCCAGCAACATGCTGGAAAAACAGTGCTTAAACTGAAAAGGATTCTGACTATTTTGGAACATGTGGGGTGTTTTATTTAGACCCATCACCACAACCAAGACATAACACAAAGAAAGCAACTGAAACCCAAGATACATCCATCCATCACAACAAGGTATCAGAGAATACTATGGAGTTTTGAAAATGTGCTAACAAAAGTGAGGTTGTTACGCCAATGATTTGCCCTCTACAGTGATTCCAATATATTTTCCTTCTGCTCAAACTGCCAAAGGAGTCATCCCAAGAACAAAACAACAACATTTGCATAGGCAATGTTAATATTGCTTGGGTGACTCACTCTCTGAGGCTTTCCCAGGCACAGACAGCTGTGAAAAACATCCTCTGCTCAAGACCTGTAATCTTACTTCTCAGGGCACCATCTGCAAGGAACATTTTTAATGCTCTGTTTAATGCAACTGATCCTCAACTGGAACACAAAAGCAGTGGAGTGGGGGCACTATGTTGAAACCCAGCTTGACTGTATTGCAGATGAAGAGTACCATGGGGTCAGTTTGGAAAAAATGTAATTTGCCCACCACATAGGGCATGGCAGCAGAGTGGGTTCTTGTGGGCCCAGACACAGTGAGCCCATGGGTGCCAGGGGAGACCCACAAAAGGAAATAAACATATGGCAAGCCATCAACTGAGATCAAATAGCCCACAACTTTATTGTTTACAGATGTAATATGGTGTTGTGAACTGGCAGGACACCGAGGAAGGGAAAGAGGATCCCAGCGAAGGGTGCAGCCACAATTGGTGCACACTGGGACAAGCTGAGGATGGGGAAGGGGAGGTTGGGGACTTAGGAGGTACTCAACGGAGAACAGAGGATGTCAGAGGGGCAGCCAACAGTTCACAAGAGCCAGGGGAAGTAGACACATCACCAGAACCAGAGGTGCCCACTTCTCCATGAACAGGTGAGGCTCTGAGGCATCGTGAACAGCAGGAAGTACACTTTAAGAGACTGAGACAGGCAAGAGAACACACCCCAGCTTACAAGTTGATCAGATGAAGATCATGGGACTCGTTAGGTCCAGGAGGAGGTTTGTGGTCACTCAGCTTCATTGAGTTAAGGGCAGGTGGCAATCATACGCTCCAGTGAGGGGAGAGACAGAGCTACACAGTTGGAGCAAGCTCAGAATTCTGTAAGGGATTCAAATTGGAGTGGGATTGAGGCATTTTACCCTCTGTGAAAAATACTGATGGTTCCAAGGTCACCCTGTGTGCTTTGTGGCTGAGTGGAGACTGGAACCCTGATCTCCCAGGACACAGGCAGTGCTCTAACCCAACCTTTCTCAACTGTTGATCCCCATACATTGTTGGATTATAACTCCCATCATTTCTAGTGAGCATGGTCAATGTTGGAAATGATGGGAGTTGTAGTTCAAGATTTCCTGGGGACCCAAGGTTGAGTGAGGCTGCTCTAACTACTATGTGGTACTGTCTCTTCTCACCTCACTGGTTCTTACACTGCTTTTTTTATGTATATCTTCAGCCTGAATGAGCTGGCCATTACTTCGTTCACTGATTTGTAGTCTACCATTGCTGAGGTTTTTTCTTTCATTCAGTGAATTAAGTCTTTAGAAGAAATATATTCAGAGATATTTTTTTCTTTTAAAAACTGGGTAATGCAGATGGTTCACATGTCTATAAATATACATGTATGATATAGAGACGTGGACTGCAGTTACACTAATTATGCTACATGAAGGCCAGCCACTGGGGACCAATTTCTGCTGCAATTATCAGAAAGTGGTGCTACAAGATTGTGTCAATTTCTGCTCCTTGTACTGACCATTTTCTTACAACTCCAGACAACTCAAAATATTATCACTCTTTTCTTATAGCAACATTTTAGTGCTGTGCCAAAACCTTTTCTCCAACTTTTCAAAACTCCCCCCCCCCCTGTAAAATAAGGCTTCCATTATGCTGACTTATTCTCAAGGTACGGTACTTCAGAATATCTTTGGTTAGTGGGGAGTTGCAATTACCTTACAACCATGAGGTAGGCAACAGTGGAGGTATGTCTGTGTTTCTTTCCATTAAACATTTTTTTCTACAGTTGTGCAGCCTCCCCAGCTACCAAAGTTTTCTATATGAGAGAGAGAGAGAGCACACACGTGCACTCAATGGGAGCATTTACTTCATAACACCTTCCTCTAAGCTTTAACTGCAGAACAAAAGGACAGTGAAACTGGCTATGGAATGCCTGAGATCAGTGTTCACTGGTTTTGTTTTTAGAAAAGCTCTTCCTTTTCCCTTAAAAAAAGAAATCAAAAACTATTTCTTTAAATGCAAAATGACTTCACTGTTAAAAATAACAATGAAGAGCTGTCAAGTGCACAGAAGGGAGCCTGCCCACACCCTCATGCTTGCAGAAAATCCAAGCCAAGGATGTCATGGGGTTATCAGGATGCCCAGGTACCAAGGAAGGCTGTGAAGGTGCAGTCTACTGGAAAAATGACTTGTAGAATTAAATAATAGGCACTCACAAACACTCCTTGGTCACCTTGAAAGTTAGGTATCTGTTCCAAAAATCCTGCACCCAACGCTTGAGAATTTCACCGACATTTTCTCTCTCATTTGATAATTTTTGATAATTTTTTTCTTATTAACTCATGGAGAAAGGTCAAAAAATGTGGGGAAAAGTTTGGGTACAGCACTACCATATTATTACTAATGATGACTTAAAACAATTGAAGCCTGTCCCGCATGAAGTCAGAAGTAACATGCTAATTTATAACCATCACGGCTTCATCTTGTGAATTTTCCTTTTTCCTTCCTGTTGTTGTTTAATTTTTTAATGAATAGGGATAATAAGATGGCTAGCAGCCTAGTCTAAAGGGGCATGACTACAGAAACCACCAAAGCCTAAATATCAGAGAAATTCTATATACAAGAAACGTAGGATGGCACATCCTATGTTGCTTCCCATACAGTTGTAAATGGTCATTCACTCTTCTGGAGCAGATCTGGGGCAAGGTATACAAGTACAGGAAGGGAGAAATCAACAAATTTGCCTTACCTTTTGTTAGTGAAGGTTGGGAACTGTAAAAAGGAGGATTTCAGGTAATTGAAAGAATGGAAACAGTAATTAAGCCATTATTCCTAAAGCTGAGTCTAATCTATTACTGTGATGATGATGATGACTACTAAAATGACTAAAAATAAGAATGTGGTATTGAAAAATATTTCCCGTTTGTGACAATTTTCCAGTATGTTGCAAGGATCAGATATATTGAAATATATATTTACATTGTCCTAACGTGATGAAATAGCACAACAAAATCAGATTGGTTGTAACTGCAATATGTCGTACTATTAACTACATGAAACCCTGTTGTATGGATTTAATTAAATTAATGTTTAATTCAGATAGAAGGAAAGGGCAGCAATCAAGTCAGGGTAAAGATGCAAAACAGGAATAAGAAAGGTGAATATTTGTGGAAAGGCTTAATCTCTACTCCATTGAAATTTTTCTCTGGAAATTGAAACTGAACAATATCTAGCTCTAATTGTTTCCATCTCAAGTACTAGAACAAGCCTATTACCACCTCTCTTTCTGACAATCTGAATTGCTCTCAACTCAAATGAAACTTTAACACTTCAAATTCAAGGTCACGGGGAGTGGGGGAGGAATGAGTCTTCAAAAAGTCATGTTTTCTGTCATGGAACAATTAAGATATCTATCTAGCTGTCAGTGTCTAATTTTGCTAATGCCTTTAAAAATACAGTGAGATGCATTGATCTGTGTCATAAGTACTTCAGAGATGGAAATAATTATGATTTCATAGAATGTAAACCCATTACATGAAATCATGATAGAACAGAGAAAGTGAACAGTACCCACCTGGTCAAACTTGCCTTCCAAGTCCCCCCCAATACAAACATGCTAATTGGAGCTGGCAACCTCAATTACATTGACCCTTGACAATCTTTGATTGGTAGAGGAATCTTGTATAGAAATGCTTTGGAGTTCACAAATGCATTGAAGTGCTGACTTGTGTATGGTACATTGCTGCATATGCAGCATTTTTTGACATTAAAAAGACCAAAATATACTAATTGAAATATTGAAGGTGTGTGCTGGACAACAAAAGGAAGCTGATTAAAGATTAAAAGCCACAGGATTCTCTTTCAGTCTGTTAGAGTGATATTTTTCAGTTTTTCAGTTTTCAGTCAACCCCTGGGTTTCAACTTCATACATTTCTTCAGACTTCCAGTATTCTTGGCAAGAAGGTTATCAAGTTATACGGGCTATTGCAAGATAGTCTGCTCCTCAGTTTAGGAAAAGCCTGCACAAGTGAGCCACCCAAATGTCGATGTGTATTTCACTAAACATGGGCTTCTCAAAAAGAAGTCATACCAGACAAATCTCTCTCTCTCTCTTTCTCTCTCTCTCTCTCTCAGATAGAGCTATAAGCTTGAGGAATGCTAGGGACATAGTGTATCTTGATTTCAGTAAGGCTTCTGACAAAAAGTCCCCCATGATATTCTGCATCAACAGAAGTAGTGTCCCGATCAAGCAAAGTAATAGTGCCTCTCTATTCTGCCTTGGTCAGACCATTCCTGGAGTACTATGTCTAGTTCTGGGCACCACAATTTAAGAAGGATATTGACAAGCTGGACAGTGTGCAGAGCAGAACAACCAAGATAATCAAGGGTCTGGAAACCAAGCCTTACGAGGAATGGTTGAGGGAATTGGGTATGTTTAGCCTGGAGAAGAGGAGACTTGAGAGGAGATATGATAGCCATCTTCCAATATCTAAAGGGCTGTCACATGGAAGATGGAGCAAGCTTGTTTTCTCCTGCTTCAGAGGTTAGGAACAAATGTCTTCAAGTTACGAGAAAGGGGATTCTGAATAAACATCAGGAAGAACTTTCTGACAATAAGAGCTGTTCAAGAGTGGAACGGTCTCCCTTGGAAGATGGTGGACTCTCCTTCATTGCAGGTTTTGAAGCAAAGGTGAGATGGCCATTTGTCATGGATGCTTTAGTTGATATTCCAGGATTGCAGGGGGGTGAACTAGATGACCCTCAGGGTCCCTTCCAACTCTACATTCTATTATTCTATTCCAGACTTTCTGGTATTGACAATTCTCCTGTTGTTGTACTTATATGCATGCAGCAAAACAGGAGCCATTATTATTATGAAATTTCTCAAAACGCCTCAAAGCAATTTAGCAAAGAATTGAGCCACTCCTGATGTTTTGTGTTTTGCTTCATGGACCAGATATTGTGCAGACATGGTTTTAGATAGTCCTGGGCTATTAGACCTTTACAACTTTGTGGAGTGTGTGTAGGGCAGGCATAGGTAAACTTGGCCCTCCAGATGTTTTAGGACTACAACTCCCATCATCCCTAGCTAAGAAGAAGAAGAGTTTGGATTTGATATCCCGCCTTTCACTCCCTTTAAGGAGTCTCAAAGCGGCTAACATTCTCCTTTCCCTTCCTCCCCCACAACAAACACTCTGTGTGGTGAGTGGGGCTGAGAGACTTCAAAGAAGTGTGACTGGCCCAAGGTCACCCAGCAGCTGCATGTGGAGGAGTGGAGACGCGAACCCGGTTCCCCAGATTACGAGACTACCGCTCTTAACCACTATACCACACTGGCTCTCAGCTAACAGGGCCAGGGGTCAGGAATGTTGAGAATTGTAGTCTCAAAACATCTGGAGGGCCGAGTTTGCCTATGCCTGGTGTAGGGGAATCATACCATTAAGTATAGTAGAGAGGTACTCCACCCCCTGCCTTTCTTTCCTTTCATCCTTTTCTTTTCTTTCTAGTAGCCTAGCAACATTACTGAACAGAATGCTCCATGGAAATAATGTTATGTCACAACATTGTTCCCATTAGGTATTATTTCAGGAATGCTGCAGAGGGATTCTTCTCCATTAGTGGTTTTTAAGCAATGGCTGGATGGCTACCTCTTATGGATTTTGGTGTAGCAATACATTCCCTGCACTGTCAGAGGGTTAGATTAGATAACTTCTGTGGTCCCTTTCAGTTCTATGATTCTATTAAGCTCACCCTTTGAACATTCTCTCAGCCTCAGTCTGAACTACTTCATAGGATTGTTGTGAGGGGACATGATAACCATATAAGCAATGGGAAAGTTTACAGTAGCAAGAAAAACTTAGCCCCTCTCACACTACATCTTTCTGACATGGGCTTTGCCCAGGATATGAGATAGACAGACGGTTTTAAGTAATTGTTAATACAGTATTATTTAAGATACTTTATTGAATATATGCGCCTTGCTCTGGGATCTTTCAGTGAAGTATGGCCAATTTATTTATTTTTAACTAATATTATAATGAGTGACACATTCTTGCAAGGATTGCCTAATCCTTCCCAATAGTGCAGGGGTAACCTATACAGTGTTTTTGCACTACACCTGCCATCAGTCTCAACCAGACTGGTCAACACTTAAGGATGATAGGAGTTTTGTTGCACATTTCGAAGGCATCATGTTGACCAACTCTGTGAATCTGGGATTCTTTATGGACTTGGCAGATTCATAAGGCTGCAGGTAGCCTTTCAGATGACCCAGTCTTGAACCATTTAAAAGTCCAAATGAGTGTCTTAAAGTGAGTCCAGAAACACACTGGGAACTGAACTAGATAATGGAAGATTGGTGTAAGAGAAGACTTTCTACTAATGTTTTCTAAAACTGCAGTTCCCAAGTAGTCATAAAAGGTAGCCCCACATAAATGTTTACATAAGGTAAGCATGCAGCCTTGTTTTGTCTTATCCAGCAAGTTTGCACAGTTGTGAGGCTCTGTCAACCTTTCATAAGGACAGTAAACTGAATGTAATACCATTACAAGCCACCTGATGTACTCCTGAGGCAGTTTGTAGCCATCCTGTTGCTTAACTACCCTATGTATTGCCAGATGTTCTGATTAGATATTATGTTACCTATTATTTTTCATGAACTGGGATAACTAGAGGCAGCTGGATGATAGCATTTTAATCTTTTTTATTCATTCCTTCCCCTTCTGTTAAGGGCATGCTGTATTAGCAGAGTAAAGCATATAAGGACAGTGGTGGCTAAGCTAGTCTGTGTTAGTCTCTCCTTACTGGCTTCTCCAGAAATATGTATAAGGAAGTAATTGCTTGAAAAGGATAGCTTCCTTTTATCTTACCTACTCAGCATCACAGAAGCTTTAGATGAAACAGTCTCAGGTGTATTGTCCCGTGGGCATGCTTGCAAAAATCCCATTACTGTTGAAGGGAAGTTACACAAATGCTTTAGGGCAGAGAGAAGCTTTCCTCCTAATTTAACAGTGAGCTTCACATTTTTATTAATCTATACTCTGCTCGATGAGGACCAGGGAAACGGGATTTGATGACCAGCATGCTGCAGCACCATACAGAAGTTAGGGATTATGCTCACTTAGAGAATGGTCCGAAGGTACAAAATATGGTTAAACAGCTGAAGTTAAGGGGATCTAGTCATGAGCAGTGCCTGGGAGAGCACTTGGAAGCGACATGAAGAAGCTGTTCTGAGCAACTTGGAAGGAAAATAAGGCCATCACAACAACAACAACAACAACAACAACAACAACAACAACATACATACAACATACATACATACATACATACATACATACATACAGCAAAGTGGAAATGTTATCCATCTTAAACCAGGCAGAAGATACTCTTAAATCGATATGTATTATATTAATCATCCCTGCTATAACTGGATCCAAACAGATCAGTGTGTGTAATGGGAAAACTGCTGTGCACTGTTTATTCAAAACATGGAACACGGTTTCATGTGTGGGGCAGGTATAGATGCGGTTAGAAAGAAACAGAGTGCAAATTGAAGACTGCTGATGCTTCCATCTTGCTCTGCCCATGAGGGCATCTGCTGGAGAGAGTGATGAATAAAGGTCTGAGGACCTTTCTATGGATTGAGCATTGTTTTATTTCTGAGGGTTTTATTTTCTCTGCTGACCTCAGACAGCATCAGCCAAATTACTGTTTATTTCTCCAACAAGGGAAAGTAGAGCAGAACCAATCCTATACTGCTTTTCTTAGGTCAGCTTGGATGCTAAACATGGCAAACAAAGAAAGCCAACATTTATGCAGAGCTGTCAGGACAAAGGGGGTGGGGGCGGGAAGCTGAGTGAGAAAGTGCCTCCTTGCTTTCACTCCTACAGCAGTGGCACAAAGCAATAATAGTATGATTCACAAGTCAACAAGTTTCCTGGCTAGAACTCCATTTCTCATTTTGTTTTTCTATATGGATGCTTATCTAGACAGACACAGCTTCTTACACACCTCTCTCATTATAATCTTTAGAGTTATACAAAACTATGGGAGGAGAAGAGGGACAACTGTTAAGTTGTGGGTGAACATATCAGACAACACAGCGATTATTCAAACAGCTCTTGTTTGTTCACAGGCCAGGACAGAACTGAACTGAAGGGTTCCATCAGCCTGCTTATATAGAGCTACAGTACAACGTTGCTGTAACAATTTTCTAAAACTATCCAATCACTGAACGTCACTTTCGATCCCTTATTTGCATAACTATCTACAGTATCCCCCTGCTGGCCCAGGGTGAGAACTTCAGTACATAACAACAACAAAGAAAATGATCCCAGGGCATATTAGGAAAGGAAAGCAGAACATCAGCAATTGTCCAGCAGGTATCATAATCGGGCACATGCACAGAAAACACATGAGGGAACTCTGTGAGAGTAATTTTTAGCACTGGTACAAAAATAGCCAACTTGTTTTCCACACTTTAATGTTAAGCTATGCACTGCTGTGCTAGTAACATTTTATTTAAAAATAAACTACAACACCCATTCAGTTGACATACTCCATTTATAATAATAAAAACAAAAGATAAAGTTAACAGCTCTGTAGCTTTCTGTGGTTAACCACCATGAGAGTACTGGAAATGACAACTAAGTTCTTGCCAGTGATTCAGTGATGACTTGAAAGAACCTATTTATGGGTTTGACGGCTGCATGAAATAATTCATTCTGGTCACTTTCAGCAAACTTGGAGCTGAAAGGAGCCAACAAGAATTATGATGACAATATCTCCAGAGGAATAGCAGACTACAATGAACATTCATTCATCTCACTGTAGTTAATTAAACTATTTAAATGAGTGCAAAATATACAGTGAAAGGAAAGTGAATTAGGAATGTTTCATCACAGGCCTAAGCCACAAGAACACCACTCCTGGAAATTTCACATTGCAATGAATGAAGGTTATATAAGAGCAGTACACAGTGGATTTTCTCCTGTGGATTGAGCACAGACTTTTAATGAAAAGATATGTAACTTTGAATTTCACTTAGAGATGGATGACCCTCCAATAAAAACATATGCTTTTTTCACTTTCCAGTACTAAGAAGAAGAAGAAGAAGAGTTTGGATTTGATATCCCGCCTTTCACTCCCTTTAAGGAGTCTCAAAGTGGCTAACATTCTCCTTTCCCTTCCTCCCCCACAACAAACACTCCGTGAGGTGAGTGGAGCTGAGAGACTTCACAGAAGTGTGACTGGCCCAAGGTCACCCAGCAGCTGCATGTGGAGGAGCAGGGAAGCGAACCCGGTTCCCCAGATTATGAGATTACCGCTCTTAACCACTACACCACACTGGCTGAATGAGAGGCTGAGGAAATCCAGTTAGTGAGGCAATCCAGAGAACTGCTAACTGATTCAATAATTTCGTATTTCTAAAATCACTTTTTTAAAATAAAAAAGCTGAATATTAGTGTAATTTGAGATTCTTTTACTCACTAATCTCTTCCATCTCCTAGTCAGGACTTTCAAATTGACCAGATCAGCTTTAGCCAGGACTGAGTTTGAAACAAACCATGCAGAAACTCTCTGAAAAAGCTTCATTGGTTGGCAATTTGATTCTGCAGACAATACAAAATGTGCTGCCAGAGGGAATTGAGCAGACCATCCTGCAGATTGCAGAGCTCAACATGAGGAACCCTTTTGTCATTGATGCTCAGTGCCAGAGCATCTCCCAAGAGGACTTTTTGGAACTCGGTGTAATTCAGTTGCCAAAGATGAATCCAAACAATTCACTTTGGAAAAGTTTTGTTTGAATTAACAACTTTTACACCCCAAAACAGGAGAGCAGGTTCTACACATTGTCCATTTTCATCTGCATGCCTTTAAGAAGCTGATTTTTCCTGCTATAATGGCTATTAAAACAAAGTAGTGCAAAAGACTGGATATTGAAAATGAACTAAAATGTGCTCTTTGATTTGGTTTTATTAAAGGCCCCCAAATATTATTTATAATTAAAAGTTATGGTATTTCAATCATTTTGAAAATACAAATAAAATAATAAAGGGAGTAAGGTTTGAAGGGGGGTGTAGGATTTTTATATTCACCAAAAAAGGACATGGGATTTAAAAAGCTTAAGAAACACTGCTTCAGAGGCTCATAATTGGATGCACATTAACACTCTTATTTTTATTTTATTTAATAGAATTCATATTATTTATTTATTACACATACATCAACTGATAAATAAAACATACATTAAAGCCAGCCTAAAACTAAAACAGAAAAAAAACCTTATCCATCTATCTATCATCTATCTATCTACACCACTTAATCATCAATAACCTTTAAGGGCTGCATATACCAATTATTATAGTCTTACAGCAGTTAGGACTTTTCTGTATACAAATACAAGCAGGCCTTTTGACACATCAGTAAAGGTTAAAATGAAATCATATAAAAATGAAATCTTCCATGCAATGTCAATAAAATTTCTTATATACCATAAAGTGAAATAGTATGTTTTTTAAGGGTTTTGTGGCAGTCAGAGGGCAGGATCCCTAATGATACCATCCCCATAACTCATTGTTTCCAACACTGAATCCACATTACCTTCAGCCGATCTACTAAATTCACATTACTGTCAGCAGAACTTTCCATACAAGAAAAGAAATGAAGCAAATGGCTATTTAGGGAAATCCTTCAGGATCCAGAGAGCACGGCACTCTGGTCAAGCAATAAATCATCATGTCATACCAATATAGTGCTTATGAATCATGCACACGTTCCTAGAGATCTACAGATACTGTTTACCGCCAGGCATTTTGCACCAAGAGGTCAGTGAGATAAAATCAATGCTGCCATTCTTTTAATAGCTACCTTAGGCCAATGCTTCATTTCTAAAAAGAAAGTGCAAGAGTTAATGTGTGTCTCAGAGCTGTACTTCCTTCTCCTTAGTGCCAGATATGAGGGACAGATGTGCTTATTCAGTAGTGTGAGAGATGTGTTCTTAACATTCTTAATATTCTCAGAGATATCATAGTGTGCTTACCTCGTATATCCCTTTTTCTCTTTACTTATTCCCCAATTCTTCCTCATGAGTTGCTGCGATGCAGAACGGACATCAATATAATATTCTATTGCAAATCAGGTTTGGTAAAACAGTGCAGATGTGCACCATTTACTTCATAAATGCTTACCCTTATAATCTGTAGAAACAGCTGCATGGTAGCACCTAGGGACATTGTATTACCCCTGTCTATGGCCTCAGTGCATGAGCAAGAAGGCAAGGTGGTCCACACATCCCAATTATAAAATCTACTGCCACACATACTGTCCATATGAACTTTCTAGCTGTTCTTTCAAACATTTCCCTGTGAAGCCTTTTCTCTTTGTGATGCCTCTGCTCTTTCCCTGGCATATAATTGAAATAAATAGTGCAGAACTGTACTTGGGGTGTATTTTTTGTGTGTCTCTCTGCTGGCCAATTCATTTTAGCTGCAAATTTAAAGCTGCATAGTGATGAATATTAATGGCACTATTAGTATGTAAAGGTGGCATTGGTATTGATGCATGGCTAAATGCACAGAATATAGAAGAAGAGAGAGTCCATCTATTTGTTAATTCTATTCTCTGAACACCTAGACTCTCCCTTTGCTTCCATATTAAATCTTGAAATGGTACAGAATTGTCTACAACACTATCCATTCCTATGCTCTCTTCATTGCCATAGATTCCATAATACTAAATTTAGACCCAAACGGGGGGGGGGAGAGATGGGACCTAGATTTGCATAAAATGTGTATATGATAATTCATCTGGATAGGTACAAATTATAATTGAAACAGAAACACAATATATCTCATCCAAATGAGGAAGACTTTGACTAGGTGACCTGTGTTGCTGCTCAGTCTACTGCTCAGGTGATATTTATGGGCAGTTTCAAGGTCTTCCTCTCCTTTGCGATTTATTTTTTTTAAACTTATCCTTAAAGAGGACTTGAGCTAGGCAGTCCTTTCAGTAGAAGTATCTTTCAATCTGCCTGTTCAGATTGCCCTTCAGTTGGAGGACTTTTTGCTATAAAGTGCCAGATGGACACTTATTGTGGCCCAAGCTGTGATCTGAAAGTACATGAGACAGCCACCTTTCTGAAGCTAAGCATATCTGCATCTGGTCAGTGGGTGGCCACCTGGAAATCATATGTGTGACACCTTGTGTTTCATGAAGGAAGAAAGGAAGATTTTATGATCTCCAACCATAAATCTTGAGGGTGGTCCAGCAACACTTCCTTGTGTGTATGCTAGCTCCCTTGCATAGCAGAGTGATGATTGCACAGCTTCGCATTGAAAGAATCAAGTTGCACATGGCCAATAGCAATAAAACTCTCATGGAAGTGGTAAACCTCAGTCCAGCATTGTTTACTTGAAAGGCAATATCCAACTTGATGCTAGAATACTATTTACAGCTTTACTACCACACAGATAGTAAGGCACACTTCAGTCCTACATGCCACCAGCACTCAGCTCAGCAGTCTCTCCTCTGCAGGAATCATGCAAGTCCACAGATATGTGCTCCCCAGCTATTTATAGTTGCTGTGGACTAAACAATCTTGCACCTCAATGCTTTAAAAATCTTCAAGAATCTTCTCTCAGTTTCTGGAAACAGATGGTTCTTTATCACTTACTCTAACAAGAAAAGTGTGCTCAAAAATAAAAATAAAAAATACACAATTAAAAACAGTCTGCATCCAGATAGCAGTACCAGGGCTGTCTTAAGCATACACGGCACCAGGGTGCAAAGATCTGCCCGCCTCCCCCAGGTTGCCCAGTCCCATCCCAGGCACACAGGAGGGTGCAGCTGGCCGCCCGCCTCAGTGTCTTGCTTGCCCCCGAACTTGTGGTGCAGAGCTGCCTGCAGCAGAAGAGCCCGCCATGGAGCTCCGACTGATGGACGGGCTCTTCTCCAGACTCAACTCTCGGGCCCCTGACTTTTGTCCTGGCATCCCTGAGAGCCTGGTGCCCAGGTGTCCCGCACCCCTAGTGCCTATGGGTAAGATGGCCCTGAGCAGTACTATCTGCCGTGTAGGCTGAGGAACACAAAGCTGATCAAATTATGCAATGCTACCCTCTCTCAGACCAGTAGTAGCTCAGTGTCATGAACACGTCTGCCCAAAGTAGAAAAGTACAGCATGAGGTAGAATGCAGTCAGCCACAAAGAGGCTTGCATTTCTCTCAGACAGCTGGAAGCAGTCTGCTGTCAACTGCTCCCCTTCTTGACAATGAAAGGAATGCAGAAAGAAGCACAGGCGAGCTCGGAAGGCAGGAGGGGAAGCATTTCCTCACTGGAAGAGGAGGTAGCTAACTCCATGAGCCCAAGAAGTAAACGAATGAGGAAGGTATTAGACAGAAAACAAACCCAGAAACGTACGGGTCATAGGTTCAGGATATTCTGCAGAAGCACGAAGCACTCTTCAGAAGGGTCAACTGAATCGTAAGACACAGACCCTTGGCTAGAGCATCAGAGGCTAATTATTTGCTTTGCAATAATTGCAACTTGCGTGCTGTGTTATCAAGACGGCAGCCTGGGCTCCTGACACTCAGTGTGCCTTTGGTGAAACACTTGCTTGAACTTTTCCAAACTGGAAAAGCTTCCTGCACACAAGATGCTAACATACCTAAGACATGGTCTCTGGCTATCTTTCTCCAAAAAATTCAAATACTAGAAGACTTCAATGTCAGGAAGAGAGAAGAGAAGAGTGTTGGATTTGATATCCCGCTTTATCACTACCCGAAGGAGTCTCAAAGCGGCTAACATTCTCCTTTTCCCTTCCTCCCCCACAGCAAACACTCTGTGAGGTGAGTGGGGCTGAGAGACTTCAGAGAAGTGTGACTAACCCAAGGTCACCCAGCAGCTGCATGTGGAGGAGCGGAGATGTGAACCCGGTTCCCCAGATTACAAGTCTACCGCTCTTAACCACTACACCACACTGGCTCTCTAATAGTCACACTGGCTCTCTAATAGTCACTGGCTCTCTAATAGTCACATGGCCTGCTAGGCTTTGGCCTGAAAGCAATGACTTCTCAATAAAGGTCTCTATCCAAGAAGCAAGTGGTGGGCATACCAAGAAGAGCACATAAGGCACAGACATTTCTTAATAACCCCGACATCTAATAAAGTTGAATGTTGGGAGTTTCAGCTCAGACAAAAGAAAATACTTCAGTGAACAGTAAAACTATGGAATTGCTCCCACAAGAAGTAATGATAGACACACCACCAACTTGGATGCCTTTAAAAGATTATTAGACAAATTCATGAAGACAAGACTAGCATTGGTTACTAGTCACAACGACAATGTTCTATACCCACTGTCACAGACAGTATACCTCTGAAAGCCAGTTTTTTGGAACTGCAGGCTTCCCATAGGCATCTAGTTGGTCACTGTGAGAACAAAGTATTGGACCAGATGTATTCTTAGCCTGATCCAACAGGGCTCTTCTTATGTTCCAAAGCCCCCGTCCACACACATACCTGCCCAAATGCCTTCAGACTCTTCCATTTCAAATGGATGGTGGAAAAAGCATCCCAGATATCATTTCCTCCATATCCAATTTAAAAATCTGCTTGAATCAGAATTTTCCAGCCACTCTGTTTGACACAGTGGTACTTCTAAACAATAAATCCCTCCCACATGTCAATAAAATGAGAATTGTTATGCCCTTAAGTTTACTGAGGTTTATCTTGAAGCTGTTGAAGAAAGTCTTATTTTCAAAAGTATTATAACAGTATCATTAGTACAGTCATGCCTTGGTTCTTGAATGCCTTGGTACTTGTACGTTTTGGCTCCTGAACACTGAAAACCTGGTTTGCGAACGTTCTTTGGAACCCGAATGTCTGACATGGCTTCTGCAGCTTCTGATTGAGTGCAGGAAGCTCCTGCAGCCAATCGGAAGCCACACTTTGGTTTTCGAACGTTTTCGGAAGTCGAACGGACTTCTGGAATGGATTATGTTTGAGAACCAAGGTATCAGTGTATAAGAAAAAAAATATTAAGTTCCTAAAGTGCCACTTTTTTGAATATGCGGCAGTGGGCAAGAACTGGGAACAAGAAAGGTGCTGTGACCACTGATGGAAATCACTGTGCTGACTTTGTGAGGTCGCCATCCATCATCACACATTTTGTACTCTAGTACATAAAAATGTAAAATATCTTCCTTTTGTTCTCCATTTGCTTCTGTTAACTCAGAGATCAAATAACTGATTGCATTTAAACACTCAATTACATTTCTCTTAGAAATGTCATACAATTTATTTTAAATAGCCCCCATTTTCATTGGCACAGGATTGCAGAATAATCCAATTCATTTTTATTTGCAGCACAAGCACCAATTTCCAGTTCTCAGAAATCTGTCAGTCTTCCTCTGTGTCCTAGGCTCCATTAGAAAGTGACAAAAGGAAGCATTATGCCTCATTAAGCAACACTGTAAATGGCTTCTTGCCCTAATCTATATCTGAAAATCATTTAAAAATAAAATGTAATGTCTGCCTGTAGTTTTTCAAGTATCTTCGTATGCCATTGGGTAAGAAAATTAGTGCTGGTGATTTTCAACCAGTTTGTACTGGAATGAACTTCAGGGTCTATTCTATTCTATTCTATTCTATTCTATTCTATTCTATTCTATTCTATGAATAAATGCCACATCTGTTTCACATAAATATAGAACATACGAATTTAGGGCCCCCTCTTCAAAAAATGAGAAAAGAATGCAAGCGGAAATAAAATGTGCCCTGTGGAAAAAATGCTAGCCAGAATTTAGTCAAAACACACTATTCCCATTACATTAAGAATTCCATTTTCTTTATCTTTTTTAAATGGAGAGAATCTTTCTTAATTAAAATAGTAAGTAATTTGACCCTGGGCTGGTAACTTAAATGCATACAAGAACTAAAGATCTTCACAACAAGTAATGTATTAGGAAGAAGCCCCAATTCAGTTAAAAGCTGAGGAAAGCAACACAGATTGCTGGCTGCCTTAGGCAGAGTCAACCTGCCACTCCAACCTACCAGTCCTTCTGGACTAGTATTGTCTGTGTTGCCTTGAAATAGCTCAGCAGGGTTTCCGGGTTTCCCCAGACCTATTTGGAGACTGAACGTTTTGTATGCAATGCTTGTGCTCTACCACTGAGCCACAACCCCTCCTCCCAGTATTGGAGGGTTAGCAAAACTTCCTGTTACCTTTAGCATCTTTTGATGCACTCCGCAAGTCCCCATTCATTCATTTGTCCATGTTCTTCAAGTATTCAAAAGTTATAAGGAGGACCAAAGGTATACATAGATACAATTGCAGTACTGTGCTTAAGAGAGGCCATTCAGATTCTCAAAGTATTAGAAATAAATGATGCAATGTCTACCAAAGACGTCTTGCTTCCACAGCCTGCCCTGTCATATTTCAATACTTCCTTGTTACACAATTCATCATTTCAAAAAGTGTAAGGATATGACAGGATTCCCTTTGGGAGCAAAGCCACTGATTCTAACCGATTTGGGGACCACGGGAAAAAGAAGAAATAACTGCAAATTTTAGCAAGGTTGATTTCATGAACCTTATATGAATTCCTTCAAAAACTGAAGGCTGTTTCTCCCCCCTCCCTCCCCTGAAAAGTAAATTGAAGCCGATAGGAATCTAGCTGAACGTTAATGCATCATCAAGCAGAAGGGCAGGATATGAGCACATAAATTATCCTATATTCATTAGGTAAATTAAACATGACACTGTCAGGGCTGTGACTTGAAAGCATTACAGTGTAATCAAGATAAATAAACAGGATGTTTGTGGGAGGGAAAGAAGCTAGCAGAATAGTTCATGCACATCTGCTTGATCAGAACAAGGCCAAGGCAGAAAGCTTATGAAATGGCTGGGGAATAAAAGAGCATCTTAGTCCCAGTCAGACTAAGAGGTTAATCAGATGTGCTCAGTTCCACACTTCAGTTCAGCCAGGATCACTTATTTCATATCTTTAGACAATGTAAACCCCAGCCTCCCAAAGTATTGATTAAGACCTAAGGTTGTGAACAGGAAGACAATGGCTTGCTTCACCTTGGGTCCCTTTGGGCACAACCTGCTTCAGCTTAGGTCCAAATGGAAGCATTGCTTCAGACATATGATGCTTGGGCATGCCTTCCCATTGATCTGAAGAAATGTCTAACGGGGGAGGGAAGACCAGTGTAGCAACAGATCACCCCCATTGGCTTGCATTTGGAGAAACCTTCTCCTGCTTGCACCTCTGGAACCAGCACTCAAAATGGGATATGGGACTGTGCAGATACACAGACCTTTTCTTTACACATTTGTTTACTTATGTTTTGATGGGGTAGCCTGAGGGCAACCTTTCAATGTGTGCTTGTATGTATGTATTTACAGTGCAATTTAAGGTTACAATTCAGAATGCCTTCCCCACCGAGTAAAAGTGCTTCTGAATATATTCTAGGAAGAGGCAGCACATTTGGATATGCCATCACTTGTTGGGTAATTAATTGTATGGGAAAATATGGCTGCTCCCCATTGACCAGCAGGTGCAGCCATCTTTCCCCCATACAATGCTCCTATAACACTACCAGGAACACTGTACAGAAAAAAGGTGGCTGTCTCCAGAAGTACATGGGAAACAGTCATTCTTATCCCAGAGAATTATTGAAAAAGGGACAGAGTGTCATAATATGCAGACATATTTTGGAGTAGGTGATGTACTCTGCAGCTTCTCCAAGCAGCCTCAAGCTATTCAAAACACAGTATTTTTCCAAAATGAAAAGTTGGTTTTAAATATATTAGATTTCCCCTCTAAGAAATCCACACAGAAATGGGATGGAACAGGCTTGCTTGCATATAGAGGCATGGGGTGAAAATAGACTTAGCGCGCACACTGTGCTAAGTATCCAAATAAAATGAGATTATCTGTCAATAAATTTAGCATGTATTTTTCTAGACAAGGGGGGGGGGAGTTACTATCATTTTGGAAGATCTGCTTCTCATGTGTCTGAAACACCCTGTTTCCATGGCTAAATAGGTTTCACTATATACATCTGGCTAAGTAACAGTATGTCTTATACAACCTGTAATCATGGCTAAGTAGTTTTCAGCATATGCAATCTGGCAACTGTTCTTCATCATGAAGTGCTGGCACTCTCATTAAGCTCCTCTTAAAACAGCAGGCGAGCTAGTTTACACTTGGAATACAAAGAACCACACTCTGCAACCTGCTTTCATAAATGGGAATGCTGGTGATTGCTAAAACGGTCGTGGGATATAGCAGCGTGGAAATGTTGACTTTACCTGCACAGACCAAATCAGTATTTCATTAGAAGTACAATAAAACTGCATTTACCTTTTGTACATCAGGATGCCTAGTTCTGTAGGTAAACAGACCAGCGTTGTACAGGTGTTATCTCAGTTCACATAACTCCCAGTTTGTCAGTACAACAAGCTCAAGGCTGTTGTACTGTTAAATCAAGCCTTTATCTGGGTGAGAAAATGCCTGCCCAAATCACACTCTGGGAGCATTCTAAAGCCCTGGCCAACAGCACTAGAGCTTAACAGAGCAGGCTAACCCTGCCACTCTTGCTGGCCCATGTGGAATGGGGGGTGGGAACACAGAATAAATGCCTCTTTGTAATGCCAGTTCCTGGGCTGGTGCAGCAAAGAGACTTGGATGATGACTCTTGCCAACATGTGACAGCAGCAAGGTGGCCTCAGGCAGGGCCATTTTAGGAATATCCGGCGCTGTGGTGCAAAGATCCCTTGGGCGCCCCCCCCCTTTTTCCCAGAGTTGTCGACTTTTTTTTTTAATATATATTTTATTAAGGATTTTCTTGTTTTACAGAAGTGTAGTGCCTCGTATTTTTTTTTTCATGTAACATTTTTACAAATCCGTTTCATTTGTTGAGGCATTAGGGGGAGAAGAAAAGAAAAAAGAAAGGGGGGTGGAGAGAGGGAAGATGGATGGGGTGGGGTCGGGTGGCGGTGTTTCTATTATGTTTAATGTATGTAGAGTTTGGTGTCAGCGTTGCTTGTGTTGTTCACTTGTGTTCCTTTGGTGGTGAGAGAGGTTGGGGTTGGCCTAGGGTGTGATTGTTTGCTTGTGATTGGCTGTGGTGATCTTTGTTTTCGTGTGTGAGTGAGGTGGGTGGGTGTTTCAGATCAGGTTAGCCATATTGATTTGTATGCTGTTGGTGGATTATTGTCATTGTCCTGTTGGGCTGTGTATGTGATAAAGGGGAGCCATACCGGGGTGAAGGCGTCTTCTTCTGTTTGTCCCCGTGTCAGTTTCAGTTTATTAGTTAATTTTTCTAGTAGGGCTGTTTCCCATACTATTTGGTACCATTGGTCCATGCTTACTCCTGACAGGTCTCTCCAGTGTCTGGTTATGGTGTTTCTGGCTGCTGAGAAGTTGTCGACTTGTTGACCTTTTCCCAAGCCTCTGCAGGGATCGCTCTCCTCATGCAGAGGCTTGGGAAGGAAGCTGTAGCCCGCCAGCCATATAGTTGATGGGCACAGCTGGCAGGCATGCAGGGAAAGGGGAGGCCGCCAGCAAAGCTGTGCAGCTCCCCCACTCACTGGGGCACCCCTGAGAGACCAGTGCCCTGGCGCAACATGCCAGTAAGCCCAATAGGAAAGACTGCTCTGGCCAGAGGACACCACTCCTCAATACCACATTTAACTGTTTCCCACTGGCTACCACTGGTGGTAGCTTCTGCTTCCCTGAGGTTAGAGTAGCTGCATTTGTATGCCTCTTGCTGATGGAGCTCCTCCACTGGGACTGGACCTCCACCACCAGCAGAGACTGATGGATCCAGGCACAGCTTGGTAGAGGCTTCACTTCATCCAGCCCTGCTCCAGCCCCGCTCCAGCATGGCAGATTGTTTTGTCCGTCATACAAAAATTCAGCAGGGATAATCATTCCAAAAAAGGAATAAAATAGGGTCCAACATCCTCCTTGGTCAATCGAGTCACTTTAACTGGTTAGGAGTTATTTGAAAATCGACATTCAAGTGCCATTTTAAATTTAGAATGGTTAAAAGGCACAAACAATACCAGAAAGATAGCCACATGATTAAAGAGCTGAATCAAAGCATTCTCCATTAACACAATGGGTGGAATCATACAGGCAGAAAACGCACGTCATTAGTTAAGTGAAAAGCATACTTTATGGAGAACTAGTCCTTTGTAGCCTTCAGCTACACACACACGAGAAATAAACCCCCTACTGGAATCACAAAATCAGTCCCAGCTGAGTCTTTGCAGGGAGATGTAGCAGGGCCTCATTAATTTATAAGAATAGAATTGCACGTTACAAGAAACGCTGCGCTGCTGCCAATAATGGCTGCCTCATGTTGAGTTCTCCTTTCCCTACAGGTGTGTTGTACAACTCAAGCCAAATCCTGATGTCATTGTGTTAAGTATTTCTCTGTCCCCACTGGCTACAGCCAATGATGTGGATCATGGTGCAGTTCAATAAATACACAGTATAACTATGTCAGGACATAATGTAAGATTTCCTACAGGTAATGAAGAGAGACAGGAAAGCTCAACATGGAAAGTGTGGGACCTATTTTGGTGAGATGTTCCTTTTAATGTAGAATTCTGCTATAAAACAAACAGGAGAAAGTGTTGGTGACCTCTGAGTCCCTTTGTAAGACATTATTTGAATGTTATCTGTGCAGTGGGGATAATGTGCATTATATGTTCATAATCATTACCACCATCCTAATCAGCTGGGGTAGAAGCTTCAAATAGGCAGGGGAAGTACAAAAGCAACAATGTGATAGAGACTGTTCATGTTGGGCCTAAGACCCAAAACAAACATTTGGGTTTGAACATATATGGAAGAATCACTTGCCCGAAAGCACCCTGGAATCAGAATCTTATTCAGAAAGTTTAAATATCATATTAAATGTTTTCTATGTATTTGGTGTTTTCATAGAAGCAATTCAACTTCTCTATTCTGAAAGCAATGGTCATATGGAGACCTATGCCATGTGCCACCCTGGGTTAAATAAATGGAGCTGTCTATATTGCCTTAATAGAGATGGGCTTAAGTAGTATTCTACCTACTCTGTAATTCATGAAGAGGAATATATATTTCAGGGATGTCTGCTTCTGGTAAATTCTGAGATTGCTTTGCTGACAGCATACCATGGGCTTCTGTACTGAGTCCTGATCAATATCTTGCTCCCTTGTCTTGTGCAGATGTGTGTATGAGCTGCTGCTGTTTATGGCTTACTATATACCGGTGCTTCTCCTTTTTAGTTAATATGGATAAATGGTTGCTTATGAATAACAAATAATTTGCACATGCATTGAAGTGCAATCCTGAATGCTCATCTTAAAAAAAAGAAGAATGGAGAAATGAAGAGGGAGGAAGGAAGGAAGGAAGGAAAAGAAAGAAAGAAGTCCACCACCTTGGGAAAACAATGTTTGTCCTGGCAACTAAGGAGTCTGATGAGTAAAATGCAGAAGAAGCAAAAACGAAAGAATGTTTTTGTTAAAAAAAATATTTGCTTACTTACTTACTTACTTGTAGCTCAGGGTAGTATACAGTATATGGTCCTCCCTTCTCAATTAATCCCCACAGCAATTTTGTGAGATAGGTTAGGCTCAGAGGCAGTGATTGGTCCAAAGTTACTCAGTGAGCTGAGTGTGGATTTTAACCCTGGCCTCCCAGGTCCTAGTCTGAAACCTTAAGCACTACACAATGTCACAAAAACATTAAGTTCTTCATCACACATGGAATTTGTGAAACTAACCCATGGAATTCATTTCCACAGGCTTCTGTTATGTCCAGAAGTACAAATAAAAGGAGTCGATAAATTGGTTGAGTATGGGTTTATTCATGTGTATTAGAAATATTGTGATTTGAAGAAATTTAACCCAAAAAAGTGAATTAGTAAATAAGTCTAGTGCCACCTCAAGGAAAATCTAGTGGCACCTCAAGGAATTGGGACCTTAAGAGAGAGAGAGAAAGGGGATGCTGCTGCTGCTGCTGCTGCTGCTGCTGCTGCTGCTAATAATAATAATAATAATAATAATAATAATAATAATAATAATAATAATAATAATAATAATACACTACTCTAGTTCTCATTGTTTTAAGAGATAAAGTGGCAGTGAAATGAAGAACACAATACACTGAAGCTGAGAAAATGCAGTTTAGAAACATGAAGTTAAAGATACATTTTCCCCTTGTTCTCTTTCAGCAGTGTTTGGCCAAATTCCCATTAATCTCTGGGTTATTATTAGATAAAACATTCAGTCTGCCTTTTCACCACTCCTACCAGCCACAGGCATCACCTTAAATACACTGCAATTGAACATGACATTTAATGTCAAGCTCGAAAGTACTAATGCAATTGCAATTGTCTCTGGGACAACCTGTAGCATGACCTTCCCTCTGATGTATTTGAGCCACATATCCGCCCCCCCTTTTCTGTCTCTTCCCTGCACTACCGACTCAAGACATTCCGTTCCAGTAGGACCGATACATTCCCCACACCACCTCATCCAAATTAATTTGATCCACCATCTTATTTCCTGGCTTCCATGCCATATTAGACAGAAGACTTTGTGGAGTCTGAGGTGTGACAGTAACACACCTAGAGGATGCTCTGCCGCATGCTATTGGAATTTAAATGGATGATGCAACTATGTGGATAGCATTTTGTTTGGTTATTTAAAGTCCCTGAGGCCTTAAGGTAGATGTGACTATCCTTTTTTGGAAGGGGGGAGGACACTGACAGCCACCCCTCTGGAGCCTGCATGTTGGTAGTGGATATGACCAAAAGCACATGCATCTGCCAAACCCACAACACACATGCAACACACTCATCACAAATACAAACCATCTCTCTCTCTCTCTCTCTCTCTCTCTCTCTCTCACACACACACACACACACACACACACACACACACACACACACAGACAGCTCTTCTGAGATCCTTCCCTAAAAATCAAGAGCTTCTAAGCTGAGCCCCACTTCCCCATTGCATCCTTTCAGTAGTGAATAACATCTGTAACCCTCCAGATGTTATTGGACCTCATCTACTGCTTCATTTTCAAATAATGATCTCTGAAGAGCAAGAGACAGTGATTTCTCTCCTCCCCATTAAAGCAGAAGTGAACCTAAGGGAGCACTACTGCTTCAGTTGCACTGGGTGCGGAGTCTTGGGGACACCAAAACTATTATGTAAAATGGAAGGCAAAAGGTTGGGGAGGCAGAATTTTGACGTTGCACAGAACATCACTGAAATTAGAGACTCCAAGATAGCCCATCATAGTACTATGTTTGAAGATGAACCATTTCTAGACAATCTTAGCAAGCAGGAAACCAGAGTTATCCTTCCTGTTTCCTGTATGTCAATATCTTTTAGCAATGGTGCTGAGCCAAAGGGAGAAGAGACATATTTGCAAGTGAACTGTGGGTAAGCAGCAGAGCACTCAATTTTGGGAGAGCGCGGGTGGACCATTGGGAGTAACTTTATGGGCTGGATGTAGCCCTCTGCTCTTATGCCAGGAGCGGAGAACCTGTGACCCTCCAGATGTTATTGGACCTCATCTACCACCAGCTCCAACCGGCATAGCTAATGGTCAGGAATTATAGAAGTTGCAATTCAACAACATCTGTGGGGCCACAGCTTCCCTGGTTTAAACCTTTGGCAGCTGCTCTTTTGTGTTGGGGGAGGTTGCTCCTTGCTTGGAAAAAATCTCATCATATTCAGTCACCATGCACCCTGTGATCTTTGGATGAAGGGTGGTGTACAAAATTAATAAATAAACAATAACTAAATAACTAAAGATTTCAGGCTACACAAGCCTCTTCAGTGTTGTATAAACAGAAGTTTCTGTTGCAGACAATGAATTTGGAACTTGTTTGCTGCAACCAGGCAACTTCATAGACCAAGGGTAGAGAAACCTTTTCAGCCTGTATAATGAGTCAAAGAAGATGTTGAAATATACTTTTGTAAAGAAACCAGAAGCCTTCCTCTTAGGAATAACAATAAATGAAATTAATAGAAAGGATTGTAAACTTTTTTAGTATGCAATAACAGCAGCGAGAATATTAATGGCCCCAAAATGGAAACAGGAAGAATTACCAACTCTGGAGGAATGGAGAATGAAGTTAATGGACTATGCAGAACTGGACAAACTATCTGGAAAGATAAGATATCAATGAGATCACAAGTTCATTGAGGACTGGGGAAAATTTTCAGAGTATTTGAAGAGTATATGTGATGAACAAACAACACTAGTGGGTTTTAAAGAAGCTTTGTGAAAAAATAAGGAATATTGCAAGAAAGTAAATATGTTCGTAAAGGTATTTTAAAAGGCGATATTAAATTTGGAGAATGCGTAGATAAAAATTTTAAATACGGATGATTGTCAGAGAAGCTGAGGGAAGTCCAAAAGATGAAATATGTTAGTTGGGAAATTGTTTGAGATATATATATATATATATATATATATATATATATATATATATATATATTTGCTTTCGTACCCGTATATATATTTTAAAGAGAAACCTTTTCAGCCTGAAAGCCACATTTTCTCATGTACCATTTTCTGGGGGCTGCATGCCCAGGGCCAGCTCAATACATTTTGACACCTGAAGCAAGCCAAAACATGTTGGAGGGCAGGGGACCTGCCAGGGGAGAAGGTGTGAGTGAATATCCGCACCAGGAACAAGCAGGGAATAAAGATCAATGGTGGGAACAAGGAGAGAATAAAGATCTACAATGGGAACAACTGGCAGATCTGGCCTCGAAGGAGCACACCACAGCCGTCAGTGCCACCATGGCAGCAGCAGTGGGTGATGCACTCCTTTAGAGACCAGATCTGCTGCCCATGTGGATCCTGTTGCTTAAGGCGGTTGCCTCACTTTGCCTCATGAATGCCAGCCCTATGAATGCCAGTGGTGTCAGGAAAAAACATGGGTGGAGCAATGGATATAACTCTTTCCTTTGTACAGTGGGCTACATTCCAGCTCCACAAAAGTCATAGGCTTCTACACCTACCACAAGTCCTCCATTCAAGCAAGCAAGAGGCCTCATCACCGTTCATGGACTGTAAAAAAAAGAACTCAATGAAGGTGTGTGTGTGTGTGTGTTCCTGGGAAGAGGCATCACCTGGAGAGAGTCCTCAAGGCCACACTGTGGCACCTAGAGGGCAACATTTGATTCCTGGGCTTGAGGATTACAAATGAATGCCGAGAAAATTATTATCTTGACGTACTAGTTTTATTGCATTGTTTTTTAATAATGCATGGTTATGGTTTTGTATTTTTATAATGTTTTACTGATTCTCATAATAAATCACTCCGCCTTGCAGAAAAGTGTTATAAAAAATTAGAGAATTAAAACAAAAAAAATTCAAGGTCACCATCTGAGTTGAACTGCAGCTACTTCAATTTAACAGAATGCGGAAAAATGATGCTTTAAAACAGGAATGTAAGAACATGCAAAACATTATTGCATCAGGGATAATGTTTGGCTTTAACATTAAAACCTGGGAGTTAGGAAAGGAGCTGAATAGATGAATTGCTAAAATCAAACAAATCTTTTATTATACAAATACCTATTAAACAAAAGTGATGGAAGAGGATTCTGCTGAGGCAGAATAATTTTCACAGAAACAATAATGTGTGTTTTTTAATTTTGTGTGTGTTGGATCAAGAGGGTTGTTATTTTTTGTAATATTAAAAACACTGGAGAATTAAACTCACTTCCATATAGCTACAGTTACAATCTCAAAGTGCATATCCAAGATACATTAGGAGCCAATATGTATGACTCCATCTTTGATCCAAGAGCGCTACTTTACACCCGATGCCCTTTAAAAATTCTGCAAATCAGCTGTTTGGAATAACAGTATCAAAAATGGTACTCTGCCTTTTGTTCAGAAAATTCATTCTGTTCATGATTCAGAGATTCTTTAGCTGTGATTTCTGCACCGCAGGGGCTTGGGATTTTGTGACCCATTTCAGATAAAGTAAACCAATGCAGGCAAATATTAATATAGCAAATTTGGCATGAATGAACACTCAGCAACATAGCCTGCATCTGAATTCACTGGCACATCAATAAACCTCCATAAAGAAACAAACAGTATGAACAGGTTATGAAAAGTATGGTTTTAGTTTATTCACTTGACTAGAAACTGTCATCAATGAGTTAAGATGCAATGAGTTCATACTTCAGGCTATTTTAAGTCGGCTTGGCACTGGAGACTCTCTTCTGGAGGATTATGGGGAAATGAGGTGTCAGGATCTGGCAGAGTTAGTACAATAATACAGAATCTGACAGTGGTCAAGTGAAGCTCCTGGCTCTGCTGTCCAAAGAAAAGATTGTCAAGACTCTTGATGCATTTGGAAGAACTTCTCGATATGGCCTCTGGACACTAGGAAAATGTCATTAGAACACCATTCTGCACAGTAGTAAAAAGAAGAAGATGCTGCATTTTGAAGTATATCCTCTTCAATCAAGTCAACCTTAACAACGGATATGCAAATAATCAGTAATAATCACTATGCAGTCTCTTGAGGAGAACTTGACACCCCAAGGCAGCCAGCTTTCATTGTTTCTGATATAAAAGTTTGGAAAGGTGCATGTAATGAACCATTGTGCTGGAAGAGCAACTCATACGGCTGGCCTTGCTCCTTATACAGCTGAAGAATACAATCAGTACCAGTAAGTCCCTGGAACCTGCAATCACCACCCACTGAAGGACAGCAATGCAATATATAGGTACCCTGGTCAGGCTGGAAAAGTAAAAAAAGAAGAAAGTATCTCATGTATTTTTGCTTGGCCCCTCAGAACCGAAGACCCACAACATTATGCTGAGCACTTGCAACAGGAAAGATGGTGATAAGGATTCCCTTTCAGTTTCCTTTATTACTGGTGGATTTCAGTATGTGACTTATACTTACAACCCATCTGCACTATACATTTAAAGCAGTATCGTAGTACTTTAAAGAGCGATGGCTTCCCCTTAAGATTCCTGGGAACTGTAGTTGTTAAGGGTGATGAGACTTGTTAAAGTAAAGGTAAAGGGACCCCTGACCATTAGGTCCAGTCGTGGCCAACTCTGGGGTTGCGGCATTCATCTCGCTTTATTGGCCAAGGGAGCCGGCGTACAGCTTCCGGGTCATGAGGCCCGCATGACTAAGCCACTTCTGGTGAACCAGAGCAGCACACGGAAACGCCGTTTACCTTTCCGCTGGAGCGGTACTTATTTATCTACTTGCACTTTGATGTGCTTTTGAGCTGCTAGGTTGGCAGGAGCAGGGACCGAGCAATGGGAGCTCACCCCATCACGGGGATTCAAACCACCAACCTTCTGATTGGCAAGTCCTAGGCTCTGTGGTTTAACCCACAGCGCCACCCACGTCCCTTGATGAGACTTGTTAGGAGATCCCTCTTCCTCTTGCAGAGCCAGAATTGTTGGGTGGCATCTAAACAGAGTGATTTATTTAAAATGTATTGAAGCAGATTTGTCTGCCAGGTAATTCATGTTGTCAGAGCTGCTTCAAGATCCTAGCTCACAGAGGATCACGCTAGCCAGCGGTCATTAAGTAAAAGTCTTTATTGAATTACAGTTTCCATTCTCACGCTGCTGTCTGCAACTCTACGTCTACTAGCTAGATCGGCGAGGCTCCGTCTGAGTCTCCGCCCCGTGCGCACCAACTTAATATCCTAGCCTTGCTCCACCTTTTCCTCCTGACTGTCCTCCTCTGGGTCCCTCTACCCCCCGGGGCTTCTTCTTTCCGGGATTCTTCTGACGCTGACCCAGACCCTTCTGCCTCCTTGCGCCGGGCTTTAGGACCCGGTTCCCTTTCGGGGCTGCTCACTGCGCCGCCTTCCTCTGCATTTGAACTTGGCGCGCGCGCCCAACCTTCCACTTTCCTCTTAACCGTTTCTTCGCTCCCCGATGGAGGTGTGGCCACTCCTGACTCCTGCCCTCCCTCCTGTGGTGAGCTGCCAGCGCTTCCCTCCTGGCTCCTTTCCTCTTCCCTGCTTCCTGGCGGTGACGCTGGTCCCGATTTCCAGCTGCTCCCCTCTGAGTCTCCTCTGGCTCTATCTTCCTGGGGTGCCTCCCTAGACGCCCCCCTTGCCCTGGCCACTGGTGCTCCTTTCTGTGAATCCTCTGATTCACTGGAAAGACTGGGAGATCTCGGGTCGTCGTCATCACTCATCCTTTCCTCTGTCTCCTCCCCTTCGCTCTCTGTTTCCTCCCTTGCCCGTGCCTCTGCACCTAAACCCCTGACATCCATCCCCCCCTCGAAGCCCCCCAGTCCCCCCTCCCCTCCTTCCGGTGCTGGAGCTGGGGGCTGCTGTTGCAAAGGGACGAACGTCGGATATCGGTCGCTTCCCGTGGCAGGCCTCCAGCGGAACTCTTCCAGGTCTTCCTCTCTGCTCTCGTTGACGACAGTCACCTCCTCTTCCATCTCTGTGCCGCCGTGCTCGAAACCAGGGTCGTCCCCGAAAATGTCCATGTCCGTCTCTCCCGCACTTCCTCCAGGCGGCGTTGCTCGGCCGGAACAGTCCAGCCACTTCCTGCGGAACTGCTCCTCCGGCCTATCGTCCCACCAATACGAGGGTTCTGAGACAGATCCCGAGGGTGACCCCTCCGGGGAACGGACGTCTCGTGTTGGTTCCTCGTCCGAGTCGAACCCCCTGAACGTGCTGTCCGAAAGCGTGGGCGTGAAAAGCCAGTCGTCGAAAAAGTCTGCTGGCATAGGTCTATGTGGGAAGAGGGCATGAAACTCGTCTTTGAGCAGAGGTTCGTCTAAAGCGTAGCCCGGCACCCAGCTGTTCGCACTGGCCGGGGTGCCCTCCCTGGCGAGAAAGTATTCTACTCCCTCTTCCCCCCATCTGGAGTCCAAAATCTCCGTGACTTCGTTGATGCGCTCCTCCTGTGCCACTCCCGCGTGCCCCGTTCCTTCTCTGAGCGGACTCGGCGCCGTTCCGGGTTCCTGGAACCTGTGCGGTGCCTTGTAGGGAGTGAGCACCGATCTGTGGAACACCGGATGCATTCTGGAACCCTCCGGAAGCGCCAGCCTGAAAGCCACCGGGTTGACCTGCTCTTCGACTTGGTAGGGCCCCAGTTGTTTATGCCCTAGTTTCTTCTTGGCCAACGACCTGGCCGGCACTGCGTGGGCTGCTAACCAGACCCAGTCTCCCACGTGGAGCTCTTCGCCAACCCTTCTGTGTTTGTCCGCTTGTACCTTGTATGCGTGTTTAGCCAGCTCCAGGTGGCGCCGCAGCTGATCGTGGACTTCCTGCAGCTCCGACGCGAACGCATCCGCTGACTGCGGCTCCCCTCCTCCCCTGCATTCCAGTCCCGGAAAGGTTCTAGGGTGCCGCCCGTTGTTGGCGAAGAACGGCGTGACGCCCGTGGATACGTGCTTCGTGTTGTTGTAGGCAAACTCTGCAAGCGGCAGGTAATCCACCCACGTCGCAGGCTGTTGGTTTGCATAACATCTCAGGTACTGCTGCATGATGGCATTGGCTCGCTCCGCTTGCCCGTTGGTCTGCGGGTGTCTCGCCGACGCCAGATTGATCTTGACGTTTAGGAAGCCCATCAGTTTCTGCCAGAAGTTCGAGATGAACTGCCGCCCGCGGTCGGACAGAATAGACCGTGGCAGACCGTGAACCTTGAACACGTGGTCTATGAACAGTTTGGCGGTTTGCTCCGCCGTGGCCACCTTAGCACACGGAATGAAATGCGCCATCTTGGAGAACAGGTCCACCACCACCAACACTGCCGTCTTGCCCCTTGAGCTGGGCAGATCCGTGACAAAGTCCAGAGCCACCCTTTCCCAAGGTTCGACCGGAGTTTGCAGCGGCTCCAACAGTCCAGCCGGCGGTTTGTGCACCGGCTTTGCCCTCTGGCAGGTGTCACACCTCGCTACGTAGTCTGCGACCTCCCCTCTCATTCCAGGCCACCAGAAATCCCTGGCTACTAATTCCACCGTCTTCTCCTTGCCAAAGTGCCCGGCCGTGGGTGCGTCGTGCAGCTGCTGTAGCACCTTGGCTCGAAGTTCGTCACCCGGCACGTAGATGGCCCCTTTACGGATGAGCAAGCCATCTCGTAGCTGGAAACCGTCGGCCGCTGCCTTGCCCCCTCGCACCTCTGCCATCTTCGTTTGTGCGAAGGAGTCCCCCTGCAACGCTCGCCGCACCGCCTCTAGGTCCACGGTCGCCGCGGCGCACGCCCACACTGTCGGTGCAAAGATGTGCATGGCGGCCGCTGGTGTTGCGTCCTCCAGATACTGTGGCTTGCGGGAGAGAGCGTCTGCCATGATGTTGGTGTCCCCCGGGACATACTCTATTCGGAAGTCGAAGTCCGCAAAGAACTCAGCCCAACGTATCTGCCTCTGGTTCAGGAACTGTGCCGTGCGCCAGTGTTCCAGATTCTTGTGGTCCGTGCAAACCTGCACCGTGTGCTTGGCGCCGATCAGAAAGTGCCTCCACGCCTTGAACGCTGCATGAATGGCCAGCAACTCCCTGTCCCATATGGTGTAGTTCTGCTCGGACTTGCTGAGCTTCCTGGAGTAAAACGCTCCCGGCCGCCACACGCCCTGCGGGTCCTTCTGCAGCAGGACCGCCCCCACTGCTCTGTCCGAAGCGTCTGTCTCCACCCTCATCGGCATGCTGGGGTTGACATGAAGCAGCTGCTCTTCCGACGCGAAGAGACGCTTGAGGGCCTGAAAGGACTGCTCCGCCTGCTCTGTCCAGATGAACTTCTTCTTCTTGGAGCTAAGGGTGTCAGTGATGGCCGCCGTCTGCATCGCGAAGCCCTTGATAAACTTGCGATAGAAGTTCGCAAAGCCGACAAACCGTTGGACCTCCTTCCGGTTGCGTGGGCTCTTCCAATCCAACACCGCTCGAACCTTGGCGCTGTCCATGGCGAGCCCTTTGGCAGACAGCTTGTAGCCCAGAAAATCCACCTCCGGCACGTCAAATTGGCACTTCTCCAGCTTGGCGTAGAGCCTGTGTTGCTGTAGCCTGCCCAGCACTTCCTTGACGTGCTTGTCATGTTCTTGCTGCGACTCCGAAAAGATCAGGATGTCATCCAAGAAACAGACGCACGTCTTGTAGAGAAGTCCCGCCAACACGTGATGCATAAATGCTTGAAAAACGTGAGCGCCATTTTGTAGTCCAAAAGGCATAACTCTGTATTCGTAGGTACCCAGTGGCGTGAACATGGCTGTCTTCCACTCATCACCTTCCCGCATGCGAATGAGGTTGTACGCCCCCCGCAGGTCCAACTTGGTGAACACCTTTCCTTTCCGTACCTTCGCCAGGAGGTCGTCGATGCGGGGCATGGGGAAGTCCGACGGCTTGGTCACACTGTTCAAAATCCTGTAATCCACTACGAGTCTTTTTTGGGGCGTGTCTCGCTTCTTAACAAAGAATACAGGACTGCCCCCCACTGCCTTAGACTCCCGGATGAAACCGCGCTCCAAATTATGATCGATGAAGTCTTTGAGTTCCTGCAGTTCGTCCTCAGACATGGAATACAGCTTCCCTTTAGGCAGCGCCGCCCCCGGCAGCAGGTCAATTTTGCAGTCATATGGTCTGTGAGGGGGTAGCCTGTCCGCCTCCTTCTCGCAGAAAACTTCCAGAAATTCTGCGTACTTGTGGGGAATCGCTTGCAGCGTGCCTAGCAGCAGCTGTGACTCCTCGTCCCCTCCTTCCTGCCTGGGTACGATGCAGTGTTCAGCACAAAAGGAAGAGCCGAAGACCAGCTGCCTCTGGAACCAAGCCATCGTTGGGCTGTGCTTGTCCAGCCAACTCATACCCAATACAATGGGCGTGTCAGACAGTTGAGTGACGTTGAAGCTGATGACTTCCCTGTGATTCCCAAGTCGCATCACCATTGGTGGCGTCTGCTTCACCACTTGCCCCCCTAGCAGCTCCCTGCCATCCACCGTGACAACCTGCAGGGGCAGTGTGGCCGGCAGCAACTGCACAGCGTGCCTGTCGACAAATTCCTGCCCTATAAAGTCCGCGTTGCTGCCGGAGTCGATGGTGATTGGCACGTCCATGGTGATTCCATTGGGCAGCTGGAGAGATGCTGTGAGCCTCACTACTGGTTTGGGCGGGAGGGGGTTCACTGGCTGTAAAATTTCTGGGGACTGCGTCACTAACACGTCTGGCTGGGCCCCAGTGCCTCTTCCTCCAGCCAGACATTGTCGTTTCCCTGCTGTGGTCCTCCCTGCTGCGTTGCTGCAGTCACCATTGCTGAGGCTGCAGTAAGCTTGTGTGGCCTCTGGGGACACTCTTTCGCCATATGCCCTGGCTGCTCACAGACGTAACACTTCCTGGTCCCTCTAGGAGGCTTCGCCTTCATTGCTGCCGGTGCTAGGGCTCTGGTTGCTGACTGAGCCCTTGCACCTCCAACCTCCATAGGTTCGGCTCCTCCTCCTGGCGGAGGCGTGGATTGCGTTCGCGCTGCTTCTCTGGGAAAGAAGGAGGGGCCCCCGGCTGGTTCGCGCCCTCCACGCCCTTCTTCCCTGCTCCACGGACGTCCTTCCAGCCTCACCCCCACGGCCAGTGCCCTCTGAACGACCTCCTGGGTGGTTCGGGGTCTCTCCCCCCTCGCTATCTCATCTTTAATCGAGTTGTGCAGTCCCTCCCAAAAGAGGTCTCTTACAGGAGCCGAATCTCTGTCCCATTCCAGGGCGCTGACCAAGGCGAAAAAGCGTGCATGATACTGTCTGACGCTGGCCCTCCCTTGTCTCAGCCCATGCACCTCCTTCCGTGCAAGATCAATGTCAATACTTGATAAGAAACACCCATCCATCGCTTTAATAAAGGCATCCGCATTCTGGAGCGCCGGATCGTTATCTCTCCATAAATTGCGCAACCATGCTTTCGCCTCCCCATGCAGATGGGACATGATGAACCCCACTCTCTCCTGTTCATCTCTAAAGTCTTTATGCAACAGTTGCAGTGCGCACAGTACGTCGGCTCTAAAGTTGGGATACTGTTGCAGGTTCCCATCGAAGTGAGAGAGCAGCCCGCCTGTCCGTCTCGCCAACCCAATTCCCTCCTGCCGGGGTGGTTGCTTTGCCAGTACGTCTAACCTGACCTGGAGATCCCTGCAGGCGGCAGCTGCCTCGTCCTCTCTCTTCCTGGATGCGAGAACCTCGGCGTTCAGTTGTGCCACTGCTTTTCTGAGGTCCTCTATCTGCTGCTCAGCCGTCATGTCTCCTGCCGTTCGTGAGCTCGCTAGTGGGCGCCTGTTTCTCTCCTCTCCTCGAGGCTGCAGATGCCCACAATGTTGAGACGGAGCCTACTGTCAGAGCTGCTTCAAGATCCTAGCTCACAGAGGATCACGCTAGCCAGCGGTCATTAAGTAAAAGTCTTTATTGAATTACAGTTTCCATTCTCACGCTGCTGTCTGCAACTCTACGTCTACTAGCTAGATCGGCGAGGCTCCGTCTGAGTCTCCGCCCCGTGCGCACCAACTTAATATCCTAGCCTTGCTCCACCTTTTCCTCCTGACTGTCCTCCTCTGGGTCCCTCTACCCCCCGGGGCTTCTTCTTTCCGGGATTCTTCTGACGCTGACCCAGACCCTTCTGCCTCCTTGCGCCGGGCTTTAGGACCCGGTTCCCTTTCGGGGCTGCTCACTGCGCCGCCTTCCTCTGCATTTGAACTTGGCGCGCGCGCCCAACCTTCCACTTTCCTCTTAACCGTTTCTTCGCTCCCCGATGGAGGTGTGGCCACTCCTGACTCCTGCCCTCCCTCCTGTGGTGAGCTGCCAGCGCTTCCCTCCTGGCTCCTTTCCTCTTCCCTGCTTCCTGGCGGTGACGCTGGTCCCGATTTCCAGCTGCTCCCCTCTGAGTCTCCTCTGGCTCTATCTTCCTGGGGTGCCTCCCTAGACGCCCCCCTTGCCCTGGCCACTGGTGCTCCTTTCTGTGAATCCTCTGATTCACTGGAAAGACTGGGAGATCTCGGGTCGTCGTCATCACTCATCCTTTCCTCTGTCTCCTCCCCTTCGCTCTCTGTTTCCTCCCTTGCCCGTGCCTCTGCACCTAAACCCCTGACACATGTGTACCAGGTTTCTATATAAACTTCAAATAATTGCTTCACATTCCATGGGTTCAAGCCCCTCTCCTGAAATAAAACACATTTATTTAAACGCTCTGGAAACTAAAGAACATTTTGTAGCCAGGTTACTGTATATGCCAAGAAATCAGTGTATGTCTTGTGCAACTTGATTCAGTTCATTGGCTTTGGCACTGCTGCACTTCATCCACATGTCTCTAATGCCTGGCCGCTGAAGTATAAAAAAATATATAAGAACATGCCTCTGAGGGAAGGCAAAAAGTTCACATATTATTTCTGAGAAGTTCTGTAATAGCACTGTAGATCCAGCCAGTTCTGATGCAAAATGGAGACGTGCCAAGGGACGGATGAAGGGCAGAAGGGAAAGGAGTGAGTAAGGAAGGGAAAAACAGAAGACAAAATGTATGTTGGAGACACCTTTCAATGCATGGAGGGATGGAGGAGATATAGGACAGAAAAATGACTTCCTTCCCCCCCGAATACCCCCCAGCATTCTTCAAATTACTACTTTTAGAAACCTATGTTGGAACATTCATCTACTTTGGAGAGATCCTTTGAAAAGTCTTCAGAATGCATTTTTGCTCTTACTTCCCTGAACAGTTTTGTGTCATTAGCAAATCTGACCATCTCACTGCTCACCCATAACTCCAGGCAATTTATGAATAAGTTTAAAAAGACAGGTCCAAATACTGGTTCTTGGGGATCCCACTACTTACACCTGGTCATTGTGAGAAATATCAACTTGTTCCCACTCAATGTTTCCTGCTGTGCTTGATCTCTAAGAGGAAGGAATCTCATGTTATGGAAGACAGCTTCCTCCCTCCTGTTGGCTACCTAAGGTGGTGTGATGAGTAGTTTAGTCCCCTTCTCTGCCAGAGGTAGCCACACAAACCTTCCTCCTGTAGATGGGGTGGAGCAAACTGTAGGATAACCATGCTTAACTCTAATTAATTCATAAAGAGTAGGTTGTCCTGTCAGGCTTTCCTCACCTTGGGAGGAACTAGGTCAGGCATAGGCAACCTTCGGCCCTCCAGATGTCTTGGCCTACAACTCCCATGATCCCTAGCTAACAGGACTAGTGGTCAGGGATGATGGGAATTGTAGTCCAAAATATCTGGAGGGCCGAAGGTTGCCTATGCCTGAACTAGGTAATCAAGTGTTTATTCCTCTTCAGTATACCTGAGAAGCTCAACGAGGAGGTCTGAGCTGGTTGGTCCAAGTTCATACCACAAGCCATTATTGAGTTCCTGTAACAATAATATAGGAATTTTAACCACTTTGTAACTAAACCACGTTTTACTGCCTGTGCAACATTTTCTGAATACTGTATGGGAAAGCACATAAATCTGACCTTTGGGAAGTTTGTAAATAACCAATTTTTAACTTTCCAAATGTGTGGTCTTTTTATGCTGGGGAAAGAGGGAACTTCTGGAACTCACAAGGGCATATTTTAAAGGTCTAACAGCCTATATTTCCAGGCTTTACTTTGCTGTGTGCTGTATGATTTTAAATCTCTGCTGATGTTCTCTCACCAAAGAGCACTTGTCCCAAACTTGGATCTTGGCATACATGAATACTTCTTTTCTTTTTATCCAACACAAACTCCCTTCACTGTTAATAAGTGACAGAATGGTCTTTTCATCCATGTTCACTGGTGATGCTTTGATATGGTTTCTTTTTCTCCTATAGAACATATAGTGACAGTTGTATTATTATGATGCAGTGTAGGGATGCAGGTGGCACTGTGGTCTAAACCACTGAGCCTCTTGGGTTTGCTGATCAGGTCAGCGGTTTGAATCCGTGTGATGGGGCAAGCTCCCATTGCTCTGCCCCAGCTTCTGCCAAATTAGCAGTTTGAAAGTACACCGGTGCAAGTAGATAAATAGGTACTGCTGCAGCAGGAGGATAAATAGCATTTCTGTGCTCTCTGGCTTCCGTTGCAGTGTTCTGTTGTGTCAGAAGCGTTTTATTCATGCTGGCCACATGACCCAGAAAACTGTCTGTGGACAAATGCCGGCTTCCTCGGCCTGAAGTGAGATGAGCACCACACCCCATATCACCTTTGACTGGACTTAACCATCCAGGGGTCCTTTACCTTTACCTATTAGGATGCAGCACACACAAATGTGGCTACATGCTTTGTCACTAGATTCAAGCAAAGCCAAGTCATGTTAAATGTGTGGTCTAAGCCAACTGGGGCAAATGAAGCTGATTTAGGTAAAAGTAATGTGGGGTTAAACCACAGAGCCTAGGGCTTGCCAATCAGAAGGTTGGCGGTTTGAATCCTCACAATGGAGTGAACTCCCGTTGCTCAGTCCCTGCTCCTGCCAACCTAGCAGTTCAAAAGCACGTCAAAGTACAAGTACATAAATAGGTACCACTCCGGTGGGAAGGTAAATGGCATTTCCGTGCGCTGCTCTGGTTCACCAAAGCCACTTAGTCATGCTGGCCACATGACCCGGAAGCTGTACACTGGCTCCCTCGGCCAATAAAGCGAGATGAGCGCCGCAACCCCAGAGTCGGCCACGACTGGACCTAATTGTCAGGGGTCCCTTTACCTTTACCTAATGGTTCCCTAGATGTGATTCTAGCTAATCAGGGTGAGATAATGATCCAATAACATCACACAGGCAAATGACACATTTTCTGGACAATGCCTGCTGGATATGTGATGCCATCTTTTCTTTTTGTTCCTGAAAAATGGTCATGAAAACCAGAGTTTTTTCTGCCCACAGTGCTAAATGTAACCTGTCCCTTTCAGAACTTAAAATACTGAGTATCTGGCCATTTTTAGAAAAGAATTAAGATTAAGATCCAAAGCAATGTGATTAACATGATGTTTGAATCAGTCCTTCCTTAATGCAGCAAAAATAGAAAACACTCTAAGAAAACAAATGTGGTTTTTCCATTGTCAAGTTATAGAAAGTTGTAAATACAAAGACTTTGCAATTTCACAGACGTCAATGGGAGTCCTTTATAAATACAGACCTCTGAATAACAAACATATCCAGTCTATTTCTGCTGAATTACAACATTTGGTTGAAGCAGCACAGTACAATTTCTTTTAAACTATAGGCTTACAATGAGATTCAGAAGTCATTAACATGAAGATTATGCGAGTTGTTTGCCTTCTCTCTGAGTCAAAGTTAAAAGTAGAAGGCAAGGATAAAGGGCAAGGGAATTTACAGGGTTTTTTGTAATTTAATTATCATGTTTTGTTGCATGTAAATTTCTTCTCATATCCAAAGCATTTGCTAATGAAGATGATGTGGGCATTGTTACTACAGCCTAGATTTGGATCGCTAGTAATTTTGGCAGTGCTATTTTTCTAGAAAAAGAGGTGCCGGAACTCACCATGAATGCCTTGTTCTCTTATAATGGCAATGGCACCCACCTGAGAGGTGCCCGAACTCAGTTCTGGTAAGTTCCAGCTGAAGAAAAGCCCTGAATTTTGGTAATCTATGAATCAAAATGTGTGGTTTAAATTAGGTTGTTGTTGCTGCTGCTGCTGCTTAAAAAAAAGAATACAGTTGCAATGTGAATGCTTGATTTGCTCACCCCCCCCCCCATTGTTGAGAAAGGGGGGGGGAATCCAGCATTTCCCAGTCTTATGATATGAGAGGATGGTGGACTTCCGGGTTGACGCGATCTGGAAATGGCGGATTCCCTCCGAGCTGCGGAGGGAATCGGCTCTACTGAGGACGGGTCTTTGCCGCGCCGGCGACGCGGGGACCCTTAAAAACCGCAGGCGCGGAAGCCTGCGGACTGAAGACTCGGCGGGTGCCTTAAGCGCCCCCCTGATCCACGAAGAGCCTTTTTAAAGGCTGCGGAGAGGATACGGGGGGTGGCGTGGCACTGAGAGTCGACCGCTACCTCGGTGGAGCGAAGCCGCGAGCCATGACCAGAGAGCGCTGACTTTCTTCCTTGAAAATTTGGACTGAAAGAATTACCCGTGAGTAAGACGGATTGGGACATTAAAAATTTTACCCTGAATTGGAGACGACCGGGGGGTGTGCTAAAAGGAAGTCCGCACCCCCCCCTGCAGACGATCTAAGCAACGACATAAGAGCTAAGCTGGAGAGCCTACCCTTGGTGGGGAGAGTTAAAAAGGACACTAACTTTCATGATTTAGCTAAAGGAAATTTTGTGCTGGAGAGTGGAGTTTTGGAGACCCTCTTTATGTTTTAAACAACCCCCCCTCCCGGGCTCGGGAACGTCCTGCCTTTGTGCCTGTGTAAGAGCTGCGGAGTTTGACAGCTGTCAAAGCTGCCAAACGGGCAGTTTAAAGTGGAAAAATCACTATCTAAGATCCCTCTGGATTAAGACGAGTTATAATTGAGCTAAAATTGTTGGAAACAAAGTAATAATAATAAGCTAAAGGACTGTTGGAGAAAAGACTAATAAGTAACCAGATTCCCCCTAGGGGGAATTCTGTGAAACTACAATGGATACAACGGCTGTGGATGGAAAGTTACTAGTGGAAATCGAAAGGATGTTTCAATTGGTGGGAATCTTACAAGAGCAGAGCTTAGCCATGAATAAACAACTTATCACTATGACCTTGGGAATAGGCAACTCTGCTGTTTGTATTGAGGACCTGAATGAGAAAGAATCCACAGCTGAATGGGAAACAATGTCTACAGAGGAGGAAGAGACTAAACAAGAAAAAGAGAAAGTAACCTTGGGAAGCAACAACCAAAAGCTGACATCTGTGGAACACAAGCAAGGAGACTCTGGGAACATATCTACCACAAGTCTGCGAAAGACGCAGAAGAAGAAGGAGGAGGTTCTGGGACAATATGGAATACAGGAACTTAAAATAAAGAAATATGATTGGGGCCTCCGTTTGGACTTTGATTTTGAAGATACAGGCTTTGTGGAAATACTCCAGCAGTTGCTTCCAAATCTCCTTGTGGGAAGAGAATATGCTTTGATGGTGAAAGATCTTTTTCCAGACTCGACGACTGACATAAAGGACTACCAACAAGACCGGCGGAGAGGGACTGAAAGAGACTTGAAAGCCTCGGACGTGAGGAACCCAGGCTGAGAATCTTGATTTTGGATTTTTATTGGGAAGGGACAAAAACCGGGTATGGGAGGGAGGGAAGAGGAGATACTTAAAAACTCTTAAGACTTTTAGGTTTGGTTAATATGACTTTTAATCAAGATAAGATGAAAAATCGATGGAAGAGAACTTAAGTCCAACTTAGGAAAATCAATTTTTTTTTTTATTAGAAAAGAGGTAACAAAATGAATAAGATGGTTAAGAGGAGAAATACCAACTTGCTGATACAATCTTGGGAATTGGGATGCACGAGGGGGGGTGGGGGGAAGTCAGGGAACAAGGTTATGAAATGAGGATCTGCTGAATTTATACATGTTTGTGTCTTGTGTTATTTTTGTGTATGTATTGTCTTTATAAAAGCGGAAAACCCAATAAAAATTTTATATAAAAAAAAATATGATATGAGAGGATGATTATTCAGTTTTGCATTTTTTATTTCAAATTACTTTTTAAAAAAATACCTGTGAGTTTCTGGGACCACCCCATCTCAACAGTGCTATCTGTGTACCTGTACAACATGTAGCACACAGACATATTTTTAGCGGTTGCTTTTTATTTAAGTTAAACTGTGAGTTTTGAATTAAGATAATACAGAATTGAGACTGCAATACTGATCAGGTTTTATTTGTTCCATAAGGTTATATTATCTCTTAATGTGTTTTAGTCACCAAAAGACTTCAGGTGTATAGGCTACAAATGGAACTTATTATTATGCTTTAATCCGCATCCAGTTGCAAAGAGCAATGTTTAAATGCTGACCTAACATAACAATTTGTTGAGCTCTGTCAGCTGAGAAACACTGAAATTCTCATGAATTCCCCTGACTTAATATATACATTATATTTAGAAAGAGAGAGGATATAGTTCATAAACATGCAGAGAATTCTAATCAAATGCTAGTTAATTGGCTGATGCTAAGAAATGTTTCACTTCATACTAATCATTTTCATTCTTCATGGAAATCAAAACTTTGTGACTTCTGGCTCAATTGCTAACATGAAACTTGGATCCAATCATGTAAAATTGAACTGAGTTGTATCTTCTCCCACAAACACAGCTAAGGAGCAAGAATCCACCTCCCCACCCTGACCTAGTTGGTTGCCTAGCTGTAACTTTTGAACAGGACATACACTCGTAAATATCCAGTTAGGAGCCCTGAAAAGTGTAATTGACTTCCCTCACTGTGCATTGAATATTTTATAACCTCCAACATTTCTCAGATGAAAATTGGGACATTCTATTCTACATCAGTATCACTGCTTGAGCATTTCCTCCTGGTCATGTATAAAAGTTATTAGAGGAAACTGTAGTATTTTAAGCACATAAATCTTTGGATTTATGTAATGCATTTAGGGACGCCTGAGGGAAAAAGAAAACCCCAGATTAATAAATACAAATGACTATGTGTATGTGTGTGTTAAGACCATGTAATGTCATGCATTTATGAGTATATTGAAAGCATGATAACTGAACAGCCATTATTGTTCTGATTGTGCAGGTTATGATATGGGGTATCCCAATGTTTATTTGGGGATCCAGGCAGTGCCAGATTTATGTATGAGCTAAACAATCTATAGTTTAGGCCCTCACTCTCTTGGGGGCCCCAAAAAAAATTAAAGGGGGGGAAACTGGATGTACATTTTCAAAATATAAGATAAAAAACAAATAAAATAAAACCTACATAGAGCAACAGTGTTTTGTGTTTTGTAGGCTCCTATGATGTAAGTAATGGACCCCACCTGCTAGCCTGCCCCCTAAAATATCACTGGTTAGATACCTAGTAGGTCCATAAATTACCATATAGCATATATTCAACACAAAAAACAGCGACAAATTGTTGTTGACAATGGACAGCTGGACATATAAAGGGCCCCATTACCTTCAGTAGCTTAGGGCCTCATCAAACCTCAATCCAGCCCTGGGTCCAGGGACATACAAACTTGAGTTTGGGGATACATAAACTTTCCTTTTTTAGTGTTTCAAACTTCTGAGCAAATTAGGAATGCATAAGCAACTGCAGTGGTGAATCCTGGATGGATCAGTTGCACAGACACTCACCCCTACAGATCCCCTTCCATAGCTGCTCTGGGATTCCCCTTCACCCAAATGCACGGATTTCAAAAGGAGCCACAAATTCAGCTAGTGGGAGAGATTACTGTCTTTTCCCCACCCATATGAGAAGCCAGGCAGGAAGGTGCTTTGGAGGGAGGTGTTTTTGCTCCAGAGGACCCCTCCCCATTTTCCCAAATCCCCTTCCTCTCTAGTAATCTATTCTGGTTCATTTTAAGCCAAGTGGTAGGATAAGATCTCTCTGCATCTCTCAAAGCAGGAGCCAAAGAGGAATTGCCCATTACACACACAGGTGATAGGGACTCAGCGACACTTCCTAAACAAAACTGGAAATGAAAAGTGAGGCAGTAATGCAGAGAAACTGGGCAGGGACCTAAGAGGTTTGGACACAGAGCGGACCCTCCCCATTGTGTGTGAAGAAATGGTAAGTATTAAGTAGTGGGTTGACATAGCAGCCGGCACAGCGATTTCTTCAAGTAGCTCTTTATTAAGACAAGCTGGAATAGAACTGACTGCGAACAGCTCAGCCGGCCTGTATTTATAGGCAGCCGGCTGTCAACATTGTAACCAAAACAGCTCAGAGTTCCCGCCTAAACTAACTGCCGCGGACCTGAGTGAAAACTATCTACAGACCTGAGTGAAAACTATATACAGTATCCCCCTGTTGGCCCAGGGTGAAACTACACTACATAACACCCCTTCCCACCGAGATAAGGCGTTAGTTACAATCGTAATGGTTTCCTTATATACAGCACTACGCGTAATGGTTCAATTAGGCACAAAAGCATATCGGTTACATTTCCCATACTTAGACCAACAGTGATACCTGTCCAACAACGTAGTCCTTTAAATGAGTTGGGCGCTTGGAAACTCTGCCAGACCGCCGGGGACTGGTAGCCAAGTCCGGAGGGCCACACAGTTCTCGCTGAGGCTGTGGTGCGACCCTAGGTGGCGTTGGAACCAACTCCCCTGGATCCGCTGCTGTGGGTGGAGCCTCCGCAAGTGGAGTGGTCTGAGTCTGTTCTGAGACGGCTTGGTTCGGCTCCACGCTGGCAGTTTGCGAGGGAGGTGTAGGTGGGGCCTCGCCATCTGTACGTGTCTCTTCTGGAGCCGCAAGCGCAGTTGGGGGCACCTCGGTAGTGTCTAAGTCGCCAACCCTGCGCCTAAGCTGGTCTATGTGCCGTCGCCACAAACGTCCGTCTTCGAGTGCCACCTGGTACGAGCGAGGTCCAGTGACTCCCACTACTGTGGCTGGCACCCAAGGAATGTCCCCCACATAGTTCCGGGCAAAGACCTGGTTTCCTGGGACAAATGACCGTGGTGCGTTGGCACAGCCTGGGGGTTCAGCCACGGCAAAGTCTGGGTGTAGCCGGTCGAGCGGTGACCTGAGGCGGCGGCCCATAAGCAGTTCAGCAGGACTCCTCCCTGTGGCCGCATGAGGAGTGATGTGCTGCACGAACAAGTATTCGGCGACCCGCTCATGCCAGTCTCCCCGGTCCAGGCGCGCCAGTGCCTCTTTTGTCGAGCGCACCATTCTTTCCGCTTGCCCGTTGCTGGATGGATGAAAAGGTGCCGTTAGGGCATGGCGGATGCCCAGTCCCAAAAGATACCGCTCAAATGTGCCTGACGTGAACTGCGGTCCGTTGTCAGAGACAAGGACATCAGGACACCCATGCGTTGCAAACAGGCCTCGCAGCACCCGGATGACAGCTTCGGTAGTGGTGGAGGGCATCAGGGCGACCTCCAGCCATTTGGAATAGGCGTCCACCACTACCATAAAGGTCCGGCCGTGAAAGGGGCCAGCCAGATCGATGTGCACCCTCGACCAGGGTGTCTTTGGCGTCTCCCAGGTGTGTCCCTTAGCTGCCGGTGGTGCAGGCCTCGACTCTTGGCACGCTTGACAGGCGGATACCCAGGCAGTGATGGCATCGTCCATATTAGGCCACCAGACGTAACATCGAGCCAATGCCTTCATTTTGACAATTCCTGGGTGGCCAACGTGCAGAGCCTCCAGGACGCGCTGACGGAGTCCCTGGGGAATCACGACGCGGTCTCCCCACAGCAGACAGCCGCGATGAGCTGAGAGTTCATGTTGTCTGGTTGCGAAGGGCTGGAACTCCGATGCAAAAGGCCCTTGTGGCCACCCCCTCCACACCCAGTTGAGCACCCGGCTGATGGTGCGATCCTGGGCAGACGCGGAGGCCACAGTGGCAGCCGATACAGGCGCTGCCGGAAGATCCTCAATCAGAAGGAGCGATGAAGCTGGAGCTGGGTCTTCCACAAATGCTGGAAGAGGGCAACGGCTGAGGGCGTCGGCATGGCCCATCGATTTCCCCGGGCGATGGATGAGCCGGTAGTGGTAGGCAGCCAGGAAAACAGTCCATCGCAGCATGCGTGGTGAGAGGACCGGTGGAGTTGGACGATCACCGGCGAGGAGGCCCAGGAGTGGCTTGTGGTCAGTGATGAGGTCAAAAGTCCTGCCATAGAGGTATTCATGGAACCTCTTCACTCCAGCCACAAGTGCCAATGCCTCCTTGTCGAGCTGGCTGTAATTCCGTTCCGCCGGAGATAGTGTCCTGGAAAAGTAGGCGAGCGGTGCTTCTCTTCCATCTGGAAAACGGTGACTAAGGACAGCACCGATGCCAAAAGGTGAGGCGTCGCAGGCAAGGACCAGCGGTCTGGATTCACTGTACTGTACCAGCACACTGTCTGAAGAAAGGAGAGCCTTGACCGCGTTGAAGGCCGCCGTCTCTCGATGACCCCAGGCCCAAGGCTTCTTAGTGCTAAGGAGTCGGTGAAGAGGCTCAGCCACTGTGGCTTTGTGGGGCAGGAACATGTTATAAAAGTTCAGCAGCCCCAGGAATGCCTGCAACTCCGTTTTGTCCTTCGGGGTGGGGGCCTGCTGGATAGCGCGGATCTTGGATGTGGTTGGATGAAGGCCGGAGGCATCGATAAGATAGCCCAGGAACTCTACCTGTGGAACGGCAATCAGGCACTTCTCCCTCTTTACCTTGAGCCCGGCCTCCTGGAACCTGGTCAGCACGGCACGGAGGCGCTCGAACAGCTGCTGGTGTGATTCTGCAGACACCAAGACGTCATCAAAATATGGTACCACGCCCGGAAGCCCTTGCAGGAGACGCTCCATAAGGCTTTGGAAGATGCCAGGAGCCACACTCACCCCGAACTGCAACCGGCGGCAACGGAATGCCCCCCGGTGGGTGACGATCGTCTGGGCTTCAGCAGTGGCATCGACTGGCAGTTGTTGATAGGCTTGGGCAAGGTCCAGCTTAGCGAAGACCTTACCCTCACCCAGGGAATGCAGCAGGTGTTGGACAACAGGAACCGGATAAGCGTGCTGCTGAAGTGCCTTGTTGATTGTGCACTTGTAGTCAGCGCAGATTCTCACCGACCCATCTGGCTTGACAGGCGTGACGATGGGGGTTTCCCACTTTGCGTGGTCAACGGGCTCCAAAACTCCTTGGGCGATCAGTTTGTCCAGTTGTTCGTCCACCTTAGCCTTGAGAGCAAAGGGAACCCGGCGTGGCTTAAGCTTGATGGGGGCGACTTGTGGATCAAGGCTAAAGGAGATGGGCGTACCAGTATATTGTCCCAAGGTGCCGTCAAAAACCTCGGCAAAGTCTTTGACCAGACCCTCAGTCTCTGCGTTACAGATGCAGTTGATGCCGGTGACTTCCAGGCCGAGGGCATCAAACCAGTCTAGCCCTAGGAGGCTTGGCCGCTGACCTTCGACCACCACCAACCGGAGCAGGCCCGAAAAATCCTTGAAGGCGATCCGGAACCGGCCAACGCCTACCACGGGAATGTCGTTTCCCTGGTAGTCTCTCAGGTGTACGCGGTGAGAGTCGAGTTGCCTTTTGGATGCTCTGGGTACCAGTCTTTTGATGGTGCTCCATGACACGACGGACAGGGCAGACCCGGTGTCGATCTCCATGTCACATGGAGCTCCTTCAATGAGCACCGTGACGTTCAGCTTGCGTCGCGTAGACGAGTCGGTTTGGCCAATCGTGGTTCCAGACAGGCAGCGGCAGTTGGTGAGAGCGAAACAACTTTCCTTGGCAGACTGGAGTGAAGACTTGAACTTGCGAGTCGATGAAGGGGGGGTGTCAGACGGAGCCGATCGGCAGACCTTAGCGATGTGGCCCCTTCTGGAACACCTCCTACAGATGGCGTCTCTGAATCGACACTTGGCACGGGAATGGTCGCCTCCGCAGCCAGCACATTCCGGTTGGCCCTTGGACTTCTGTTGGAGCTTCCGGCGCTCCCGCTTTGTCTGGTGCACGTCATCGTCTTCACTGGAGGATGCCTCATCACTGCTGGCCTCTTCATGATGCACCGGAACTGGCCCCCTAGCAAGACGCGGGCTGCTGGACTTGCGGATCTCCTGGGCGGAGCGTTCAGCAGCTTCTGAGGCCACAGCCTCCTCAATGGCTTTCTGTAGCGTGAGGTCTGGCTTGGCTAGGAGACGCCGTTGCAGATGGATGTCCCGGACTCCGCAGACGATTTGATCCATCAGGGCATCGTCTAAGTCTCGGAACTCACAGTGCATTGCAGCCTGTCGCAGGGCGGTGGCGTAGTTGTTGATTGACTCCCCCTCTGCCTGGTTCCGGTGGTAGAACGCATGGCGGGCAGCAATCTTGGACGGCTTTGGTGCGTAGTGGTTGCGGAGTTTCTCTTGGATCGTGTCCCATGGTGTTGCCTGGACTGCTTCAGGCGCAACCAATGCTCGGGCCGTCTCAAACACCTCAGGCCCACAGAGGCTGAGAAATAGGCCCCGCTTCCGATCCACTGATACTGCTGTCAGCTCGTTGGCTTGGAGGTAGCAGTCGAACCGAGCGAGGTAGGAGTCCCATGACTCAGAGGCTGGCGCAAACGGCGGTAGAGGCACAAGTGAAGCCATGATTCCGATGCCGGCGTGAAGGGCGATGGATGGAACACAGTGCTCTAGCCAGAACAGTCAGCTCTGAATTGGGTTCTGCCCAGTGATTTCGCTCAGTGATTTCGCTCAGTGATTTCGCTCTGTGATTCAGCTCAGTTCAGAGGCTGGCCGCATCTGGCTGTGCTCTGATGTCCATCCATCCCACCCTCGTCGCCAGTATTAAGTAGTGGGTTGACATAGCAGCCGGCACAGCGATTTCTTCAAGTAGCTCTTTATTAAGACAAGCTGGAATAGAACTGACTGCGAACAGCTCAGCCGGCCTGTATTTATAGGCAGCCGGCTGTCAACATTGTAACCAAAACAGCTCAGAGTTCCCGCCTAAACTAACTGCCGCGGACCTGAGTGAAAACTATCTACAGACCTGAGTGAAAACTATATACAGTATCCCCCTGTTGGCCCAGGGTGAAACTACACTACATAACAGTAAGAGTGTGCAAATGAGAACCCAAAATAGTTGCTGCTTCTCTCTTTGCCTGGCCAGGAGATGGAAGGAGCAATGAATGAAAAGGTGGAGAAAGGTTTGAGGTTTGTTTGTTTGTTTTTGAAGAGGGGGGGGGAAAGGCCAGTATTTGGGAATTCCGGTCTCTGCATGACAAAGGGATAACTGTGATGGCTTAAGTTAAGGGTCTTTGTGGTGGTCCTGGCATTTTCGGGGCAGCTTGAGAGTATGGTATGTCATGCAGTGGTGCAACCACTGAGGAGGATGGAAGGGTGTGATCTTGCTTCCCTTATGCATAGGGAAAAGATGGAGGACAAAACATCTTTCCAGCTGGGTCTTAATCTTTTAAAACCCAGGCACACTCAAACATAAAACTGCAAATGTATCATTATCACCTCCAAAATAGGGGATTTCCTGTTAGGCGGAAATCAAGATCCCAGTGATCAGGCCTGATTTGCTGCCTGCAGAGTTCAAGGCTGCTCTGTGCTGTCCCTCCTTCCATCCCGTCAGCCTCAAAATCCTCCAGCCACCACTGATATATGGGCAACTGCATACTATTTGTTCCACTTGTAATTATATAATCTTCAAACTTATTTGAGCTGCAGAAGTATTGCACAGAAACTTTCCGAGCCCGTCTTATTATGGTAAAGCACCCAATACAAACACACACTTTCAAGCTCATCAATCAGTGTGATTTCTTTCTGCCCTGTGATTAATAAGGCAGCTCAATAAAGAACATATATAGAAGCCAGATAGTTGCAAAGCTTAAAAAAGAAGCAGCAGCAAAAACCACCAAACCTGTTGATTTGCTCTAGTACTATTTGTTGGCTTTGGTTTTGCACGATACGTTTACATTTATGAGCCAACAGAACTGTTAAATGTGCCACAGATGTGAACTTGAGTTCTCTTTCTCTGTTCTGTGAATGGTATGAACAGGAGTAAAAGACTACTTCTTCATTAGTGAGATTTAATATGAAGGGGACAGAATGCCCAGCCATCCATGTTCTACCCTAATGTTTGATGTGTTCTGAAAAGCCCAATTCTTTAAATCTCCTTCTTGTCAAGTTTATATAAAAAAGAATCTTCTCTAGACTAGTCAAACATTTGCTTTCTTCATTTATGTTTACTTTACCATGAGCAAATGGGGTGGGTGGTGTTGAGGGCAGAGCAACATTGCCACCCTACCCGACTTCTGCCATTAAATCATTAACATATTCATTATTTCAATCTTAACCACTTGGGGGGGGCAGGTATATCCAGGTAAATGCATAGGGTTGCAGCCTTGGCTATGATTTGCTTTTAAACATCTTGACCCATCATTTATTTCTCATTAAAGATCCCCACATTTTCAGCTCACCGAATTACCTAAAGTAGAGTTGCCATATTTCAAAAGGTGAAAATCCGGATACAGCAGTTGTTGAGCTTTTTCTAGTTTGGTCCAAAGTCGCTGAGCTTTTTTGGCAAAGTCTCAACATGGGTTGCCATATGGCTGGATTTTCCTGGACATTTAAGCAATTTCCGCCCGGACACAACTTCCAAATGCCAGATCCCAGCGATGTCTGGGAAATTCCAGTCGTATGGCAGCCCTACTTAAAGAGGTTCTATTTTTTATTCATATTCAAAGATTATTGTGATTTCTGCCTGCAAAGTGCCGTGTAGAACAGTGTCACACTGAATAGTGCTTAGTATACCATGGGTGCTACATAATTCTATAAATAATTGCCAATATAGTGACAAAATAAAGCTGTATCAGAAACTTCAGTCTATTATTCTCACTGCCTGGCATCATCTGCACTCCCAGTTTCTCTTCCTCCACTTCTGTCCATTGCCGCAAGGCTAGACTACTAGACTGCTGTAAATTGTTCTGCACGGAACTGCAGCTGGGCCAGAAAGCTGCTACTTCCCGACAGAAGTCATTCATGGGGAGCATCTCTCACTAGCATTCAAAAGGATGCAGTGGCTTCCTATAGTTTGTCAAGTTCAATATAAGTTGCTGGTTTTCATGTGTAAAGATAAGGTGGCAGGCATCCTACAGACCTAGCTTCCTTTGCTATAGTCCGTTTTGATCTCTAATATCAACTGACAGTAACTTCTGGGCTACATCATCTGGGAACTGAGTCCATTTAATGAAGGCATAGAGAAAGGCATTCTTGCAGTCAGCCTATGCGTGTTTACTTACAAATACCTTCTGCTGCCTTTGGTGATCCTTCCTCTTAAGTGTGCATAGGCTTACATTGTTAATGGTGTGTCTGCCAAAGCAAAAGTCACTTCCCAGGAGGCTAGCCATGCTCTAACCTGAAAATTTATTTGGGGATGTTGCAGGACCTTCTTATTTGAGCAGACTTTTATTGGCCAATGGCATATGTGTAACTTGACTTTATAGCATTTAATGGTGTTGTAGATACTTTACTGTGCAATTTCTTCTTCTTCTTTTTCCAGTACTATTGCCTGTTTGAATCTCTGATATAGATAAGCAGCAAAAGCTATATAGATGCATAAATATAAGGATGGGACCCTTCAGTAGCCTAGATCATACAGTAGTGATTTTTAGAGTAAGCAGGGCCAAGAAAACTGGGAGTGACAAGATGTGCATAACAAGAGACGATAGTAGGGGAAAGATTTCATTATTATTTTTTAATTAACTGGTTTGGATATGTGAACCATGCAGAATGTAGGTGACAAATCCTTTGAGATGAAAGAAAATCCATTCCATAGCAATGCTAGATCTTACCTATAAATGAAAAAAAAAATGTCCATTGTCCTTTCACAAAAAAACCGAAGGACTTAATGCTAGTGCTAATCCATTGTGCCTGATTAAAATGAGAAAATCTATTTAACTCAGAGAGAAATTTGTAGACCTGAAATTCTGCAAACCTGACAGTTATTCCTTTCTCCGTGGAAATGCAATTTCTCTCAGAACTAAAACCTTTTTTTAATAAAAACAAAACACCACTCTACAGATTCCTTCTTGTAAATAGGCCTCAAAGGAGGCTTGGTGCTTACGATGGATCTGATTAAAAATTTTATGGGGTCCATAACACCTTAGGATGCACTTCTAGCTTAGTGCATTAATATTTTATATACTGAAAACAAAACTGCCATTACTATCAATGTGGTATTTTGTTTTATCTGAGTCCTGCAGTGCTCAGGCTTGCCTTGTAGGATTTAATTAGTATGTCAGAATGGAATTGTTGCTCTTTTCATTCTCTCCTGCTTTTTATTTGTACTTACCTGTGAAAGATGACATTTTAAATAAAAAAGTTTTCATTCCTTTTCTTCAAGAAAAGAAATAGCATATTCACTATTAAAGCATAGTATAATGAGGGATGGGGCAAGAAGTGAGGAGGTGGAGAAACTGAGAGGCTTAAAACCCATTTTGGAATTAGGACTATATACACAGGAATAGCTGCAAATCACTCAAGAACAAATGATAAAATATTGCATTTAAGGCTGATCCAAAGTTCTGGCCAGAAGAAACTTCTAAAGGAAGTTTGGGGTGTATGAGTAGTATGAAATTCCCTTTGAAAAAAACCAACTTATCTCCAGTTTTATGTCAAAAAGCTGGGTAAATCCTTACTGCTTCCTCCTCTAGTGTTGTGCTCTGCAACACAGTACAAGATAACAAGGGGGAAAGCATCAACAAGTTGCCTAGGTAACGAGGCAACTCTATCCTGTTTTGTCTTTCTGGCACAGTAACAAGAAAATGGCTGTTATGATCACGGCTGTGAACAATAACTGACAAAATGAACTTGAAGTTAAGAGGAGCACTTGGATGAGGGTGAACGTTGTTCCCCTATCAAAGTATTGACAAAATTGAGTGAGGGAAGGGCTGAAAGTTCACAGACAGAAAAGTTGATAGAGAAGTTTTGACACAGCTCTAAGTTCATATTTGACAGGGGCCAAGGATGATGGGGACTGTAGTTTAGCAACACCTGGAGGCCCAAAGTTTCTCCACACCTGGTCTACTGTTATAAGGGACAATTGAACATAAATATCCATAAGCAAAGATCACCAGGGTTGAAGCAATGATTCTTCAACATCAACTTTGTTGGCCTGGTCATGTTGTGCGGATGCCTGATGATCATCTTCCAAAGCAACTACTCTATTCCGAACTTAAAAATGGAAAGCGTAATGCTGGTGGTCAACAAAAGAGGTTTAAAGACTGTCTCAAGGCAAATCTTTAAAAATGTAGTATAAACACTGACAACTGGGAAACACTGGCCTGCGAGCGCTCCAGTTGGAGAACAGCCTTTACCTAAGGTTTCATGGGCTTTGAAGACTCAGGATGCAAGGGAGAAACGTGCTAAGAGGAAGGCATGCTTGGCAAATCCAAACCATGATCAGCTCCTGCCCAGAAACCAATGTCCCCACTGTGGAAGGACGTGTGGATCCAGAATTGGCCTCCACAGTCACTTACGGACTCATTGTTAAAACCGTGTTTATGGAAGACAATCTTACTCGGCTACAAGTGATCGCCAAAGAAGAATAACATAAATATCCATAATTCTGCAAGTCCCCCAAGTTTACAGATGGTTCTCTATGGCAGTAGGGATTGGCAGCCAGTAGCAATTATGAAATGGGGGGGGGCTCATTGTTCTCCCAGCTTCCCAGCCCATAGGGTTGCTGCCACCGGAGAGGTCTGAGGCATGGGGAATTCAGTTCAATGCAGCACATGGTAGCTAGAGCAACATATTGGCTCTCCAGCCACACGCCACACTGAGCTCCTAGCACAGCATCCTCCCTCTCTGGGTAAGCAGCAGCGAATCCCTATGTAGGTAAGCTGAGAGAATAATGGAACCTCACCCGCCCATCGAGCAGGCTGCTAGCGCGACGGCGCATGCGCGCGACAAATCCTCCCGCTAACGCCAATATCATAAAGGAGATTGCTTACCCTAGCGGCCTTTTTTGAACATGCGCGACGTCGGGCGTGCAACGCGCATGCGCAGGCGGGGAAGGATTGGGGGGAAAGCCCCGCCGTCGGCGCCTCTGCGCTTGCGCGCTTAAGTGAGCTTCCGGGGAAAGGAGGCGGAGGTCGCGTGCGTGCCGCCTTCCCCGCACGTGCATAATAGCTGGCAACCTGTCAGCGCCCGGCCCGTGGCGCCCGTTTGCCATTGCTGTGGAAGCCGAGGGGCCCTGTGAGAGCCCCTGGCTGCGAGGCCTGCCGGAGGACAGAGCCTTCCGGGAACACGAGTGGCAGCTCGACCGCTTTCTCCTCATCGTCTCCTTCCCCCTCCCCGCCGCAGCCGCTCACGCTGCTGGTGATGCAGCCCTGCGGCGGGGGCGGGGAGGCGGTGGACGCCTTGCTGCAGCCCCAGGTGGTGCAGCAGCCGCAAGCCACCATCGCGGGGGGCCTCGGAGGCGCCCTCGGGCCTCATGGTCTTCTACGAGCTGGGCCCGGTGGTGGTGGGCGATGCGGACGGTGACGGGGGCGGAGGCAACAGTGCCGGCAGCCCCGGCGGAGACCTGGAGGATCTGGACTACAAGGAGGAGGGCGGCGCCCAGTCTGGGGGAGGGGGAGGCGGCTGCAAGAGCTGCACCTACAAAGGCTGCAGCGAGACCACCACGCAAGTGGGCAAGCAGCGCAAGCTCTAGATGTGCAAGAGGCACCGCAACAAGATGTACAAGGACAAGTACAAATGCAAGAAGAGCGACCAGGCCTTGGGGGGGGGGGCGGTGGAAGTGGCGGAGGCGGAGCTGATGCAGAGGGAAGGCAATTTCAGGAGGGATGGGAAAGTGATAATAATGAGTGGACACATAGTCCACAGATACAACCGGCCCTTTGAGGGTGACCAAACTGCTGGTGCGGCCCCCGATGAATTTGAGTTTGACACCCCTGCCTTACAGGGTGCTCGCTGCAGAATCACATTCACTCGGTGCTATACCAGCTGCACTGACTCCCTGTGGAGTACAGGATCAGGTTTAAGGTGCTGGTTTTAACATTTAAAGCCCTATACAGCCTAGGACCCTTGTACCTGCAGGACCACCTCTCCTGGTATGTCCCACAGAGGACCTTATGGTCTTCAAATAAAAACATCTTGGAGATCCCGGGCCACAGGGAGGTTAGGCTGGCCTCAACCAGAGCCAGGGCTTTTTCAGCCGTGGCCCCAATCTGGTGGAACGCTCTGTCACAAGAGACTAGGGCCCTGCTGGACTTGACATCATTCCACAGGGCCTTCAAGATGGAGCTGTTTCGCCAGGCCTTTGGCCAAGGCACAGTCTGACCCCCTCTCTCCTTCTGTAATCCTCATAGAACTCTAACCCAATGGTTGCCATTAATTTGATTCTAAATTGATTTTAGAATGTATTTTAATTAATTGTGTGATTTTATGTACACTGTGCTATTTTTACTTGTTGTTAGCCACTCTGAGCCCGGCTTTCACCAGGGAGGGCGGGATACAAATAAATTATTATTATTATTATTATTATTATTATTATTATTATTATTATCCAAATAAGCCAAGATGAGCAAGTTGGGAATAGGTGAATCTTGGGCTGTCCTGGATGAGGCTGTCCCTTATCCTGCTTCTGCTGGCGACACACTGGCATAACTCATCTTAGTCAGCATAATTAATCCAAAAGTAGGCATTTCAGCTGCAGGATGGGGCAAGGCGCTACCCCTATTCTACCCCTTTTTCTGCTCCGTCACTAGGCTTTTAGGGATGTAGATGATAGGGCTTGTGTGTTTTGGGTTCAGTATAAAGATAATCTATTTTCAGAAATGCTTGGCATGTCTATGCTACGGCTTTATATATTAAAATACATTTCATTGGGGGACCCACACAGAGAAATCTTTTAAAAATAAATAAACTCACTAGATTATTTAATGAATATTTGTTCAGGCTGCATATTGGAAGGGCTCTTTTCACCACATTAAAAAACTGTCAAAACCACTTTGCGCAGATTGGATGCTGATGCTAAACTGCAAGGGAATTCTGGAGGACACCTCATGATTGATGTTGCAAAGCATGCCAGAGGAATTAGTGATTTAGTGCTTGTTGCAGAGCCCTGCCCAATCTTGCAAGGTTTGCAAAGATGACAGCTAGTATCAGCTGTTTGCAGCGGTTGAGGCTTCACTGCTTCTGGCAAAGGGAGAGAGAGGAAGAGAGAGGGAGAGGGAGAGAGAGAGGCGGCCATTAAGAAGAATAGTGTGTTAGAATTGGAGGGATCAAATAAGGTTCTTTTCTGTATGCTCTTTGCACACACACCCAGAGTGATCTGCATATTTTTAAAGGAAAATTGACAGCGTTTCATGAGGGCCTAAAGCCTCTGGGCCAGAAGCTGCCATGTTGGTAAACAGAGAAAAGAAGGAAGGGAAGGGAGATGCAGAACTTGTATACACTGTCCTTTCCTGCGTGCAAAGACTTTGACAAACTATTAAGCCTAAAGTATCTTCTATGTAGATTCTGCCAGCTGTTCCTGTGAAAGCCATCATAACATCATATCACACTGCACAAGTGATTCTACAGAGAGAACCACTTAAAGCAAAAAAACAAACAAAATGAGTACTCATACAAAGAACAAATTGATGCTGAATGCCAAGCAACCAACCCTTAAAATGAAATAAAGAAAGCGATAGGAGCACAGAAATAACTACATTGATGAGAACTTGCCAATTTTAAATTAGCTGGTGGAACACATCACCCAGTGGACAGCTATCCCCTAATCCAAAAGTGGACAATCTGGTTTAATGAGCCTCAAGCAAAAATATCCCACAATTGGGAGAAGCGCTGTTCTGCCTGACCTGATTAGGTGCTTCATTTTACTCAAGAGAGTTTTGCCAGACTGTCTGATTGAATCAATGGATTGATTTCTGCCAGCATAATCAATAAAGCTATGGGCTTCTGTTAAAATTAGGGATGCTTGAGGAATTTGATCGTTGTGATTTCCAGTATGAATTGACTTCATCTGCACCTCCTGAGCTTATGTGTGAATTATAAAATGGTTAGCCACACACAAGCTTTTGCATATCCTGAATGTTTTTGGCACAGTTCTTCTTCTTCTTCTTTTTTTTAAGGAAAAAGTGGTAAATATCTAGTTTTGAGAGAAATATATATATTTAGAAATGAGCATTTAAAGAAATTATGTTAAATGTGTAATGCATTTTTATTTATAAATGATTAATATGTATAATGGAAGGGACTGTCTTATTGAGTGAACTCATGCAAAAGGAACACAGATTGCACACTGTCTATACCTAGTTTAAACAATCATGGATGTTTCCTCTCATGACCCCAGGTTATGACACTCCACTTACAGGAAATGAAGCCATGGATCAGAATTAGAGATGAAATTGCCCTCAGAACCAGCCTACTATGTTCTTGTTGCCACAGGAGTCTCAGAGTAAGAATAACCTGCTGCGCCAGCACCTGCACAGGGTGCATTACAGTAATCCAGGGCAGTATCTAAATAATGTATACTGGAAGGAGTGTCTTCACCCCCATTGTTCAGCCCAGACACTGTGGTCCAGCACCAAGGGCCTTCTGACGGTTTTTTCCCTGCGAGAAGTGGGGTTACAGAGAACCAGGCAGAGGGTCCTCTCGGTAGTGGTGCCCGCCCTCTGGAATGCCCTCCCATCAGATGTCAAGGAAATAAACAACTCTCTCACTTTTAGAAGACTTCTGAAGGCAGCCCTGTTTAGGGAAGTTTTTAATGTTTGACATTTTATTGTGTTTTTAATATTCTGTTGGGAGCCGCCCAGAGTGGCTGGGGAAACCCAGCCAGATGGGTGGCGTATAAATAATAAATGATTATTATTAGTATTATTATTATTAATGTTTCACATCAGTGCAAGTATTTCCACTTGGGCAATGGAACTTTCCTTTCTCTCTCCTCCAATGTGTGCACCCCGCACCCTCCCCAGATCTGCTCCAGAGGTTTGGCAGAGCCCCTAGAACAGATTTAGATGGTATGCAGGGGGAGGGACGCGGGTGGTGCTGTGGGTTAAACCACAGAGACTAGGACTTGCCGATCAGAAGGTTGGCGGTTCAGATCCCCGCGACGGGGTGAGCTCCCGTTGCTCGGTCCCTGCTCCTGCCAACCTAGCAGTTCTAAAGCACATCAAAGTGCAAGTAGATAAATAGGAACCGCTCTGGCGGGAAGGTAAACAGTGTTTCTGTGCGCTGCTCTGGTTTGCCAGAAGCGGCTTAGTCATGCTGGCCACATGACCCGGAAGCTGTATGCCAGCTCCCTCGGCGAATAAAGCGAGATGAGCGCTGCAACCCAAAGTCGGCCACAACTGGACCTAATGGTCAGGGGTCCCTTTACCTTTACCTAGGGGGAGGGAAGGAGGGGGAGGTTCCATTGCTCAAACAGAACTCCTTGCATTGATGGAATGAGAGTCATTTTGGATACAGTCTCCAGTCCTCAACATACCAGTGCCTGGACCACCGTGGTCAAACTAGTCCAATCCATGATAGCTATATGGCCTTGGCATTGATCTACATTGCTGGAACTAGGATGGATGCCTTGAGCATCCTCATTAGGCCTGGAACAAAACAGTCCCCATTTTCATTTAAGATCCACAGATATTATTTCAATAATGCACATTCTCTTTCAATTGTACAGACCCTCCCTTCCTCCATGAGCAACAGATTAGTCGAGTCCAATGAAAAAATATACTATTAGAATGAATGAAAAGCACAGATTTCCTTCAGCTTTGCCGCTTTTACTTCTCTGAAGGAAAATGCATTCAGAAAGTACATTCTTCAGTAAACACAGACATGGCTGACAGAGCCCAAATAGTTATGAGAATCAGTTGGAAAGATAAAAGAGATATAACTTGCCGCTAGACAAGAGGTTTCCCCACCCTTACCCTAAAGAGTAACAGAGAAATAAAAATTTCAGAGAGGTTCATGAAGATGGAATTGAGGCAATTTACAGATATGCCAGTCTGTGGAGATGTGTACAAAAGCTGATGACAGGGAAGGAGACAATAAGATAAAAAGTAGGGCATTTGGAGAAGAGACAGAAAAAAGACAGAAGAATGAAATGAAATGTATTGTGATATAACACATTGTATTTTCTTTATGCTGAAAAAGAATAAGAAGGTAGCCAAATACAAGACATACAGTCTCAATTTATGTCTTCATCCCAAGTTCCAAAACTGTGAGGCAGGAACAGACAGTCCCTCTCAGTGTATGGATGGTCTGATTAAGAGGACATTCTCAGTTGATCTGTTGTGGGAGAGACAATGGAGGAAGCAAAACAATTATAGGAGAGAAATGTGAATTGCCTCCCAGATTCTGGTGGGAATTAGCAAAGTATTGGAGGCACTGGTGGGATATGGTTCTTGAGACGAGCCTAGAGGAGACCAACTCATTTTGTTCAGGCTGCCATTTCTGAACAGTCTTCACAAAGCACATTTATATAGTCAGGCCTCCAGCTTAGAAAGGCAAGAATAAGGTTAGACAATGGGAGAGAAGTTTGTAGCCATGCAAGCAGTCACAGGTGGCATTCATGCCAATCTTCATCTCTGTGATGATCATACAGAGGGTAGCAATGAAAGCAATTTTGGTTCTCTCAGTTTCTCTTTTTTCCAACCTTAAATTCAGTTCACATTTCTGCATCAATTAGGATTTTTTAAAAAATGAAGAAAATTCAGCATTTCAATATGAATTTCACTTAACACATTGTTAAGCAGTTTTGACTAATGTACACATTTTTTCAATCAACATCACATAATATTATGCATTTTTGTATATTATTTCAACCAGTTTTTATACACACTCCCCACTATAGCTGTCAACGTTTTCCTTTTTTTAGGGGAAATTCCCTTATTCCGAATAGGATTCCTCACAAGAAAAGGGAAAAGTTGACAGCTATGCTCCCCCCCCCCGCCCCAATATTTATGCATACTGTAAACACTGGTTGTAATATTGGATCACAATATTTGAATTAGTGTGAATTTTGAAGGATGGCCATGCTTTGGTTCTCACATTGTTTGGAAATTTCAGCTTTGATAGTTTTGACTTTAAATGCAAATTGAATCATATTTATCCCTGATCCCTAACACAGGATTAAAAAACACACAAAAAAATGAATTCAACCAAATGGTAGTTTTCATTCATACATTCTTTTCTTCAGACCTGGAATAAAAGCAAGTAAGTTTCTGGGTTGCTAAACTGGCTCTATTCTCAAACAGGTTTAGGGGGTGCTATTTATAGAACAGAAATGAATGGAATTCAGCTGACGGTAATCCTAATAAACATGATGATAAATACGGTAAGCAGTTTTCAGCCAATGTCCCACATACTGAAAAAATGAATGCAGGAGGCTGCTAGGCTGTAGTACCTAGCCCTGTGCTACAAAGAAATGGCATTCATTGTTGCTTAAGGTCCCACAATGAGTACTGGGTCAAAACATATTAGTACCTATAGCAGAACCCAAACATCCTCCCTCCTAGGCAGGGCTGGATTTAGGTTTGATGAGGCCCTCAGCTACTGAAGGTAATGGGGCCCTTTATATGTCCAGCTGTCCTTTGTCAACAACAAATTGTCACTGTTTTTTGTGTTGAATATATGCTATATGGTAATTTATGGACCTAATATGTATCTAAAGCCATTCACACATAACAAATAGGAGCCTACACAAAACACTGTTGCTGTATGTAGGTTTTATTTTATTTGTTTTTTATCCTTATATTTTGGAAATGTACGTCCAGGGTTTTTTTTTCTTTAATTTTTTGAGGGGCCCCCAATAGAGTGGGGCCCTAAGCTATAGCTTGTTTAAAACATCTTGCTGCACATGTGTGCTCTCATCTAGTCCTACTCACAGCTTTTCTTGAAATACTTTAAAGGCCTGTGGAGAACATAAGCCTCACTTCAAAGTAACATACAGACTGGGATGCAAAACATGTCACTGTAAAGCCAAATGCATATCAACATGCATGGTGCGTGTTGTTCAACTTTATGAAGCACCTATTGTGCTGGTCTGCACCAAACTTACTCAAATCCTGTACCACTGACACATTTCACAGTCAGGATTTTCTTTAGGCCTCTTGTCACATCACAGACACACACAAAAAATGCAACTGATCTTTAAAAATAGATTAAAATACCATCACGGATGCCGCCTAGGGCTATGCATTTACTAACATCACTTGGTTGCTCAGTTCACTGAACTGGTTCACTTTTTTATGCCTGACTTAGCAAAGATGCTACGAAAGAAAAAAAATCCAATATATCTTATACTTTGATCAACTGACAATACTCCTATTTAATCTAGTGCTGAGAGAGTAAATCATTAAATCACACCCTGACTTCCAAGGGTAATACAAATGCTGTAAATAAATCTATTCAAAAAGGCATGGCTAACAGAAGAAAGCAGTAAATAGCAACTCTACCGGCTGAGCCAGAGAAAATTGTTCTTATCTACCTGATGGGTCTGGTGGAAATAGCCAGATATCACATCTTTTGCAGCAGATGCTTTGATTTACAACTGGTTCTTTCCATCCACAATCCATGGAAGTGTGAAGAGCGAGCTAGACTCTGATTAGAGAAATAATGTTAATTTGATATTTCCAGCGTATTAATTGGAAAGGAGGTAACTCCTGGTCCAGATAGGGGGGGAAATTGTGGTCTGCCAAAAAAATTCAAAACTAAAGCCAGACCCTTCCCTAAATAGTAAAGAATTCAGTGGTTTAGAAAAGCGTTAGAGAAGTGAGCCTCTGACGGGACTTGGGAGATTAAAAATCTAACAGTATTCTAGAAATAAGGGAGGGAAGGCAGATAAATTTGATTCAGTTTGCATTTAAAGGTGAATTTACCAAATCCATACTTTCTGATACAATACATGAACTGAAACACAGCCAGTCTTCAAAACTGGCACTTCTCTGAATCTTGCAATGCCGTTCTCCAGCCCAGTTTCAAAAATGCAGCTACTAGGCTAAAATATGAATATATTGCATATATTGTTGAAAATAACATACAGAATACATTATATTAGGGGAAATTGCTCTGTACAGAAGTATATATTATTAGGGGGAAGTATTTTGAAAAAATTTGTATATTTCTCAAATGTTTATAACAAAATGGTTTTATTAGAATAAATTCTCACTAAAATGCTAATGATTTTCATGGGGATTTCTTAACAACAACACACACACCACCAAAAAAATTACAAATTGCTGCAGAAAAGATTGCTGGGAGAAGATGAATTGATAAATTCATTCATCCCTAGCAGAGGGGGAAAGTAACAGAAACTTACAGCAGATGATTTGAGGGTGGGGAGTTGGTTTTAGCAGAAGGTTCTGGTTTTCAGACATCTTAAAGTATTGATAATCATTTGATCCTTAAAATTCTACATTATCCACTTTTTAGTATTCTATACACTGTGGCAAGGAACACTAAAGAGTACATCAATTGACTGTAAGCCATTGTTCTAACCCTGGTCACATAGATACGTTATTTATTATCATTAATGTTAATGTCATTTCATTAGAGAAGGAAATATTTAACTTTATTGCCTTCAGCAAAGAACAATGCACTTAAAAAAAAAACCCTCAACAGGTGCTTATGGGAAAGCAAATATCCTAACCTAATCATGCTTCCTGTGATGGAATGCTTAAAGGCACTTTGGAGAGGAGAATGACAAAATATATTTGCATAGTTTGTGCTGCAGATTTTATTTAATTTAGCAAGAACGACCTGTGAGGTTTAAAGCATTGTCAAGAGCTGTAAATATAAAGTGCCTTTTGATATTTCTTAATGCAAAGCTAGTGCTAAGTAAAAGGTCCTCTGGATTCAGAGCTGAAGCCAGAGTAATGAAGTCAGGCTTCACAGCCTTGAGTGTAAATCTGTAGAGGGAAGCTGTGATGCGAATAAACTATACTAGTTTGGATAGAGTATACCAGCTGATTCATTAAAAAAGGAACAACTCATTTAGCTAATGTTGCTCTTGACTACACAAATCCAATTTCAGGTTATTACCCATCCACAACATGCAGGAGTCGCTTCTTTTTAGGTGTAATATAAGCACACAAATACAAAAGAAGAGAGATGCTTTCTACATTTCTGGGAGAGGCAACACTAGGACTAAGCAAAAATAACTTTCCAAAATTCTCCACGCTATTTGTGGGTGGTGAAATGCAGGAGGAGAATTCACTTAATATTATTGGAGGAGAAGTGAAATTTTGAATCACTTAATGCTGAATGAAATGTTATTAGTTCGCATTGGTGGGGAAAACAAGCAGTAAGCTGAGAGTTGAGGACTGGAAGAAATAGGGGGCAAGACCACTGTTTGATTCAACAATAATAAAATAATATAAACAGTGCATGGATGAAACTTGATGCATGGATGGGAAGTTTTCCCCCATGACAATTCTGCAGTGGAACACTCAAATTCTCCAGCAACTCAGGAGGAGCTTTGAAAAGGAGAAAACAAAATTGTCCAAAAATTCTTTTCTCAGACATTTTGACACAGCCTTATGAAAGAGCTGCTGCTGTACAAATGCTGTGTGAGGATCCAGCTGCTGGTCAGCTCTTCTCAAAAAAAGATATTGTGGAACTAGAAAGGGTTCAGAAAAGATTGGCAAAAATGAACAAGGGGTTGGAGCAACTTCCTATTGAGGAAATGTTAAAATATATAGGGCTTTTTTAAAAAGAAAGGGTGATAAAGATTCACATGACAGCAGATAGGGAGAAGTTTTTCTCCCTCGCCAATAATATTAGAACTCGGGAACATCAATGTTGGAAGATTCGGGACAGGCAAATGAACATACTGAAATAACAGTGATCACCAACTTGGTTGCCTTTAAAATTCATGGAGACTAAGTTTATTAATGACCACTAGCCATGATAGCTGAGTTCTCCTTCCACTGGTAAAGGCACTCTGCCTCTGGTTACCAGCTATTGGGAAGCAGAAGTGCGGAGAATATTGCTGTACCTCAGGTCTAGCTTGTGGCTTCCAAAGCCATTGGTTGACCACTATGAGAACAGAATACTGGACTATACAGAAGCCCTTAGGCCATGGGTAGGCAAACTAAGGCCTGGGGGCTGGATGCGGCCCAATCGCCATCTAAATCCAGCCCACGGATGGTCCAGGAATCAGCAAGTTTTTACATGAGTAGAATGTGTGCTTTTATTTAAAATGCATCTCTGGGTTATTTGTGGGACACAGGAATTCGTTCATTTCCCCTCCAAAAAATATAGTCCAGTCCCCCACAAGGTCTGAGGGACAGTGGATCGGCCCTCTGCTGAAAATGTTTGCTGACCCCTGCGGCTTAGGCTGTACTTGGCCACAGGCTATACGTAGGCTATACAGTTTGAGTCTGGGACAAAGTGTGATATTTAAAGGCAAAGCTGATCCTCCTCATATCTGCAGGTTCAGCCTCAGTGAAAGGCATGGGACTCTCCTCCTGCCACACACATACTTCAGCATCTGGTTACTAATAAGCGTGCTTAGCATTATGCCTGTGAATGTTATAACTCTACAGTCATAGAAGATGACATTTTTATGAATTAAAAATTTATGGGATGCCTTTGAAAATAACAGAGCTGGCTTCTACAGTTTTGATTGAACTGGGTTACAATCAGGATAGCTCTCATGTTATGAATCTGAAATTCACAAGTTCAGTGCGTTTAACAAGGTCCAAATGCAGTCTTAAAGGATATGGGGGGAATGGTGTTTCCCTGTCCATATACATCTCGCAGAGGTGTTAATGCATACATAGCATTTTATGTTATGCTTATGAAATGGAATTCACCACCAATGCTTATTGCAACTTTCACCCACCCAAATACAATAACAATTGATAGACTTTTGTTCTGTGAGAAGACTTTACTAAAGATAATAAAATGTGCATACTAGACCTCAGATATCAAGCAAATATTTATGATAGTCAACAGACCATTATATATCTATATCTGTATCCAGATAGATCTATATATAGAAAGATATGCGTGCCCACACCCACACATTGCTTTTTCAAAAAACAACAACAATAACAACAACATGGTGCTGGTACACTTCTAATATTTGAGGGAAAAGAGGTGCTGGTGCTGTGTACCCCTAGAAAAAAGCACTCTATATATTTAAAAAATCAACCATAACCTCAGAAGAACAATTGTGACAAGTTGGGAGCTAGCAGATATTACAGCATTCAGATATATAAGGTAATGAATTTATTAGACCCCTCAATGATGCAACTCGAAAAGCTCTCTAAGGATTGAACAGAAAGCTGCCTCATAATTATGCATTTTTTGGGTGGTTGCTAGATTCTAAGGTAGAAAAAAACACATCTGGGACCATTTCAAGCGATAAATGACTGTAAGGACAGCACCTGGCCTTGAAGGGAGTTTTAGTAAACCTTCCATCTCCGATATTGGAGGGTAAAATGTTAATATGTGCCAACAAAACGACACTTGCGTGCCCAGCTGCAGTGTCCCGGTGTGCCCAACTACTGAGTGGTAAATGAATGAACACAACTATCTGAGATTTGGAATAGCCACAACTTTATTGATTTCAGATGTAGGAAGTCTTGGCATAGGCACTGGGCTTGTATCCCTCTCAGCCCCCCCCCCCCGGGGGACTGAAGCATGACAGGGTCTATTCAGGGGTCTATTCAGGGATGGATCCATTGCAAAACGCAGGTGTATGTGGATGCCTCCCAAACACTGAGGGAAGCTCTTGGCCCGCTAGCCCTACGCAACTGGCTCTTGGACAGAGACCCCTCTAATGGGTCCCACAGCAAGGAACAGGGGGTGGGTGAGTCACCATTTCACCACACCCCAACTGGATGAAAGACTATAGGATTCCGCCAAAGGCCTAAACTGCCAAAGTTGGGACCAGTGCTATGGGGAAAGAGAAACCTGGCAACAGTCCAAAGACCACAGCAAAGGTCTCCTAGCTGAAAAGGAAATGGTTAGAACAGTAAAAACTATTAATGAATGGAAGGGAAGGGAAGGGTGAGTGACGCTCCCGGCCGACTGGGTGCTGTGTTTGGGAGTCGGCCAGGCTAAGTAGATGGTGGACGGACCTGAGCGAAGCCTGCCTCCCTTAGGTCTGCTCGCCATGCCCCACCCACTCACCCCAGTGGCAGCCATGGATTGGCTTGTTTGAATAGACAGGTTTTGGCGGGAACCTGTGAGCCTCTGTGGCAGCCGAGGGGGACAGGGAGACAGGCAAAGATGGCATGGCGTGCCCAAGTGGAGAGGAGGTTTTGCATCGGGCCGCAACCACTGGTTATTTTTAGAAAATATAGATATGGCGTACATTGGTTAGGCAGACCAAGTGGGTGTGATGTACGTGGTGCATTGTCTGATGTAAGTACCGTATTTTTCGCTCTATAACACGCAGATTTTTTCTCCTAAAAAGGAAGGGGAAATGTCTGTGCGTGTTATGGAGCGAATGTGTGGTCCCTGGAGCCGAAAAATAAGGCAAAAATCAAACCGCGCTTCAGGGAGAAGGGAGCTCCGTGATACAGGAAGTGGCAGCTTTCCTGCATTCTGCCTCAGGGTCTTACTGCCCGCCCTCTCTGTTTCCTTGCTGTGTTTGCTCAAACGGAACAAAGAGCAGGGGAAGCCCCTCCCCTCCAGGCAAGTAGAGAGGGAAAGCAGAGCGTCCGAACAAAGAGCAGGGAAAGCCCCTCCCCTCCAGGCAAGTAGAGAGGGAAAGCAGAGCGTCCGAACAAAGAGCAGGGAAAGCCCCTCCCCTCCAGGCAAGTAGAGAGGGAAAGCAGAGCGTCCGAACAAAGAGCAGGGAAAGCCCCTCCCCTCCAGGCAAGTAGAGAGGGAAAGCAGAGCGTCCGTCCTTCTATCCTCTCCCTGCTCCGGAGGAACAATGTTTGTGAAGGGAAGAGAGACTACAGGTTCGGCTAAAAATTCTGATTTGACTTCCTGCTTTTTGTTTTTGGAGACACACAGCATTCAAATATGCTTTCTTCCATTTAAAGAGGGAGAGAGAGAGAGAGAGCACACGCTGGCTGGCTTGTGTGGGTGGGTGGGGGGAAACTTTTGCCTTCCTTTCCTCACGTTATAGCCCTCTCCTGCATTCTTAGCCTTGTGTTTTTCCTTCCCTCCCCACTTAAAATGTGGTTACAAAGCATGGATCCACATGGATCCTCAGGATCTTTGCATTGGGTCACCCCAAATTCACCATCAGAGCACACAGCATGTCCATGGCTACAGCCTGCCCCCCCAAAAAAAAAATCACGCACCCACTGTTGCCTGGGGCTGCAATGGTGCAAAAACGTGGTTACAAAGCATGGATCCACATGGATCCTCAGGATCTTTGCATTGGGTCAGCCAAAATTCCCCATCAGAGCACATAGCATGTCCATGACTACAGCCTGTCCCCCCCCAAAAAAATCACGCACCCACTGTTGCCTGGGGCTGCAATGGTGCAAAAACGTGGTTAAAAAGTATGGGTCCACATGGATCCTCAGGATCTTTGCATTGGGTCAGCCAAAATTCACCATCAGAGCACATAGCATGTCCATGACTACAGCCTGTCCCCCCCCAAAAAAATCACGCACCCACTGTTGCCTGGGGCTGCAATGGTGCAAAAATGTGGTTACAAAGCATGGATCCACAGGGATTCTCAGGATTTTTGCATTGGGTCACCCCAAATTCACCATCAGATCACATGTCTGTGGCCACAGCATGAAGCACAAAAATGATACGTCCACTGTTTCATTCAGAATATTTTTTCCCTTGTTTTCCTCCTCTAAAAACGATGTGCGTGTTATGGTCAGGTGCGTGTTATAGAGCGAAAAATACGGTAACTCTAGTACATCCAAATCTTTTATTCTTTGCTGAGCAATAGATTTCGCTTGCCCTAGGCATAAGGAGGGGAAAAATACAACAGCACAAATATTTTCCATTAATGCTTCCTCTTGCCTCCCAAGCAGACACAAGAATCAAGCAACACTTGATATGCCGGCGACATTAGGAAGGCAGAGGAGCAGATTTAGAGCCAATAATGAATGGAATATAAATATAAAGATAAGTTCTGCAATGTTTCAGTCCTCTGGAAAATAACAACTAAGTTGCATGTTCCCTGTGCTTATATAATATGCTGTAATAAAGTCAGTCATAACTCATGCTGGGAGCAGTAGTGTGTACAATCTTTCATGTGGCCTCAATATGATATATAGGAGACAGGAGATCTCCTGCTGTGAGCAGCAAAACCAGACATTTCAAATAAAAAGGAGAAAAGGGGGTAGAAAGGGGAATAAATCTTGGAACTGCCAGTCCTTCACTGGAGTAAAAATGTGGCTCGTCTAGTTTTGGGGAAATTATCAGCTGTTTAACTGTCACAAGTGACATAAATTTTTACATAAAAGTGGGTTTTCCATGTGTCTCAATAGGCTCTGCAGTTGAATTGATCCTCCAGTGACTGTGTATAAATCACATGATGCCCATTGAGGCTGGGATTTGAAATTGAGCTGGAGGAACTCAGTGAAAAGGAACAGTCAGCTTCCTCTGGGATCTATAAATCTGCATGAGTGGCATGGAACAAAATAGGAGGGGGAAAGAGGGTAAAGAAATAAGTGAAGTATGAAAATAAAAGCAAAAGATGGTTTATAGAAAACATAGTTCCCTAGTTTGGGAAAGGAAATTTGATCCAGTAGTAGGTAGAAAAGGAAGTGATGGATGATGGCATCACATCTGATGAGTTTGTTTAATCACTTAATTAATATCTGTTGTTTGAGCATGAATAAAGGAAGTGAACTTCTTGGGTTCCATCCCACTTGATTAAAGAAATAGAATTGATTTTTTAAAGCCAGCATTCAGTAGCATGATGGGAAACTGTAGAGCTATTATATTCAAGGCTTAACATCGGCTTAATATCAAAAAAATGTTATATTTAGGACTTAATACCTTGTTTAGAATTTGAAACCTTTTTTAAAATTTACGTGAAAATGCATATCCATTTTTGAATCAAGTTATATTTAAGTAAGAAAATTGGTTGATCTAATAAGTATTCAAGATATGTGAGTGCATTTAGGCTGTTTTGTGGGCTTTCTGCTGGTTATTCCTGGTGGTCATTTATTGCCCAGTTGGTTAGAGATGGAGCTTCTGCTACCAGTGGAGGGGACACTATGTGCTATCCTAACCCTACCCCCCAGCCATCAACATCAAGGGGATTAGGACTGCAGCATTATGGAATTAAGCTCTTTATAAGCATCCATGCTTAAATGTTCTGTTGTACTTCAGGATTTATATGAGAAGCTGAGAAAACCTATTTGAAGTGGTGGCAAGAGTCAGCAGGGACAATGTGTGCAATTGTGATTTCCCTCCTTTTCTCCTATACACATCCACTGAATATCTGAAAAGGGCTTGTGTCATGCTGGGAGAGAGAAACGATTTCAATATGATATATAAAGCAAGAAGACACATGAACAGAGGGAGACAGGAACAATTGTTTCAACTATAAAAAGTTCTGTGTGAAGCATGCAATCTTCCCATTCATCTGTAAGGCAGAGATCAAGCTAATAGGCTGCCTCATTTAGGAAATGGAACATTAGGAACTCAGTTTTGAATGCTTTTGCTATTATATTCTTTTATGACTGAAGCACTATTGTTTGATGAAGCATTTTATCTGAGATGGCATCTTTCACGAGATTAATGAGCTACTAGACCTAGCAAGCTTAAATGAGCATTCTTCCAAGCTTTAAATACATCCCAGTTAATATTAATTAAATCACAAGGAGCATGAGAAAATAACACTTATATGCCTATAATAACATAATATTATTGTGAAATTTTTATTCTGACAATAGTCCTGGAATTTGGATAGGAGCAACTTAGACAGGCACAACGTAAGGTCACTGAGGACAAACACCACCCACTAGGCTGTAGGGTTACCAGACGTCTCCAGTTCCTGGGGGCAGTCCCCGGATCTGTCCCTGGACAAATCTGTCCCTGGACAAATTCCGTCCCCAGAATGTCCCCAGATTTGCAAATCTGTCCCTGGGAAATGTGGCAGCGGCAGTCTCAGCAGCCCGGAGCCAGCCTGGTAGCGCAGTTGGCTCTGGCTGGCTTCAGGAGCTGCCCGCTGCTCGCTGCGCACTGCTGCCGTCACTGCTGAAGAGGAACCAGGACGTCCAGTGGTACAGATCTCTTGCCCCCTTCCCCCTTTGTTTTGACAGATCGGAGGAGGCTCGAGAGTCGCAGGCAGGTAGCCGTTGCCCAGGAGGGGCGCAAGGGGCGCAGTTTCTCTGCCAGGCAAGGTGCAAAGCCCTTCTTTTGCACCCTGTGAAACATGAATGCGCAGAGTTTTTAAAAAACTGGGCAATGGCCACCCTCCCACAACTCCCGAGCCTCACTCGATCAGTCAAAACAAAGGGGGCAGGAGATTGGGGAAGGCTTGGGAGTCACGGGCGGACAGCTGTTGCCCAGTTTTTTTAAAAAAAAACTCTGCACATTTATGTTTCACAGGGTGCGAAAGAAGGCCTTTACATGTGTGCTTGGGCTCAGGGTCTTTTGCCTCACCATCCCCACTACTGACTTCCTGTTGCTACTCAGCTTCAAAAAAAAAATTAAATAAATAAAATCTGGTAACCATACACTAGGGCTTGCTTGAGATTTTAAAAACATGTAACAATATAATGCTGCCAACCTGCATTCAACATTCAGGTGTCACAACTTGTGCAAGGTACCTTTAGAAGAACAATGGAAAGTGTACTGAGAACCTTTAGTAATTTTCCTTTGTTTGTCAAGTGTTGCTCTTTTGCGGTTCAACCTCTGCACCACTGCTACAAACCCCTAATGCAACAGCCCAATCCTCATGCATCCATTTAGAAATCTCATTGAATTCAATGAGACTTACTCCCAGGTAAGAACATATAGACGGAAAGGGATCCTAAAGGCTGGTCAAGGAATCCCTCCAAAAATCTCTACTCAACCCCTGAAACAGGCAACTAGCCAAAGCCCATAATGCATTAAGGAAGGAGAGTGGGAGCGGCAAAAGGGCAAAGGGCTTGTGGGGGTCTCCAGACCCTGCCACCCCACCTGATCGATTCCCAAAAGGAGTGGGTTGGAAAGGGTGATCGCATGGGCCTCGGGTCAGTCTCCCTAGTCTTCATTTGTATAAAGCACTCCCCACACTTTTAGAGTGCTGATGGCTTGTCTGACTGCCTTGTGTAATGTGAGCTCATCAATGTCTCTTGAGAGAGCAGAGTTCAAACTGAGCTCTTTGCTACTTTATAATACCTTTATGGCCTGAGTCCCACGAGGAGATTCTGCACGTACCTCTGTTACACAGAGAGAAATCTCTAAAGCCATTAGCTATCCCTCCCTCCTTTTTTTCCTTCAAGGAAGAGTAGTAACAAAAGGTGCTACGTTACGCTGTTATTACAGGGAAAAGTTGGGTATTTCTACCCAGCCATTCCCTTGCTTGCAAAGAGTGGAAAAGCACTTTCAGTGGAAGTGCATTTTCTTCCCCTAGAGCACACCCTCTCCACTCATGCGCCTTTGCTTGCCTGGGCAAAGTCAAGAAGAGGCCAGATGCTGTTTACTAGGTTATGAGACATGAAGAGAACACGGCCCAAGGTGATGGATTTCATTTGCAAAAAAGCTATTATGCTGCTGTCAGCATTTTGTCAGCTAGCTGCCAGCAACTATGACCAAGATGTGCCTCTTTTCCAGCATACCACAGCAGGATATTCTTACCCTTTTAAAGGGATATGAGGTATGGGATGGTAGAAGCTTCACAGGAGGCAACTAGAGATGCAAAAGCCACATTAGTTGTTCCTACTGTTGCACAAATTTAGAAAATTGCCACCAAGTGTTTCCCCAATTGAATTTGAAGGTTCCTTCTCCATACAGAAAAGGAAGAAAGAAAACATTTTCAATTTCTCAGTAGTTCTGCACAGTCATGTGGTATTTCAAACCCTATAGTAAGAGTCAATTGGCACAGCACAATCTTGCTTGCAAGTAAGTCCCATTGAGCTCATGGGTGGTGCTATGGTCTAAACCACTGCGCCTCTTGGGCTTGCCGATCAGAAGGTTGGTGGTTCAGATCTGTGTGATGGGGTGAGCTCCTGTTGCTCTGTCCCAGCTTCTGCTAACCTAGCAGTTCAAGAGCATACCAGCGTGAGTAGATAAATAGGTACCGCTGTGGCAGGAAAGTAAAAGGCATTTCCATGCACTCTGGCACTCATCTCAGTGACCTGTTGTGCCAGGAACAGTTTAGTCATGCTGGCCACATGACCTGGAAAGCTGTCTGTGGACAAACGCTGGCTTCCTTGGCCTGAAGTGAGATGAGCGCCACACTGCATAGTCACCTTTGACTGGACTTAACTGTCCAGGGGTCCTTTACCTTTATGCCTCCAGCCTAAGGCTGCAATCCTTAACAGACATACTCCATTGCAGTAAGCCCAATTTTCTTCTATGGAACTTAGAATCATGTAAAACTCTGCATTGTCAAGGATCCCTGTTGTAGGACTAACTAAGGAAAGGTGACTGAGTGACAGGCTCAAGTTTAAACAGTTCAGTGGTAGTTCATTTGTCTTGAGGACTGTAATTCTGTTCACAGACTTGGGATCACAATCAGATTTTGTAAAGCTTATGCAAGGTATGCCTTTAATTTTTTAAGGCATTTCCATATATAATATCCAGTACTGCACTCTGTGTGCACTATGATGTGCATTCAGAACTCTTGCACATATAGGCTTTCTAATTCACCCCAGTGGAGAATACAACTTTTGGACTCTAGGCACACAGAAATGTTGCCTCTATTGAAGAAAGCAGATAAATATGTCAAGGTCAGGAGAGCTATAACCTGAGTCTCCATGCTCCACAAAAGTTGTTATTGTTTTTTAGAGGGGTTGTAAGGGTCTCCTGGTGTATTTCAATTGAACGTTCTGCACAAGCCATGACTTCAACTGCCATCAACCCCTGTTATTTGCTAGCAAAACAAAGCCCTGAAATCATGGTAAGGTTGTTCAAGCTTCATTATCAGCAAGACACAAGTAGTATTAATAGTGCAAGGTTTCCCTGTATCACAAAAGTCCCATTGCTTTAGCAAAATCTGCCACTAGCTTTGAAATTTTTGCTCTTTCCCTGAATAAAACAACAACCCAGAACATATATTTTGTTTGCCAATACTGCTTTTACTGGTTCACCCGTGGGCGCATACATTTTGTAACAAAAGCTCCTACTGGACTATTTGATTTTAAACAGAGGGTGTGTGCCAAGTATATGTCAAAAATATGCCTACAAAACACATGTGATATGACCATTGTATTAGACTAAAGGGTGGGGAAGTGATTGGTATGCTCACAACAGATGCCCAACCAAATATGGAACATGCCCCTACGACAGCTTCAAAAAGAAAGCCACTAAGTTGTGCTCTGTATTGTTCAATGCACTTGCATAAGAACAGATCATCTTAACGTCTATCAGTATAACATTAAGCTACCTTTCCATTCACATTCCACTCAGTCTCATATTCTTCTTCTTACCCTACAAATCACGTTAGCAGTATGATCTCATGGGTCTTAACAAATTTGAGGAGGGCTGTATGAGTAGGAGTGGGGAGGGCTGAAAACATACCAAAGCAGGAAGAGAATTAGTTAGCTTAAACCGAGGAAATCATTCTAGCACTTAAGCTATATACTATGATTGCATTGGCACCTTTCCTAATTTATAAGTGAGTTTAATTTGGAGCAGTGCTACATGGAAGGTGTGAAGATATGAACCTTGAATTTTAATGGAAAACATTCTGGATAATTTTCAGCACAGGCCATGGAAATTAATGATGCACACATTCACTCGGCTGCTTCCCAAAATCAGAGTGTGCATGTCTCTGTGTGAAGGTTTGAGCAACTCAGAAAATGAATGACCCTCCGGTGGACGTAAGAAAGTCCTAGTGAATTAGTGATTCCAGGCAGAAGACAGCATGCACAGATTTATTGCAAACCTGAGACTTTTCTCTTCCTTGCCAAGCAATACCCAGTGCTCTAAAGAGAGCAGAAGCTAAACTCTGGCATGTTTGCTCTGCAGGTGCAGAATACCAGACTTTACACTGCTGGTTCATTCACTTCTTTTTAATTACTTAATTCAGTACTGATGAATACTGCCCGAGTTAGAATAATGGAGCAGGTAGCTGAATAACCAGACTGACAGTACAAAACAACTTCCCCCTCCATGGCGTCCTTCAGATGTTTTGGACTCCAGTTATCCCTGATCATTAGCCATACTGGCTGGGGCTGATTGGAATTGTAGTACAAAACACCTGGAAGCCACCATATAGGGAAGGCTGGCACAAGGAGACCATCAGACAACTCCCTTAATCATTGCCATTATCTGATTTACTTCATCAATATCATTGGCTAGTTAACCCTGATCTGAAAGACCTACTGTTTGTTTTCCTTGTAAGGGTATATCAAGATATATATCAAGGGTATATCAAGACTTAAACTGCTTCAAATCATTCCATTTGCAAAGGAAATCTGGGAACTTTAGTCCCTTGAGACCGAGACCAACACTTCTATTTCCAAGGTCATGGATACAAGTCTCAGATACTCAGAGTACTCACCTCAAAAAAGAGATGACCCTTATAAGCCTCAAATTCAGAATCAGAAGTGCCGGTATCTTTATTTGCATCAGCCAGTAGCCATATCAATAAAATAAAATAAAATACAATGTACTGAAGATAGAGGTGAAAATTTAACTATACAAAATACATGTTGGGGGTTTTCTTTTCTGGCTTGTATTTCAACACAACCCTGAAAATAATTCTGCTATAACTCTTCTGTTAAGGGGAAATGGCACTAGATTTCTTCTTCTTCTTCATAGTGTGAACTGATCTGAATGTTAGTTGCTTCTAACACTATCATTAGCATTATCAGTAGTATCTGAAGAAGTGTGCCTACACACAAAAGCTCATACCAATAACAAACTTAGTTGGCCTCTAAGGTGCTACGGGAAAGAATTTTGTTTTGTTTAGTTTTGACTGTCATTAGCAATCAGGTACTCCTCTACAAAGTTATGGGAGGGACCAAAGCACAGTAGTACAGTGTGTGTTTTGTATGTAGAGAGTCTTAGGTTCATCCTCTGATACCTAAAGTTTAAAAGAACCAGGTTTCAGAAGATGTGAAAGACAACTGCCTGAGATCTTGATGAGTCACTGTCAATCAGAGTAGACCCTATAAGATTAGATAGACAAATAGTTCTAACCCAGTACAAGAGATATTCCTATGATCTATGGGGGAATTCATCAACAAGTTCATGTCCACTATTTTAAGGCATTCCACTTCAGGGTTTGCAGTGCATGAAACCCCATTTTATCTTACAGAATCTAATGAGATGCATTACGGATATTTATTGCAATATAGAATCCTGAAATATTTTCATTTTTAGCATAACCATGTATCCTCATTGAATCAAGAGAAAGGAAAAGAAATCATTCATAAAGATATGGATGTATTTATTTCCCTTTACCTTCCTTACTGTTCTGCTCTAAACAGAGGGAATAGTCAACCAAAGAAGCCAGCAGGAAAAGGAGAGTTTTAAGTGTGTGAGTGCGCGCGTGTGTGTGCGTGTGTGTGTGCGTCTGTGCACGCATGCATTTAAAAGTATGAAAATGTTAGGTTATCAGCCTGGATATGCCACGTTTCATCTCATCATTGCTAGATGTGAGCAACAAAAACAGAGTTAATGTTCCATAGTCAAAGCAGAAGTGACAGTAATGCCCAAGAATGGACTTTTACACAAAGAACTCCTCAGCAAAAAATAATAAATAAATAAATAAAAGAAAATAAGGAGGGAGCTCAAAATGTCAAGTGCAACAGAAGTTTACATTATTTCAAGTCCTTGACTTCTGCCCTGCATAAGCTTCTTAGTTCTCTGTGTGTCCAACACAGTGGACTTGCAACATATTGTTGGCATATCACTCATTTCCCCATGTTAATCACTAGAAAAATCAATAGAGCTAACATCGCTTGTGTGAAAAACACCTCTTCCTTGCAAAGAGAAGGAAATCATCCTCATGAAAAACATTTCTCCCGGGGAATAAATGCATGAATAAATAACTTATTAGAACATTTGGGAAATGCAACAGCACTGAGCTTCATCACTGCAACTTGTTCACGGTAAAACCTCCTGTTTTTTCACTCACAGCATTGCGTTCGTCATTAGTGATGCTTTAGCGAGGTGGATTGATGGCAGGCTCTTGTACATTAATGTATGCTTGAATGGGCAAAGATGCTCTGGGCCCATACTTGGCTAATGATAGCAAAAGCATACCACATTGATGGCAATCCCACCCCTCATCCCCACAGCAGTTGTGGAAATACAATAATTGAATGCATTCAGATGAAAATGTTCTGAGCAATTCTCCCTACAGGGGGAGGAAAGTCAGCAGCTGAACCATTGCAACATCCAAATCCCTGCTAGTTTACAGCAGCCATAATGGGGAGCTGCAGCCAATCTCATTACAGTCAACAGGAGAGAATTAACAGTACCAGCTCCAGGGCTGGGGTACTTTAAGGGCCTGTGTTGGGATTCCCAGGAGAATAAGGAAGAACAGGATACCGTGGATCCATGGCTTCACTAGACATGCCCCATTCCTGGATCCACTACCAGCGGAGCATCTGTAGGCCAGTATTAAAACTGGCTTGCCATTTGTTTCTTGAACTTATATACTGCTTTATATTCCAACAAATCTCTAAATAGTATAACTCCTCCAAACAACAAAAATCAGTATTATATAAATATATATAATTTCCATGTTCTCTGCAACCAATACTAGTAATTAACAACAATCCACATTTTAAGTAACACAATTAAGCAATAAATATCTCTAAACAGTAGACATAAGTAAAAATGAAAATGAAAAAAGAGTGAATAAAATATAAAATAAAGAATACATCAAGGTATAGCTTCAGAGCGCAACGTACAGTAATTACAATATATGTCTTGAGAATCTCAAAAATGTCACATGCACAAACAGCATGTAAGAGCACAAATCAGGAATTCAGGAAGCAAGCTGTCAAGACTCAATGACCACACCCTTCACACACACTCTACATCACTCCACTCCACAGTTATCACTTTTTTTAAAAAAAGGAAACACTTAAAAATGCAACAACTGACACTCATGTACAATTCCAACAGCAGAGGAAAAGTCAAATGCACATGCACACAAATTCATTTCCACCCTGTCTCTGTCTCACCTAAGTTTTGTTTGAATTTGGAGGCCTTCAGGAGTCAGGACTACTTTCACACGTATTATCTTCTAACAGAGGACTTGATTTCCATGTTGTAGTGGGGTGCATTATAGTGTTTTAAAAGGAACTCACGGCCTTCTTTGATTTTTGCCTGAACTGTAAGTATTTACCTGGGGGGTTGTGTTCTGAGGCATCGCACAAGTCAGCCCACCCCATTCCGCCCCCTTCCAGTTCTGGAAATGGTGTGTGTGTCAGCAGTCGCACACAAATCGGAAGTTCCCTGTTTATGTACATGTTAGCAAGCTGGTGACTGTTGGCATTTGCCAATAATAAAAAAAGCTACGTGAGGCCCAATAGGAAATACAGGAAATCTCTGTGTCAAAAAGAAGAGTAATGACACACCAGTAACATTGTAAATAGTCTGTGTCTGGAACAGATAGACCTTTGAACATGTATTGAAGGCACTCATTTGGTTGTAACATTTACTGAAAATGTCAAAATGTTATAATATTTTCAGTGGACTTTACAAACTTTTATGTTTAATGGTGATTGTAACCATTCACCAATGTAAATCATATAGCTCCTCTTATTTATTTATATGCAATGATAGATTTAACAGAGGTGCAGCTTGGTCCAGAAAAAGAAGAGATCTGTGACAACAAAGAGGCAAGTTTGAGAATATATACAGATACTTTCCATCACCTTTGAATAATCATTAGTAGTCGTTCCCTATTTGAAATTAGACACAGTTGAGCTCAAGCATTTTTATCTTAAGAATGTTACTGAGAAATTCCAAAAGAACTTCTCTTTTCACATTTCTCAGTAGTGTACAAAGATAATGCTTACATTTACAGCACCTCCATCGAACTACTTCCTGGATAGGTTGTGAGAAGCTGGTTTCAGGCACTAGGCCTGTGGACAGACCAACTCTACATTCCAAAGATGTCTGCAAACATGACGTGAAGGCTAGCAACATTAACCCCGCTGTATGGGAATCTCTTGCAGATGAGCCAGTGTCTGGAGACAGGTTGTGTATCCACAGCAGTAACCAGAAAATGAATGACTGCTGGGAAGAACGCAGAGAGAAGAAATGGCATGGTTCTTCTGCAGCAGCAAAACTGGATGCCTTCATCTGCTCCACCTGTGATAAAACATGTCTCTCCTGTATTGGTGTCTACAGCCACAGCCGACACTAACTGTCCAACAGGTTTGAATTTGCTCCCAATGAGCCACAATGGATATGTGCTTGTTGCTCCTTCACACACTATTCTTCCTTCAGAACTGCCAGGGAACTTGAGAAGCCACCCTCAACTGATTGTCCTTGGGGTGATTCTGTTAGGGTTTGAGTTGAGTTGAGTTTTGAACACCGCAGAAGAGAAATTGCAACAGGTATTGTTCCTCTACAGCGCTTGCTGATGAGACCAAATAAAAGTCAAAGCATCAAGGAAAACCATTCACATCTGACTCTTTGATGCCCGTCATGAGAATAACCTCTAGGTGTTATCCTGTCAGCCTGGAACTAAATGTAAGGCGAATGCAGACAACCCCATTTGCTATTTGATATTTGCCCTATGTACCCTTACTCCCATTCACCAACCTGTCATTCTATGCAGCACATAGCATGGGCACTCAGCTCCTCCCTGTCTCTTACTGAAGAAGGAAAATGTTTTTGACTTGATGTCAGTGCCTACAAAATGCAGGCAGAGAGTGATGAGATCAGCTTGAAAGCTTTCTGTTATACAAACAAGGAGAGAAGGCATTTCTCCCTCTTGCCATCAAATTCACACCCAGTGAGATGGAAGGTGACCTCCATAAAAAGGGGGCTATTTTTTTGAATGACAGAAAGAGAAGCCAAAATTGAAAGGGCTTGAAATGACTTTTCCCCCTTAGTCTGCATTGTGCTTTAAAGTACCTGAAAGGATGCGTAAAACTATGCAACTATCCCTGTCTTGCAGAGGCAGCCCTGACATTATGGAAAGAGAGGGGGCAGCCTCAGGCAGCAGATTGGGGTTATAATAAAAGGGCATCAAACTATTACTTAATTTGTTGTTATTGGGTTGGTTGTTTGCTTGTTTTTACTCCCAGTAGTGAGTGCTTGTGGAATTCTTTACCTCGGTTGTCAAAGTAGCTTAACTGACTGCGCACTAAGTTGCTGCACTAACAGAAGCCAGAACAAGATGCTGCTTTTGGTAATTTAACAACAACAACAGCAAAAAATACCCCCATGCAAGCATTCATGGCACTCTGTGCTTAGGAAAGCATGGTGCACAGATGCAGGAGGATGAGAGAAAGAGTGAGGCCAGATGTAAAAGAGGAAAGGGACCCTGAAACTTTAATGCCTGTGTAGAACAGAGACTTCTGGAAGATATAGCTTGCCCTTCCATATGTGTCAGGAGGACTTTGAGTGTCACATGGCAGGACAGAGTTTCAAACAAGGATGTGCTCTCCCAAGTCCACATTCCCAGTATGTTCACACTCCTGTCTTAGAAACATCTATGCTGGCTTGGTCATGTCCACAGAATGGAAGATGGCAAGGTCCCCAAGGACGTGCTCTACGGGGAGCTGGCTTCAGGCACCAGGCCCCTTGGCAAACCAACTCTGCATTACAAAGATGTGATGCAATGCAAATGTGACATGAAGGTTGGAAACTTCAACCCTGTTGTGTGGGAATCCCTTGCAGATGACTGCAGTGCCTGGAGACAGTTAGGTCATGTACCCATAGCAGTGGCCAGAGGAGGAATGACTGCCGGGAGGAGTGCAGAGAGAAGAAATGCCATGGTGCATCTGCAGCAGCATGCCTTCATCTGCCCCAGCTGCAACAAGGCATGTCTCTCCCACATCAGTCTCTACAGCAGAGCCTTCCAAACTTTTCATGTTGGTGATACATTTTTTAGACATGCATCATTTCACGAAACAGTAATTCAGTTTTATTAGCAAACTGGAGGTTAAACTAACCTCTTTCCAGCCCCGGGAGGAGCACAAAGAGTGTTCACGCGACACACCTACACACTGCAGCCGACACACCAACGTGTTGTGACGCACAGTTTGGAAAGCTCTGCTCTACAGCCACAGCAGGCTCTGTAACCTTCCAAGAGTTTGACCTCACCCCCTAAGGCGCACTCCTCCATTGACTCCTGAGACAGATAGATGCCATCAATAGTGTGCCCTCTTCTACATAACTAGGGGCAGGAGTCCTGTCCTTTTTTTGTATCTGGCCATCTAAGAGATGGGGGTAGAATATATAGAACAAATCCTATGTAGGTCTACTTAGAAGTCCCATTGTGTTCAATGGATTGGAAAGCCTGTACTCAGTTTCTTGATCCACCTACTGTTATCTGTGGCTGTACCTACCTCTGGTTCTGCACACTATTAGCTGCCCTGCCCTGCACCCTACCAGCCCCCACTGACTCTAGCACAGTATTTCAATTGTCCATTCCATGTTCAACTCTATAATATCCAGCACTGTACAGCCCAGATGTAGCTGTTCCATGTTGTTGTTGTTGTTGTTTAGTCGTTTAGTCATGTCTGACTCTTCGTGACCCCATGGACCAGAGCACGCCAGGCATTCCTGTCTTCCACTGCCTTCCGTAGTTTGGTCAAACTCATGTTTGTAGCTTTAAGAACACTGTCCAACCATCTCGTCCTCTGTCATCCCCTTTTCCTTGTGCCCTCCATCTTTCCCAGCATCAGGGTCTTTTCCAGGGAGTCTTCTCTTCTCATGAGGTGGCCAAAGTATTGGCACCTCAGCTTCAGGATCTGTCCTTCCAGTGAGCACTCAGGGTTGATTTCCTCCAGAATGGATAGGTTTGATCTTCTTGCAGTCCATGGGACTCTCAAAAGTCTCCTCCAGCACCATAATTCAAAATCATCAATTCTTCGGCAATCAGCCTTCTGTATGGTCTGTCCCATAGATATGTATAAATGAATTACAATACACCCTTTTTTTTTCCAAATCACCTTCCTAAGATTCCCCATCATGAAATTTGCCTTTTTTGAACATCATTGTCATTGCACAATCCCAAGAGTTTATCCAGGCTCCATCAGTGTTTACTTAAAGTCCAGATATTTGCTCCATTTACTATTTTTTTTTTGCTTATCTACACAGTTTTTGTGAAGAATACACATCCTTTCTTTGCCTTCAGTGAACAGTTGTGCCTCTCACTTTAAGTACCTCAAGGAAGAAGACTGGCCATCAAACAAAACATGAGCTATATGGCTAGATTTGCTTTCAACAAGCTAAGACCATTGCAGACTGTACTGTGCTGTGCTGTGCTGTCCTGTCCCACATAAGAAGTATTTGTTGAGTATGCAGTAATTTTTCACTAATGTATATATCAGCTGTGCAGAATTTATCTGCTGGAATAATTTGCTCTGAAATTCGAAAACACCCCACTCTCCAGTCTGATACACAAAGTCATTTTCAACTCTAGAGTGGAAGTTTCCCAAGGACTGAGCATTTGTCAGGGTTTTTAGTTTATCAGTGCTTTCCAGAAACAAGTGTAATAAATCCAAAGTTGGATTAAGAATACAAAACCCTTCAAATAAGAACTCTTATTTGCAATATTACTGCTCAACTTCCCCTGGGTTATGTAATTTAGAGACTCATCATAATGGGTTCCATGCAGTGACAACACATGTTCAGAGATTGCTTGTTATCAGCTATTGGGCAATTTCACACAGTCAGAGTGTGATCAAAATAACTGCCAGAGAGATGTATAACCATCTCCTAATGGTGTCATCTTATCTGTTTAAAATGTCATCTCACAATGTCAGAGAAATCATACAAGCACTTAAAATTTCCCCATAATACTCTGTATAAAATTCAAAGTTATTATCTTTGGATAAAAGTAAAGATATTTCTCAAATCCAACAAAACTTCACAAAGGTCACTTTATAATTTTCTCCTACATATTTTAGAACATTGGTAAAAGGTAAAGGTAAAGGACCCCTGGAAAGTTAAAGGTAAAGAGACCCCTGACCGTTAGGTCCAGTCACAGATGACTCTGGGGTTGCGGAGCTCATCTCACTTTATTGGCGTACAGCTTCCGGGTCATGTGGCCAGCATGACTAAGCCACTTCTGATGAACCAGAGCAGTGCACAGACTTTTAAACTGCTAGGTTGGCAGGAGCAGGGACCAAGCAACAGGAGCTCACCCCATCGTGGGGATTCAAACCGCTGACCTTCTGATCAGCAAGCCCCAGGCTCTGTGGTTTAACCCACAGCGCCACCCGCGTCCCCCTGGAAAGTTAAGTCCAGTCAAAGGTGACTAAGGGGTGTGGCACTCATCTCACTTTCAGGCCGAGGGAGCTGGCGTTTGTCCACAGGGTCATGTGGCAAGCATGACTAAACCACTTCTGGCACAATGGAACACCGTGGCAGAAACCAGATTGCACAGAAATACCTTTTACCTTCCTGCCACAGCAGTACCTATTTATCTACTTGCAGGAGCTGGGACAGATCCCAGGTGGCACTGTGGTCTAAACCACAGAGTCCCTTTAGAACTGATGAAAGCTCTCGTTATAGCTGTCTTCCACTTTTGCTACCTGATCAGTATTTGAGGAACAAGTCTATCAAGTGGTTCACATAAACAAATGGCTGATTCCCCCCCCCCCCGAAGATTATTCTTGATTATCGAGAAGTTTCACAGAGTAATTGTATGAAGGCACATCAGTTTAAAACCCAAAATTCTGGTGGCTTTGTGGGGGGAGGCCTCTACTAGTTGAAGAGCTGTCATGTTCCTCACAATGGGCATAAGATGCTGTTATATCATGACACACCATCATCCCAAGAAGGACATTGTATGGGGAAGAAATGGTGATGGCAAAATATGTCACAAAACAGACAAAAGAGCTCATATTACTACCTAGTCAGGTCTTGCCTGCAAAGCCTACATAGAACACCACCACCACTGCTATTTTCTATAAAAAGAGGTGCTGGAACTCACCATGAACACTTCCCTTGGCAATGGTGCCCACCTGAGAGGTACCAGAACTGAGTTCTGGCAAGTTCCAGCTGAAAAAAAGGCCTGACTACCACTATTGAAATGGACAAGAAATTGGGGAGGGGGGATATTGTGCTGATTAAATTAAAGTGCTGGTTAAATTAAAGAAAGAAAATATAAAGGCAAATATATGTTTGCGTTGGTAGAAAGTTCTTCATTTCCAGGAGATGAGTGAAGTCTGGATCTTCTCATAATGATCCCACAACTAGTGAATGTTTAAATTGACACGGGGAATAAGCCAATGCATTTTTTTAATTTTTTTAAAAAAGAAGTCTTGTAGATGTTCGAAGTCAGAACCACTTTTAATATTCTAGTTGCAGGCTTTTGGAAAATGTTATCTGAAGTGAATTTTTAAAGACGAGGCTTCTCAGTTGAAATTCAGGATCTCTTATGCACAAGCTGTACTGGATCTAATGACTGTGTCTCATTCAAATGTGATACAAATATATATAATTGAAAAGAAGGAGACCTAGAAGCTAGATTGGATTATGATACAGACCACAAAATTATTTTTCAGGGCCTAGGTAGTTAACAGACCATTCCTTTGTGTGGGGGGGCGGGGGTGCAATGCTACACAGGTATCACAAGTAGTTCATACATCTTTTTTAAAACACACACACACACAAACACACAAAAAGATGTAATATTTTCCTTAAATGGAGAAGTTGTAATGATAGAATGTACAGTACTGAAGTTGTCCTTGCCTGTGTGTACATGGCGGAAAGCAGTTCTGGGAACCATCAGTCAAGATGAAGCCTAAAACAGCAGCTATTTTGACAGTTAATTGTAGTAAGACTTTCAGTAATAAGTAATAATGCCCCCCCCCCCGGTTTCTTGAATCATCTCCCTACGTTTGCCACAGCAAATATTACCTTGGGATGAGCCAGAAAATCTCAATGTGTATCCATAGGTTAAAAAAAAAAGCAGGCCCTCTCCTTGGCAGATTCTACCTGGCAGTCATGAGCATATAAATCTGTTCCAGAATTTATTTTGCCCAATTGCTTCCCAGCCCAGATTCTGATGCGCTAAGGTTGATGAGATTTGTAGCTACACATAACAAGTTCTTCAAGGTCAGTTGGAGGAGTAAAATCTGATTTTTCAAAGTTGGTAGATATATTTATTATCTACCCCACAAAAGACAGAACAAGACAACAGTTGCAGGAATGCACACTTGTGGGGTCTCTGTTCAGTTAAGGCATTCAAGCCACGTGCATAGTCAAATCCATGTTTAGACCGCCATTCTCCAAATGAATGAAATAATGCATCTGATCCATTTAGGAGCTCTTAGACTAATGTTACAGGCATTCCCCTCATGCAACATTTTTTTTTAAAAAAAACCAGCAAGCATATCAGCTAATGTAAATGGAGGAGAGAGAATTTATTCAAATTCATCTTTTGAATCAGCCCATCTACACTGTTTTGTAAGTTCCTCCAACTCTCTGGAACATATTTTGGGGAGAGGAGGGAGCTATCGTAAGACAGGGCAATAAGAGAAAATCTCCTCCCCTCCTCTTACAATAGTCATGCGTCTGAGGGGTTCATTTCACCTGTAATCGAATTTGAGCAAAGTGCTGTACAGTGGAGGAGAAATTGTGGGAAGCTTTACTTTATAGACTACACTTTTATCCTGTGTGAGCCACATAAATTGTATAAGGATAATAAGAATGCCTCCCTCAAACAAAAATATCTTTTCAGCCTTTCCTATAATTTCCTCCTTTTTCTTGCCCACAATGAATAGATGTTCTCAGGTTGAAATAAATATATACATATACTCTCACTTTGTACTACTAGGTCCTACCAAATCCTTGATTATTTCTTGGCATTAACTATGATTGGTGACCTTTATTTTCCAGGTACAGTTATTATTATTGTTTTGCACCATGCATTATCCTACGGGATATCACTGGCCCATATGTCTGACTTGCTCACAAGGCTGCATCATGCTGGTTACACAATTTTCTGTAATCTGTGGTCTTTAGAAAGAATAATAATAATAATAATAATAATAAACACATTCTGGACCTTTTTGTTCCTTCTTTTTCACAAGGTATTCTTTAAATGTTTTTTTCTTTTTTAGATCATCACATAAATTAGAGCACAAAATGTTCAACTCACATAGGTTTGTCAGATGTATCTTATTGTTTAAGTCTTCTGTCAACAAATTATTTTACTTCAAATTGTCATGTCCCATTAGAGCAACAATAGTCACTGTAGGCTCAACAAGGCTCATCATATATTGTTAATTACGAGAGTTATTCAAGCATTTGTGATCCATTGTGTCAGCAAAGTTTGAAGCAACTACAAGCAGGTAAGAACGTATCATTATAAAATCCTGATAACATTAAAACATGAAAATCCAGATACCATTAAAAACATGAAAATAAAATAATCAGTATTACTAAAAAGGAAAAAGTAATCAATACAACAAATAAAAGAATTGCAATAAAAATCAATCAAAAGGTCAGCAATACAATGGGAGGACAACAAAAAGCCTGGAATATTCCCACATTGTACGCCTTATCCAAGAAGGCAACCAACGTCCCAATGGTAAAAGGTAAACCTATTTCTGCAACATCCCCTGACTTTCCCACTGATATCACTTCTGGCTGGTCCAAATGACAGGTAAGAATGACCTGATTCTGTACAACCACCACTCCCAGATAGTGTCTCAGAAGAGAACAATATGCTAGCTAGGAACTGATTAGATAATGAATTGCCGAACAGTGTGTAATAAGCATACTGATAAACCCTAATTTCAAATTTACAGTCAAATTCTTTTGGTGGCTTCGTGTAGACCATGAAAAAAATATGTGCCAAAACAAAACCATACATAACTGCACATAAGCTTCCAAGCTAGCGAAGAAGCATTTCCGAGGAGGGCTACCCTTTGGATGTCTTCTCCAAGAAAAGAAAAGAAATCAGTAGGCTTCCTACTTGGTGCCAACAAGCCTTCCAACTTCTCAGTTCAATACGGATTTGTACTGCACAGCATAAAGTGCCAGTGAGGAGTCCTGAATAATCAGCAGGGGTGAATGGCTGCTTTGAATTCTTCCCCACTCCCAGTAATCCACTAGGGCCACTGAAGCTGTTTCTGTCATATTAATGGATAGTTGTCACTTGCTGGTGAACACTAGAGAGTTGGCTTTTCATCATATTTAGGGAGTAGATTCTTAAGGTCCTAGTTTTCTATCATGATCACCTGTATCAACCCAAATTTATTTTGGGATTTGTCCAACAGCAGGTGGAAGAAGCCAATGCACTGAAAGCCTTTTGGGTTTCTTCTTCCAGAGCTTGAGAACTTGGGGAAAAGATTTGTTGTATCTTTGCGGGGGGGATGAGCTACAGTGGTACCTCGGGTTAAGAACTTAATTCATTCTGGAGGTCCATTCTTACCCTGAAACTGTTCTTAACCTGAGGTACCACTTTAGCTAATGGGGCCTCCTGCTGCCGCCGTGCTGCTGGCACACGATTTCTGTTCTCATCCTGAAGTAAAGTTCTTAACCTGAGGTACTATTTCTGGGTTAGCAGAGTCTGTAACCTGAAGCGTCTGTAACCTGAAGTGTCTGTAACCCGAGGTACCACTGTACATTCTTCTTTAATGCAACATGCTAGAACGGAAATCTACTCTGCTGAGATAATGACAATGTAATTTAGCAGGCTTATTTTAGATTTATATAGTCTTCCAGCCTCAACTATCCTGACATGGTTTTGAACTTTGATCAAAGTTTTAAAACAGTATTAGGATGTTCCTGTAGTCCTTTAGAAGAGCATCTTACATTTTCCCGAGGGTTTGAAATACACATCCTATGCATGTGACTGTTCACCATGCCTACTGGATCTGTTCCAAAACTTCAGGATGACAGCAGCTTGGGGAAGGCTGCTTTAGGATGTGTAAATGGGTTGCATCTGGACACACCAGTTTGAATTCACATATGGAAGAATGACTTTGAAAGTTATCATGGCACTGAATGGAATGCAGCAAGTTCTCTTCCAAGCTAAATACAAAATAACTTCATTTGATTGCAGCATCAAGCTGCCAGAGCCAACTTTAGAGCTCACAAATGGGGGAAATAATCAACTTCCCAAAACACTATGTTCTGTGATAATGTCACAATTTGCACCCACATTCACAACATGGAACACTGTCAACAAAGTCAGACACATCCATAAGACTCATGCAGAAGAGACTGCCCTACTGCTATTTCAACTTCACTGAAGTGTCCAACATCATTAATTTTAAGGTCAGCTTAGCATCAATTCCCAAAAAAATAAATCACCATCAGCAGTAATTTTGTTTACAAGGTTGTTTTCCTCCTCTTTGTAACAGACTACTAAAAACAAACGACATGGATGAAATAGAAATGGCACTCACAGTGCAGCTATGCACACATTCTTGGAAGAGAGAAATGTCACGGAACTTGAAATGAAAAAATAAATAAATAACTGATTACCTGTGCAGGATTCTTCATTGGAAAACATCCCAAATTTCCAAAATGGAGTCCATTTGCTGGTTTGTTTGTTTTCTCTTACTCTGTATGTCTCCTCATCAACAGATTGAATAGGGCAATTTGCTTTTGTTCTTCCCTCTGACCCTTCCCCACTGTTTTTCTTTTCACTTGGACCTGGGTAGGAAAATATTGACATTGAAATAATTACTTCATTCTATATAAACAGTCTTTAAAAATACTAAAACGTTTCAAATGCTTCACATTTGCTCCACAAAAATAGCCGCAAAATAATAATAGATTGGTACAGTTGCCAAAAACATAAACTCTTCTTAAATTTAAGAAGAGGTGGTGATGGAGTTTTCTGGGGGAACTGGAATTTTTGTTCAATGATGAAAAGCAATATCAAAAACAGAATATTCAGCAGCAATCGGTGAAGCAGTTTGTTAGGCACAACCTGCCAGTAACTAGTCATGAGTGCAACTGAGTGGGAGCAAAAAATTATTTCTCACAGTTATCTATGAGTGCAAAGCAGTGCCTGTGGATGCAGGCAATACCTCAGAAACCACCAGGTAACTCAAAAGTGTATCCCCCTTCATAAAATTTATGCACTGCTTGATTGTAAAAAACCTCAAAGCGGTTTTGCATATATAAAAAATTAAAATTAAGAAAACAATACAACCCTACTTTAAAGCAACAAGAACTTTAAAGCACCAAGATAATACAGTGGTACCTCAGGTTAAATACTGAATTCATGCTGGAGGTCCGTTCTTAACCCGAAACTGTTCTTAACCTGAGGCACCACTTTAGCTAATGGGGCCTCCTGCTGCCGCTGTGCCGCTGGAGCACAATTTCTGTTCTCATCCTGAAGCAAAGTTCTTAACCCGAGATACTATTTCTGGGTTAGCATAGTCTGTAACCTGAAGCGTATGTAACCTGAAGTGTATGTAACCCGAGGTACCACTGTAATAATAATAATAACAATTTATTATTTATACCCCATCTGACTGGACTTCCCCAGCCACTTTGGGTAGCTGCCAGTAGAATGTGTGCATTTCCAGAGACAATATCTAACCACCTTGCATAATTAGACCAGCTCTACAATTTTATGCTTATAAAGGTACACCTACTATAAAACCGCAGGCAAATCAGTCTAGGGTTGTTGTTTTTACTATGTACCTTTAAAACTGAATTTTGGGGAGCAAATTTGCTGCGCTGGGAAAATAACCTGGAAAAAACCTCAGAAGGATAGAAGCAGTGGCTAAGAAGTTATGGTGAATGAGGGAGATGCTTCAGGCTTGTATTCTGCTTAATTGGCACCAAAGGTCACAGAAACTAAGTGTAAAAATGTTTTGATGGATATGTGGCACAGAGGCAAATGGATTTGAATGTTCAGCATTTTCCAAGCAAGCAGCACTAGCAGAACTAGTGGTGAATATACAACCAACAATAACCAAGTGATAACATTACATCAACACCCCTGCCACCATAGTACTGTGATTGGAGAGCCCTGCTAAAACCCTTCCTTCTCACTGGAAGCTAGATCTGTCAGTCAGTCACACAAGAGCTTTTGCTCTCCCTCATCTCTCCAAGTTGGTGTTTTTCTTATATGACAAGTTTGGGGAGAAATATTCTGCACATTTTTCATTTTAAACAATCTGAATTTCTGAAGTGCTGCGAGCCACTTTGGAGCTTCCATTTCAGTTCAGGGTTATTGTGAAGAGATACCACTTAAACTCAGACAAGTCCTGAATCTGCCAGAAGAGGCCTTGCTTTAGTTCTTGAGGCATGATTTATTCTTTCAAAACCTTTGCACACCCTGTAGTACACTCACAGCCCAAGACTTTGAACAGAGCCTGGTGTACATAAAACTATGCAAAAAGGACTCTGTTTACAGCAGGCATAGGCAAACTTGGCCCTCCAGATGTTTTTGGACTACAACTCCCATCATCCCTAGCTAACAGGACCCATGGTCAGAGATGATGGGAATTGTAGTCTCAAAACATCTGGAGGGCCGAGTTTGCCTATGCCTGGTTTACAGCTTGCTTTCTGCAAGGATCCTGGCCATATGGAAGTGCATTTACATATGAAGGGATCTGTTCAGACCTTCCAATGAATGCACAGAAGGTTGGATCATGAATAGCATATATGATACCACCCTCGTATATTTTTGCAACCTATCTTATATTGAAGGTATGGGCAGGCATATCTCCTTCAAATTTATGTAATCTAGCTGTATGCACCTTTTTCTTTTTCAGTCACAAACCATCAATGCTTGTCTGAGTAGACAGTCTATCTGATGAACGTAGCAGTTTCATAAATTGATTTTATCACGTTAAACCTATGGTAAATCTGAGCTACCATCCTTCTCAAACTGTGGACAGAAAAAAGAATCACCAAAGCCAATTTCTTTCTGTAGGGATTAATTTAAAAGACAACTGCACTGATAATTAAAAATTCCAAAACTTTCAGTAATTTCAAATATATTTCAAATCCTTTTTTCTTCTTTTTTAAAAAGTAAATACATGGAATGGTATTAGAAAATAATCCTCAAGCATATATTATGTTTAATGGAAGCTATGGAAGCCACTATGTCAGAAGAGTTCAGGACAGTATTTTCAATCTCTCAATATTGTTTTATTAAATCTCAAATGAATTTCATATCTTTTATTACTTGTACCAGCCATCACTATATTTCATTTTCTGCAAGGAGGTTACATATTGTCTCTGGAAATGCACACAACGGAGGACAAGAAATGATCCATTCCCAGGCAAGATCAGATATTTCTATTCTTCAGAAAGCTATTAAAAACTACTACCCAGATGATATTTGTCCTTGTCTTTCATTTTCAAGATGACAATATGATAGGACAGGGTGGTATGCTATTTGGATCAAAACACAGTGCTCCCAAATCTTTTTTTCTGACCAATAGGGAACCAGAATAAGTGGCTAAGAGTAAAAATGACCATATTTTGGACTCCCCACTTAATAGCAGGGACGAAATGTTTATGTTTATAGGGAAGACTGTAGTCCATCAGTGGATCATTTCAGGTACTTATCTAGACTGAAGATATATTAGCAAGTCCTCATGGAAGTGCATACACGTGAACAAATTCTATCCTTGTAAGGCTACCAGGGACATTCTACGGAAAAAAAGATGGTGGGCCACATACGTATATAGGAGCGGCCATCTTTCTTCCCATATGAAGGGTCTGCATATTATCAGATCCATGCATGAGGGGCAAAATTGGAAGGTTTGCTCCAAAATATAGAGAAAACTGGATTCTTCCCCAACCCTACATGCAACATCACTTCCATGAAAGTGATAGTTTAACAGATGAACATTTGGACAATGAAATGTGGCAGATTATGCAGGTTTTGTTTGCTTTGATTAAACACATATTCAGTCTCGAAAGGAAAGGAAAAATATTTTTTAGCAGGTTAAAGTATTTTGATTCATATGTAGATGGGGAGAGAAAAAAATCCCTCACTGAATACAGATGTTTGATAGTCAGATCCCCCCGCCGCAACTTTCTGTGAGCACTGATCCTGGTTATGATGTTCCCAGCTTTCTGGTATAGCAACCTTTTAAAGGAGGTGGGATCCATCTGCATCACATACATGTTTCTTCATTTGAAAAACAACAGAACAAAACCTCATCCTCCATTATGTTTCAATCAGGTGTGCTTGCCCCCACCCAATCATTTCAGCTTGTTTTGTGGCCCTCACATTTTAGATTCTGATTGGGCTGCATTTCTTGTCAGGTTGACGAAAGGATGTCATCCATCACCAGCTTCTATTTTCTGCTTTATAAATTTTGATGCCTCAAAATGAATTTTGCCAAGACTCGTCTTTTTGCCTGCTCTAACAACTGCGATTATTACCATGTTTCAGAAAACAAAACTGCACATTCTTTCCTCTCAAATGCTGAGCACAACAACTTCAAACTGCTGATTGGGATAACCTCAGGTAACTATTGGTAATCTAATTTCAAATATCCTTTTTCTAATAGAATGAAGGCTAAACTGAATGTGACCCAGTACATTGCTGGGAGACCAGGAATATATAAGAAATCTAGACATTTCTGCCTAACCCTTTCAAAGTCTCCACCTGGGACTCTCAGATTCTGTGAATAAAATAAAATACTCCTTTTAATTTAATAACGTATTTTTATTTTTACATACACCTCCTATTCTTTGTGTTCCATAATGACTTGAAGCAACAAAGGAAGAAGCACTATTATGGCAATGATTTTACTACATTACACAAAAACTAAATAGCCCTACCCCTATTTCTTAATGTCAGAAATATATGGCCACAACAGTCTACAATGCCACAGGCAGTCATAAGAGTCTAAGCTCTGCAAAATACATATTTTTGAAAAGAAAAGAAACTCCCCCCCAACCTCTTTTAAATTTATAATACATAATAGATATCAAGTCCCAATAGTTATTGCCTGGATTCATATGCATATTTTTCTATTGCCTAGAAAATGTCTAGAAATATGTACATATTAAATATCTGTGTACCACTCATTGCTCAGTTCTTCTTCTGTGTAGTTTATGCCATTGCTATGGATATTACTTATACAAGTGCTACTGTTTTTTACATATGCTTTATTTTATTGTACCAAGAGGAAATATGAAAGTGTTTTTGGGCTTTGTGTTTTTGCTTTATTACTACAATTTAACAGCAGTGTTGTAGAACACGTTGTTTTTAAATATATATACATGAAGGAGCATATCCTACAAAACCAATTGTCACGTACAACAAACTTATCTACACCTGAACAGACTTATTTCCTTAGGTGTTTCTCTGTACTCCTTTCCAGATGTTCATTTGACCACAGAAATCTATTGCAGAATAGGAAGCTGCCTTATATCAGGTTAGACTTTCAGTCCATCAAATTCAGTATTGCCTACACTGATTGGCAGCAGCTCTCCAGAGTTTCAGGCAGGAATCATTCACAGCCCTACTTGTAGAGGACTAGGACTGAACATGGGGCCTTCTGCATGCAAAGCAGATGCTCTACCACTGAATTATGGTGACTCCCCAATTATTCCTTCCACCCACCATTCTAGGAGGCTTGTGCACTCCTTCTGATGCTCAAACAGGACCACCTTTCTCCATTTGGCCTGCTGATAGAGTAATGGATAGGAACAGGCAGGAGGATGGAGGTGTTTTAAACACTCAGGGAGCTGCCACTGCTCACCACACTGCTTGCTCCCTTGCTCGTTCTGTTGGCTTCATCTTCTGCTGTGGCTGCCATGTCAGATTTCATCACAACTGCACAGCTTGAATGGACAGAATTGCCTGAAGTGCTGCTGAGGACAGGGGTGGGACCTGTCTTTTAATGAGGGGAGATGGAAGTGTGACCCAAGTGGAGGACACTTGCACCCACCTAGAGGCAAGTTCAAGACAAAGGGGAACTCCCTCAGGCACCTGCAGATCCACAGAAATATGGAGTTAGCTCTACAGATGATTCCCAGGAGTATAAAGAACAAGCAACTGAAATTGTATAAAATAGATTTGGACAAGAAACATGCAACAGCACCACTATTACTTTTACCATCCTCATAATCCTGCTGTTTAGCTGCAAATAACTCTTGTCAGTAAATGTCTGTTAGATGAACCAAACTTAGTTTGCATATTTTCTGGAACATAAGGCAGCCACCTAGTGCTGCTTCAACCAGATGTTGTTATGATGCCTATATAGCATCCAACAAATGGCTTTTCTACATAAGAAATGAAAATAGATTTGGTTCCAATCCAGCAATTGTGCTTCCATAGAACAGATTTTCCTGCATAGCAGAGGGTGGGAATAGATGACTCTCAGAGTCCCCTCCAACTCTACAATTCTATAATTCTGTGCTTTAGTAGGGATGCGCATTGGATCTGTTTGTACCCCAAATAAAAAGGCAAAATTAGGGTGATTTAGGGCAGACTCAAATTCCTGAACTGGATCTTGCTGTTAGCAAGGTATTTGAGGAAAGGTCAGGAATGCCAACATCTTCTGAGTAGCTCTGTTGCCTCTGTTTTTCCAAGTAATTTAAATGCAGAAACACTTCCCATCTTTTCCAAGAAATGAAACCAAGCTGATGGGGAAACTTGGGATAGAAAAGGGGAAAAGGCGGGGGGGGGGGGAAGCTGGTTGAAAAGTGGGAGGTTATGACAGTCTAATCAAAGTGAATTGTCCCCCGGCCAATGCAATCCAATCACAGTGATTTAGGGGAGGGGTGATGAAGTAAATAAATAGAATTGCTCTCCTCATGGGTTATCACTTTTCTCCAGGTTTTGGCCATGAGGGCAAGGTATATTCCCCCCAATTGTTTGGTTTCATAAGAGGAGATTACAGATCTATGAATAATACTTCATTCTACCTGTCTTCATTCCAGATGAAAACTTCTGGATGGATCTGCCTGGAACTCAGCAGGGTTGGTCAACTCTGCCTGCAAACTTCATCCACTAACACACAAAAAGGAAAACAGATACAGTACTTTTTCTTTTCTTTTTTTAAGATTCTCCATTATAGTCAATGAGGGCAAAACACAGCTTCAGACTTCACACATCAGATTTTGACCTGAATAATATATCATATCAAAATGACAGCGAATGGATCTGAAACATATTGGGCTGCTTCTAAACAACAGAGATACAAGATTAACCTTGTGGTCACTACACATCCCTCCCAGTTTTGGATGACAGGGTACCATCAACCCTGCCATAGTTCAGACCACATGAGATTCCTGCTCCATGTGCCTTGTTAATTTAACTAGCAGTTGACCTGCCTGAATTGGAGTAAGGAACTGAATCCTGCTGGCTGGTTGGATTCTTATCTCACCCCCTGTGGACCAACCTGGACAGGTGACTGACACCGGTCAAAATTAAAAAGTGGCAACTGTAACCATTGGTTGATTAGAGCAACCTTGTGTTAAAGGAAGAGAATTCCACAGAACTGGTTCCACAATACTAAAAGCAAGTGGTCCAGTCACTGTTGTGCACTATTCCAATCCAGATTAAACACATTTTCAAAAGGCTCTCTGAGAAACTCTAGGTGTTCACACACAAAAAAAATCTGTTTGTGTTAATGTTAATAATTCAGAATATAAGCAATTCCCACAACCAAGAACATATACATTGACCACTAATAATGAAACATATGTTGTAGATATTTTCCCACATTTATTATGCTATTTTTGTAATATACAAATGACATGAGAAAACTTAGTATACTTATTTGTATAACATTATTCTTGTTTATAAAACCCAATAAAAACAATAACCAATCCCCCCATCTCCTATAAATGGCTGTGGCTAATACAATAAAAAAGAAATATGTGCAGAGCTTCGGAAACTATGGTCTATCGGAAATCCAACTGATGCCCCTGGAAAATAAGGGATATCCATGTCTGTTGTATTTCTGTTTTTATAGACTTGTTAGAATTATATCCAAAGTCAGGAATGTATTACTGATGTCTCTGCCCCCTCTTTTGTATCTGTTAAACTATTTCAAACCTGTTTTCTGATATGATTTTGTTCTATGTTTGATTTTGCATTTTAATAAATAGAAATCAAAACTAAAAATGTATAAAATGTTATCTGGTAATTGTTTGCATGGCTGTGAAAACAACTGATCTCTCTCTATTCAAGGTTTGTAGAACTCTGTATTTGACAACATTCAGTGAATTCTTTGTCATGATCTTCTGTTTGCCTCTTTGCTAATTCTTCTCAGTGGAGGTGGAAAGAGGTTCCCTTTGCAGCTTTGGATGGTCTAAGTTAGGCACTAGCTTGCTGCTGATAAATCAAAGATTATTCAGTTTCTAAGAAAGTCCAATTTACCAACTGTCTGTTGCTCATAGCATCAAAGATCTTGGGATCTTACAATCACAAGCAAGTTAAAGAAACAAGATTGGATGACTTGAGTAATGAAGTAGAAAAATTACTTTTTTTTTGAAAAATTGTTTCCCATTTATCTTCTATATCAATGTTAACACTCCAAGCCAGAGATATACAGGGTCATTTATCCACTGTAAAATGATCTGTTTTCACTGCTTTGTTTCTGACTTGACTGTACTAGTATATAAATTGTATTCTTGGAGGAAGTGGGGTAATCAAGTTGCAAGCATTTGCCTAATGCCTTTTTAAAAGGAATATTTAGCTTCTAAATTCTATTTGGCATCTTTTTAATCACATCTTTGTTTATGTTTTACGCTGTTGTATACAGAACAATTCCACACACCCCTGTAAAATTCAAGTTAGAAAGGGGGAGAAAGAAGGAAATGGTGAACTAGAGATGGGCGAGATGAAACTGCAGTGTTGCTTGCTTCAATTAAGAGGTTCACAAAGACACAGATAAATTTTTATCACCTCCTTTTGTCCTTGAGTCTCCACTGAAGAGAATTATTATTTCAGCAGTTGGAAAGCCACATAATCAGGACGTTTGCATGATGCAGATGAACAGAGGATTAGACATTAACGTCTTGAGGAAAATGAACTCAAGGAAAAGATCAGCATACAATGCATCGATTCCCAGGGCAGTCAGCAGAAAATGAACATATATTGACCAATGAGTGGAATAATAGCTTTGTTGACAAGCTCATAGGAGACATTCAATCTCTATACCAAGTGGGCAGAGCAGTGGAGTTGGAAAGAAAATGAATCATCTGCTCTCTTCCATTCACCATGGCCGCTGTCCTTTGAATATGGGATAGAGAATAGCACTGGTTCTCGCTAGTTCCTCTGGCCATTCTTCCCAACCCCAACCCATCAGACTAAAAATCACCAACTGATAAAATAGTCCCAACAGGATGCCTCGGTATCTAATTGCAGTGCTTTGAGTACTCCTTTCTGTTTGCCCAAACTCAGTTGTGCTTAGAAATTCCCATTAATTAAAAACAGTAATTGAAATACCACCTCCTGGGAAATAAGGCACAATCCTGTAGGGGTTCTGGATGCATTTAAGTCAGGAGGGGATGTTGGCTAGGGAAGAGGGAATCAGTAGTTTATGGACTGTGTCACTGTTAGTTTAGATCTGAGATATTTTGCCAAACAGCAGATCCTTACTTTCCCTAGTTTATTGGGGTTAATGCCCCCCTATTTCCCACTGCTTTGGGTTAATTTCTCCAATTCCTTCTCCCTGCATGGGGTGGAATCTATACTTAGCAAGTCCTTATCTTCTGCAAGGTGAAGAAAACAAAAGCCCTACTAGGAATGGGAGAGGAATTTGATTCAGTTTGCATTTAAAGGTGAACCTAATTTGCACAATATGAGAACCAAAACACAGCCACCCATTGCTCTGTACTTTGCAATGTAGTTATGGAGTCCAATTATGTGTACACATATATGTAAAACTGCATATATTTGGGAAAGCTGCTTTGCCAAAATTGCATACGAAATTGCATACAAACTTGTGTATATTAGGAGAAATTAGCAGTAAAATGCTGGTGAATTTTCATGAGAACAACTCCTTCTCTCTTTGTGCTATTTTCTGATGAAAAAACAAAGAAAAAAACTATTGAAAACAAAAATAAATAGCAGTTAAATGCAAACACCACAATGGACATCCATGACAGAGACCATTTTTCTCAGCTGAGAAGGAATGTCAGAACAAAATTGTCTTCCATTGTTTCTGGAAAGTACAGATAGTGGGTCCCTGTTGTGTCTTGACAGGTATGCTGTTCCACAGAGAAGGAGAAGCCCCACTGAAAGGCCTGGTCCAAGTTACTGATATCTACAGTGATTGCAAGAGATGCTTTCTTGCAGACTGTACTGACCTACTGCATTTCCCCCCTGTAATCACCTCTTGTACTGTTACTTTGCAAGTTGGCAGCAAACATTAAATTGGGAATACCAGTACTGTCATTGACAATCTACATTTCCTCTGTGTGGTGTAGGGGTATATCACACAGAAAGAATAAAACCTAGACATATTGGTTGTGTATGTGTGTGTGCTAAAAAGGAGAGCTTTTACAAAATAACAGAACTAAAGGAACAACTTTCATTTTGAGCCTCACAGCTCCTTCTTAAAAAAAGAAAAATAATAGTAAAAATTGTAATGAAAGGGATTCAGTTTAGAATTTTTGGTGCAGAAATATAATGAAGAAATATGACTGGAGATTCCTACTCCAAAAAATTAAAATGTAAATATTCTTAAAAGATTCTCAAAATAGATGCAAAGATGGAATCTTGCCATATGCCATTACTCCAGCTAGTACTTTTATTTACTTGAATAACTCCCACAGCAAGTCATTCTTCATCACCCTTAGCATTACTAATGGGAGCTGTTAGAGATGGAAATAACGATGAACATGCACATTGTGTGGGCGCTGTTAAACTTCATGCATTTTTTCTCTTGTCACTGGTTACATGACAAACTGCTAAAATGGAACGTAGAAAGATATTATGTGGTCTGTGTATCCATGCCATGTAGAATGGGGGAGATGTGATGCCCACAAATACTTTTTGTCAGTAGTGAAAACCGCCATGTCTCTCACTGAGCTCAGAACAAATGGGAAAATGTGAGATCAAAAATCAATGTTCACCTTAGGAACCGCTGACTTGCTTCAAAGGGACAAGATTACATGAGCTAAGCACTCCTTTTGGCAGCCTTCGACAGCTAGTGGCCCTCCAGTTGTGAACTCCTTTAGCCACAGCCAGTAATGGTCAAGGTTTAAGAGAGCTTTGGTGCAACACCATCTGATTGGGCCCAGGTTCCCAATCCTATTTTATAGGTGGTGTGCAATCTTCATGTCCCTGCTGGTAGTCAGGTTTTCAGTCTACATGGCCCATTTTCTTGATTATTTCCTATTTTGTGGATCCAGTGGGTCTACATGATGCCATTTACCTACGTAGGCATTTGGTCTTAGAGATCTGTTGGACCACCTTGTTGGAGAAAGAACTGAATTTCATTGAAATGCAAACCTGAAGCGCAGTGCAATTTCAAGAGCATTCCTATCCTAATCAAGCTTTTAAAATGTGGATTGGCATTGTTACCTTATTTCCTGAATGTAGACTTTGTTGATGTTGGGGCATGTGCAGAGTGTCCATCCTAATTCCAGCAAAACACACATGAGGCAAACAAACTCATATCTAAGATCTCAGATAAATGCTACATTTTTGTGATTGACTCCCAAAGCACAGCTTGTAATCATTTCAGAGTATTTCTGCCTTGCTTTTTAGAATAGAGTTAGCTTCATTCCTTCCTTAAAATGTGGGTTCCTTTTTTAGATGCTTCCAGAATAAAGAAATAACAATCTTTCACACAGTTAGCTTCCGGGGAAAACCAAGCGCAGGAATAAAGCACACACCAATGGATTATGCTCTCACATATCTGTTCTCCCTGCCGGCCTTCTTCATGTGGTACGTGTGCTTACTTTGTTGATTAAATATATAAACTCAGTTGCTGTGATAATGTTTCAGCAAACAGGTGTGCACTAGACTATTAAATCAACTCACTCTCTTTCCCCCTCAAAAAAGATTTGGAATGAGATTCTTAGAAGGCATTATCCTAGGCTGACTCTCAAGAGAGCCAGTTCAGTCAGTTGCTGAATCTCAACACTGTGTGTCAGTAGGGGAGGGGGGGAAAGAGAAGGGTGAAGAGCAATTTCTCCAGGTCAAGGGAGGCAAAAGGAAAAATATGAGATGGTGAAATAGAATGACAGGATGACAGACTTTGCATTCTGCTGTAGAAAAAGTGAGATGTTAGCGCCAAAAAGCCCACTGTGTCATGACTAGTTATATGATTACATTTCTGTAGTTAGTGCCAATGTAGCAATTCCAAACACTTTGAGCTTCTTCCAAATCTGTACTGTGCAGGGTAAATTGCTGGTATCTACGCATTTTATGACTGGGGTTGGGGGAATCTACACAATTACCTTTGCTGGTTGAAGTATTAACTGAAATGTCTTTCCACTACTCAACCTTGCATACCATCATCTTTCCAGTAAACTGATATAGAACAAAGTTGCTTTAAGGGAAATCTTAACATCTTTAAACATAATGAGGCACCCAAAACAAAATTAAACAGGCTTAAACCCAACAAAATGAATGGATTCAAGTAACCTTAAATTTGTTTTGGATTGAGGGCAACACATTGTGCAAAATGAGATAGCAGGCAGAGGCTGAGATCCAACTGCACCTGTCTGCTAGCAGAACAGACTTCCGCTTCTGCAACATGACTTACTCTTCCTGTAAGTCATGACTTACTCTTCCTGCAGCCTCTTGTACATTCACCAAATCTGCTTTGAACACTTGGGAGACCTTCTGGGGCAGGTCTAATGTGGGGTAACAGTCTGTAGGAAAGGAAGGAGCTATGGAGAATCCACCTGCACAATATTGGTTATCATCCAAAATTGTAGAGTTCTGGACTGCAATTTGAAATGGTGGGTGATGGATTAAATTCTGACATGCTAGACTACTCTCTTATGTACTAGTTTTATTTACAGCCATATCACTTATTACTATATGCAGGGAAGCGCTTGTTTTTTGCTATAAAATTTTACCCCTACCCCCACACTTTAGTTTGAAGTAGTACAGTCCAACAACCAACTAGTACAAGTAACAGGCAAACTATTCCTGGCTAGATTGTGAATTGGTCCAGAAAATGTATCTGTACTCACTGGAAATTAAGAAGGGGATATTTCCCATTTCAAGTATAATGTGCAGAACAGCTTCCAATCCCACTGAAGCAATAGAAGAGGGAACAGTTGTTACCATCTTGCTCAGGGGCAGTTGTATCTGACATACATCTGAACCTGATTCTTATTCTTTTTTATAAATATGAGTGATTGGGGAATTAATCTGGCATCCGAAGAAGTACTTTACTCCAAGAGCCCCTGGATTTATTCCTTCCAAAGGACTGATTGTTATGCGACTGGTAAAGCTGACTCAGAAAGTAGTACATTAACCTAAATTAACAACAGCTTGCTGGCAGTACATTAGCTCAGTGTTTCCCAACCTTTTTTGGGCAAAGGCACACTTGTTTGATGAAAAAAATCTCGAGGCACACCACCATTACAGCCCCGTGACGTCAGCGCGCAGCGTCACGCCGGGAGGGACGCACGAAAGTGTAAGTTTCAATTTTTTTCCCTCCCCCTTGCCGGGGAACCTCCAAGCTTTGGGGGTGGGGGGGGAGGAGGCAGCAAAGCGAGGCAGGAAGGAGAGCGCGGCTTGGCTGGGTGAGCTTTGACAGGGGCAGGGAATGAGAGCCGCGAGGCGGGCGCTGTGGACGGAGGCGCTGCCCGCCGAGCTCGCAGGCAGCCAGGCAGGCAGACGGCGAGAGCCCCGCGCTGGGCGGCCTCTCCTCGCCGCCGCCGCCCCGCCTCTCGCCGCTCGACTCACCCGCCTCCCTCCAGGCAACATCTCGCGGCACACCAGGCAACATCTCGCGGCACACTAGTGTGCCGCGGAACAGTGGTTGGGAAACACTGCATTAGCTAAATGAGCAGGAGTTCACACGCAAGCCTTAGGACCCCTGGGTTTAGATTTTCTTATATATTATTTATTTATTTCATAAAATTTGTACACTGCTTGATGGTAAAAACAACAACAACCTCAAAGCGATTTATAAAACATAAAATAGTAAAATCAAGAAAAAATTACAAAAAAATTAAAGCATACAAAAGTTAAAATACTGAAACAGGTTAGCATTACCTCAACTCTCTAAACACGTGGATAGGCTAGTCTAAACAGGAATGTTTTTAGTAGGCACCGAAAACAGTACAGTGAAGATGCCTGCTTCAGCTCAAGGGGAGGAAGTTCCGAAGTATTGGTGCTGCCTAGATAGTAGAGTGTCGTCATAAGGTTTCTGGGAAGGGAATAGTTATTTTCTTAAGTTTTGGCCCTTCACTAAGTAAAACATGTTTTTAATAGAAAGACAAAAGAAGCATCCATTTAGAAACAGTTCACTCCAAGATAAAAGTTTGATGGAATGAAAACAGGATGCAGACCATGAGCTGGGGGAAAAGAAAGAAGAGGATAAACATGGGGAAGAGGGAGAGAGGGGGGATTTGTTAATTTTTCTGTCATGAATCTGAAGCTGGACTTTCCATCTTTAGGAGATGAGGCAAGGAATTGAGAGCAGGAGAGAGAATGGCCTTCAGCCCCCAATGCCCCTACTAACTCAGAAGGACTTAGGCCAGGGGAGCCCATTGTGCTATCTCACTGGCCCACCTCCTGCTCAGAAGCCCCGATGGAAACACACTCTCCTCTGCTCTGCCAAAGCTGACAATTGCTAATGCCAGCTGGGTTCCACAAAATGAAGAGACTCCTGTCACAGAAGGCAGATAGAACTGCTGCTGCCACTTGAGGCTCAGTATGAGGTTGACTTGCTGCTAAAGTGGCATGTGAGCTCTGCTCTCATGGAAACGGCAACCTGAGCCCTGCACTGAGCTGTCCAGGGTGCTACTGAATCCTGAAACCCTTTTAAAGAAAACGGTGCAAAAGGTATAGAGGTAATTTACATTAGACACAATTCAGAAAAATTAAAAACTTTGAGGTCTCAAAACAGAGGAAGGAACTCAATATGTGTATATGTACATAAAGATTATTATGATGGCATGGTTTTCTTTGTAGGCGTGGAGTTTTGTTTGTTTTGCTTTGGGCGTTTTTGGATTTTATGTTTGTAGTTTTTGTTGTATTTTTGCATTTAAAATAAAAAAATAAAAATAAAAAATGAATCCTGAAACCCTTGCCTACCCTTAACTTATACCTTGTTCACCTCCACCTCACCTTTTTAGGTTTTCCAAACCCCAACACTTACTTTGGGTTAGAACTCCTGTGTTTCTACTAATTTAGTTAACAGGATTTATATGTGATTAATAATAAAAACCTCCTAGACTGCATAAAATATAAAACATACATTAAATTAACAGTAAAATCTTACATTTTAAAAAAGAAAAAAATAGCTTAAATATTTTCATCATTAAAGATACATTATAAAATTACATATTAAACATATGTTAAATTTACGTGTTTTGATAGGTTTGCCTAAACAGATTATAGTAAAAACAATACAGCAAAGGTACCTGCGTAAATATCAATGGCCAGGCTGGTCCCAAGTGTAGGTGCTGCCATACTGAATGATGCTCAAGGAACTGTCCTTGCAAAATAAACATTACATGGCACTTACAAAAATACTGTTCATGTTGTTAATTAAAATAGAACAGGGGAAATTGAAAAAGAGCCAGGGGAATCCTCAATAGGACAGATTAAAATAAAATAAAATTGAAAATGCTGGAAGGTCAAGTGTTCCCAGGCAATAACATAGCCTTTGAGAAGCACATAGTAATCGGATGCAAAGACAGATGCCCAGCCTGGGGTTACAACAGGCTTCCTTGTCTGGCTTCCTTTGGGCAGGAATATGGAGTAATAGGACACAAAGCCATGCACTCAACTCCAAGAGGAACTGGGGCAAAAAAACCGTCACAAGCAAACTAAATTTAGGAAACCAAAGTCAGAAAACAAGTGCTAGGCGTCTCGACTGCAAAATATGTTCCACACGAAACAAATAAGGGCAGAGGTGCCAGAATTTCTGACAAGGGGATTGTATAGACATTTGATGGGTGAGCCAATACCAGATCAGACAGTCAAAAAGAATCACATGTCTCTTAGTATTGTCAAATAAACAGGTGTCAGGTTATTGCTCTGATCACATTTGGGAGATGCAAGGGAGACTGGCTTGACTCATCTTCTAGAAGCTCTATTGCTCTCAGGCATTCAGGTGCTAGGACACTCATTTCCATTTCTATGCTGCTAAGTCCTTGTCAGCTATAAAGAAAGAAAATGAAGTTTGGGGGATATGCATGCATTGTTATCACATAAAATTTCCTGAGCTGTCCCTGACAAGAAGAACAAGGGGACAAGGGAGAACCATGTGCAGCTGCTTGCTCCAACAAAATTTTTCCCTTTCCTTGAGAAGGCCTTGAAGGAGCAGTCCTCTCACTTGAAGCCTAGTACCCGACTTCTTGTCACACAATTTCCTCCTAGTATGGAGGGAGTTGTTTTCTTGGGTGTGCATAATCTGTTGGTTGAGACTCTAGAGGTCCCAATGCATGATTTCCTTGCTCAAGCACCTCCCCACTTACTATCCCCATCCAATGGCTTCTGGCTTCAGCTCAGTCATGATGGTTGGAAATAGGTTGGGCAACTTCTTTAAGTGTTAATGGTTTGGCAGTTCTGGCCATGCCTTATCCATCTGCGTCAGAGCACCGGCTGCTGCTCAGGGTGGGGTGGGGATCAACACATACACACATACGCACCAGAGACACACAAAAGTGAAATGATATCACCTTTCAATACAAGTGTCTAATTAATTAAGATTCAACTTGCCCCCGTGATAAATGTGAAATGATTTAATTATAATCAAAATGATCTAAATTGAATAGCTTGTGTTTCAAAGAGTCACTCGTGTAGTGCTAAGAAGCTCATTAAATTCAATTTGCAGGAATGTATTGCTGTCATGTTTCTTTCCTGAACCACAGTATTATATTAACATTCTTTGATTATTTCCCAGTAGGGTAGCATTTATACGGCACACTATGTAAAAGAAAAGCTCAGAAGAGAGGTTGAAAGATCCATTTACCTTTCCCCATATCTTTCGACACTTATTCTGAAAGAGAAATATTCATGCAAGAAAGTGTTGTGACATGTCCTTTGTGTCAAGGAAAAAAGGAGGAGTGATAATGTGCTGTAGCTGCTGTTGCAAAGTTCATGTTTGCATAGCAGTCATTTCACATTTGTGTGGTCCTATTTTGTTTATTTAGCTGAGTTGTGGTCTAAACCACTGAGCCTCTTGGGCTTGCCAATCAGAAGGTTGGAGGTTCGAATCCCCGCGACAGGGTGAGCTCCCGTTGCTCGGTCCCATCTCCTGCCAACCTAGCAGTTCAAAAGCATGCCAGTGCAAGTAGTTTACCTTCCCACCCCACTGCGGTGGGAAGGTAAACAAATTTTCCATGCGCTCTGGCACTTGTCACGGTCTTCCGTGCACCAGAAGCGGTTTAGTCATGCTGGCTACATGACCCGGAAAGTTGTCTGTGGATAAACGCCAGCTCCCTTGGCCTGAAAGCGAGATGAGCGCTTCAACCCCATAGTTGCCTTTGACTGGACTTAACTGTCCAGGGGTCCTTTACCTTTACATTTACCTATTTGGTTGAATTTATAAAGATGCAGTAGTAAGAAAATTACGGTGTAAAGTTTCCATACCCAGAGATGCAAGCATTGTAACCTGAATAAAATTCCAACTGATCATTTGGTAGGCTAAATTTTTATAGGTGCAATGTCATGCCTCACCCCCCCCCTCAGGAGGATCTGGCCAATGATGATCTGGAGCCCCCAGAAACTCAGGACGAGCCCAGAACAGGTGAGAAAGAACCAGGACCCTCAGGGCAGACTGGTAGAGATCAATCCCCACAGAAAGGGAGTTTGGCATCTGAAGCATAGGTAGAACAACCTCCAAGACCCTAGGAGCAATAGCATCTCAAGGGGCAGAGACCTTCACTATCAGGGGGAGTGCTCTGGTGCAGAAGATGCCTCCATGTGAGTGAAGGGCTGCTCAGGAGTAGGGTCTTCCTCATGACGAGAACTTTCTGCAGAAACTTCTAGGAGGCTACAGCTCACCTCAGGGTAAGATTCTGGTTCAAAAGCTTCAATGTGAGGCTGTAAGAGTTGCTAGAACTGTGTCTTACTACCAGCATGGTTTCATGTACCTGGTGTCTGGGTCTGGGTCTTGGACAGCTCCTCAGCTTGCCTATTGCCTGAGCCCCCGTTTGAACCTCTATTTATCTTGACCTCAGACTGTCCCTTAACTTCCCTCCTATCTGAGCCCCTCTCTTCGAGCCTTTGAAGGGGGTAGTGGTAGAATGGGATGGAATCTTTAACATTTTTCAGAACACTTGAAAAGAACATTCTCAGAAAAAGTTTTCAGAGAATTATCTTCTGATACATTTCAGGTCAGTTAAAATGGTATTAAACTATATTGCTAGTTCATGCTGGTGAACACTGAGCTAAGAAGATAGAGGGGGAGGACAGAGGCCAAACCCAATGCTTCCTTCAACAATATTAAGCAATAATTGCAACTGGATCCACAGCTGTGTCACTTTATTCATGGACAGAGAAGTTAATGGCCACAACTTGCTCTAGGAAAGTAGCACATGATAAATCAAGCACTAGAGAATATTCTGGTACACATCTGAAGTACGAGCCTCATATTTCTTTGCAATAAACCCGAAAAACATGAATTTCCTTGAAGGAAATCATGCTAGGATTTGTGTCCTAGTCTTCAAAATCCTTCACTAGTCTGCCCTATTCAATTCAATTTGTTCTGCGGTGGCAGACAGCATTGAGAAGTAGTCTGTCAGGCAGGCAAAAAAGATAATTAAAAACCTAGTAAGCAGCTCAACATGAAAGATGGCTCCCCGGGAAAAAATGACCACCGAATCAGTAAAACTATATAAGTAATGACAAAATATGATAGTGTGAATGATGGGGGGAAACCTGCAAGGGAAAATAAATAAATAAAGGCTTGCCTCATTTATTTATTTATTTATTGCCACTCTAGCTCTTCAGGCATTCATTTGAAGCTCACGTAAAAACAATTTCTTACAACCCTCTGCTGCCTCACACACAGGTGCAGGTATGATGGAGGAAGTATGGATCAGGCCACAGGAGCATGAATAGAAAAGTGTTAAATTGCTTCTTTATCCTTGGATGTATGGCTTCAATTTTTCAGTACGAATTTCGGAAAGAGCATGTTCCTTTTCAATGCAGCTGAACAAAAATTGGGTCTATCTCTAGCTTTCTTTCTTTCTTTCTTTCTTTCTTTCTTTCTTTCTTTCTTTCTTTCTTTCTTTCATTTCCTGGGGTTTGCTGGTTGTTGTGGATTTCTGGCCCTAAGGAATGTGTCACTAATGATAGCAGGCAGGCCAATAGAAAACGAGCAGAGAGGTGAGGAACTAAGGACACCAACAAGACTATGGCGAATAAGGGACAGATACAGTAGGAGTAAATTGTGCAGAGTGTATTCTGCAGCCAACCTAAGGGATCACCTCCACAACATGTCACAGGATGGCAAGAAACTATGCCCTCAGAAAAATGCTGGGAGGTCTGGGGCCAAGGAAGGCTTAGATAAAATTGCTACCATCTATGATTTAATTCACAATACATCACAGACTTGCTATCTACTACAAAGGCATAGTTGGATGAGACATCCAAGCAATTGGACATTTTGAATCAAGATAGAGGACTGCACCTCTCAAAACTGCAGTGATTTTAATCAATGATTTCAAAACTGCAGAGTTTTAGGTTTGCAGAATTGCCAAGCAGTGCCAGGTATGAGGCTGATAATTTTATTTTTTTAAAAAAAATCAAAGCCAAATAAAAATGTGGACAATGGAAAATACCTTGTGTTTTAAACAAGTATTACAAGTTGCCAATGTCTGTAGCCTGAGCCAAGGAAGGCCTCTCCTCCTTCCGGAGGGGAGGTGTTGTGAGCGGGAGATGATTCCCGCATCACGCAGGGGGCGTTCTGCCCCCTACCCCATTCACATGGCTGGTGCGCCACGCCCCCGGTTGAGCACCCAACCGGGGGGCTTGTGGGGGCGTGGTTTGCTGCTCAAATGCAGCCACGCCAGCCATTCTGCCCATTGCGCTCACCTTTTCGCATCAAATCATTTGGCGGTTAGGCATTGGAATGTGTTGTTGGTGTGTGGAAGGGCAAGGTGTGGCCATCGTCTACCCCTTCAATTTTGGGTATTCCGTTAAAGGAATCCGGTGGTCATGGATCCTGTCCGATGCCTGTGTGGCGGGGGGCCATGGCATGACCCTCGGTGACATCAGGGGAGAGCTTATAGTTGTATTAGCATTAACAGGCTCCCCCGACTGGTGGTTAACCCCTCTTCAGACTCACCCCTCTCCGAATGGGTGGAGTCAAATCTTCCGTGGTCCAATGCCTAAGCCAATACCTTCTCACATGCCGTAATCAATAAAGTTGTGGCCTTTTCTTGCCCATTAACCTTATACACTGTGTCCACATGGCTTTATTCCACCAAGCAGGGATCGGGCCCTCAAATCACAACCATAGATTTCAGTAACAATTCTACTTTCATATACCAAGAGCTGAGCATTTACAATATCTGCATAATATGCTAGATCAGTTAATACTGTTTTGCTGGCTCACAGTTCATAGAGAACTTTGCACAGGTCACCTTACACAGTGTTTTCAAGGTGATTTAAAAATAAGATATGTAGGTTAATAAGTAATTTATTTTCTAAAGGTAACATTAGGCAGAAGATCCATAGATGATGATAGATAGATGATAGATGATAGATGATAGATAGATAGATAGATAGATAGATAGATAGATAGATAGATAGACAGATGATAGATAGATAGAGAATAGATAGATATAAAATGTGAAAAGATTTTATATTGTTGTCATGGGGACAAAGACAAGGTATTTTAGATATAAGTGCTGCTGAATATTTAAAGGATCACAAGAGGTTAGAAGTCCCTGCTTTATGGGGTCTCTGGAGAGACATAAATATTTTATTCAACAGATTACAAATGAATATATAACAGACAATTCACTCATTGTTTTATAGCAGGAAATCAGGGGAAAGTGTGCCATTTGGTGAATTGTAAAAGACTCATATTGACGAAGTTTTCTTCTTGACTTGACCCTAACTTGCTTTAAAGGTAAAGGTACCCCTGCCCATATGGGCCAGTCGTGTCCGACTCTAGGGTTGTGCGGCCATCTCACTTAAGAGGCCGGGAGCCAGCGCTGTCCGGAGACACTTCCGGGTCACGTGGCCAGCGTGACGAAGCTGTTGGGATACTGCCAGGGAGACAAAGGCCATCATGCCCCCAAGCCATCTCCGTTGTGATGCATCGATCTCCCATAGATAACGCAGTATCAGTCAATTAGCGACACAAAGCCCCAGAAATAGCTTGCCACATTCCAGAGCTTGTGCACACTCTATCAACAGAGTTCGTACAGCAAAAGATGCACTCAGGAGAGCATATTTACAAGTTTATTCAGCGTTGGTCAGAACAAAGAAAAAAACATGACTGCCTGCTTCAGTGTCTCAGACACAGAGAGAAAACGAAAGCAATAGACAAAATATAAACTTCCTGTGAACAGGAAATACGCAGACTCTGTGACTCACAAAGCCTGCTCCCTTTTAAGGTGGAACGGAAATATCCTAACAGAAGCTGCTCTGGCAAGCCGGCACCAGCGCAGCACACGGAAACGCCGTTTACCTTCCCGCTATAAAGTGGTACCTATTTATCTACTTGCACTTAGGGGTGCTTTCAAACTGCTAGGTGGGCAGGAGCTGGGACCGAAAGACGGGAGCTCACACCGCCGCGGGGATTCGAACCGCCGACCATGCGATCGGCAAGCCCTAGGCGCTGAGGTTTTACCCACAGCGCCACCCGCGTCCCCTTGCTTTACAATGTAATAAAAGAAGGGTTAGTAAATGCAGTGTTGCCATTATCACCACAAAAGTGCTAACGAGACCAGATTTCACACATTGGAACATGTATTTCATGTGTATGCACACATCTTATGAATTCTAGTATGAACATATGCATTTAAGACTAGCCTCTTGACTATCAAGGAAATGAGAAACTGCTGTATCCCCTTTGCCCAGCCACTGGGAAAACACCAACTTTATAAATACATTCAATAAATAAAACAAATACAGTAATTCTAAAATAACACCAGAGCTCAGAACACACGTTGATTTCATCACCCTCTCTGTACATCTCTGTGTGTCTTAGAAGATAAGGGGAAAGAAAACCTAGGCGGATTCCAATGGATATCATTTCCCTGCTCTGCTGAATGCTGGAGTCAGCATATTAGAAAAAAAGACACTGCTGTAGTATCAAACGGGTCATGCTTGGATGTGAGACTGAACTAAACTACTCACTAGGAACCGTACCATAAAATCTTTCCAGTTAAATTACAACTTATCTTACTGTCCTGTTTCCAGGTTTAAGGACTTCTCTCCCTCACCTCCTCTCTTTGAAAGAGAAGCCAGAAAAAATGAGTAATATAACTAATTTTGGAAACACCACATCTAAGGTCTGCTGTAAGTCAGTTTCCTTTTACTCCATTTTCCACATTTGTTTCCCCTAACTACAACCAGTTAATGTTACAATGGTAATCTGATAATACACACACATAAAGATTTGATTTTTTTGCATGGGTCTTATTACACTAAATATTATGTTTTGCATTTCAGGGACCAATTCAAGGTGCTCATATCATTAAGGGTCATCCAGCGATAGAGCCTTCAAACATGCAACTCTTGTTACAGGCTGTTATACTCTTCAAGAAAGCACTAGGGGCAAAGCTACTTGCTGCTTCCCTGCTTCTGTGTTGATGAATGCTCATGACAACATTAACACCCCGATATGGCTGCAATTGGGCTTGCATATAAGCAAATGTGTCAATAATTGTACTGTTGCATGAATACTTACTTGATATTATTGATACTCTCCTCCTACAAAACTTGTGACATTGTGAAATAAAGTAATTCTCAATTTTTGTGAAACACTAGCCAGCTTCAGTGTTTGATTTTACTGCTCCCCATTCCACTCCCCTCCAAAATTCCCACTGATGACCTTGAATCCTGATTCAACCATCCTGAAGTGCTAGCAGAAGCCAGCTTTTGCTCACTCCCTTGGCTCCCTCAAATTTTGGGGTACTTGGAGAATGTGCATATATTTCATATCTCATTTAGCTGTCTAAAGTTAGACTCTAGTAAATGGGAATAAGAACAAAATAAAAATGTGGCTTCCTATGAAACTGCAATCTGCATTTTTAGTGTTCTCAGCTTTATTTTATACGTGTTTTTCCTAACAGTAAAACAGAGATAATGGCAAACAATACCAATGCCAGCAGTTTATTGGTTTTATTTTCTCTGCTCTCAGGTTTTCACCCATTTTTATACCATTCCACTCCTTTGCCACACACACACAAAAATATTAGTAGAATAGTCAAAAAACATATCTGATCCTGTGTCAAACCTACAGTATTTCAGCGACTTTAAGCTTTGGAAAAACGAGTTGTCTCTTTCCTACAAAAATAAAACAAAATCCCATTGGTTGCTATCAAAATTGCCTTTCATTGTTAATGATGCTCTTAGCACAAAAGGATCCTCGTAAGAAAGAAAAGAATGGAATCAATGTGGGTCATAAGAAGCAAGGGTACTGGCAAAGAAAATGAAGTCGCTTTAATGGGCTATACTTAACTAAAATAAACTGTTTCCTTTTATTGAACTAAAAGGCCCACATTGCATTTTGAAAGATCCTTTCTATTATGAAGCACATCACACCATTAAATATTGTTAGATGTTTGCCAACGCTTACGCACACAAGCCTTTATGTAACCATCTCTTAAAATCAATCAGGCACCTTGCAAACATGTGGTTTCTGCTGAAAGCAGATTAAAATGACCATCAGCACAAAATATAAGTGAGCAGAGAATTGAATTCTCTGTGCTTGTAAAGGGGAAGGGGAATCCTCACCTGAAAGCAAATACCAAAAAGTGAACACTGGAAATCCACGGTGCTTAAGAGCTGATGCAAACTATCTGAAATGAAAGGACTTGCCCTCAAACATTTTTTTCCCCTTTTTGGCAAAGGAATGCAAAACAAATCCACACACAGTCAAAACAATTTGCTCTGAAAGAACTTTGAGTAATTGAGTGAAAGAGCCACAGACTAAAGTAGTACAAGATTTGAAGACTAGATTAGAAGCCCTGCCAAACCTAAAATGCAATTGGTTTCAGCTTCCAGAACAAATGCAAACACAAATCTTCTCTGTATCCTGTTATAGTGTCTTTTAAGAGACGGTTGCTACCTGTCACAGTTAATACTTTCAGATAACTGTTCTATATGCAGTCTGAATGTTACCAATGATGAACCATTTTCAAATAGGGTAATTATCACGGACCACTAAATTAAGGTGCTGATCTCTTTATTACGTTTGGATGTCATTATGGATACAAATCTCTCTGGTCTGATTTATCAGACAAACAGGAAGGCAATAATGATTTTTGTTTTCCAGATTCCCCACCAAACTCAGTTCCAATGCAATTATAAAAAAATAAAATTGTCCTGACATATTTAATTTGTGAGGTAAATAAACAGAAACCATTAATTCCCAGTCGTATAAATGGTTTCTTTGCACATTTTGTAAAACTAAGCATTGTGGTCACAGTAGATAGATTAATTGTTCCACCAGTTCTTTTGATTTTTGCAAGAAATTGCTTTGCTGACTTGTTATCTAACCCCTCTTGATGAACAGCTGTAGTTCAAGTGAAAGGGAACCTGGGACTTTGGTTGAAATTAATTGGAATGCTTGTTAAACACAAGGCTTATTGGATTTATAGTGCAATCCTATGCGTGATTGATTGGAAGTATCTCCAGCTGTGTTTGACGGGGCATACTTGTGTTTTGCAGATTGAAAACTTAGTCTGAAACATTAAAACTGTAGAGCAATGGGGGAAAAGATTTAAAAAAATACGTAAGTAAAGAAATTCACCAAAAACCACTGTCAGTAGGATCTAAACCAAGTCTATAGCCTGTATACTTGTAAAAGGTCTTTCCTGCGAACAGGAGTGTGTGAATCTGAACTTATATCTATGGTTTGTCTTTGTAGATTGTAGCATAAGTAAAGGTTGACATAACTTAAATATGACATGATATTCTCCATCATAAACCTTGGTACAAACCTGATACCAGCCTCGTCACAAAAATGTGTCCTGTAGGCATTCAGTGAAGTTATCCTGAGTTCCTCACACCTTGTAAAAGTCAACTCATGCAAATCAAGTTTTTAGCAAGGTCTGTTCAGACTCCTGTAGGGACGCAGGTGGCGCTGTGGGTAAAACATCAGCGCCTAGGACTTGCTGATCGCATGGTCGGCAGTTCGAATCCCCGTGGCGGGGTGCGCTCCCATCGTTCGGTCCCAGCGCCTGCCAACCTAGCAGTTCGAAAGCACCTCCGGGTGCAAGTAGATAAATAGGGACCGCTTACCAGCGGGAAGGTAAACGGCGTTCCGTGTGCTGCGCTGGCTCGTCAGATGCAGCTTGTCATGCTGACCACGTGACCCGGAAGTGTCTGCGGACAGCGCTGGCTCCCAGCCTATAGAGTGAGATGAGCGCACAACCCTAGAGTCTGGAAAGACTGGCCTGTACGGGCAGGGGTACCTTTGCCTTTGCCTTTGTTCAGACTCCTGGATGTGGACCCATCAAAGAGATGGCCAGGTTCAGTTAATGGCTCAGTATCACAGTCTTTCACCTTTTTGTTAAGCCAAACACACAGAGTGAAAAACAAACAGGATGGCGAGTTATAGTCATTTGCTCACCAGGAAATTAAGAGTTCTCCCAAAGTCATAATTTGCAAGATGGGCAAGGTGAGAATGGAACTCTGGGGAAAGGCAGGGATTGCTCATCTCAAACCTCCCCTCCCCTTCCCCTCTAAGATTAGAAAAAAACCCTTATTTTCAGCAGGTAACTACCTATCATGGCTATCCCGGCCCCAAAAAGAAACTAATTTTCTCAGCAGTCTCAAGGAAGAGCACACACCTACTTTTCTTTAGGGACAGTTCTATTCCTCCCTTTTCATTTCTTAACTTGCTATTAGTTCTCTGGCACAATAGCCAGGCCCACATTCTATAGGCATTGACAATGGTTAAACGGAATAGAATTAATGCACCCTTATCCCTCAGATAAGGATGCATTAATTCTATTTGAGGGATGTGGGTGGCACTGTGGTCTAATGCACTGAGCCTAGGGCTTGCCAATCAGAAGGTCAACGGTTCAAATACCCACAACAAGGCAAGCTCCCATCACTCGGTCCCTGCTCCTGCCAACCTAGCAGTTCAAAAGCACGCAGTGCAAGTAGATAAATAGGTACCGCTCCAGCAGGAAGGTAAACGGCATTTCCGTGTGCTGCTCTGGTTCACCAGAAGCGGCTTAGTCATGCTGGCCACATGACCCGGAAGCGGTCTGCAGACAAATGCTGGCTCCCTTGGCCAGTAAAGCGAGGTGAACGCCACAACCTCTAAGTCATCCGCGACTGGACCTAACTGTCAGGGGTCCGTTTACCTTTTTATAAAGATAACTAAGTCTGAGGGCATTCTTCACCCATGCTGGTTAAGTGGCCATATGCAATAGAAATAGGCTTGCATAATTAATAGCCCTCAGAAGAGGGAAACATGACAGATGAAAGCCTTGTTACTCATATCACACTATGGCTTGAAAGTGCACCTGCATCTTCTTTACTGCTATGGAAGATACAGGTGTCTGGTCCTTCTGTTGCACTCGATAACCTACCCTGAAGGGTCTCCAACCCAAGCAGTTACGTTTATTACACCTGTTCCACCAACTGATATCTGTATTCACAAATACATACAGCATCCTCGTATTTTAGGCCCGCTTGTTTGGCATGGAGGGCTTTGGAGCCTCAGGGATCAATCAGTGACACTGAAAATCTAATTCTGAAATCACTGAAGTGACTTTCCATAATGAGTTCTCACTTCCACACTCCTGAAAGGCATGGCTAATAAAGTCACAGATCAAAGTCGTGGTCAGTTCAGTTCAGCAAGGGAGGGAAACGGCAGATCTTCAATACTGTAATTAAGAGAGCCATCACTTAAAGGTTTGCACAGGAATCCACAAATGTCATTTATAATTTAAAGCAAAGGATCCATTAGCACAGCCCACCTTTTACTGCATGACTGATTTACAGCACTCAATATTAAGCTGACTGTGGCCAGGACTGAAAGAACTGCACAACGAGTTTGAAACAAGGGAGCTTTGAGCTTCTGTTTCTCAAACAGCAGTCACACTCACCACAACGTGCACATAACAAATCAAATAAGAATATGCTAGTGAAATATACTCAGAGTCGCAAAGTGATTTCATGCTCTTTATTCAGCTCATAGTGGTGAGGAGGAATGAATGCAAGTCCCCTCAAAGTATCTGCTTTATATACATTATTTACACAATGGGCTGCACATGATTGGCTAATTCTGGAATTCTACTGTAAGCCAATCAGGTTGTGGATTCACTAATATCTGGAGCATGATTGGGTGGTTCCTGCCAACCAATCATACTGCTGCATTGTTCTAGGACCAATCAGACTGTTGCATTCTGAATCCTATTGTTCTAGGACCAATCAGACTGCTGCAATTTGGATCCTATTGTTCTAGGACCAATCAGACTGCTGCAGTTTGGATCCTACTCAACTCAGTACATAACAGCTAGTGAAGGGCCTGGTCCCTTATACAAGCTTGGCTAGTTTGCAAATCTCTCAAAAAATAAGAGGCAAATGTGACCTCTTTCTACATTCTCTCTAGCCACAGTCAAATTCCCAACACCCCAGGGAGGAGAGCCAGCTTTTCACAGCTCAGGGGTGCCCTCCACAGAGGAACTATCTTGGCCTGAAAGAAAATTCTCTGTGGCTAGAGTTCAGTGTGCTTGAAAAACACCCTGCTGCCTATACCTGGAAGACACAAAAATGCCTGGTGGGGAGGACACAGGCAGACAGAAACACAGCACTGAAGATCCTTGGCTTTTCAATCATTGCGATTGCAAATGATACAACTCCTGCCTGAATCCTCTGTTGACACCACTCCATTAGATTGCGTAGGACAGAAGCACATGGCTCTCCTTAATACCTCTGGAGGAGGTGAAACACCCCCTTCAGGCAAGAGGATTCTCTAAGTGGGTGGGGGCAGTGTTCCTGCCCTACTAGAATTTTATTGGGATGGGAGAATTCTTACTCCCATGGAGTAGGGATGTTAGAAGACAGCGATTTCCATCTCATCCTGGGTTTGTCAAAATCAGTGCTGTTCCCATTCCATTATAGTTCAACTTCTGTTACATAAAACCTCCATTATTCACCTCACTATCCAATATGGGGGGGGGGGAGCTTACAGAATTTAAATGCATTTCAATGGAAGTGAAACTTTTTTTCTTTTTTCTTTAAGCAGGAAATAACCACTTGCATTTGCTTGCCTGAATTCTGTTCCTGACTTCAGATGAACATGAGAATTGTAGCAATTTCTGCTCCTGCTTCTGTTGGAATTGTCCAACATCCCTACTCTGGAGTGCAGTGAGTAGCATATAACATCCTTGCACTCCCAGATTTTGAGTGCTTTGAAGTGACCATGATCTCAGCTGAAAAAAAATAACTCCACACAGCTCAGGGGAAGAACTTCCCCTAGGGAGCCTTAGCTGTCTGCCATATCTTTGCATTCTGTGATCATCGGCCCATTACTTGAGGTTCAAAATGATGCTTGTCCAAGTAGCAAGTTCTCTCTGTGGAGCAGTCATCTCCAACTGAGGATTGTGGGGTCTTGCAACTGCCCATGATCACTGGCTGCAATGAAAGCACTGGAGGTGGGTGGTTAGATGGGTGCTGTGGATAGTGGACAGAGTTTGGAGCAGGTCGGAAACAAACTGTTTCTTCATGTTTGTGAAAGTAGCTTGCCTGTTTCTGAGTGAACCTAGGGAAGGGCAGTCTGCTTTAATCCACAGAAAATACACCTGTATCTAAACTGAATGACTTTTCAAAAGTTGTTGCTATTTGGTTTTAAAGATCTTCTGGTGAAAGGGTGAGAGCCTCAAATATTAAACACTTGAATATGTCTAAAATAGCTCTGTAGTTCTCAGTGACTGAATACTTTCTAAAGTGCTTAGAGGCATGTGTGTGTGTGTGTGTGTGTGTGTGTGTGTGTGCGCGCGCGTGTGCGCATGTTAATTAACTGAATATATATTGTTTTCCTCAAAATGCATGTTCCCAATTTTGTTGTCAAACTACAATATTGCTCCAACCACTTTTCTTCTCTCTCATCAACATCTTAATAGGCTTGGTTCATAAGTACTTCCAGTTGGCTTATGTTTTTGGCAGAGCTGCTTTCATCCCCATTTCACTGCACCACAATTACATTTTGCAATGTCCCCTTGTTTAAACAACACAGAGGAGCAATTATTCCTTGTCCTGTAATCCTCTCTCAGGAAGTCTAGAGGGCTAATTCCTTGGTGACTGTTTAGAAAACTGGTCAAAGCTTTCCTTCCTTTCATTTTAATTTTTCCCCCCTCCAGAATTTTGGAACATAACAGTGCTTTGCCAATACACATTACAGAATCAGGGAGACTGATTTATATAAGAGCATACTCCTCCATAAATAAATAAATAAAATGCCTGCACATAGAAAACTTAGATATCCACCAAAAGGTTTCACTGGAGCCCTTCTCCCTGGCATAATAGTTTTCTCTCTGTTGCAAAGATGTGATGGCGTAGCGTATTTTCACAACACAACTCTATTAGCATAATGTTACAGCAGTGTAACAATGGGTGGGGTTGGGAGCATGTGGGGGAGACATAATCTTAAATACAATTACGGTACATAGTTGTTCATAAAATGGTCCACTCAACCATTACTGTCCAGTGTTACACCACCACCTCTTTTGAAGTCTGCTGGTTGATTATTTGGCAGATATGGCCAAGGTTAAAGGCGTACATTAGGGTGACCCCCTCAACATATTTGGGGTGCTATGGCCATCAGTCCCTGTCTGGGTGCCCGGACAGAAGCACCTTCTCCTGGATGGGTTACCCTGATTCCTTGGACTGAGGGGAGGTCTCCCACCTCACTTTTACCTAGACTAAGGATCCAACCCAGTGCCTTATCCACCATCAAGTTGTGGCAATTGCTATGAGGTAGCCATGTGTTTCCCAAACTTGGGTCTGGTCCACTTCTTAAACCCCAAGCTCGTCCATGCCCCCAAGCTCATCCATGGCTGGATGAAGCTGGAAGATCGCTCCGCTGCCACAGCTGCACTGGACCACAACTGCCTCTCCCCCCCCCCCCAGGTGGCAGGTAATAAGCCATATTATGGCTCATTTTAACTGCTTTCATCTTGAGTGTATCTTTTTGTAATCTTATTGTAGAACATATAGAGCCTACGGTGTTCAGCAGTATAGAAATTGTTGAAATAAATCAATATAAATACATATTTCCATCAAAATACACCTAGCATACACCTAACTTCGTTGCAAGCCTAATAGTGATTTGTTCACCACTAATAATCACAGTTCTGTTCTCACAGAAAATGAATAGGGCACAGGGATTCCTCTTGGCAACATAATTTTCAACATATTAGAAGTTCATTGATTTCTGTCTGCAAAAATCAGCTTTACATAGTTGCCCCAACTTACACAGAACTATGTAAATCAATGCATTATTTCTCTTGATATAGTGCTTTCACCTGCAACTAAAACACTGCAGTACCAATGAAGTGTGATTTATCCCAAGGTGTACCATGGCAGTATTCAGGTCTAAAGATTTAAAGCACACACACATAAAAATCCACTACATTATTATTACTGCTTTTCTGTGCTAAAAGGTAATGAGAAAAAAATATCCATAGAACTTTTATTCCCCCCCCCCCATTCTACTTTGGGTTACTTTGTGACCCAGTTATTAAAAAAGACAATTTTTAACATCACATCTACATTAGATCCATCGAAGACCACACAGTTATTTCAGGATGTGGTTAGTACTATTTGGGGACTGAAGTTAAGCACATGGCATACAGGATGTCTGTAATGCAACCTGCACATTTCCTTGGAGACTTTGATATGTGTACCACATGATCTCAGATATCCATGGAAACCAGAGTGTCTTGAATGTCCTCTCTTTCAGTACCAATGATGCAAATCAAACATGCACTGGAACACTGCCCTGAATGAACACCAAAAGGTGCACTGTCTATTGCTTTCAATGTGATATATGTCTAAATGTTCACCTCCATATTTAAATCATAGGAAGACTTCCAGTTTTAAAACGTCTGTCTAAGTGAACCCAAGAGTTTGTGAATTCAGCCACCTGTGCCTGCCCCCAACCCATGGAAAGTGAGCTGGAAAGAAGATGGGTTCACAAGAATTATCCATACAGCAGCTATAAAATCTGAGTCAGAGAATTTTGGAAACACATTGCACATTTCGAAAAACAGAACACCTCCTAGACAGTCTGGACAATTTTCTTTTGCCACCTGTGTTCCCTTTGTTTGTCATTGACAGCACAGTAAAATTATAATAATAATCAGCAGCACTTATGAACAGCTGGGATTCAACCATTTCTTCAAGATATTAATGCTGTTTTCATACAAGTTCAAATGTATATCAATTAACTGACTTTTCTAATTTTACTCTACAGATATAATACATCATGTAGAATTTTGTAGAGCACTATCTAACCCAATGTCTAACATCCTTTGATTTTCTGAAGAAGCCAGCTAATATTATCATGTTGATTTCAGAATAATGTCACACATTATTTATCATTTTACTAGTTATCTATTCCTCCCACTTCTGTTCTCCATTAAACACAAATGTAAGTGCCCATTTCTTCCTCCCAAGTACAACTCTATCCATCAGCCAACTCAGCAGGACGTTGATCATAGACCAAGACCCCTAGGCACAAGAGTAACATGACAGACTATCATCATAATAGAGCTTTGGACTTTTAAACTCTTAGCTTTACAGTTATTTGACATGTTAATTGGAACCATCATAAAGTATAATTATATTTAAATTTTGCTTTAAGTGACATCATTAAAAGAAATTATTGCAGCTCTTATTGTGTCAAAGAAATAACAGCATTCTGCTATAATTTATAGATGTTAGACTTCATATTTCCTAAATAGAGGAAGTACATAGGGAAAAGCAGGAGGCTTATTTTGTTTTGCTAAAAAATAAGCCAGAAATTAAAGAGTGATTGCCATTTTTTCCCCACTGCACACTCAGCAGCGTCATGCAATCTATTGAACAGATTTCAATGTCTATAATGATTCAATCCCTTCCACAAAATTCTTTCTCCCTATTTCTGCATCATGGCTGCATTTGCATGTAATTCAGGTAAGTTTCGAAACAAGTCAGTTAAAAGCAATGAGTTACGAAGCTGACTTGCATAATTGACCAGAGTTTGTTGTAAAATAAAATCCCTGCAAGGGGGGCGGGCCAGTGCACTATATCTGATCCCACGTTCTCCCACGCTGGACGTGCTTTTGTTCTGCTGTATAAGATAGTCCATTGATGGTGAGCTGGGGGAGGCCATCCCCTTTCACCTCTTAAGTGTCCACTGGGTAACTCCTTCCACTTTGAGTAGTCTATGCAGTGAAAGAAAAGTTATTGAACGATTCAAGGTAAGGTAAGGGCCTTAAATTTGTTGTAAATGGCCTGGCAATGTTGCAGTTCACCCAGAAGAACACTCCTATGCCCTATGAGTGAGCAACATGATGGGGAAAAAGAACATTAGTCCACAGCCGTGTAGGGAACCCTGCACCTTGCTCTTCAGGATCAGAGAAAGAAGGATTGCATCCTTTTTGCATCCATTTAAATACAATGTAGCATGCTTTGCCACAGTGCTGCTGTAAGATGCCATCTTGCTGCTTCACAGATGGAATGTGTAGATTAAGTTATTAATTACAGCCAATTTTCCAGTCCCATTACACTCAGCAGTGGGATTGGATTCTTGTCAGTTCTGCAGACTGCACTTGTAGCTCATATTTTTCAAAGTCAGCACAGGGACGGCATTTTAATTCATTTGTAATGAAGCCCTTGTCAATAGCTGCATATTTTAAGGGTGGGGAATAATCTGAATTGAATGATTTCATTGCTTTAACTGAAGAGTGTGACTGTTTATAGCTGCATAGAACTTTGTCAAATCTACTATCTTATATTTAGGAATGCTGGATGGGTGGGGGGAAATTCACAGAAACACCTGGCTGTGTGATGCTGAGCCTTTGGATGATATCTATCAGAAGCAGCGATTCCTGTTGACACAAAAACCAAAAACAGTAATGTGAGCTTGGTGAATCCTTTCTTCACCACTTTCCCTCACTTTCTGTAGCCCATAGATAGGGCATATCTGTCTTTACTCCTACCCCCAGTAGAATGCAAGAGGGCATCATTCTCTGTTCTGTTCTGTTTCTGTTCTGCTACAGTGCATCTTCTGCCAAAAACTACATTATTTGTCTCATTGTCTGCTATTGTGAAATTATGTAGCATATGCCATTAGTTATACACATTATGTTGTCATTACATTATTCTACCCCATTTATTTCAATGCCAAGGAAAGGCAAATGGTGGCTCCCCATTTATGGGAAGTGTCAGGGAACTGCCATCGGAGCCAGAGGGAGAGGGAGGGCTCCAGAGGGATTCCGGAGAGTGTCCCGGGAGGGAGAGAAGCAGCACATCTTCTGGGGAAGGAAATCAGCGTAACACCAGTGGAGAAGGGGGGCAGATGGGGGAATCGGCGAGGTGGCTCCAAGACTCCTCGCCGGGAACCAGTGGGGAGAGCACGGGTCCTCCGATGCCCACACCCTCCCTGTGCAGAAGGCTTCCGCGCAGGGAGACTAGGCGGAGACTAGGCGTCAAAGAGCTTCTTTGCTGGAAGAAGTTCAAGAAACGCCCACTAACGGATTCTGCCAGCAACTGAGACAGTCACGGGCGCGTGGCTGTCCAGACAGAAAGGGTTCATTCAGGCAACCAGCCAAGGGTGGTGTTGATTTACACACAAGCAACCCCTAGAACCATTACAGGAAGCTCTCCCCAGGGAGGCTCCCCTAACACCTTCAATGTATACCTTTAGGTATGTACTGTTTCTGTTTTGGCTGGAATTCTCTGACATCCTTAACCATAAGACCTTCTTCCTGCAACAAGTGCACATTTTGTGTGGTTCTCTCATGTGTGGGGACACTGCACAATCAGGACTACTGTACAACAGGGTTTCTCCAATGGCTGAATGGCCAAATTGAAGCTTGCACATTTGAATTTCTCTGCTGACAAACGTGCACATCATGTGGTGAGTGAAGGAACAAGACCCAGTGATAGGGATGAGGTTAACAGTGTAGCTCTGCTTTCAACAGGGCAATGCCCTACATGCCACAACATTTAAATAGGATTTACAGCAGCTGTCTCAGTATGACAAGCCATTCAGTACAATTTGCTCACCTTCTAAACCAAGCATTTTTCCTCATGCCACTACACCAATGGGAGATTTGAGAAACAAGGTTATAGAGAAAGGGTGAAATACGGTAATCCTGGCAGAGTTGGAATAAGGTAAGCAGGCATGCTGGCTGAGAAGTAACAAACAGGATGGGATTTATAGCACCCAGACATTGAGGAACCAACCACTGGGGATTTGGGAGTGGAACAATGAGAAACCTCTCATTTCACAGTGAGCACAGAGCAAGAATAAGGAAGGGACTTTTAAACGTTGCAGATCTGAGACATCTCTTCCTCTTCCACAATAGAACAATAGTGGAATTTGCTGCCAAGGAGTGTGGTGGAGTCTTCTTCTTTGGAGGTCTTTAAGCAGAGGCTTGACAACCATATGTCAGGAGTGCTCTGATGGTGTTTCCTGCTTGGCAGGGGGTTGGACTCGATGGCCCTTGTGGTCTCTTCCAACTCTATGATTCTATGATTCTATGATTCTAGAACAGGTACCACGCTGTACACCCTAGGATGCTAAAGTTAGTTAATGATATTATGGAAACTGGAAAATGTTTCCTGCTTGGTGCTTCCCCTGCCCCCTCCATAGAATGAGTAAGAATTCCATTTGTCTAGCTTGATTCAACAAAGAATGTGTGTAGCAGCAGCAAAATTGTTGTACCTCTTACCTCCAAAATTGCTGTGGAAGGCTCAACATCATCCTTCTCCTTTCAGGAAGACTATATTCTTGCAGTTCAAAGTGGGTTCAAACCCTCTGCAGATTGGCTTTGCTTCTGTTGATCAACCTCTGACTAATTTACCAGCCAGAAGCTTAAAACAATTACAACACATGCTTTGGCTGTCAAGATCTTACTTGCTCAATTTTCTAGACATCAGCAAAGAAGCATGATTGATACACAGAGTGTCAGATTTGCTTGTTAGGAAATCCAGTATTCCACCACCCTCCCTCTGTTTTATTATGAGACCATTCTGTTATTTTTATGCCTTTCAAATGTCTTTCACACTGTCTTGGCAGGAATATGCTTCTATTATTGAAGTACATTTACCACCACTGGGCAGTAAATTTTGAAGAGATTTTTCAGGAGATGATTTCACATAGATTAGCTACCTCTTAAGCAATGCTTTCCCCCCCCCCCACATGCTCGTTTTGGTTAAATGCACCGGAATAGCTGAAATTTGTTTTAAGTCTGTGTTTAATAACCCTTAGGGTAGTGCTGTATTTAACATGTAACATTTTCAGCTTGCACACACACACACACACACACACACACACAGACACAGGAATTTCAGGGAGCTTGAAACCACTGGTATCATCCAACATCACACAGGTAGACTTTGCTTGTGCAACAGAACATCATCCAATGGAATTTCCTCTTCTACTCTTTCTCACTGTACTCGCAAGAGAAGATTTGGAGGACACTGGTAAAGGGGGCTGTGCATGGGGGGAGGAGAGAAAGGGAAAGTCTGGTGTACTTGTGCATAGACACCACTGTATATAACCATCTCTCTCTCTCTCTTTTACTCCTGTTCACTGTCTCTCTCAGTTGTTGACATCAATACGTTCTGAGAGACAATGGAATGCACCTCTGGGGGTGGGGGAATTCAAACTGCTGTGTTAGCAAGCACCGAAGTGACCTTCCAAGGTGCACTGAGCAGTGTGTATGGAGCTCCTGGGCTGCCCAGACAAAAAGACCCCCCTCTGTCTGGCTGATGTGGTCCAAAGGAAAGCCCTGTGGAACGCCCTCCCATCAGATGTCAAGGAAATAAACAACTACATGACTTTTAGAAAACATCTGAAGGCAGCCCTGTTTAGGGAAGTTTTTAATGTTTGATGTTTTATCGTGTTTTTAATATTCTATTGGGAGCCGCCCAGAATGGCTACAGAAACCCAGCCAGATGGACGGGGTATAAATAAGTTGTTGTTGTTTATTACAAGCTTGGCTGCAGGAGTTGCCAGAAGGAGGCATACAAGGGGCCATCCAACCATCTTAGGGACTACACTCCTGATTTCTGTAGAGTTTACTCATTAGCATTTTCTTCTCCCAAAGATATCCTGCAAGGCAATGGACATTTAGGACCAGAGTTTTCCTTCTCCTGCATGGGATACCTTCCCAGGATGATGAGCTCCATCTGCCCCTCACTTTCCTCTACAACATATGCAGAAACCACCTTCTTGATCATTGGACCCACTAGATTGAACTGGTGAGATTAATCAGATCAGAGGAAAATTTGACCAGCACCCTGCCTTCACCAGCCAGATGCTGCTTCCTTTGCATGAGGGCAAAAGCTCTTCTCTGTTGATTGCCTTCCAGGAACGGATATTCATGTAGCTTTTGTTTAGATACCATCACTAAACCTATTCTTCCCGTAAGGATGGAAATATATATATATATTCAGTTCACATTTTAAAATGAACAACCTTATTCACTCTTTCAAAAACAATAAATTATCTTGGAAACCTGTCTTTATCTGTCATATTATATTTATATTGTTGTACACCAGCATATTATTTACTAATATTCAGCTGTGTATAAATTTCCCAGTTAGTTAATTAGTGGAGAACCACTGCCAATTTAGCTACTGAACAGCATTTATAGGTTTTCGAACCTGTTGTTTAGCTTATACAATGATAAGGTCACTCACCAATTGTAGCTAGAAAGAAAGGCACTGTGGTGTGAAATTTCTCAGCCATCTAGCTATGTTATTTGCTTTGAAAATTCTGGAAAGGTTTCTTTTAGTTTCAGAAAAAGAGCTCACAAAGCAGATAATATAGCTAATAATTGGTATATGTGGGAGGAAGTAGGTAGCAATGAGATATGTACACTCAAAAGTCTTCTTTGCATTACGAGTGTAATATTTGCTGCTGGGAATCATGACACAGAGCTGGCCTGTAAAAAAATAAAATAAATGGCAGCCTTTTCATTGGCTTCTGATTGTTGGTCCTAGAGAGTGAGTAGAAATACCTGAGTAAAATAGCAAGCTTGAATACTTCCTTCACACTTTTGTGGATAGTTCACTCTGTTGCAAAGTAGCCAATTCATTGTATAGACTATCTTCAACTAAGCTTACCAGCTAAGCCGGAGAAGGAGGAGTTGCAGCATTAAGTTCAGTTTGCAATAGGATTATTATTATTATTGCTGTAGAAAGAAATTCAACAGATGACAGGTGGTAAGCACATTGGGTGGGGGTAGACCTCTAATTACCCAATAAATAGTGCTTTTCCAGGAAATGGATACATGATGATACTTTATTATCACCAAGATTACAGACATACTGAACCCAAACTAGACTTGTTGCCTCAAGGCATCATTAAATATCTGGGAGAGTTCTGGAATATTATTCTAAAGCAAACAGAAATTTAAAGGACATTTTGGAGCAGGCATGGATAATAAATCAGGATTGGGGGGAAGTTTGTTTTGGTTCACTTTTTAATGTGAAACAATCCTAATTGACATTTCCCAAAATGATATGCAAACTGAAATGCTGCTATTCCTTCAAGTTCACACATCCCCGAATTATATGATGCAGTTCTATGATGTATGCCTCTACATACAAGAAATATTCTACAAACATCTGTCCTTTTACAGCAGAAAGTATACTGCAAAGAAGGGTAAAGGAAGCAAAGGGAAAAAAGAATGGGGGGGGGACTTCTACCACCACTATTTGTGTAAATGTCAAAGGCATGTCATTGATGTGGTTGCACATTGGTAAAAATAACAGGCACTAACAGCAAACATCCCTGCACACAATTTAATTTTCTCTCATCATAAAAGCAACTTCTGTGGATAATGAGAAACCATAATTGCAGACCTTAGAATAATCAAAGATTAAGGAACCAAAGGGCAATGGGAGATTTCAATTACATATTTATTTTGCAGCACATCTACAGACCCCTTCTGTATATAAATACTTCTTGATGAAAGAGTACACATCAAAGAAAGAGACAAAACAGAAGAAGGAAGAGTTGAGGGAAGGAAGTAAAGAAGCCAATTTCTCCTAAATGCAGCTGTATTCAGGTGCTCATTATTTAATTACATATATTACAATTGAAGCTTCTCAGTCAGGAATCGAAATCTCCAAATTTCCAAGAGGCACACTTCTCTGCATTCTCTATTGATGAGGTCCTTGTGGTCAAACATTGATATAATCCAAGGTCTTTCAGATGTCAACTAGTGCTAAGCCACCAACCATTCTGATTTCATTTTGTTGCTTGGATGAAAACAAAAATAGATAGTTGTTTTCAGCAACATTTCAATCGCCTCTTGAATATTTTCAGGGTTTACTTTCTCCTTTCTGCAAGTGGGCTTTGCAGTATGGCCATACAAAGAGCCATGCTGGATTTATCTAGTCCAGCACATCACACTTCTAATGAGGAGCACTCAGATGCTACAGGGAAGCGGAGAAGCAGGAAAAAACTATACCAGGCCTGTTTCAGAACACAGAGATTCTATTTTGCTGTTATGGCTAATAACTGTGGATACTGAATTGAATCCAGTGTAGCACTAAGGTGAACGTTCCATTGGCTCAAGGGTTTCTCCTTCTGCAATGTAACATTCTGCCCCGCTAATCCTAGGCTCACACAAAACGTTAGTTGAATATTGCCACTTTTTGTCTTGCTCTGCTCTAAGACTATCTAAACTAATGAGGTAGAGGATTCAGAAGTGCTTCATTTTATGGGCTTTGAATCAATCTCAGTCAAATTCTTAGGATGAACCCACACTTTGGAGAGAAAAAAAGAGATTTATCTACTTACACAATATGCCAGTACCCTAAGACCACTTGTCAGGCAGTCAGAGCAAGTCAGCACCATGGGTGATAGTCCGAAGGGAGGCGTATAAGCCACCCCCCAAAAAAAAAACTACATTGAAAGCCTGTGTGAGAGGGCTATGAGGATGCATGTCTACCCTGCCTCTTCTGTGCCCACCAGTTACACATTCAGTGTATGTGTATGTGAAGGAACCACCACCACCCTGCTTGCTTGGAGGATGTATATGTGCATACCTTGTTATGTGTTTACCAGGTGCATGAATGGTGGATGAATGGGGACATGGCTAGGAGACCCACTGTCAACCAGGAGTGTGGCGAACCATAGAGGCTAGCACACTAAGCTAAGACCCTCTTATTCAGACAGGTCTTGTGTTTTAATGCACTTTAATCATTGCTTGAAACTAGATCTGTAATGTTGGTTTTCTAAGATGCCCTGAATCTCAACTTGAGAGAAAGGCAAGTAAGTAAGTAAGTACCGTAAATGTGGCCAAGCTCATCCACATCCCTCAATGCACAAGTGATTACATTTGAACATCCTAGATCAGGCATAGGCCAACTTGGCTCTTCAGATGCTTTTGGCCTACAACTCCCATGATTCCTGGCTAACAGGACCAGTGGTCAGGGATGATGGGAATTGTAGTCCCAAAACATCTGGAGGGCCAAGTTTGCCTATGTCTGTCCTAGATCAAAGACTAGTCATGTGGAATGGCAAAGAAAGGTGCTGGTAGCCTCCTCTCTGCAACAGATTGCCCAAACGGATAAAATGCAGCAGAACTGATGTCCTCTTCAGGTTTCTGTAGTAAGAGCGGCACTCACAGCTGGAAGAGCTAGGAGACTGAGGAAGAGGATTTAACCAGCACTGCCTTCCCCAGCATTTCCTAACAGGAGGCAGCTCGCCGTTCTCCCCTTGTGCACAGATAGCAAGCTTTTAGGTTCTAAGTTTATATCTGCAACATCATGAGCTCATTTGGGTGATAAGTAAATGCTCTTCTGTCTGCTGCTTTTCATTGTGAAGAGTCTGTGATTGCCCTCAGTTGGAGACCACTGTATTTTACCAGTCAAACATGTTTTATTTCCTCTGTGGCCCTTTTATATGTCTTCTTTCTTATGATGCTAATTTATGGCTTATGTGCTTCCCTGACAGTACCTGTCTCATTAAATTTGGCTCCCATGGCTTTGGCTGCACCCAGCTTCCATGTGAAGAGTACCCTTATGGTCTCCCTCGGCTGATTCCTGCATCTTATTACTTATTTCTACATAAATGAGATTATCAAGAAAGTGAATGTATTGTAAAAAGGAAAGGGGGAAGACACTTTTATCTACATAATTTGAATAGAGTATTTTAAACAGCAATATAACCTACATTATAACTTTCCCTGTGTATAATAATTAAAGGACCTACTTAGGCATCTTTCTGCTTTTAAAAATAACTTGATGCAATTCAAATGAATGCATTCCTGCAAAGACTACATGGAGTAAACACACAGGATTCAATGAAAGTAGCGGCTGATTTCAAGATGGCTGCTTGGATTTTCAAACAACATTATCTGCCATATTTTCCATTTCTATGCATTTTTGAATGAGTTCTGCTCCCAAGCATCACATTTTCAGAATGCCTATCATTGGTCTAAATCAGTGAAGTTACAGTTCCCCCACCCCACCAATTTCTAGCTGTGAAATATTGAATGGTATAAACAGTCCTATATTCACAATGAGTAGAATCCAAAAAGCTTTAACAAATTGTTGTTATCCACACCTGTTAATGTTTGTTCTAATAATAGCTCAGAACAGATGAAAATCTGTTTTGGAACAACTTTTAATTCAACTATAGTGGTCAATTGGCAAACACAGTAGGTTGCTGAACATGACATCAAGTACAGAGAACAAGTCTTACTGTAGAATAATCAACATGGCTTTTCCAAAGACAAATCTGTCCAAGTAACTTTTTAGATTTATCTAAGAGTGCCAGCAAACATGTGTATGGGGTGATATAGTATATACCTGAACATTCAAAATGGAATAAGAGTATAACTTCTTTTCTCAGACTTCATTATTTTTTCCCAATTGTTTTAATAATGTACAAATACTGGTATTTCACTTTATGTACACCACCTTGGAATTTAGGTTTTGGATGAAGCACATGCTTCAAAATAAAATAGTAATGCACAACAGGTCTACTTATGCATTGGTAAGTACTTAAAGAACAGTTCTTATAATGGAAGGTTGTAAAAAGTGGTGTCTGTCAAGGATCTGAATTTTTGATTGGTGATTTTTGACTTTAGAAATAAATGTGGTGAGGTGAGTAGCTAGTTGGACAAGTTCTCTGATGATGCCAAATTATTCCTGTTGTTGAAAACAAAAGGATCTCTCCAACATGAGCAAATGGGCAACAAAATGGCAAATGTGGTTTAATGAAAGTAGAATCATGGTTGGAAGGCCCCCAAAATTATCCAGTTCAGCTCTCTACGAATGGATGAAATCCACTACTAAAGCATTCCTGAAAGATGGCCTCCCAACCTTTGCTTAAATAGTAAATATAAAGTGATGCACATTTTGGTAGGGGAGGATTCCTAACTTCATATATACCAGGCATAGGCATACTCAGCCCTCCAGATGAGTCTTGGGACTACAACTCCCACCATCCCTGACCACTGGTCCTGTTAGCTAGGGATGATGGGAGTTGTAGTTCCAAAACATCTGGAGGGCTGAGTTTGCCTATGCCTGATATATACAGTGAAGGGATTTGAAAAGGCAGTGCCCTCCCTGTGGAGCGCCCTCCCTGTGGAACGCCCTCCCACCAGATGTCAAAGAGAACAACAACTACCAGACTTTTAGAAGACATCTGAAGGCAGCCCTGTTTAGGGAAGCTTTTAATGTTTGATGTATCACAGCATTTTAATATTCTTTTGGAAGCCGCCCAGAGTGGCTGGAGAAACCCAGCCAGATGGGTGGGGTATAAATAAATTATAATTATTATTATTATTATTATTATTATTATTATTATTATTATTATTTAAACAATTTATAGATCCCTTAACTACTATGGTCTCTAAAGTGTGTACAAAAAAAATGCAATACAGAAAATCAGTTAAAAATATAAAATCAAAATTTAATCAAACTGTGAGTTGGAATTTAAAAAGTATCCAATAGGCACCAGATGTTCAACAGGGAGGGCCTGTCTGACCTCAACTGGGAGGAAGTTCCAGAAAACTGGACCCACAGTACTGAACACACAGCTCTTGGTGGCTATGAGGTTGCTCAGTAATAACGATAACAAAAGCTTTGGTCACCACATCACAAAAAGAACAGCATAGAGCTCGAAAAGGGGCAGAAAAGGCAATAACATTGACGAAGAGTCTGTAGCAACTCCCCTATGAGGAAAGGTTACAATCTAGGGATGTGAGTAAACAGGAACATGATAGAGGCTTATACAATTATGCACGATGTAGAGAAAGTAGGGTGGCACCAATGGGATGTTTTCCTAATGGTGATTAGCATGTATAGAGAGTTCTACCTAACTGGGGAGAGAGAACTTATACCTTTCCATGTCCTGCATTCCCAAGGATGCGCCTTCTTTTTATTTATTTTTTAGAAAATTATGTCATGATTGCTAACCTATATTAATATTAATATCACAAGTAGGTAAAGGTAAAGGTACCCCTGCCCGTACGGGCCAGTCGTGTCCAACTCTAGGGTTGTGCGCCCATCTCACTTAAGAGGCCGGGGGCCAGCGCTGTCCGGAGACACGTCCGGGTCGCGTGGCCAGCGTGACGAAGCTGCTCTGGTGAGCCAGCACCAGCGCAGCACACGGAAATGCCGTTTACCTTCCCGCTATAAAGTGGTACCTATTTATCTACTTGCACTTAAGAGTGCTTTCGAACTGCTAGGTGGGCAGGAGCTGGGACCGAAAGACGGGAACTCACCCTGCCGCGGGGATTCAAACCGCCGACCATACGATCGGCAAGTCCTAGGCACTGAGGTTTTACCCACAGCGCCACCTGCGTCCCTACCAAGTAGGCCTTTATTTAATCCCAGTCCTGGTTTACTGCAGACATGTATTGTATTCTCCAAAGCTGCTAAGGTGCATTGAACAGCAAGATTCCATTATTTATCTCTTTCTAATCCAACAAGCAGCATATCTGCCTAGGGACATTTCCTGCAGTTCAATATATAGAACATGCCACTGAAGTCAAGGCACACCACACACACACACACACACACACACACACACAAAGCACATTACTGCTTAACGTCGCCTTCCATCTGTCATTACCTTTTCAGCCAGTAATAACTTGGTTCTTATGACAACACACTAAAGGAGGTGAAAAGGCCAACGGAATTTCAAAATAAGATGTGCCCACTCTGCATCTGTTCCTCAACACGGTGCAGAAGTTGCATTGATGGAGTGAACCCAACCGCAAAAGACAAGAACATGTTACAAAATGCCCATAGGCAGGAAGGCAAATAAAAAAACAACAACCAGCTGCTTTATCCAATACTAGCAGCAGATTCCCAGAAAACACTTGCATACAGAGCTACATTGTGTGAAGTTATTTTAACAGAATGAATGAGGTCAAGTCTCCTTGTAGGTCACCACTAATTGAATACACAGACAAAAAAGGAAGATATGTTTAAAGTGCATGTGGTACTGTATTCCATTCCTAATTGAATTTGCTATTTATGGAGTGACATACAGTATAGTATTGCTCATTTCCAGTCTCTAAAGATACACATACAAGGTTCCAGCTGATTTTCAAAACACAGATGATACTTATTCCAATACCCTCTTCATAGTCAAATAATATTTCTAAGCATATAAGTGGACCACTTTTCTTGACGGAAAGGCAAAAGTATAGGAAAACCATAAATGAAAATATGACTTAGATCATAAGGTAATATAAGGAAGATCAGGGAAGGACATTTTCGTGTCCCTTCCTTCACCCTATATCCATCTGTGACTCCCCAGAGGTTTGGGGACCTCTCTGAACAACGTGGGATGAGACATAGGAGACAGCTTGTGGAGGGGGAAATTGCCCCAAATTAGGCTTCAATTCTGGGATAAGTTACAAAGTATCAAGGAAGCCCCCTGCACTTCTTTTGATTACCCTTAAAATGTTTTTTAAAAGGGTTTGTCCTTTTCCTAAATCAAGGGTAGAGAGCCTTTGGCTTGTGGGCCTAATTTGGCCCAGCACGTCTCCCCATTTTTACCTGCAAAGAACTTCCCACATGCACCCAAATCCTGCACAAAGCAAGAATGAATTACCTAGGCATTAGCTGATGAACGTAGTGTTCAGTCCTTGGTCACTATCTCCCTTCCTTCCCAGCCACCCACAGGGCAGGGGACCAGCCAGGACAAAAACTTTCCCCACCTCTAGTTGTAAGGTTAGTTTCAGAAGGGTATCTTTTGGGATGGAATGCCACAGAGAGGATATCACAAGCAAATTTCGCTTGCCCTTTACCCCCCCCCCCCCGGCAGACTTCACATGTACTATGCTATACCCATCCATCAAGATTCACAAATGTTTGTTTGCAGTTCCAAGGCAATGAAGAAGGAAACTTGTTTCAGTCTGAAGATGATAAACTGTAAGCAGCAAGGTAAAGTTAAAGGGACGCCTGACCGTTAGGTCCAGTCACAGACGACTCTGGGGTTGCAGCACTCATCTCGCTTTACTGGCCAAGGGAGCCGGCGTACAGCTTCTGGGTCATGTGAACAGCATGACTAAGCTGCTTCTGGCAAACCAGAGCAGTGCACGGAAACGCCGTTTACCTTCCCACTGGAGCAGTACCTATTTATCTACTTGCACTTTGACGTGCTTTCAAACTGCTAGGTTGGCAGGGACTGAGCTGTTAGGATATTTCCGTTCCACCTTAAAAGGGAGCAGGATGTTTGTGTCACAGCCTGCGTATTTCCTGTTCACAGGATGTTTAAGTTTGCTATTGCTTTCGTTTCTCAGTCTGTCGGAGACACTGACTCAGAACGGTCATGTTTTTCCTTTGTTCTGATCAACGCTAAATAAAGTCTGTAAATATGCTCTCCTGCTGTGCATCTTCTGCTGTGTGCATTATCTGCTGATAAAGAGTGTGCACGAGCCCTGGAATGTGGCAAGGTATTTCCAGGAAACTCGTGTGGCTAGAAGCTGCGTGACTACAGGGATCGATGGATCGTCCGGCAGCCGGCTTGGGGCCATGATGGACTATATCTCCCTGGCAGTATCCCAACATGAGCAACGAGCTCAACCCGTCATGGGGATTCAAACTGCTGACCTTCTGATCTGCAAGCCCTAGGCTCTATGGTTTAACCCACAGCACCACCTTAATTACCGGTATGTTCAATTCATTGTTTAGATTCTTACAGGAGGCAGTTACCACTTCCCTAAATGTGTCTGATTAAAAATGTGTTTTTTAAAAAAGCAGGCAACTGCCAGCTCCTTTTCTCAAAAATCTATGCACCTCTCATTTCCAGTGACTATTAGTCAAGAACATAAAGCAGTTTGCCCCTGAAAAGATATTTCAGTTTAGGTAACTGTCTCATGTACTGGTCTGATGTGTACAACGATGTAAAGTTCAAGTTAATTTTGTAGTTCATTACTTACTAAGTCTTATTTTAAATGCATCACAGAAGCACAATTACTGACTAATCTGCATGAGAAATCCATTCTGTATTTCTTCTTTTATGATAAACTACTTCCTTTCTATGAGACCCCTCCTTTACACCACAGCCTCAGGAGATCTCTTCCCACAGTAGGAGGACTTCCGAAGTGCGTGTCAGATAATAATATTAGTAGTTTCCTTACCTTGTTCAGCAATTCACTATTTCTGAGGAATGCCACAAGTTGCCCCAGGGTGTCTCCATGCATGGGGGAAACCATGCTGGCAGCACAATCTATTGTTCTTTTTGTCATATTAGCTACAAAAAGGGAAGGAGGGGGACTGGTATTCTTTCAGTTGTCTTTTCCCTACTCCCTCCAGTCTTGTTTCTCTCAATAAAAAGAGTCAGATGCAAATGCCATTAGGATTTCATGGTCCAGAGATCTGTAGTATATGATATAACAGATCGGAGAATGCAATGCCCCAGTTTCAACAGGGCTACAATTCCTACCTATGCTACGCCTAGGAAGCAATCCATATTTACCTCAACCCGACATGATCACTAAAGCAAACCTCTGCATGCAGCCATCACATGAAATGGAAACAAGATGTGACTGGAGGCACTTTCCCCTGCCAGACCTGATGTTCCCCACTTTTCAAGAATGCCAAGCTCCCCTGGTGATTTCAAGGACAAGATGAAAGAAAAACAATGCCCCTTTAACATATATTACTAGCTACCACAACATCCCATCAAAGGCACACACCTTACACCAGGTGTCAGCAATTTTTTTCTGAATCTCAGAAGCCAGAACAAGAAGCATCGCTGCGCAGCGAAAGCAGCAATCCCTCTTGCTGTTCTGGCTTCTGGGATAGCTGTGCAGCCTGCATTCACTCCATAAGACGCACACACATTTCCCCTTACTTTTTAGGAGGGAAAAAGTGAGTCTTATAGAGCAAAAAATATGGTACTTTCGACATAGCAAAACACAGTTCACATTAACAATTCTAGATTAAGTGTATTTTTAAAAGGGTAATCTTTTCCCTAGCTATTATTTCATTAAGTCATATAAAAGCATAGGCAATATTGTTAGGGCATTATCCAATTAAGTATTTCCATTAGCTCAAGGACTTCTGGGTATGCAAAATACTTCTTGACTCTCTCCCCTCTTTGCACTCCCCACATGCCCCTTAAATCTATTCTGGGGGGTACTGTAAGTCTCAGGAACAGATATGGAGAGGGGCTGCATGGGGAGAAGATAGGGAGGGATGTTCCACTGTAAAATGGAAATCCTTGTACTAACAGAACCATTTCATTGGATGCCATCCTTAGTTTGAAGCAATTAAAGAGAGTGAATGAACTGCATTCCTCATGTGAATGGTACATTTCCAGTGCAGACCTCGGTGCAGAAAGGACTGCCCAGTCCTATATCAGAAAGTCAGCCTCCCTCATTCAGCAATCTGATTGTGTTTGTGGCAGGGATTGTGAACACATGGAACAGCTGTTCCATTTATTCTATTCCATTCATTCAAACCTACAATAAATAATTATTGAACACAGAAAAAATTCAAGAGTCTATCAAAAGACTCACCTTTTGCACATGGATACCAGCAAAGGAAGGCACCAGCACAAATCAGTAGTCAGTTGCTATCTGTCCCTACAGTAATATTTGCTGCAGCAAAACTTTGGAAAATTATGAATGTAATTCATTCATTAGTCAGACTCAAGTGTGGAACAAACTTTCTTAACAGTGCACAAATCTTACAACAACTGATCTCATAATAGCAGCTACCCTAGGTGTCTATTCCCGGCTAGTCTTTCCCATAACTACTTCTTTCCATGCATCTGTAACAGGACACTTTGGTTCCTTCTGGCATTATTGTAGTAAGAAAATTGATGACAAGATCCAATTGATCTTCTTCTAGAAAGGGTGCAGAAGTGAGTCATTAACCTTTCAAAGGTACTGAGTTTGGGACATGTCTCAGGCTCAACTCTGCATGTGGTGTTTTTTTCTTGATGTGTTTGTCAAAAAGGTAATGAGTGATAATACAACATGCTAGATATAGTTAGTATCTACAGAAGTTCCACAGGCTGGAATTAAAAATAGGCTGTGTCTACTGCATCCATTCACACCAGCATCCCTGCTCCCATTGATGGCAGTCTAGATCCTTCTGTGAACAATCCATTGCATCTCCCCAAACTATTTTTGTAAGAGCAAGCTCTGATAAAAGGTTGGACTCATGACAATAAAGGCTTCCTGGCAGCAGAGAGTGTCAACATTGTGTGGGTCAAAATAAGCCAAGCCTGAACTGAGCTCATAATGACTCATTGTACAAATGGAGGAGTTTTTTCCTAACCCCCATCCCTAGTTTTAATTTTTGTTGTCACCCCTAGTTTACCCCTGGTATGGAGGAGGTTTTCAGACAACACCCCCATACTGAAATGACTATTGAAGATTTGCCTGACATTTTACTCCGTTCAATATTTGCAACCTTGATGAAAATGTTTCCCCGCTTAGACTCTTTTCCAGATCATGAAAAATTTATGTTCCCTGTTGAATCCAATATTCTGAAATGATACCCACCTGGATTCTATTTATTCAAGCACACCTGGTGCTGCCTCTCTTTTTAGACCCTGATGCAACTTTTGCTTGCCATGAACATGAATCATAATTTCTGGATCAGCTGTGTAAATGAGCCTTTTTGTTGCTTTCCCAGAGTGTTGTATACATTCCATTAGGCAATATAGAAGGGAATGGCATCTTGGGCGGAGGAAATAAAGAGGAGTGCTGACATGAACTGCCTACCTACCATAGTTTAGAAGGAAATGGGAAGGGATGTAAACATTTAACACATTTTTGTTCTTATTTGGCTAGCTTTTAAAATATTAATGGAACTGTGAACAATAGAACAAAAATTTTTTGAAGGTTTGCATTCATATATCCATCATAATAATAAGATTTATGAGTTATGCCCCTGCATGGCACACATCCCGCTAAACACATGATGGGCAGTATCTTTTCATAGACCCAATCACCTGCTTGAAGGGAAGGTTAACTGATTACAATCAACTCCATCTCTCCCCTTCTTCTGCCAGATTTTTAATTGATGCTGAAGTTCAGAGACCTTTCCATTGCTTCAGCAGGGATGGCACCCAATAATAGGAACAAGCATACAGCCCACAGTTGTACACAAGGTGTCTCTTTCTGGACTAGGGCCAAAGTCTTTCATAACAATATCAAAGAGAAATGGGTGAAAAGCTACACTAACTGCCACTTAAAATGCACAATATTTTATATAGTGAAATTAATGTTCTATAAATGCGAGATCTTCAACCTTCTATTACAAATGGAATCAAGGAAAGACTTTATGCTCAGAATACTACAACAGATCTGCCAATCTTACATGTTTGCTGCAAGGTGGCCACAAATAGTGTGTGTGTTTCTCTTTCCATTATACATTTTACCAGCATTCTGCAGCCACTCCAGCTGCCTCCACTTCCTGGTCTGAAAAACCCACATGTAGCATCTTCAGGGCATCTTCCCCTGAGCTTTCACTGAAGCTTGGGAAGCCAGGGAGGCTGGCAACAAAGTGTCTGAGCTTGGTGTTGTTGCTGATTTTTTTTAAAAAAGAGAATTCCTTTTTTTTTACCATAACCATAACAACAACAACAAAATCTGTAACTTTTTCTTAAAAGGAGAAGACTTTCTAAAAAATAAATAAAATAAATAAAATCTGACAGCTGTGTCCGATGCACAGTTGGCAGTGCCCCACATTCTGTGCTTGCAGGACAGTGCACAAGTGCTTCAGATATAAGCAGCACTCATAGTAAGAGGTGGTCCGATTTAGACAAACTCTCTATTTTTTTCTTTGTTTCATTTCTATTCCCTTGTCCGGTTTCAGTAAATTGCTCTTTCTTTGTCTTATCCTATTGTCAGCTTCTTCAAGGTAAGTGATGGCAAAGCACCAACTCCCTGCCAAGTATTTAAAGGACACCTCTATTGTCAGCCAAATGAGCCATGGCAATAATTCAAAGAGTATGGCTGACTTCAACAGCGAAAGGTAGCAGGCACAAAGGGAAGAAAGCAACAATCTGTGCCTAATAACAGGAGGTGGCTTCTGCTGCTGCTGTGCTCTCTGTCCAAAGTAGTCAGTCAGTTGTGCATGCAATGCCCGGGGCAGCTTAGACTCAAGAGCTAGCAGTATTATGCTAGTCATAGAAAACAGTGTTAAAATGGAATGTGTTGACAAGTGTGCATTATTCCATTAGACATGGGCTTCTTTAAGATTATGAAATAATAATAATCATAAAATTATTTTTTTTACCCCAGCCAGTCTGGGCAGCTTCCAACAAAATATTAAAATACAATAGTCTGTCAAACATTAAAAGCTTCCTTAAACAGGGCTGCCTTCAGATGTCTTCTAAAAGTCTGGTAGTTGTTTTTCTCTTTGACATCTGGTGGGAGGGCGTTCCACAAGGCGGGTGCCACTACCGAGAAGGCCCTCTGCCTGAAACAAACAAACAAACAAACAAACAAACAAACAAACAAACAAACAGGAGAGGAAAACCTCCCACCTATCATAGGGATTTGATTCATGCAAATGAATACCCAATCTAGCATTGCTTGCATAATATCCCTTTTGGATAAGTCTTCTACTTCTACTCTCTGAAAAGAAAGAAGGGAGCTGTGAAGGTAGGTCAGAAACAACACCTTACAACATTTTGAGGTGGGGGAAGTGAGGTCAAAGGAGAACAACCACACTGCCTTGCATTTTTTTAATTAAGTATGTAATGGTGTAATAAATAAATATGCAACCTTGTGCAAAAGGAACTTTTTCCTAAGGGAGAAGAATATTCACTCTGTGAGCGTGTGTGTGTGTTGGAGAGAAAGAGACCAGGGGGCAGGAGGGGATGCCTGGGCATCTGAATGGCAGATCTGGAACCTAGACAGATGGGTTTAGACATAGGTATACACAGGTAAATTCTGCCCCAGAAGAATGGAGATGTAAAATCCTTAAAGACACAGAAAAATATTTTAAAGTATGTATTTTATAGTCCTGCACTCCAATTACTACACCATACGGACAATAAAGAAACAACTTCCTTCTGGTATAACTTCTATCAGGTGGGTTTACTATCCCTTGCCTTTCAATATTTTCCAATATATTTGTATTTTTTGACATGCCCAGCACACACCATTTTATATGTACCTTGTTGAGCACATCCAGCAAGCATTATCTCCACTCCCTTCCCTTCAATATTCAATTCTTTTCCAAGCTGTAATTTTGTAGTAAAGGTCATGAATGCTTACACAGGAAGAGACTGATGAGCTTCCATACCCTCTCCCAATTTATCATTCCCAGTTCTCTTTTCACTCATTTGTAACAGGTTATTTTATGTTATACACCACCTGAATTAATATTCTGAAGAGTGTTAATACCAGAGAACTAAATTCTTCAGTTAATACTACTTGTTAAAATGGGGTTAAGTTCTGACTCTAGCACTGCTAATAGTATGAATTATGGGTTAACTATACTAAAAACTGAACACTTACCAAAGCTGTCCTTAATTATTATTTTAAAGACATCTGAGACTGCAATGTTCTACACACTTACCTGAGAGAATTGGGACTTACTTCTGAGTAGACATGAATAGGATTTCAATGTTAAAAGAAGGATTGATAATTTCATCTTGCTATGAAGCATTTAAATTCTAAAACCGAAGGTTGGCATTATGAAATTGAACACATCCACCCAAGATGAAGTATTTAGGAGCAGGCTTATGACTGTTTGTCATTTTGCTAGGAAAGGATTATAAGTAATGGCAACCAATCTGTATTTCTCATCAAGACACATTATATAATGAGACATTTCAAAGAAAGTTTGTGCAAGTATATCTACAATTCAGAAGCTACTGCATATGTCCAACTACTTAAAAAACACACACCATGCATTTAAAATGTGTAGTTGCAAAGCATCCTAAAATCCATAATTTCCTTGACATGTTATGCATATTATGAAATGTAAGGCTAGTCTTATTCCTTTGAATATAAAAATGAGCTTCAGTTGTAACGACATTCTTCCATTCTACAAATTGGCTGTTGCACAAATGATCAATCCTGTGTGCATCAGAATACCAGTACATACTGATAAAACCAGGCCAACTAGACAACACACACACACACACACACACACACACACACACACACACACACACACTACCCTATTGGAAACACTCCATATGTGTGTAGATTGTGCTATTCTTTCAACAAATTTTGCTATGAGGTCAAAGTCTTGTAGTGAGGTTAGCATTATTGTACTAATTGTGTCTAATACCTGAATTATTTTCTGCCTTTTATTCAACACAGTGACAGATAAGTACACCATATATCTGCTCAAAAGACATTTTCCTACTCTGTATTTTTTAAAAAGAGGATTAATGATGCATCCTGCTGAACATCAGGAAAATGTACAGTGACCTGTTTCCTGGGCAAAATGCCATGTTAGGGGACGTTTTTACCTAACAATCTTCCTGTTGGTGCAAAGAAAGAATATGCAAAGAGTGCTATACATTTTTGCATCATTTATCAGCCAGTGGCTGTTGAGGATGCAATATAAAGGATTCACAAAATCTGCTGCTTTGTTTATTATTGAGATTTACACTCTGCCCTTCAAGCATATTATCAGAGGGCCTTACAATAAACTATTAAAAGCACTATAAAATAAAATAAAAATACATCAAAGCAAGCTGAAAGCAGCAAATGGATACAAACAGTATAAAAATAACACCAAAATAAGTAGAGTAAAAAGAGATGAAGAGAAGTTTCACAACTTGAAAAAAAACTAAAAAAAAGAAGTATTTTGTTATTGAAAGATGTTGTTTTTTGAAGATGTCACAATGGGCTCCAGGTGAGTCTTTCTGGGGAGAACACCAGGCCTTGCCACTGAGAAGAATTTCTCACCGCTGTGTCCATGGCACTTCAGATGGCAATGGAACTAGAAGATGATACTCTGCTCTGTAGGTGCCCATTGGGCTCAGGAGACAGAGACCAGAACCCTTGCCTCACCCACCCGAAAGTATTGGGCCCAGGGACCATGCCTAAAGTATTCCTCCATCAACACATCCACAGCTGTGGGGCACTGAAGAACTAGGAAGATTTATGGCAACTGCTCACATGCTTGGAAACAGCATGGGATTCATCTATAACAGAGGTGGGAGTGGGAGACAACATACAGAGGAGATTTCTATTTATCCCACTGAACATCCTGCATAGATAGTTAATAAAATGTAGCCCTTCAACCCAGTTCTGTGTCTTATAGTCCACTGTGGTGCAAAACAGTGTTCTTTTGGCCACCAGCAAATAAAAATATATCCGTGCATACTGGAGCGGGACATGGACCAATAAAATCTGCCACTGTGGTTTTCAGATCAAATTCACACAGTTGAAATCGTCTGCAAGTTCATTTTGTTCCCCTGTCTAGTTGCCCAAGGTAAACAAATGTGAGGCTATGGAGAAATCATTCTGTATTGATTGATTTGTACAGTCCATTTCACAAGCTTAAAATTGCTTATTTAATTGAATGTGAAGATTTGATTCCACAAATTGTTATGCATCTCAATAGTAGAGCTTGAATGGATTTATACTTAATAAGCAGGAGACTGTAAAAATTCACCAGACTCATCATCTTAAACCAAGACCTGCTTTGTGTGCCTTCCCATCAATATTCAGGATGCGGGTGGCGCTGTGGGTTAAACCACAGAGTCTAGGACTTGCCGATCAGAAGGTCAGCGGTTCAAATCCCCGCAATGGGGTGAGCTCCCGTTGCTCGGTCCCAGCTCCTGCCAACCTAGCAGTTCGAAAGCACGTCAAAGTGCAAGTAGATAAATAGGTACCGCTCCGGCGGGAAGGTAAACGGCGTTTCCGTGCACTGCTCTGGTTCACCAGAAGCAGCTTAGTCATGCTGGCCACATGACCAGCTGTACGCCGGCTCCCTCGGACAATAAAGCGAGATGAGCGCCGCAACCCCAGAGTCGGTCACAACTGGACCTAATGGTCAGGGTTCCCTTTACCTTTACCATCAATATTCACACCTTGCAGCCTCTCTTTTAGGTCAGTCATTCATGATGCCAGCCTCTACATCAATGGGGCCCCATGCATACTTCCACCAGATACACATGGTACATTAGCCAGATGCAACCATATTTACATTTATGTATCCTATTATATTTTATATTTTTACCCAGGGTAGAATTAGCCTGATTTAGTGTAGGTTAGGCTAGGGGAAGAGACATCTTGCTATTTCTAAGGCAAAAGAAACAAAGCAGCTCTCTGTTATTTGTTTCAGAGACACAATAAATCATTAAATCATTAAACTGACCATGTTTTGTCCTGGGAAACAATACTACTTCATTTATTCAAGTTATACTCTGACTCACCGCAAGAGCTGTTAACTTTGTTCTTTTTAAATGAAGTCTCAGGCAGTTATCAGTTCAAACCATGAAGGATACTCATGTTACCATGGTGATAGTTGCCCCCAAAATAAAATAAATTAAAAGGCAAACCCCTAACATTTCACAGCAATTCCACTGCTAAGCAGGAAGGCAGCAACACAGCTTGTGGACTTAGCAGCAAGCTGAACGGTTCTCTATATTTATGAAGATGGGAGCAGAATGTGAAGTGGTTTTCTTCTTCTTTTTTAACTGAAAGCCTACATGATTATCCAAAGTCTTATTAAGGTCTTTGTTTAGTTGATGATGTCTTGTACACAGAATAATGGCAGGCATGTGGTGTGAGGTTATCAGTCCTTCGTCATGCTGTTCTATAGCATAATAATAGGCCTCCAGCACCAAGTTGAGAATAAAACAAAATATTTTCTTGACACTTTTGTGCCCCGTCATATCGACCAGAGAACGGAACTGTGTGCCAAAAGCACATTCTCATTGATATAGTACTGTGCTGAAGGTTTCACACAATTTAAAAAAAAATAAAAATTGGAGAGCAGAGGGCAAATCAAAGTGGCCTCTGAAATTCCCATGGCAGGGAGAAACTTGGAGAATTTTCACAGGGGGTGGGGTGGACAGAACAACTGCACTTACCATAGTAAGTGTACAAGGTGCCAGGTGGACTTTTTGTGCTCCATTCTTTAACTCTTCCCCTACATGCTCATTGTGTTAGACATCTCACAAAGGCTCACAGTGACCACAAAACATTGTGTGGCCACTGTAAGGGAGTGCTTTCTTGCTGGAAAAAAATTGGTACACCTCAGTGAGTGTGTTGTGGTGGTTTTGTTTAGTTTTCCTGATTTCTTGAAAGAAGCAGGAAACCAAATGGCTCTTCCATAGAGAGAAAGGAGTTTTGCCAAAGCAGGACCTGTGCTCAACACAGCACTAGTTTGAGAAGCGGATTTCAATTTAAGCAAGTGCTGGGGGATTTGTGAGCCACCAAAACAACACATGATACAAGAAAGAGTTATTAAATAAATATTAGAAACCATGAATGAAAACAGAGGGAAAGCATCCAGAAGCTTAATTTAAAACTGCTGTCATCAATATTAGTGTAGACTTGTGGTCAGGCTTTGCTGAAATCAATGGAGTTTAATGCTTGTCCAATGACTCAGTAAACTAGGTAGTAAATTTTTCAGACTGAGCCAAGAGCAGTCACAGTTAATCAACCTAGCTCCACAGGTTGAAATTCACAAAGGAAGATGGTCGTCTTGTTCTCCCACACATATTTCTAAATTCCTCTTCGGGAAGGATGGAAGAACCTGACATCCATTTTAAGCTTCCACATGCTTAGGAGAAACTTCCACATATTCCCCACCCTCCCACCTCCAGTTAAAAAATAAAGCAACAGCAACCCAGAAAATCAAACTTAATGTCTCGGGGAGGGGGATTCCATATATATTTAGGCTCACCTGTACTTAGTCATATGAGCTTCATGCATCAAGAAGAAATATAAATATAGCTTGAGAGTAGGAACAGGCAGATCCATCAATTTCAGCTTCTTTGTAATAACACTAGAATTTGTGGGCATCAAATGAAGCTGGTTGCTGAGAGATTCAAGACAGATAAATGAAAGTACTCATTCATGGAGTGCATAGGTACAGCCATGGAACTTCCTCCCACAGGAAGTAGTGATGGCCACCAACTTGAATGCCTTTAAAAGAGGACTATGCAGAGAGAAGCAATGTCATGGTGTATCTACTTGATGCCTTCATCTGCCCAGCTACAACAAAACATGTCTCTCCCGCTTCAGTCTCTACAGCGACAGAAGGCACTGTAACCTTCCAAGAGTTTGACTTCTCTTCCAATGGCGCACTCCTCCATTATCTCCCAAGACAGATGGATGCCAACAATGACAATTGCAGGGACCCTCTACAGTTCTATGGTTCTATGGTTTTCTGAAATAGCCTTTGCCACAGGCAACCTACTGCTTGGAGGGAAGAAGAAGCCTTTCATAGCATCCCAGGTCAACCAACAGCTCTTCAAATTGTCCCATTCTTTAGCTTACTCAGAAAATTATCACATCCAGGCAGCTTCTCTTATCAAAGGGAAAGTATGAGTTTCTGCTATAAGGACAACTCCACAATTAGACTGCACCATCTGAACATAACAAGCCCGTCTGTTCCCCTTTCCTGCTTTGTTTGCCTATGTGTGTTTTGAGGGTGGAGAACAGATTAGAAAACTAAGCTTGTGGAGAGAATGAAAATTACAGGTTGCAACTAATTAATATAACAAGCATGTCAATGCTTCAGTTAATCTATTAAGTCCTTCACTGTAACTGAGGAAGCACAAATGGGTGTGTGTTTTTTGCATTACTTTTTCTGCAGAAAAAAACTGAGCAAAAATCACAAGTGAGATAGCCTGGACATGTCCACTAAAGGTCTGGTGATGGAATCTCCATATCTAAATCTCATGGGTTTGCTGTGTACATTCATCATTAGAAATGTAAAGCCTTCTTGTCCCAAGACCCAGCTCTTTTTATGTGGCTGCCCCCATTGTCCTTGACATTCTCCATATCAGGAGGATGAATAAACCACTAAAAAATTATCAATAAAACGTTTGAAAAGATCATTTAAAATCTGGTTAGGTTTGCTTAAACAAACAAAATTAATCAGGCACTGAAAAGAGCACAGTGAAGACAGCTGCCTGATGTCCATAGGCTGTTGTTTCTTACAAGTGTGGAACGAGTATTAAGTAGCACTTCTAACAGTACCAGTTCCACAGATCAAAGCAGTCAAATGGGCACATAAGGGGTAAGGAAATTTAATACCACAGTTTCTTCCTTAGAGCAGTCCTTCCCAGGATGCCAGTTGTACCACTGTGAGCATCACCTGTTCAAAAAATGTGTGTTGGGGTCATAGGGTCACTTGGACTATCTCTAGAATTGCCACCCTGCAGCCTTGCTCTCCACCAAACATGTTGATATATGCACATAGAAGAATCCTGATTGGCTAGAAGTTCTCCTTATGTGGAGGAGTGCTATGCAACACATAGGTCTTCTACACATACAAGGACCATGTGCATCTAACATGCAGCCAGTAGAGGCTGTGGCCAGTGCATGGTGGCTGCATGGATTGTACAGTTGACAGATGTGATCTCACTCCCAACAGGTGAGGAGTATTTATACATTCCTAGGGATTTTGAAATATTTCCCTGAGCAGCAATGCTCACGGAAGGTAAAGTATCTGTGGTATTGAATCGTCAATATCCTTGCATGCTGCTTTGTTTCCATATACATTACATTTCAGTAAATCAATCTGAAATACATTTATCTGTGTATTTAAAAACCATTACTATGAGACTTGGGCAAACAAACAAACCAGCAAACCTTCAAATGACAGGGGTTTTAAGATGGGGCAGAGAGGAGAGGAAAAGAAGAGGAATGTACAGGGAGCTTTGCAAGTGTCAGAAGTTTGTCAGTTTCATTCTTCTTCAAAGTGAAGGATGAAAAGGGTCACTTAAATCACATTTCTGCCTCCTGAACTTTTCTAAAATAAAAACAAATGAAGGCAATATGCAGCAAGCTGCAGTGGTCAGCCAAGATACATAACATCTTCCCGGAATGACAAATGATAGCCGTTGAAAAGGATAGTTTGATAAAGGGACAAATATGTTAACCCTGTCTCTGTTTGCCAGTTACCATTTACCCATGTGTTTTTCCAGCACCCAGTCCTGAAACAGTATCATTACAGAGCTTGGAAGAATTAAAAGGAAACTTAATCTATAATCAGTACAAACTCCTCTCCACATTATGGTCTTTATTCTTCATGCCACATAGCAGTTTTGTTCAATGGCACAGAACATTTTGATCCCCAGACTGTCTTTTGGTACAAATGCAAAATCAGCTGTGTGGGCTCATTAAAAATTGAATATCTGTAAATATTCACTTATATGTTTTGAATTTTCAACACACTCCAAGCACACACACACACACACACACACACACACACACACACTTTCTTATGTTGATCTGTTTGATCTCATGTTGAAATAGTTGTGTAGCATCCTAGAACTGTTAAGATGCAACAATCACACTTCCATTTAATTTGTACAATAGATCTATAAGGGACGCGGATGGCACTGTGGTCTAAACCACTGAGCCTCTTGGGCTTGCCGCTTGCAAGGTCAACGGTTTGAATCCAAGTGATGGAGTGAGCTCCCGGTGCTCTGTCCCAGCTCTTGCTGATCTAGCAGTTGGAAAGCATGTCAGTGCAAGTAGATAAATAAGTACCACTATGGTGCGAAGGTAAATGGTGGTTCTGTACACGTTGGCTTCCATCACGGTGTTCCATGTGCCAGAAGCGGTTTAGTCATGCTGGTCACATGACCCAGAAAGCTGTCTGTGGAAAAACACCGGCTCCCTCGGCCTGAAAGCGAGATGACTGCCACAACCCCATAGTCGCCTTTGACTGGACTTAACAGTCCAGGGATCCTTTACCTTTTAACTTACAACAATCTATAGTTCTTCAATGTAGAAAAAAAAATGTGAGCAACTATTTATTATGACCTATTCAGAAAGTGAAGGCAGCAGGAGCTGTAGAAAACACCATCACCCATACCTATCTTTAATTGTAAAAATAATTAAAATCCTTCAGATTAACACTTACAGTGCTTCCAATTTATTCGCATGTCCTACCATCTGCCATCCACCTCCCCTTGGGAATATTTGCTTTTTTTCAGCATCCACTCATTTCTGAAACAGATCCAGCTCTTTACCTTGCTCAGATTATTTTGTGCATAACAGGTTGCCAGAATGCCAGACAATTTGATTCATTTGGGGGAAGGGGCGGGCTGCAGCTGGCTTGCTTTCGAAAAGGCTATTGAGTATTAGAAATGTTAATATGCTTGTTAGCGACATCATTTGCTAATGAGTTACAGTAACTACATAGACATATCAAGTGAGTGTCGGAAACAATCCGGAGCTGAGAAGAGTTGCAAAATGCCTACTAAATTATGCATATTAACAATACATTGCCACCATATTTAGACTCATCCAACAGTTCAGAATGAACAGAACCCTGCCTTAAGGTTCCCACAAACACAGAGAGATATTGAGTGAGCTGAAAAAGTCACATCTTGTCTAAAATGCTTATGCACTACATTCTGTAACGCACAGTGGCGATAAGAAATCCAGTCTATAGAAACCATTATCAACATATATAAGTTGAACATTTCAATTACCTGCTCTCAGCAAAAGGCTCTTAACCTATTATTATTATTATTATTATTATTATTATTATTATTACTACTACTACTACTACTACTACTGCTACTACAGTATTATTATTATTATTCCCATCCTTCACCCTAAGGTCCCAGGGCAGGTAACAACATTAAAACACAACATTTCAACACAGCATTAAAAACAGTTTAAAATAACTAATTATTGCAGAAATAAGGGGGATCCTAAAAATATACACCTACTCTCCTTACCAGAAAAATTTTATATACTGCATTATTTTTTAATAACCAAAAAACACAGTAAAACGCAATATAAAATTATATGCAAGCATATAAAATAAAATAAAACAGAAATTCAAAATATTCAAATGTGTAAAAAAACATCCAGTTTTATGGTTCAGGGAAAACCTGGGCAAAAAGATGTCTGAAGGAACTGATAGTTGCTGCTCTGCATGTGGCAGAAGCAAGGGCATTCCACAGTACATAGACAATGGTAGAAAATGCCCATTTTTGCATGCCTGTCATGTGATATTCTGTAGCACAGTGGGTAGAATCTCCCCAGATGATCTGTTATCTGCCCATGTATCTGTAAGATCACTAAGCCAGGTCTGTGCATTTTTAAATGGGGAAGAATGCACAATTAAGTGTTTTCAGATGGTGAATGATGCACAACTAAGCTTGGTCTGACTGCTTCTAAATGATACTGGATTTAAATAGATTTAAACATGCTTAAATTTGTTGGACTGTGGTTCATATTCTACTATTAAATGGAGCTTCTTGAAACCCCCTTTGATGAGGAAGACTTTTTTAAAAATATATATATATTATCGAGCGTGCAGGTCATGTTCTCTTGTTTTCTATGACCTTTCTGGAGTGAGTAGTTTACCAGCATCAACATTTTTCATTTCTTTAATGACCTAAAAAGAAATGTCAATGAAGTTTCCTGGAATGTTCATCTTCTCAACTAAAAATAGCCATTGCGTTTCACTGAAAACGTCACTGCACAAAGAGAAAGAAGGGGAGGGAAAGGTGACTAAAATGGTAAATGCAATTATGACGATTTCCCAGAATATTGAAGATGATGAAAAACAAGCAATATTCCACTCCGGTCAGAAAAAAATGTTTATACACAAAATTTTGATGAGAAAAAAAAGTCTAGTGTGGAATTTGCAAGAGAGAGAGAGAGAGAGAGAGAGAGAGAGAGAGAGAGAGAGAGAGAGAGAAATGACCACATGGACATAAGAAGGTAAGACTAGGAATATCTCCTGTTTGAAACCCTGGAAAGCCTCTGCCAGTCAAAATAGACAATACTGAGCTAAATGATCTAATGACCTGACTCAGTATAAGGCAGCTTCTTACTTATCTAGGAACATGTTATGTTACTCACAGATTTAGACAACTGAAAATCATAGTAGCCTAGACACTGAAGATCAAATACAATAGGTTAGATTTAAATTATGTGAGAAATTGACTGATGCAATGTCACTTCATACCCTCTCCTCTTCATTGCAGACCCTTAGAATGCCGTTAATATCTGTTGGAAGAGTTGGGAAACCTGTTTGGACAAGGTAACTCACTCAATTCCTTCCAGTTCCTCTCTCCTACGCCAACCAGATGTGGCACACACATCCTACACCATGCTAGCCTTGTGGAATAGTTTTTGGGAGTCACAGGAGACTGCAATGGAAAGGAAAACTACGAATATCCTATTGTGTGAGCTTTGATTTACTTCTAGTCTTTCAGCTAGAAGATGGCCTCTTCTGTTCGCAAACTGCTATTTTTGATGAGCATTGCATGAGAAAAGTGATCACAATCCTGAAGCGGTTCTTCCAGTTGCACAGCTTCTCAAGTAAGACCTTTGCACAAGCTGTTTTCAATACTTTGAATATAGAATCTTTATGACAGATGAGGGGTGGAGAAACTTTTTCAACTTGAGGGCCATGTTCCCTTCTGGTCAACCTTCCAGGGCTACATGCCACTAGTGGGTGGGGCCAGAGGCAAAAGTGGCCACATTTAGAGATCAAATCAGAGCAATGAATGTGAATCGTTGTAACCATATTCAAGTTTCCTTGCCTTTAAGCATCCCTCTTTGTTCTCCATCCAGGCAAACAAGAAGCATCAATCTATCTGAGACCCTGGAGAGCCTTGGTCAGACAAAACAATAGGACCAATGGTCTGAGTCGGTATAAGGCAGCTTTCTATGTTTCTGTCTTCTATGTTCACATTGACAATGTTTTTAGTAATTTCTTACAGGTATCGCTTGCATGAAAGAAGCCAATATGCAACTTGATCAATACATTTTCTCTGCATGAACACACACAGAATGACGACTATATCAGAGAGGAAGAAATATTTGATCTGTGTAGCAAGCTAACAGCAAGAACAAGGAGCGACTGAAAGTGGCCTCCAGGTGAAAACCAACTTGTCTGCTCCAGCTTCTAGGCTTCGTTGCCTAGATCCTCACGACTTCTAAGGATATCATTCCTTTATACATCTCATAAGGTTCATCCAACTCTGTGCTTTGAAAAGCATACTTTCCACAAGGAAAAAATGCCCTCTGTCATTGCTTTGATATACAGTTCATGGAAAGCAAAGCATGTCGGCATGATTGAGGGCACTCACTGATGATTAGCGGAGGAACTATGCTGAGGTCTGCTACTTCCAAGCTTAACATGGTATTTCAGATATTTCACTTACGTTGCCTTGAGAAAGCTAGTGGCAAAGCTTGTCCAAGTTGTTCCACAAAGAAGTAAAGTGATCCAGTGTCTGCTTCATTGTATGCAACTGAAAAATATATATATATGAAGCAATTCTGCCAGTTTGATTAACAGGCAAGACTCTACAGGGTGACAACTATAATCATGGCTGTCAGAGCCACAGTTTACTGTGTTCAGCATTCAGATTATTCCTACCAAGATTATTCAGATTATTCAGATTATTCCTACCAAGGTGGAAAATAGGGATCAAACTTTCTGAAAATCTCAATGTTGAGCTTGTTAACAAAGATTCTTGCTAATTCTCGTCTCCCTCCTTGATCTTGACTTTTTCCTTCTTCTTCTTGGATCTTCTAAAAGTAAAATGACTCCTGAATATTTTATGCATTATTGTATACCATGGTCAAGAAGGTGGTTTCTGCATGGGCTGTACAGGGTAGTGAGGGGCAGATGGGGCTCATGAACCTGGGAAGGCAGTCCATCTAGGAGAGGGAAAACTCTAATCCTAAATGTCCACTGCCTTATGTGATATCTTTGGGGAAAGAATCTGAATTGGAGTCCCTAAGATGACTGGCTGGCCCCTTTGCAGCAGTGGAGCATGTCTCCATGCTGGGTGGGGTGGGGTGCACACGCCCATGCAGTGGGTGGGGCAAGCTGTGGAGGACAAGTAGAGCCCACCCAGTACTCACCGCTGTTGGAGCAACACCAGCCCCAAGCAGCAAGGTTGTTGCACCTTTCTTGCACCACACACCTCAGATCTGAGCCTTGCAAAGCTGCTTGGGAAGGGCGGTGTGGGGATGCAGCAACCGTGCATCTGAGCCACTCCTAGGTACCGGCAGGGAAGTTTCAGCAATGAGGGAGGCAGGTGGGCATCCTCCTGGCAATGGGCCACTGGTGAGCTGATTAATCCCGTCTGAGGGGCCCCTGTGTCAATGGAGGGTAAGCAAACAGGTGGGTTTCTCCCCAACGTGCATTCTGCAGCAGGGCTGGTGGTGTGCTGGGGACTCTAGATAATGCTCTGATCCAGATCCGGCTGCTGCTCTGCCCTCGTTGCCTTTGGCAGAGCCCAGCCGGCCAGGGCAGCAACAGCAGCAGCAGCTGCCCCTTGGCAGAGTGTGAGGGAAGGCGCCTGGGCTGGAGCTGAGAGGCTCACTCCTCAGCAGGCTCCTACTATGAGGAACCTGCAGCTGGCTGGCGACGGGGAGAGCGGGGGGCACCTGTGCCTCAAACAGCTCAGCGGCATCCTGAAGCTCCAGCGGAAGTCAAACCAAGAGCCCAACAAGCAGCACCTCAGTGGCTGCCAAAGCTCCCATGCGGCCTTGGCGCCCAGCAAGGTGGGTGCTTCTGATGGACCCCTGAAGGCAGGGGCAAGGCAATGAAAGGCCTATCGTGTTCCCACACCAGCAACCCCCAGCAGCCTTGCAAGGCTGGGATCCGGGGAGGGCGGTGATGGTGCAAGAAAGATGCAACAATCACATGCTGCCTGTGGTGCCCCACCCTCAAAGGCACCAGGATCAGAAAAATTCCAGGATCCAAGAGTGGCAGTTGTTTTTTTTAAGCAATGCTCACCCCACTAGTAAATGCATTTACTGTCTATTTTTAAATTCCATGTACAAGTTCTATTTGTCCACCCAGGTGAGGCAGAACTTGAGTGTGAAACAGGCATCCCAACGCTATCACCCCCAGCACAGCCCGGCTTGCCCTCGTGCTCCTCTCCATGAGTGTTGCTTCCTGCAAAGCTAGGAGAGGAGTGCGGGGCTGCGCCACAGGTGAGGCACTTGCCTGAGGTCGCCTGTTTTGCGCCCTCTCAGAAATCTGCACCCGGATCCACAGCCCCCCTGTGGCTTAACTAGGGCTGAAATGTTTAACTGATTCCTCAGATAAATCAATTAAAGCTACTTTTAACTTCAGTCAAACATTTCAGTGCTAGTCAAGTGTAGAAGGCTGAAATTCTGTACACACTTACAAATGAAGAAAGCAGATCTGGATCATGCCTTTCTCCTGGGGAGAAAAATACTTTTATTTGTTAGAAAAGACACCCCCACCCAACACTTATGAATCCAGGAGGCAAGCATAAATCCATACATTAGTAGCAAGAGAACATATAATTACTCCTGCCAAAAATATGTGCTTGGAATGCAAGGATTCAAAATCACTTTTATTTCAAATTACTTTTTTAAACAGTATGATTTGCTGAATGTATTATTATGGTCCCTTCAGATGAAAGAAAAAACAGATTAATAGCAAAGAACATATTGATTGAAATGTAATTTCTATTACCACTGCTAAAAGGTGTTTTTGCATGCAAGTTGGAGTTTCAGTAAACAAAGCTTTTGTGCATGTTGATATAACATATTGTTGCACATTTGTATGCTATGTTTTCGCCCATTTATACAAAATGGTAAATAATAGTTCACAATGTTCAAGTGCAGAATTTGCTGCCTTTTAATTTATGGTTACCAGACGTCCTCGTTTCCTGGGGACAGTCCCCGGATTTCCAAATTTGTCGCTGGACAAAATCCATCCCCGGAATGTCCCTGGATTTCATTTAATGTCCCCAGGTTTATATTTTAAGTGTTGTAGATTTGTTAGTAGGGAATGAATGTTGCATGATTGGTTCAACGGCACAAGACACATCATATGGGGACTTCTGGCAAGGCAAAATGGCAGATGCCACAGCAGCGAGCAGCTCCTGAAGCCAGCCAGAGCCAACTGCACTACCAGGCTGGCTGCAGGCTGCTGAGACTTCGGGATGCCCGCTGCATCAACTGGGGGAACCGTTCCCCCACCATGACCCAAATCAAGCCGGGAGTGAGAGCACTCAGCCACCCAGCCAACTGCCCAGCGGCACTCCAGGGCCAAAGCAGGAAGAAGGAGGAGAGGAGGAGAAGGAAGAGAGAGAAAGAGGAAGGAGAAAAAGGAGGGGAGCCCCGACCTTGCCGTGCCACTGAGGAGAAGAGGTAGGAGAGCACTGGGAGGGCAAGGACACGTGGTCAAGCCCAGGCCTGACCTGAACCTACTCCACGGTGGCTAGCACTCCAAGAGAGCAAGTTGGGGCCCAGAGGAAGGCTGTGCAACAGAGGAGACCACAAAAGAGAATATATTACTTCTTGATTTTTGAAAAAAAAACTTTTTTCTCTTTTCAAGAAAAAAAAGTGTCCCCGGATTCTTTGAAAAAAATCTGGTAACCTTATTTTAATTAGAAAATGGCTCTTACAAGATGAACGTGCAGGCTCAGAGTGACTGCTTCTCATATGGTGGATATGATTTTGAAGACAAAAAAGTAACATATAATATGTTTTCTGGATCATGTCTCTTCCCAACATCAGTGTAATTAATGACTTTATAAATCCCAGATGCAATTAGACTTGATACCAATTAGATATCAATTAGACTGCCATATCAAATGTAGTATAGACCGGTGATGTGTAAAATAACGGGCATACAAAGCCACCACTTTATAAATATAGGCACACTTGAGCTAATTGAAATACATTGAATTTTGAGCTCATTGAAGTATGTTGAATGTTGAAGATTTATATTTAAATCTTCAATAGGTTGTTGAAGTATATTTATATACTGCTCTTTGGTCAAAAGCTCTCAGGGTATTGAACAGCATGTTAATACGAAAGAAAAATGAAATAAAAGTAAAATAAATCAATGGAAACAATGTAAAATAGCAAAATCAACGACATGCCATTCACATTTGTGCCCATTGTATTTCCATCATGGAAAGGGGGAAATCCATTCCCTTCTGCAGATCTCGTTATGTTCTACTATGGCATGGGTTGCCAATAGAGTGCCCATGGGCACAATGATACCCATGAGGTCTTCCATCATTACTCGCAAAAACTCTGAGCTCACACTAGCTGCCCTCTTGGTCATGGTGAGATGGTTACCTTTTCACCTCTTGAAAAGTAGATAGAATTCAAGAAGGAAGTTGGAAGAGTGACACTGTTTCCCACTTCTCCTTTCAGCTCTATATACTTTTCAAGGCTCAGATTAATTCTACAGGGTGCAACCTTTATTCACATCCGTAGGAAAAGCAGTGTTTGTGTGTACTTAATGTCTTTCAGGGGGCTGCGGCTGCTGATCTGGGGAAGTAGGAAGAGCTGTGTCAGACAGCACCCACCCCACTCGTTCACAAATCAAAATTTGCCTATGGATATAGAAAAAAAAGTTGCTGAACGTTGTATATCCTGTAAATGAAATGCTATCTCTTTGTATTGGTAATCAATATGATCTTTACATGGCATCAGGCAGAATTTGTTTCACATATGACAAAATTCCGGACAGGTCTCTCATTTCAAATGTGTGGACATTATGCATTTCATTCTATGGAAAATGTGTATAAATACATTTTGGTACTTCATTCCCTTAAGGCCTTATTATGAAAGCAGGTGTGGGCAAACTTTCTCTTTTGGGCACTTTGTGAGGTATGTGGCATCCATCCAGCCACATGCAGCAAGGGCATTTAGCTATTCATATGGAGACTGAATGGCTAATAGCCCGATCCTGCTTGTCACTGTATCTGCAAACAGGCATATAGGAAGAGACACAAGGTCTGCTATGCCATCACATCACCACCGCCTGTGTCACTATGCTGTTGACACAGGCAGATTCAGAAAACCCCACTAACACAGTCAAATGGGTTGATGTTACTCTACAAACAAGAACCAACACCTCCTGTGTGCTGCTGCAACGATACGAAACCTTGTATAGGAATGGAAAGGAACATGGGTGAGAACATGGGATGCAAAAACTAGGATATCCTAGGTCAATTTCTTGTGCACCATACTAAGGACATTTCAGTTGCCCCAGAGTCAGCAACATTATGGTGCATACATAATGATTCACCATGGTTTAGGAATACCGTTTCCCATTCCCAACTTTAATTTAGTGTTGCTTAGACAATACATAGTTTTAAAGACAGAATTTGAAATAGTGGTGCCAAATGACCATACAATTCAAGAGATACAGTCCGTGAGACTTCTAAGCAAAACTATGAAACCTTTTTCTTGTATTTCATGGGATTTTGGCCCCACTGTTTATGTTTTTTCTCTTTGTGTTTCTGATAACCGAGGATAACACTTCAAGCATCTGATGAAGTAGGCTCTAGTTCATGCCACAATAAATTTGTTAGTCTTTAAGGCACCAGAAGACTCTTTGTTATTTTTGCTGCAAACCGACTAACACAACTACCCTTTAAAAGTTGCAGGAAACAGATAATGATAAGCAACAAACAATGTGCACAGGGCTCTGCAGCACATTTTCTGGCTCGTTTGGGAATAGACAAATAGCCACTCTTCAAAGGACACCAAAATGACTGAATTAGGCATTCGTTCAAAATCCAAACATGGTAAGTGAGACACCAAAATTGTAGTATTCATTCATCCCAGAGCAGAAGATCTGAGAACTCTCAGTATGAAACAGGTTTTGGCTCTCAGCAAACCCATCCAACTTTTTGGCAAACAGGATCTGCAATGTGAGACATGCTTTTGCAACGTCAGGACAGCATCACTCGGGATGCTGCTACAGTAGAAGCTAGAGCAAAAAGCCTCTTGTCCTTCTCTTGTGTATTAGTGCAGTACCCCTGTACACATCATTAATATTACTTAGTACGTTCTCAGTGCTAAAAGAGATGTACACTTTGATTAAACCTGTCTTTGGCTCTGTAGTTTAATATGTGGCATCCCTGCAGCATAAAGGTCACCATGATGCTATTTCTGGGGAGAAGAACTGATCAGACACCAGGTCACTCCACTGATTATCTGGGGCCTTTATAATTTTCTTTGCTAAGCTTTATTAATTATCATCAATCTTGGTCTCCGATGCCCTTTAAAAAGTAAAAGGCTTGAGTTTTTCTAGATGTATGGATGTCTGCTGAGAAACAGTTCTGTGATAGAGACTAATGCTTTGAGGTTAGGAGATTTTTTTAAACAAAAACCAAAACCACAAAACCCTAAGGTGCCTGCAACAAAGGCAGACATCACACTGAAACATGTGAGAATCCTAGATCTTTGCCACATGCCAATGAATAAGATGCTGACAACTGTTTGGGGGGTATAAAACCACAGATTTACTAATAAGTAAGCATGAATCTGCTTACTAATTATCCCCCTGTAGGGACGTGGGTGGCGCTGTGGGTTAAACCACAGAGCCTAGGACTTGTCAATCAGAAGGTCGGCAGTTCGAATCCCTGTGACGGGGTGAGCTCCCGTTGCTCAGTCCCTGCTCCTGCCAACCTAGCAGTTCGAAAGCACGTCAAAGTGCAAGTAGATAAATAGGTACCACTCCAGCGGGAAGGTAAACAGCATTTCCGTGCACTGCTCTGGTTCGCCAGAAGTGGCTTAGTCATGCTGGCCACATGACCCGGAAGCTGTATGCCAGCTCCCTTGGCTAATAAAGTGAGATGAGCACTGCAACCCCAGAGTCGGTCACGACTGGACATGGGTCACTTTACCTTTATCCCCCTGTGAGGTTGACTAACTCTAGGTGCCCCAGACTTTACTTTCTCAGATGGACAACACCGCTGGGCTCCAGTCCACAGATTCATAAAGTGGCTGATGTGCAGCCTTCATTGTTAGCCAGCTTTAAAAGCAAGCAGATGGAATCTTTGGCTGTTCCCCACTGGACAGTGTTCACAGGGAAGAAGCATCTGGGATTCAAGTGAGGTTACTCTCCTTAACCACACTAAGCCAGGCAGCATTAAGATTCAGTGTTGCAAGGCAGCTCTTCACCTTCAAGTGCTCATCAAAAGTAGCTCTAAACCCTACTCTGTTTAGCCCAACCTGGCAGGTGTGACAAAAGGAGAGACCACAGAAAGCCTAGGCAGCAAGGAATACCACATCCTAGTCAATCATATAGTGCGAAGTAGGTAAAAAAGGAGAACAGGGACAACCAATCTCAAAACCAACAAAAACTTACCCCTTGGCTCCCCAAAAGGCAGGGAGCAATGAAGCCCACTGTGCAAAGGGAAGGGTGGAAGGGGGGCTGTGCCAGGGATTAAGAGAGCAGGGATTAAAAGTCACACTTGACACTATGTATCATTGGCTGTCCTATGATACTGACACAGGCCAAGTAAAGCCACCCAGAAGTCTCTCCTACTACCCAAAGCAGATGGCACATTCAAGGCTCAGTGGAATGGCATTCTCAGTTTATATCCAAACTAATTCCATAGGGGAAATCCCCCAGAGAGAAAACAAAGTAATACAAGCATCCAGACATTCTGCCTCCATAATTTCTCTGGCAGCCTGCATTTCATTTCATTTCCCCCCCCCCCTTTATATATTTATAGACCACATTTCTAGACAAAGTCCTCTCAAAGAAGCAAGCTACACTATATACATAAAATTACAATGTTAGATTGTATTAAAAACCAATATTTCAAGAAGTACAAAACAGTTTAGCTGGTATACTCGGAGATTTGAGAAATAATAAACACCCTTCTTATGGAAGTACAAAAGTCTTTCTTTGGAATTGTCAGTTATTTATCTTCTCTGAAGGTGGACATTTTAATTATGTACTAAAGGAGATTTGTGGCTTTCTGTTGTTAAGTGCTCTCTCAAAGCACTGCAGTGACCTAGCCCAGCACAAAACACCTATCTTACGAAGCTACAGAATAAAGCACAATGGAAATATATGGGTGGAGATGTACAAAAGTCTATGGAAAATCTTCCCAACACCTTTTCAGAAGCCTCCGGAATTCCAAAACATGCTCTTTACTCTCCACTGATTTCGAAAAGCAATTTGGAGATTTGACTGCATAAGATGCTAGGCATAGAAGAAAAAGGTTACACTTCTCATTTACCAGTGAATGGCTTTTGGAACTTATGAGTTTAAAGAGCAGCTTGTGACTTCTAGGAAGTACTTTCGCAAATCACAGTTGAGGGAAAATGAGCATGTGGTCCTAGCCTTGCTATATATGGCTTGGTCTCATGTTAATTTGACAGCTGACATCAACTAGGAATGCACAGTAGGGTATCTTTCTGATGAAAACCAAAATGCATTTGCTAACCAACATTGACAGCAGAAGTTCCACTATAAAGCAATTAAGCAGTACACTCACACAATATTCAGCATATCCAGTCAAATGACATCTTCTTTGGCCTCCATATCTTTAAGCCATCATGATCTTTTGTATGAGAGAAATTCATTTCTGAAGAGAAGAAGAAAAGCCAAAAGTTAAATAGACTTAAATTGTCTTATAAAAGATCTTTGCATGCTTCACTAATTTCTGTGGGGCCTGAATGTTCATTAGATGGCACCCCAAGAACTAAAAGGTAAGCAAACAAGCAAACAAAAACAGAATTCTTAAGACACCAAAGTTACAAAAAATGAGTGGGCTTCAACTGGTGCCCTAATATTCATGGAAGGGCTTTTGATCCAATGGATGTGTCCACAAATGGGGAAAGAGAAGAGGGAACTTTTGTCAAATATTCTCCCCACTGCACTCCCAGTGGCCCCACCCAGCATGAGCACCTGAGAGCTGGGGAACTTTCCAGAAGAGGGTGAAAGACGGCATGGGGGTTGCAGAGGGAAATGGGCAAAAATTGCCTTCCCTCGTAGGCCACAGACCAAAACCCTTCTGTTAACTGTGAATGACTAAGTGCTTTCATAAAGAAAATCAAGGAAATAGTCTAGTGTCGTCGGTGAAAAACTTCAGGTTATTTAATACTTTTTTTTTTAAAAAAAAGACCAGTACTAAAATCTGATCATTTCCCTAAGAAAGTGGGATATATTAATATATTTTAATTGCTTCAGTGATTCAAAGCACATCAAGAATACTAATAAGAATAACTATGAACAGAAAGATAGTATGATAGGTAATTGAATAAAGTCCCTCTTTTTGCACAAAGACTTGAGTACTTGAAAAGATACTGGTGTCAACATGTATATCTTCATGAAGTGAGAGGAGCTGATATGATACAGCATTGCTATTTTCCTGCTTTTCATGGAGCAATGCATATGACATTCTATATCTGTGTATTTGTGAAGGCATAATCTCCTGCATTTTTGCAGGCAGCAAGGAATAATGGGTTGGATTCATACTTTGTCATTCTTAGACTGCCTGCTGAAATAAGTGAGGCCCCACCTGTATTGGCATTCTGATAGCATTCCCTTGATCTTTTGGTCTACGTGTCCTGTTTTAATTCTTGTACTATTTTAACTGGTTTGTTTATCACATGTTTTATTTATAGATGTTTATAAATGTTTTAGTATTTTGTTTTTAGTTTTAAGTATGTTGTTCATATTTTAATGTTTACATATTTTTGCATTAAGTAGCATGTGCATATGATAATAATAGTAATAATGATCCCACTGAACTCAATTCAGACTTAGTAAATTAGTAGGTTGTGTCTACTCTAAGCAGATAAAGTATGGAGCTTTAGTCTCACCAATGAAATCAATGGGACAATTTAGTAACTACCTCGGTTTTCAAACATCATCTATTCAGGAAGACTGTTCAACTTCCGAAACATTACAAAACCGATGAGCAAAGGGTGGCCTGCCAATTCAATAGAGAAAATTGTGAAAAACAACAGATACATGCAGTGGAAGCCATTCAACTTCTGAGGAATGTTCAAAAACCGAAACATTTGGCAATGGAGACATCTGAAAACTGAGGTACCATTGCAATTTCAATGGGAATAAGGATATTGAGAGTTGTTGGGAGACCAACATTTTCCTCACAGAGCTACAATTCTCAGCACTGTTTAACTATCAATCCCTCTTCACAAGGAACTCTTGTGTGAATGTTGGGGTGAATGTATGGTGTGAATGTGGCCACAATGAGAACCCAGCCAATCTCTCCTGATCCTAAATTGACAGAAGGAACACCTAGTTGCAAGTAATGTGGAGCAGCCATTGTGCAAAGTGACAGATATACTGATGATTGAAGGGCTGGTAATGGCTCAGAGAGCCAATAGTGAGGAAGGCACCCTTCATAGAAATCAGTATTTCAGGAACCCAGAAACCATAACTGGGGCTTTGTCCTGTGAGGCTAGGAAGCTTGTAAAAGAAAAGGAGACTGGCCAAATGGGACCCAGGCTTTAAATGAGAAGCTGAAATGGAATGATCTTGGGCAAAATAGCAGCCAAACTTATTCTGGGCAAGGTCTGTTGGTCAGTTGAAATTCCCATTGTCCCCTGCCCATCCCTGCTTCATCTACATTAAGAATGTCATCCAAGCTTGAAGTACAGCCATTTTTAGATAGATGAAGTTTAACTTAATCTATCAACCTTGCTCTATGGTCTAAGCAGTGAAGCAAAGAACACTTTTTCAAATTAAACATTAAGCAGTTATTTATGGAGTCGGAACACAAGTGCTAATGTTGACATTTGGTCAGAACACAATGGCAAAGCCCTCTGCTGTTTCATGAAGAACATAATGACTAATGAGGTTTGTAACTACCAGAATTAGTCTGGTTTTACATCTCATCCAGAAGACTAAGCTACACTGTGGCTCCCAAGCACATTTTGTAAACGGTGTGGATAAGTGTTGCCTCAGATGTGAAAAATGAAGCCTGGTGACCACCTTGTTTTGCGTTGTAGACATCAGTTGGCCCATAACCTGAGACTTGGGCCCATCCTCTGTTGCTGGTACTACTCTACATTTCAGGCAGTGTGATCAGAAAAGCATGCACAGCTCCAGCAGTGTCTTCAGCAGAACACCAGAGTTTTCCTGCTTTCCAATAGTCAGCTTTCCAGAGTTCCTGGTTAAGAAAACTCCTTACCCATTCAGTTCAGTTTAGAATCTAAAGTGTTTATTGTCTCATGACACAAGACAAGCACAGACACACTAGCTACATAAACTTGAAGAGATGCCGGTACACCATGATCTACTCTATTATAATATCGTTATTCTGGTTTTAGAAGTAAACCTTGTGAAAATACAAGCAGACAGAGAGATTCACTAGCACTTTAGCATACTAGCTCACCATGCCAAACTGAACCATATAACAGTGAACCTTCAGCTTTTCCACATCAATTCAATCCAAATGCCTTCCAAATAAGTCAGGGGGGAAATGGTTCACCATGTCTTTTGTTAATGTTATATCTCTGCTGGGGTTCTCTCACCAAAGACTACTTGCCCCAAACTTGGGTTCTGGATTCCAACCAAAAGTGAGGTAAATATGTCTTCAACAACAACAACAACATTACACTGCAAAATATACGTCGTCGTCCCCCTGCTGTAATACCTTCCACAATGTGTGATGCCACCTCTTTTACTTCGAATCCCCTCAAAGCTGACCTTTTCCTCAAAGCTGTTTACACCTGTCTCCACTTCCACTTTAGGGGCCTACAATCCAGCCTTCTTTACTCTGCAAAGTACCCTGCACACTGATGTAACAACAGCAGCAGCAACAACAACAGCAACAATAAACAGAAACCTTCTCTTAAATCAGTGAAATTTATCACCTATAAAATATAAATATATCAATTCGACCTAGAGGTGTGTGCAGCCTCTCAAAATACTCCATCCTATTTGTAGGGTAAGACATATGGAGGGCCATGTGACCAAACAGATGCAGGGTACAAACTTTTTTCAACAGTTTCTCAGAGTTGGGGATTCTTTCTTAAGAGATTCTCTCTCTCTCTCTCTCTCTCTCTCTCTCTCTCTCTCACACACACACACACACACACACACACACACACACACACGAGTGTTGGAAGTCTGGACAACATTTTGTATCCTCCACAATATCCTCCACATAGCATTGGGGGCTAAAAATGCCACACACACTATGTCATTCATCTATCAGCAAAATACTGAGCATTCTCCTTCTTCAGTATCTATTTTTCTTCAGTATTTTATAAAGCACAAATTCCTGTGTGAGGGAGAGTCTCAGTATGCATACTTGAAAACAAACCAGCTCATTTACGGACAATTCCTGGGCCTGGATCAGCCAAGAGTCTCCTAAATTTAACAGGAATGTCTCATGGGAAGTACTCAGCAGAGATCTTAAATCAATTTTGTCAAGTTACCTAATTTGTCAGGAGGAAAAAAGACAGTTCTCCAGAGATAAGTGATTGAAATACATCAGAACAGCAGAATCAGGTGCATCTTGGGAAATATACTTTGTGGGCTTTGATTTGAGCTGTCACTGAAAACATGATTCTGCAATTCTTTTTTTGGCAAATAGGGAACTTGTAAAAGATTTGCTTAGACTAACAAGGCTGTATTTCTTTCTTTTTCTTTTTTGTTCTCAGACACAAGCCAAAGATCACAAATCAAGTGAAAAGAAGAGAAATTAAATAATCAAAACTGGGGACTGGGTTCAAATATTAGAAGCTGCATTTGCCTTGGTAATGCTTTTTGAATAAAGCATTTTAAGTAACACCTTTAGCAACTGAAACTAAATTCTATTTGTGTCTGTCTGTTTGGCTATCTAATAGTGGACGTGAACCAATAGACCCAATTTAGTCATGTGAAGGCAACATGATAAAGCTCCAGTGTTTGCCCATCTTGAGCTTCCTACAGCAAATGAGAGAGGTAGGTAGGTAGATATAAAAAATGAGATTTCCAAGTGATGAATATATTTTGCTGTCTCCTATGCTGAGATAATTAAAGCTTTACTGTGCCCTTTTTATTTGAGTTCATAGCAAGCCATATTACCAGCTCATTGTCTCATTGTACATAACAACCCATAATATAGCAGAAAGTAAAATATTGAATACAGATGGGCACAGCAATCCTAGCTGGAGAATAGCAGAGCAGCAGTGCTCCTGTCATATCCGAATCCCCCTACTGGCTCCAGCTGCTAGGAGACAGCTTTCTTGTTTACCATTTTCCTCTGCCCTGAAATAATAATAATAATAATATAATAAAAAATATTACTTGTAATATTTGTCCCAGCCAATCTAGGCGGCTTCCAGCATAACAAATGCACAGCAAACTGTCAAACAGTAAATACCTCCTGATACAGGGCGGCCTTCAGATGTCTTCAGAAAGTTGTATAGCTGTTTATCTGTTTGACATCTGATGGGAGTGCGTTCCACAGGGCAGGTGCCACAACCAAGAAGGTCCTCTGCCTGGTTTCCTGTAACTTCACTTCTCACAGTGAGGGAACTGTCAAAAGGCCCTCAGAAATTCTGTGGCTTTACACTGGTTACTACCAGTGGGAGACCTGCCAATGGTAACTTCCTGCCCAGATGGGTGGCGGTTGAGCTACAGTAAGGTTACCAGATTTTTTTTCAATGAATCTGGGGACAGTTTTCAACTTCAATGGATTTTGTATGTGTAAATCCGGGGACTCTCCCCAGGCAACAGGGACGTCTGGTAACCTTGAGCTATACTGAAGACCCCCACCCCTTCCACCTATCACAGCACACCAGCAGTGCTTTTCTCTGCCAACAGACAGGGGACTAGATTCAGGTAGGTAGCCGTGTTGGTCTGACGCAGTAGAAATATATATATATATATATTATATAAATAAAATAAATTGTCCTGTAGAACCTTTGAGACCAGCTAAGTTTGTTCTTGGTATGAGCTTTCATGTGCACGGACACTTCTTCAGAAGAAGTGCATGCACACAAAAGCTCATACCAAGAACAAACTTAGTTGGTCTCTAAGGTGCTACTAGGCAGGGGATTGAGCAGCATACTAACCCATGCCCAGCCATCAAGGGGCTAGAATTCTAGCCTAAGTAAGTTGTGCTTTAGTCCTGCGGAAATAATTTAACTTAGTCATTGTTTATGTCAAGAGACAAAACTATGACTCAAATCTAGCCCAGTAAATTTAATTTTCTCCTTCCAGTTAAACACCTGGTACTTGTTGAGGGGTAAGGCCCAGGCTGCCTTAAGCCTGTAAGGGGGAAAAGTCCCAGGAGTTTCATACATGCCTTCAAAGTTACATTGGAATATGTAAGATAGGCTGCTCTCAGTCTCTAGCTGTCTTAGTGGCTGGAGAAGGGAAGGACGAGCTGTATGCAAATAGCCTTCATACTTGCATAACCTCTAATGTTATGGATGTTCCCTGTGTGAATCAGATAAATGAGGCTACACCACTTTTGATATCCTTGAGAAAATAAAGCAAATCGCTGTTTTAAAATTAAGTCACAAAAATGATTCATGGGTGCAAGCTCTGTGACAGCAATGGGTGGGTGAGGGAGCTTAGACTAGTGGAAGGAGTGATCTGAGGGGCCTCAATGTCACCCTCCATTGATTTGAGTGATGCAGCATGTCAAGGATAAAGAACGTCATGTGGGAACAGCAAGGAAGCAACAATGCATGGTATTTTACGGCATCACTTCCATTGTCAGTTACAATAAAACCTGGGGACAGACCTTGGGAGGTAAGCCATACATTGATTTGTTCTTGAAGCTTTGATGGCGTGTTGGTTGCTGTGTAATCTTTCTTAAACCCTTCAATAAAAAAGTGCAGATTGTTTTCAGAAGACCCTGCCGGTGGCTTTGACATATGCATGATTGATTGTTCACACAGCCCATGTCTCCGTTGTTTGTTATACAAATATTTTCAACCTTCTTTTAAACATGGGAGCAAGCCAGCATGAAGCTCCAGACAGCCAGGATTTCTGTTACTAAATCCCAGCTCTAGAAAGCATCTCAGCTGAAGGACAATTTGCCTAGCTTGACACCTTAGATGCAAAAGGTGCTACTAGGAATAATGGCATGGATTTAGCTTGCTGTACTTCCAAGTATAAGGCAGGCAAAACAGCTGCCTTAGGAGTACCACAAAGCTTAAGCAAATACTCATTTGAATCAGGCAAATTTGTTTTGATGAAATTCTCATCTCTTGCATCTTCTTTATCTCACTGGATGTATTCAACATACCTTGTCTTAGTCAAGCAAACATACTTTTGATCTAATTTAATGTATTAAATTTTTGCATCAGTAGAAACCTTTATTTGAACTATCTGCCAGCTATAATATGAAGAAAAGTATTATAACAAATGTATTGGCTGTATTTTTACATCCATATTTGCATCCCATTGTGATAAAATGCTAAAAAATAAAGGAGAAAGGAAGGTGTTTTAATTCATTTATTTAACAACATTTATAAACCACTTGATTGTAAACAAAACCTTGAAGTAGTTTCCTGAAAATAAAATAAAACAAACATTAACATTATCAATTAGAAATATCAAAATATTTTTGGATATGGTAAAAGGTAAAGGGACCCCTGACCATTAGGTCCAGTCGTGACCGACTCTGGAGTTGCGGCGCTCATCTCGCTTTATTGGCCGAGGGAGGCAGCGTACAGCTTCCAAGTCATGTGGCCAGCATAACCAAGCTGCTTCTGGCGAACCAGACCAGCACACGGAAACGCTGTTTACCTTCCCGCTGGAGCGGTACCTATTTACACTTTGTGCTTTCGAACTGCTAGGTTGGCAGGAGCTGGGATAGAGCAACAGGAGCTCAGCCCGTCACGGGGATTCAAACCACCAACCTTCTGATCGGCAAGCCCTAGGCTCTGTGGTTTAACCCAAAGCGCCACCCGCACCCCTCTTTTGGATATAGTATGAATGCTAAATATAGGACTGAAAATTATGACTGTTATATGTAAAGCAGAACACCATGACTGAAGGAAAGAAAGAAAGGGGGCAGGATATATTGATCACTGATGTCAACAGCCCTGAACATCTAATTGGGACTACTGTATAATCAAACTAAATGACACACACAGCTCTGTAGCTGTAGGAAGTGGGAAGTGGCACCAGTCTTTTGTGCCTGCACAGGACAGTCCAACAAGAGATATACATATGGATGCCTGGTCCATGTATACATCATTCTGACCTGGAACATGGCACGAGATTCCATAAACCATCTAAATCTTTTTTCCCTTTCTTTGTCACAGATTCATTGGGGGTGCAGTCCGTAAGGTACATGGAAGCAGGGTTGGAAGTCACAAAATCACAACATCACAAAAACTGTTGTGATTTAGCTGTGATTCCTGCATTGCAGGAGATTGGACTAGGTTGCCCTTGGGATCCCTTCTGACTGTACATGTCTGTGATTCTACACTGAACTGTAATAGCCAAAGTTCTGAAGTAAGGGATAGATAGGCACCACCACACTCCTCCATATATATTTTTTTAAAGGTCGCCCCCCCAAAAAACTATTCCCCTGCCATTGGGAACACTGGAAAGGAAATTCAGCATATTGAATACAAGGCTCACACAGTTTCCTCCCTGGCTTGGAGGCATGTCGAGGAACTGGGAGAGCTATGGCTCCTTCTGATTAATCCACCTCCAGCATGCCTGATTTTGGCTCCAACATCTGCAGGCAAAGGGCTAATTTGGGCAGGGCAAAGGGCCATGGAGGCTTTCATGCGGGCAGATAAACCTCTCTGAAGCTGGATCAACCTTTCTGAGGTCAGATCTCTCTCTTCTTCAGCAAGTGAGATCAGATGCTTCCCACAGCCCCTGGGGCAGCCTTCCAGAGCCATAAGATTGCAGGGTTAGTTAGTTATTCTATTTGTATACTCCCCATACAGCTTAGTTTTCTGGGCAGTTTACAGAAACACTAAATATATATATACAAATGTTGTTCAAAATCTCGCACGGTAAAAGCATTAAAACAGCCATAAAAATCACAGCAGCAACAAACCAACGTAAGCATCTAAAGCAATAGCAGCTGAAACAATTTAAATGCAACATAAAACCAACAAAGAATAAGAAAGCATTCAAGCTAAACTCTAACACACCATTTAGATGTACCCACTATGATTCACGGAACAATAACAAAATTATTTACCTGGCACTTAAAGGCCATCCAATAGGCACCAAGTGAGCATTTTGGGGAGGGCATTCCACAAATGGGGTGCCACCACCAAAAAGACCCTCCCCATAGAAACCATGCATCTCATTTCATTAGGTGGGGGGACCTAGGGAAGAGTCCTCAATTAAGATTGCAAGGACGAGGCAGGTGGTTGTAGAAGAAAGGAAGGATACTTTGGCCACATACTCTTACTCTGCCCAAGAAAAACAAATGGAAGGGTATCCCCCGCCGCCGCCCCAGTTCTCAATGCAAAATCTTACATACTTCTGTAAGCACTTGGGATGAGCAAGTTGTCTATCAATCAAATAAATAAATGCACTACATACATCAAAGAAAACACGCACAACCACCCAACACAATGGGGGGAAATGAAACATAATTAATGGTTTGATTAGGAATGACTAAAATCACGAATCATTAATAATTGAGTGATTAAGGATGATTAGTCATTCTTGATCAAATAGACATTCATCATTTTAAATAACTTGGTTGATTTCATCCTGTATGTCTTTTTAATGTGAAAAATAACTTCAAAGTCCCAGACTAAATATGCAAGCAGTAAGTATTATTTACTCAGCCACCCTTTCCAGAAGCAGAGTGCAACGAAGATGTTAATGAAGAAGCATTGTGAGAAAAGCACAGGCCTTCAGAAAAAGATGTGGGCTTTCGCCTAAATAATGTATAATCTAATTTAGAAAGATAACATGAATAGAGGAACATTTCAAGATTACAAGATGTTCTATGGGGAAACGTCCCATCTTTCTATGTCACCATGATCTTTTTAAAAAAGCATTTCAGATGTCCATCAAGTTATAGAACAGGGTGGCGGGTTTTGTTTGTTTGCTTGCTTGCTTGCTTGCTTGCTTGCTTGCATTTTAATCAAGATATTTTATTACACAAATGTAAGACATTGACAGAACAATTACAGGCGAAAGTCCTTGAAAAAAGATGAGATTTTAATGAAAATTCAGGGAGAAAAGAGGGGGCAGTTTGTAGAAGACAAGCAGGACATTTTCAGCAATGTTGTGTTGATTCCCCCTTCCACAAAACAATGATTTTTTTTGGTCCATTCTCCATTACATAATAAGGAATGAAAACGTGGTGAACATTGTCAAAGCGGTGAGGAAATTTTGACAAATTCTCATGGGTGGGATTTTAGTGAGGAAGCTGCATTTGACCAGTGGTGGAGCTTCATGCTCCAACATCGGGGGGCGGAGAGCAGGCGGGGGCAGGGCTGGCACACGTCCCGGGGGTGGGGCACACATCCTGGGGCCAGGGCAGGGCGTGCTGCCCGCAGGGGCATGTTGCACATCCTGGGGCGTGGCGTGCGGCCTGCAGGGGCGTGGCACCCACCGCAGGTGGGGAGGGGCAGCCGCGATGGCACCCCACCAGGATCGCACTGCCAGGGGCGGTGCGCTCCCCCCACACTCCTCTTCCTCCACCAGTGCCTTTGACTCATCTGGCACAGTGTTGCCTACACTAACTGGCAACAGCTCTTAGGGATTTTAGAGAGGGTTATCTCCCAGTCCAGGGCATCAATCCTGGAGATGCCCTGGATTGAGCCTGGTCTTTCCTGATGTCTCAAAATGGAGTGTTCTGAAGGTAGGACAGGACTGACGGATGCTGAGCCGCTTTCACAGTGAGCTCCAGCTGGTGTCAGGCTCCATCCCTGGGTCCAGTCTGCCTGCCCTCCACCTCCATGGCTGCTGTCATGAGTGGCTTGAATGTGGATGTGCTGGTGGCACTACCACTCTTCAAAGCATCAGTAATACCGTATTTGTTAGCAATTTCACTCCTCCGATGTTGCAGGTGAGATTGTTGTAAATCACATGCCTGTCTGGGATGAATCTGGGAAATGAAGACCGTCTTATCTCTTCCACTGAGGTTACTGTTACACTTTACTTTCACTTTTATTTCTTTCTGTTTGTTCTCTTGGAGTTGGAGAGAATGGACACCATTATGCTTTTGTATGTACATAGTGTGTAAATAAATAGTAGATTAGCTCTACCATGTCTCAGTCTTCTTGCTGTTGTATGCCGGAAGATTAGTGTGCATATACCAGATGGTATATGTTGCTAGGAAGCACACTGGAAGAGAAGGGAGATGCCTTTTCCAGAGCTGTGCATACTGGAGGATGCTCGGAGATTTGGGGGCTTGCAGGCACCCCCAGGGCATTTTTCCAACAGTATTGGCCTGAATATAAGCCATACCTTTTTTCCAAATTCTGACCATGGCCTAAAGTGTGGCTTAAATTTGCAACCTTACAAAATTGGGGCTTTTTTTTACCTTATCGCTGCTGAAACAGACATATTGTAAAACGGAACAGGTGTGAGTGCCTGCATAATTTTAAGGGATCGGCTTATATTTGGGTATTGTTTCTCTCTCCCCCCCCCCTTGAATTTTAAAGGTGCTGCTTATATTCGGGCCAATACGGTAATAGCTCTGTACCCCCCCTTGAATTTTAAAGATGCTGCTTATATTCGGGCCAATACGGTAATAGCTCTGCACCAGCACTACGAAAGCTCAGATTCTAGACCTAAGACGTCTAACACAGACAATTCTAGCTGGATGGGGACCGTTGTTGGACAGGTCACTATGGGGGAGTTTGGGTTATTTTTTTCCTGGCCCTCTGTTTTTTTAACAACAGCCTGACTTACAGCTTGAGGAAAGATTTCCTGACACAGAATTGAAACCCCTGCCCCCAAACACTCCTCCCGTTTATCATGCTTGCAAACTTTGGGTCTGTCAGTCAGACCACTATCAAAGGCAAAAACACAATTGTATGGTAATCAAAGGGTTTGGAGCAAAAGATGGCCATTTGCTTCCTTCCACTGTTAAAATTATGTCTCACAATAATTGAACATTGTGAATATGGTTCATTGTCACCCTTGCAGAAAGGTATGGCTATTTCATGGCTCACTCATGGTTCATGATCAATCCACTGTTGTAAATTAAAAATATGCCCTTTTCCCTTATGGGGTATCCAAGAGCCCATATAGAGTCCTTACATAGGTTCCCTATTGGTAGGAGAAAATAACAGAGGCCAACCAGAGAATATTGAGAAGCAAAGCAGCTAGTAAGCTTGATCTTTATTGATCTGTTGCAACAGGGTGCTCCCCTCACATGCAGGAGAGGAAGAGGACCCCCAAAAATGCTGTGCAATGGCTTATAAAGACTTTTGAAATTCCCATTCTCTAGATCAAGACCACCCCCAGAAACATTATGCATACATCACAGAAGGGGTGTAACCTAAGACCACCCCTCAGATACATCCCACCTACATCACAGAAATTTAAATGTTGTTTTTCTCCTGTCACAGTTTATCTCCTGTCTGGCAAGTTACTTGATTGGATTGCCTGGGGAGCCTGGCCATTCTTTTGTAGTGGTAAGATACTTATTTCCTGGGCCAGGTCACAGGCTCACACCTTATTGAAACAGACATATCCTTGAGACAGGATTTGTGAGGAAAGAGACAATGGGGAGGCTTTTCCAGTTTAACCTTGCAGAGAAAGGATTTGGTCAGTTTAGGAATCAAAATGGTTCCAGGTTGGTCTTCCTGTGTTGATCTATGTATGTGCAGCTATGAACATTACCATATATCTAAGACCATACAATTCCTATCACACCACTTAACACATTCCTTTGTCTGACGTTTAGGTTATCTTTCTTGTGCCATGTCTTCACTCTGAACTTATCTAACCTCTGGTTTGGTTTGTTTCCCCCACCCACCCTCAGCTGCTCTGTGTTGCCTTCAGGCTGAGCCCTTGGACTGAAAAACAAAGCAAAACACCCTCTTGCTGGATCAGCATTACAAATGCAAATGCCTTCTCCAGGCATTCCTCTCTGCAATACTCCATTATGACAGCAATTACCACCCCATAAATCTAACTCCTTTCTGTACAAAATAAAAAAACAAACAGGAATGTAAAAGATGCTGTCCTTACCAGACAATACAGACAATGCATATTATCTAAGCAGGTACTTGATATTTAAATGCAATTACACATTTGGGGATTGAGAGGGGAAGTGGTGTTGGTGAAACAAAACAAAACAAAAACTATCCACTATATTTAACCTGTAATACCTTGGTTTGAAAAAGAAAGATAAATGATGATAGAGAAAGAAAGAGGAGGGGGATCTGTCAAAGAACCAGATGAATTTGAGTCCCAAACATAATATACATGCACTAGGAGGAGCACTGGATTTGAACATTAGCTGAGCCTAATTCAGAAATTGCAAATCCAAGCAGGTTTGTAATGCAAGCATTAAAACTCTGAAAGTTCTTCTCTAACTCAAATTAAAGTCCAGGCCATAGCAAAAGTGAGCTTTCCCTTCACCCTTCTTTCCACCCTCCTGCTGATCCACACGCAAACACACAGATACATACCAAATCCTTTCCCATCTCTCTCTCTCTCTCTCTCTCTCTCTCTCTCTCTCTCTCTCTCTCTCTTTCTTTCTTTCTTTCTTGCTGCTGCTCTGGCACTGGCACATGCCAAATGTAAGGAGTGCTGGGAAATGTTATTTTCTAGTACTGCTGTTCGACAGTTCAAACAGGCTTGAAGCTGGGTTCAATAGAACTGAGCGTATTTTCTAGCTTGAGGAAAACAGTTCAGTTTTTAGAAACCCATTTATTCTCAGATAAAAAAACATCCTCTACCCTAAAACTTGAATTGCTGCATTTTAAAAATATGGATGTTATAACAGAACAAGACCCAGATCCCTCTTCCCCTTGCCAGGGATCAATGAATCTGTCAATTTCATTTTCTTTCATTTTCTTTCCAGTCTGCAGTTCAATTGGCCATATTTCCACAGTATTTGCCTTTTAACCTCCACTCCACACACCCTTCTCCTGGAAGTTTGTCCATATTTAAATGTATTTCTCCCCAAAGTACATGCTTTGCATACAAAAAGTCCCAATTTCAATCCTGATTCTCTCCAGGATGACAGATGAACCAAGGGCCTGACTTAGTGTAAGGCAACTACCTATCTACACTGTGAGTAATGTTGGTAGTCCTACCCCCCCCCCCCCGCCCTGAAAGTTACCGTAGTTCAGTCCAACCAGGGCAGCTGTGACAGAGAAACCAGATTGTCCCTTTCTCTCTCTGTTGTACATCACAGCCTTCCTTGTTTGCTTCTGCTAATCCCATTGACCCCCTTTGTACATAGCACACATTGTCACTGGCATCTTGCTGCTACACAGCTTGCAGTAGAGAGGATGAGTCTTGCAAAGTCCCAGCTGAAGCTGTTAGCTGAGGAACCTAACAGGACAGATTTCTCCTTAGCATGCCTAGAAACATAGCTGTGAATTTGTACGTGCCTTGAAATACCCGTTATAACAGTCTTTTTGAGGGAGAGAAATTGTTTGGATTTTTAATGCCTTTAGAATATAATGTTGGACCAAAGCTGATGGAGGATGGGAACCAGGCAAATTGACACCCACCAGAAAGCTGGAAAAGGTTCCTGGCAAGAATGACTTGTACAATTATCTATTCATATCACATATATTCTTGAACTCCTCTCCACCTTTTCAGAAAAAACTTTTCTCCAAAGGCACTTATGGAAATGTTGCAGTGACTGCATTGTCCTATAATGCATTGTCCTATAATGCAGACAGGCGATATGTGGCTCTTGAGATGTTGTACTGCAACTCCCATCATCCATGACTATTGACCATTCTGGCGGAGATTGATGGGATTTGGAATTCAGCACCATTTATAAGGGCCCCATCTGGTTTTTTGGTTTGTTAATTTGTTTAACAACAGTAAGCAGAGGGTAGGAACACTGTAGAGCTCCCTATGGCTCTGCTATGAAACCAGTACTATGTAATTTGTTCATAAATTAGCTGGGCTAAGGGTTAAGCAGTGAGTTAACCAAGTAGGTGGGCCCAGTTAATCAGGATACTGAAAATTCCACACCCTGTAAAAAGTGTCAATTTGTTGCTTATTCAGTTTTGAGAGACATTCAAATTATGATTGTTGTCAAGTGGGTGAATTGGCAACAAAATGAAAATGAGATTCAATGTAAGTAGGGGTAAACTGATAACTATGTTATAAAAGAAAAGAAATCCACTTAATGTTCATATCCAGTAGCAGTTGGTGTGGCATCTCCTAGCAGCTGAGTCACTGCTGGCTGCTTACTGGGAGGAAGAGAGGAAGAGATCAAGGTGGCAATCAGGTCAGTGCAGTGCAAATGCACCTGCAGACCCAATCCAGTGCTGCTGCTGTGTTTCTACTGGACTAATCTCCCCTTTGCTTCCCCCTCCCCCTCTCCTTCCAGGTAAGCAGCAGCAACTAGGCTGTCACATCACAACATCAGTGTTGGGACCTGAACTTTCTGAAAGTGTTCCTTCTCAACTTGCAGATTCAGCAACTGGTGCTTTAAGAACTTTCAAGACTCAGAAGGGAATCAGAGAAGTTGGCAATCATGCATAAGTTTCCTATAACAGGGAAAACCTATTAGTTCATGATGTGGACATGCTCTCATTGTGCCAGCTCACAGCTTTTCTTCCCTCATCCCTCCAGTGTTTTGTCCTGGTCTTTAATCCACACTGTAGAACATCACTTGCCTTAAGTGACTGTTCAACAATCTAATGACTATCAGTGCTGTTGAAGGCATTTCCAGTATCTGCCAAAATGTCTTTGTGTAAAAATTCAACCCAAACAATTTGCAAAATGCATGTGCAGTGCATTACCTCCTCCAGTACCATTAAACATGTCAAGAAAGTAGACTCATATTGCTTAATTATAGATGAATTATATTGTAGCAAGTGTATCATAGCCACAGTGATTCTAGAAATTGACAAGTGTGCCTGTAATATATCAGGTTTCATTTTCATCATTTTCTTTCACTATCTGGCTATAAACTAGTCTTTTAGAATAATGATTAAATGATTCAGGAACATATTTAGCTGCTATTATTATTATTATTATTATTATTATTATTATTATTATTATTATTGACAGAAGAAGGTGCCTATTGTAAATCAGAGCATGGGTCCATCTAACTCACAACTATCTACACTGACCAGCAAAGACTGCAGTATTTCAGATATAGATATTTGCCAGCACTATAAGAGTCCAGAGGTGGACCTGGATCCTTCCACATGCAAAATGGCTGCTCTCCTTCCTAAATAGCTTCAGTCCTTCCTAAAACTAAATCCAGCATATTCATCACACATATGTACATTTTTAATATACTGCTTCAATTGCTGCCATTGTTTAACTGCCCCCCTGATGGGTGGGTTCATTGGGGTAGGAAGTGGCAACATCTAATTTAAAAATAATCAGATAATGTGTGCAACATTCAACATGCATCAGAATACAGGATACTGCTGGAAATTGTTTTCACTTATTGACAGCTCCATTTATAGCTTTCACATTTGGAAATCCCATATGGATAATTGAAAATCCCATTCCTGTCATTGACAGAGCTGAGAATAAGGAATGAGGCATTAAAACTATCACTGGGATGACCCCCCTCCCCCCATCCACATGGTGGTGGTTTTACAAGCTACTGTAAAGAAGGGATCAGACACCACAGCAAAATTATTTTCAACAGGATTCACATAGCAAAAGTAATGCATTTCAATATCAAGGGTACTATGGACTGCATTTTCCCTGATAAAGATTTCTCTTTGTGTGTGTTGGTGCATGCTTGGTGCTCCTGAACAAATCAGCTTCCCATTTCTCATTCCTTTGCCAGTGGAAAACTGTCCCACATTGGCTAGTCAATTCTTTGCTGACACCAGAAACGAAAAGCAATAACCTGGAATGGGATGAAATAGCTATTTGGGTCTGTCATTTAAATAGGGAACTGATGAGTAATAGCCTGACACCATGAGAAATAGCCTGACACTGCACAATAGCTAACTGGATCTAGGCTTTGAATGAGGAACTGATGACAATAGCTCAGATTACACAGAAAAGCTAGATGAATCTCTGTCTCCTATAATTGGGGAAGTGATGAGTAATAAGCTCAGCATGAAGCAAAATAGCCAGTCAGTGCTTTGAATCATGAACAATGAGCAAAAGCAAATACCAGAACTCTGTGAAAATTGACCAAACATGCAATGCAGTGTTAAACAAAGTGAATGGGATAAGGGGGAATGTTTTCACACAACCCTACTTCATGGTTATAATGGAAATGGCCTGCATGTTGGGAAAAACTGGATTGCGATGTATATATTCCCAATAGAAAAATGATAGATTTTGTTGTGTGTGTGTGTGTGCATCTAGCATAATGGAAAAGATCTCCATTACTAACTGTATTTATTGCTATGCTTTGAAAGTGTCTGCACAAGACATTTAGGAAGCAGACCTGGGCATGCGCTGAAGTCTGGAAGTTGTTTGGAAACTCAGTGGATAATTGAGACAAGCTACAAAGTTGCCATGAAAATTCAGTACTTTGTAATGGAACAACGGAAAACTCTGGAGAAACAGAGGGGACAAATTCTCCACATCTCTAGGCAAAACATTACCGGGCCAAAGTTATCTGGCCAAGAGCCAAAGTTGGCCTGAGGGTCCAGGCAAAAGATAGCAGACGGCTGCAGCCTGGCAGAAAGCCATAGGAATGATAAAAACATAATTAAAACAAAATAAAAAATCACATGCCATTTTACATCTGGAGTTTGTCAAAGACAATAAAGAGAACTCTGATCCATAAAATAGAGGAGCAGATGCTTAAAAAACTGTTTGCTGTAAACTGACAGCCAATGATGTAACCATCAAATCACATGCTGCTAGTA